>NC_059158.1:106920311-107535409 GCF_019923935.1 Bubalus bubalis
ATCGTGTCCGACTCTTTGCGACCCCATGAATCGCAGCATGCCAGGCCTCGCTGTCCATCACCAACTCCCGGAGTTCACTGAGACTCACGTCCATCGAGTCAGTAATGCCATCCAGCCATCTCATCCTTTGCCGTCCCCTACTCCTCCTGCCCCCAATCCCTCCCAGCATCAGAGTTTTCCAATGAGTCAACTCTTTGCATGAGGTGGCCAAAGTACTGGAGTTTCAGCTTTAGCATTATTCCTTCCAAAGAAATCCCAGGGCTGATCTCCTTCAGAATGGACTGGTTGGATCTCCTTGCAGTCCAAGGGACTCTCAAGAGTCTTCTCCAGCACCACAGTTCAAAAGCATCAATTCTTCAGCGCTCAGCTTTCTTCACAGTCCAACTCTCATATCCATACATGACCACTGGGAAAACCATAGCCTTGATTAGATGGACCTTTGTTGGCAAAGTAATGTCTCTGCTTTTCAATATGCTATCTAGGTTAGGATTATTTATATCATTAATTCATTCTTTATAGTAACATTTTACTGTCATAGGACACTCAAGTATTCATACTAATTCAGACAACAGGTAATGCCACCTACAGTATGGTGTAATGATAGATTGAGTGTGCCTGGGGCTTAACAGGGAGAAGGCAATGGCACCCCACTCCAGTACTGTTGCCCGGAAAATCCCATGGATGGAGGAGCCTGGTAGGCTGCAGTCCATGGGGTTGCTAAGAGTCAGACACGACTGAGTGACTTCACTTTCACTTTCCACTTTCATGCATTGGAGAAGGAAATGGCAACCCGCTCCAGTGTTCTTGCTTGGAGAATCCCATGGACAGAGAAGGCTGGTAGGCTGCAGTCCATGGGGTCGCACAGAGTCGGACACGACTGAAGCGACTTAGCAGCAGCAGCAGGGGCTTAACAAGAGTATTGTCATTAATCATGACATCTGCCATTGAAATGGAAGAGAGGAGGGTAGGCATGGTTACCTGCTCTGATGGAATAATCAGATTAGACTGTGTATTGACAATAAAAATGAGTAGTGAAATGGGAGAATGATGTAAATATCAGAGAATTGAAATCTGGAGAGGAAGAAAGTAAAATTCAGTGGAAGACTCTGGGCAACCAAAAAATAACAAAAAGGGTTTGTTTGTGTGTGTGTGTGTGTGTGTATGTGTGTGTGTGTGTGTAACAGAGAAAGTGAAAAGGAAATAGCAAAGTTATACCTACAAGAAATCTAAATTTTCTTACTTTTGCTTGGGGTTATATTTCTTTCAACCTCTGCCTCTTACTTGGGCTGCACCATGCCTCAAATACCGTCTCAACCAGAATGTCTCCCATAGTTCTCTGATTTACAAAATTTTCTATTTTAGACTGCTGTATAATGTCATTGTCTTTTCCATTCCCCATTCTAGAAAACCACTTAGTGTTTTCATTATTTCCCCTCTCAAACTAGCTACATTTATTCTTATATGTGAATGAAATTCGTCGTAACATGGGCTCTCTGAACATAGAATCTTTCTGAAATGTGGCAAAGATACAAATAAAATGTAAAGCTTGTTTAGCATAATAGAAAATGCATGCTCCTTTTCAAATACTGTATTGTTCTAAATATAAACATTGTTGTTCATACATCTTTCCCAACTAAGTTTTGAAATTAATGCTGTCTTACCCATAGAACTGACTTTACTTTCAGGCAGATAGGATTCTCTTATATGAACAACCAGAGGAAACGAGTAAGAGACAGTGCAAGTTCTGATGATTGTTCAAACAATTTAATGCAAATTTGGGGTTAAAGTGCTAGTACTTGTTCCCTTGTATTAAAAATACATAATACTTGGATACTTCCTACTACACACTTTCTTTGAAATTATAAAAAGAGTTGTTTTCAAAGATCAAAAAGAAATTAGCTATGATTTTACTCTTCAAATATAATTAAGGATGTGAATATTTCAAATGGCCAGTGCTGTTTGCACTTACAGAGCTCCTTCGTGTTGTCTGGAGTTAAAGACATTCTCCTCAAAGGAAACAAAAACAAAGGCACATTTTGTTTCTAGTGCTTTGGTTTTATCATAATGTAGATAAGCCCGGTATTATGTGTTTATGTGGCTCCAACCTATATGATAAGTATTTCAAATTCTGTTGTTTGACAACTTAAAAAGTGATCTCCTTTAGTGTCTTCCTCTAAACTAGATTCCCTAAGGATTTGAATCAGCTTTATATTTCAGTCAGCCTTTATCCAGGTATGGCCTTAAAGAGTCATCTCCATTTGCACACATATGGAGAATTATACTGACTGAAAAAAATATATAACATATGATACAGGCAATGCTATGGATTTTTTAAAATTATTATTAATTAACAAAAGCTAGTTCCTACATTAAAAAAGGCAATATTTGAGGAGTGTAATACAAAACAAATTTACTTGTCCTGGTAATAATCAAACATGAGTTGTTGGAGTTGTGAGAGGGCTCTGCTCCATGCAGTCATTCAGGAACTCAGGAAAATGGATATGATTTCTAGAATCTTCCTTGAGGAAGAGGAGACCTCTAGCAAACAGACAGAGAACAGGCTGAGAGGGGAAAGGCACACCTGGCTCTCAGTCACCTTGGTCCAGAAGAGCCAGGCATCACTCATGTTTGTATTTTCTTCATGAGAACTAGTTGTATGGCAATACTTGGATACCAAGGAAACTTGAAAGTACAGTCTTTGGCTGGGCAACCACTTTCCACCTTTAATTCTTACCCTGAAAGAAGAGTACAAATCTTTGATAGACACTTAACCATTTTTGTCATAGTCCCTTATCTGAATGAAGTGAAAGCCTCTCAGTCGTGTCCAACTTTTTGTGACCCCATGAACTATACAGTTCATGGAATTCTCCAGGCCAGAATACCTCAGTGGGTAGCCTTTCCCTTCTCTAGGGGATCTTCCCAACCCAGGGGTCGAACCCAGGTCTCCTGCATTGCAGGCGTATTCTTGACCCGCTGAGCCACAAAGGAAGCCCATTGAATAAATCTATGCAATCCCTTTGACAAAAAATAATAATATACTGCCAATACTAGTTTCCCATCTAGGTAATATAGGCAGACATTACTAAATGTTGCAACAGCTTTATTAAAAGATCTCTAGGCTTCCATACCTGTACTTCCTACTGTCCATTCACCACATAGCAACTAGAGTGTTACTTGAAAAATGCAACTCAGTTTATTTAAATTCTTTGCTTGCAATCCTTACTAGTTTCTTTGAATGTGAAAGTGCAAACTCTTACCAAAACTATCAGGGAGTGATTACTTGGCCCTATTTAACTATCTTTGCATTGATCACTGAGGAAGGCTTTCTTATCTCTTCTTGCTATTCTTTGGAACTCTGCATTCATATGCTTATATCTTTCCTTTTCTCCTTTGCTTTTCGCTTTTCTTCTTTTCACAGCTATTTGTAAGGCCTCCCCAGACAGCCATTTTGCTTTTTTGCATTTCTTTTCCATGGCATTAATGGTCTTGATCACTGTCTCCTGTACAATGCCACGAACCTCCATCCATAGTTCATCAGGCACTCTATCTATCAGATCTAGTCCCTTAAATCTATTTCTCACTTCCACTGTATAATCATAAGTAATTTGATTTAGGTCGTACCTAAATGGTCTAGTGGTTTTCCCTACTTTCTTCAAATTAAGTCTGAATTTGGCAATAAGGAGTTCATGATCTGAGCCACAGTCAGCTCCTGGTCTTGTTTTTGCTGACTGTATAGAGCTTTTTCATCTTTGGCTGCAAAGAATATAATCAATCTGATTTCGGTGTTGACCATCTGGTGATGTCCATGTGTAGAGTCTTCTCTTGTGGTTGGAAGAGGGTGTTTGCTATGACCAGTGCATTCTCTTGGCAAAACTCTATTAGCCTTTGTCCTGCTTCATTCTGTATTCCAAGGCCAAATTTGCCAATTTGCCTTCCCTGGTGTTTCTTGACTTCCTACTTTTGCATTCCAGTCCCCTAGAATGAAAAGGACATCTTTTTTGAGTGTTAGTTCTAAAAGGTCTTGTAGGTCTTCATAGAACCGTTCAACTTCAGCTTCTTCAGCATTACTGGTTGGGGCATAGACTTAGATTACTGTGATATTGAATGGTTTGCCTTGGAAATGAACAGAGATCATTCTGTCATTTTTGAGATTGCATCCAAGTACTGCATTTTGGACGCTTTTGTTGCCCATGATGGCTACTCCATTTCTTCTAAGGAATTCCTGCTTACAGTAGTAAACCTGTATGCAAGTTAGAACGGGACATGGAACAACAGACTGCTTCCAAATAGGAAAAGGAGTACGTCAAGGCTGTATAGTGTTACCCTGCTTATTTAACTTATATGCAGAGTACATCATGAGAAATGCTGGGCTGGAAGAAGCACAAGCTGGAATCAAGATTGCCGGGAGAAATATCAATAACCTCAGATATGCAGATGACACCACCCTTATGGCAGAAAGTGAAGAGGAACTAAAAAGCATCTTGATGAATGTGAACGAGGAGAGTGAAAAAGTTGGCTTAAAGCTCAACATTCAGAAAACTAAGGTCATGGCATCTGGTCCCATCAGTTCATGGGAAATAGATGGGGAAACAGTGGAAACAGTGTCAGACTTTATTTTTCTGGGCTCCAAAATCACTGCAGATGGTGATTGCAGCCATGAAATTAACAGATGCTTACTCCTTGGAAGAAAAGTTATGACCAACCTAGATAGCATATTGAAAAGCAGAGACATTACTTTGCCAACAAAGGTCCATCTAGTCAAGGCTGTGATTTTTCCAGTGGTCATGCATGGATGTGAAAGTTGAACTGGGAAGAAAGCTAAGTGCTGAAGAATTGATGCTTTTGAACTGTGGTGTTGGAGAAGACTCTTGAGACTCCCTTGGACTGCAAAGAGATCCAACCAGTCCATTCTAAAGGAGATCAGTCCTGGGTGTTCATTGGAAGGACTAATGCTAAAGCTGAAACTCCAGTACTTTGGCCACCTCATGTGAAGAGCTGACTCATTGGAAAAGACCCTGATGCTGGGAGAGATTGGTGGCAGGAGGAGAAGGGTACAACAGAGGATGAGATGGCTGGATGGCATCACCGACTCGATGCACATGAGTTTGGGTGAACTACGGGAGTTGTTGATGGACGGGATGCCTGGCGTGCTGCACTTCATGGGGTCGCAAAGAGTCGGAAACGACTGAGTGACTGAACTGAATTGAACTGAACTATCTTACTCTGCTATCCTCCCTGTTTTTCTCCCTTGTTCCATATATTTTAGCTACATTTAACTTCTTTGTGACCCATGCTCATCTCAAAAGTTATGCGTTTACTATAACTTCCGTCTTAACTGCTCATCCTTCAAATTTCTGCACGTAAGACTTCTCATTCAGGTTGCAGATCTAATGTACTATCCTCAGAAATATCCATCCTGACCACCTCAGCTAAAGAAGCGGCCTCACAACCTGTTGCTCTGTACTATGTCCTTGCATTGTGCTCTTCTAACACCTGTCCGTCCTATGGTACATGGCATTTTATAATGAACATATTTTATAAGCTAGAATGGCCTGTTGTTACTTCTCTTTTGATAATGAGGAAAGTATGACTCAGATCCAGTACTGACTTCCATATACTCATTTAGCTGTCAATGGCAAAGCTGAGACCCAGAAGGCACTATATATCCTTAACATTTATTTTAGAAAATGCACTAGAGAATGTAAGATATAATGATCACCTTATATACGTTCGAATGAATTGTTATTTTTTTTTCAGAGAGAAGGAAACCTACTATTTGTTAGCAAATAATAAGTAATATGTGACTTTTAAATAAATACCATGTCCCAGACAAGTAAAATGTAAAAATGAACATAGTTTATAGATACATGTTGAGTATAGTAGCCTCTAGCTATATGAGATATGAGGGCATTTAAATTTAAATTACAAACAATTGATTCCCCAGTCATACTAGAGAAATCTTGGTTCTCTACAGCTACACGTGTTGAATGGCTACCATATTTGATTCTCAGAACATTTGAATCATCCAGAAAGTTCCAGCTGAGAGTGTTGGTCTGTAAACTTGTCTTTCTAATGCTCTCATCAGATTTGTTTTTCTTGATTTGGGATCCCATAATTCTCTTTTTCTTCCCAATAAGTTATTCTTGGAATAATTGCTCCATTTTCTGTTCTGAATGTCAGAGACAGGCTTTCAACAAAGCAGCTGAGGTGAGGCAGGGAGGGGCATAATTGCAGTTCACTGTGAATCTCTATGAAAGATGGTGCTCATAATTCCTTTTTACTTTCTATTTTTATTACAATTGGTGATTTTCTCACTGTTTTACAAAAATAGAACTGTAAGAACTTTAAACTCATGATTGTGCAAAAATTCCTAGGACGTTTTGTGACATTGAGGAATTGCATAATAAGCTTACCCACTATGAAATATGATTCTCCATGCTCTTCCCTTTTTACCTTTATTCTAGGTGCTGGATGCCAGGTTATAACCTGTTTGCAAGGATATAAGTATTATTTCTGACCTCTTACAGACACTTGCTTATAACTCAGGAATAAGCAACCCAGCTTCTGTCTCAAGCTCTGTAAATGATGATACTCTCATTTGTCTCATTTATACTACAGAAGGAATATTTTCAGATATTCAGTGATTTAGGCTATTGTTTCAATATTGCAAGATGACCTCAGATATAAGGAGGTTCCGTTTGTTATTCTTGTTGTGAAAAATATATTAGTGAGGTCATAAGGAAGAATATAGATGACAGAATAGAACCCAATTACAAGAACAGGAAAATGTCAAAATTAATATTATTCTGACAATGGGCATGTAATTTTCTAAGTTTAGGTATTCATGACTTGCACTTCAGATGCATTTTTTTCTGATTCAATTTGGTAAAACTGTTTTTTTTTTTTTTTCAGACTTTAAACTTTTATTTTGTATTGAGGTATAGCCAATTAAGGTGGTAGTTTCAGGTGAACAGCAAAGGGACTCAGGCATACATATACATGTATCCATTCTCTGGGGGGATTTGATAAAGCCGTAACTGAGGCAGCTTTTGTACTGTAGCATTGTTATCCGAATAGCTAGACTTTGCCCAAGGAAGTCAGATGATTGTTATGGAATCATCTGCTTTGTCACTTAAATACCAATGAAAATTTTTTCTTAAGATGTAGTTAAAGGGGAACATTGACTAATCAAAGATGAATACCCAAAATAGTGAGAAGAATTGATAAAGAGATTAGATATGAAGACAGTTAAAAGAAAACAAGTGTGCTTATTCTGGATAAGAGAAATCTGAGAAGGAAAATAATCATTTTTAACATGTTTGTGAGTCTGTCAAGAAAATGTGATTTTTCTATCTTTCTCATTTCAAACATCTAAAATGTTACAAATGGATGGATAGATTTTTCATTAATGTAAGTGTGAAATACTTAGTAGTACCATCTTCCTACTAAACATTTTTTTTTTAACTCTGTTTTTGCTTAGGCAGAGATTGAATTCCACCTATTAGAAAATTTTAATGTATTCATTTCTTGTCTGATTATTTTTTCTTACAAATTTCTAAGTCTATGATTTCTTCTAACTGAAAGATACTATAATTAATCAAAAATTTGAGCCAATGGACAATTTGGGGCACAACTAAAAGATATATAAATAGCATGGAGGAATTGATTACTGATATCTAATTTTATTCATTGAAGTATAATCTATCCTTAATGTTATAAGTAGACCAAAAAGTAGCTACTTTATATAATAATTATAACTTTATGTAACTACCTTAGACCTTCCTCCATCTTTTTGATGAATCAAAATGTGTAGTCCATCCGTTTGACTGTTTCCTCTTGCTTTAATTATCTTTCAACTTAGAAAATTTGCCTTTTATGAAAAATAACTCTTTTTAAAAAATTTTCCTAGTTTCCTCTAATGTCAGAAGAAAAATAAACACACAAAATCACACGTGTAAAAAGTGTATCCCTCACTCTCACACCACATACTCAAAAGTACAAATCTAAAGCAACAATAACATAATCCAGTCCTTTGGCCACCTCATGCGAAGAGTTGACTCATTGGAAAAGACCCTGATGCTGGGAGGGATTGGGGGCAGGAGGAGAAGGGGACGACAGAGGATGAGATGGCTGGATGGCATCACTGACTCGATGGACGTGAGTCTGAGTGAACTCTGGGAGTTGGTGATGGACAGGGAGGCCTGGCGTGCTGCAATTCATAGGGTCGCAAAGAAGTCGGACTCGACTGAGCGACTGAACTGAACTGAACTGAACTGAATGCATAATTCTGACGCAAACAAACTAGCATTGATGAAAAACAGTGATGAGCCTTTATCAGACTCAGGACACAAGTTTTACAATCATTCTATATTTCTATATTTCACACAGTTTCATCTCGTTGGTATTTTGAGATGTATGTTATATTGGTTGCCTTTATCAATGGCTCTGCAGGCATCTATGAACTCTATGATTAACCTGTCATGTGTTTTCATACTTTGGATAAAATTTTGCATTTAAAAATCATATTAGAAGACAAAAAGACTTTAAAATTATCTATAAAGTGAATGCCTCCCAGTTTAATCTTTTAATTTGATAAAATTTGATGAAATGTAAGTTCATTTTTAGATTCATTGTTAAACTGTTCAAATTACTCATCTCTTCCATATTTCCTTATTTGACACTTTGAGAAAAATGTGATTTCCCAAGAATTATGTCCAGAAATTGCCCCCAAATGCTATTTTAATGCAAATGAAATTCACAAATTACTTGGTTTTCCTTGTGCATTCCAAAATAATTCACTCAAAATTGATGAACAAAATCACATTGGATTTTTTTAGTAATTGGCAACAGTCCCTGATGACCCAATTAAACATAGAAGTTGTGTTTTTCAGAAATGTAATTTTAGGAAAGAGATAAGGAGATAAGTTCATTTAAGCACTATCCATATTACAATTGTAAAACTTTCTCATTAATACTGAAAAAATTCAGCTGAGGTGAGAATTAAGTAACACAGCATAATGATATACCAATACTCATTTTAAAATGTTATTTTGTATTAAAGATGTTCAATGATGTTTTTCATATATAAAATATACCTTGCAATTTTATAAATATTACAATATGGAAAATGCATGTTACAGCAATTTTATAAATATTACAATATGGAAAATGCATAGTACAGCAATTTTATAAATATTACAATATGGAAAATGCATAGTACATATGTAATTTTCTTACATAAAATAGTTATGATCAATGTTGCAATAAAAATATTTGGAATAATGAATACTTTAAGATAGCCTGTAGGAACCACAGACAATAGAAACAGTGCATCCTGGTATGACACTAAGATTGAAAAAGGACCCTTTTGCATTTTATATTATAAAAGATTCTGTGATCTGATGGCATTTTGATCTTCCATGTTATTGTGCAGTTTAAGTTATTTTTTGAAACCTGTTGTTCACTCACCTAGTCATGTCTGACACTTCGCGATCCCATGGACTGCAGTACACAAGGCTCCCCTGTCCTTTGGGTATTAAACGCAAAATGATATTTGATACTGATTGTTTAACCAACATCCAGAACAGTCAACAACACAATATCCAAAGATATATACAATAGAAATAATTTTGAAACCTAATATATAATATGTAGGAGCCACTTTTAATACAATATAATGGTTTAGCAGTATCAATTATAGAGTTTGAGAGACATAAACATCACAGCTTATTGAATAATTTTGTTATGATAGAAATGTGATCTTAAATATATTCAATTATAGTTAATTATTCTCTAGAGATTAAAAATTAATTCTTAAAGTTAATTTATTTCTGAATATATTAAATTAGTTGTATTAAGGTAATATTAAAACAGAAACTTTGTATAACTTTTTAATACCAAGCTTCTTGGTTGCCCCATCTATACATTATGCAACATTAAAACAATTAAAATATTCCAACATTCAAAACTGTTTTGAAAAGTAATGTTGTCTTAAGGGATTTCATTTGTAATGCGTAGTTTGCTTTCTTTCAAGTGTCTAGTCTCATGTTAGTCCTATTCTGTATTTTCAAAACATAACTATCATCACAATATCTATCTTCTGATTTTATAAATCCTTAAAAGTTTTACACTAAACTAGTCCCCGCAGGTCCTTGAATTTCACCTCCTGTTTTTTTTCACACACACACTCTTCCCATCATCAACCATTTCCCCTTCTCAATACAAATTAATTCAACCCATCTTGATGGCTTTCAATTCTTCCACTCATTCCTAGGATCTGTAAAATGGAGTCCTGAACAAAGAATGTTTGCTCTTTATCTGATCTAGTTGGAGTACAGAAGTTAGTGGTGAAAATATACAAATCATTCTTTTACTTATAATACATGTACAATATATATACTCTGTGTGTTGAAAGGAATTGTTGGTTCTGCTAAGGTTAACTTCATTGTCCTGTCCAGATTCATAGGGTTATGAGTCCCACTAGAATAGAAAGCTCCTTGCAAGTAACTTCTCATTTGGCCTACCAGATTCCTTGGGTTTGCAGAAGTGTGGGATGTGAAGACTGAGTAAATGAATGAAAGGGTATTGATAAAATTAATATACACTCCCTATAAAACAGGAAACAAAAAACTTTACAATAAAGAAATTAATTTAGCATCTACTAAACCTTTCAACCAAACATTTGACTTTTTTTCTGATACCTTGTAACATCTTAAAAAAATTTATATATGGTTTTATATTTCTAAACAAAAATGTTTACAAAGTTTTGTTAGAGTTGCCTTAAGTGATAAGGTTGACAGTCAAAAAATATCTCTCTATATAGTTCAGTATTTTTCTTTTATCTGAACCAAGGCAGATACAGGAGAAATAAAAATTATTGAGCAAAAGTAAAATAAGTAATATTTTATTTCTAATGTAATAAATGAGACATTCTAGTGACTAAAAATAAAAGTAAATTAAAACTTATAAAACATCTTTTAACTTTTTAGGTCACTATTTTAATTTTTAGCATTTCTCAAAAATTAATATAGTAAATATTTCAGCATTTAAAAGCACTGCATAAATATCCCACAGAATGATGAGTGGATTTTACATGGAATATTGACTGCATTTTATCCTGACTCAATGAAAAGAAAATAAATATGCTTTAAAAACATTGACCTACAGAAACTTTACAGCTTTCTTGAACTAACATCTTGACAGTTGAATTCTTCAAGGATTGTCTAATGCCTTTAGGAGGCTGAACAGATATGGCTTCATTGCTGAAAATTCTTAGGATAATCCTGACTCACCATTGTTTAAAGCCTGGTCACTCAGGAATCAAGCAAAACTGATGTACATGCAGAGAAAAAGACAAAACAGCCACCTACTCCAAAGCTTTGAAAATGGGTCAACGGCCTGTGTTAGTGCATTACAGCTGCAGTGTCCCTAGACTTAGAGGAGAGAAAGGAATAAAAAGAATTAGAGCATGCTACCCTATGGTTCTCTTCCTTTAATACATTTATATGCTCTGTTCTTTTGTTTTGCCTGAGTTGGGACCTGCTGAAAATTGAGACCAGCTGTGCAGTTCTAAAAAATAATATTTGTCCTCTTTTCATGGAGAAGAAGGTAAGGGTTACGTTACCAACAAGCAGACAGGGAACCTTTAGAACATTTAACCAAATCCATATACGCAAACAAAAATATGAAAGGACATACACTTAAAACTGTTTCCTTTAGAAAGATAATTAAATTTTATGAGGATAAAATATCATTTTGGTTAAAAATTTCACATCAAGTGACCAGTATCAGATATAGCAGTTGTAATAGTTAAATTCAATTAGTAATTAGAAATATGACTAGATGATATGTCAAACTTCTCCAATTTAATTCTGATAAGTGGAGAAGCTGCAGAGCACAAGATACAGCATCATGAGACTTTAGCTTGAATCACATTGTAATGAGATGTGACGAAATATGGTACATCATATCAAAATAAAATGAAAAATTGGATATGCAATTTAACTTTTGATACTAAGTATGCATACAGGGGGAGAAACAAATTATGGGAAGTCTAGGAAAACTGTGAAAGCAAGTAATTTGAATTTATTTACAGATCAAATCTCCACTCTAGTAACACTCAGCAGAGCTGCCATCATTAATAGTCAGGGCTTAATATTGCTGCCATTTCAAATTGCATCGGTTGTAAAATTGGAGCACTAGCTGTCAGGCTAGATGTCATTCTTTCTCCTTTGAAAATGATTGATATTGGTTCAGATTTATTTATTCACAGAACCACCAAATAATGCAGGAGGCTAGTTTTTGAAGTAGGATATTTTAAAATTATATTCTTACTGTATTTTTCCACATAACACGTTTATATTTAAATATATTATCTAAATGTGTTGACATTTGTTCTTTGACCTCAGCCTACTTTCTCCTTCTTACTACAATACACATGTTCTTAGCAATCAAATGCTGTAATGTTTATTTATGATGGGGTCTCTGAAAACTCAAAAGGTTAGAGGCTTATTATGCATTACTGTCTTTGAAATTATTCATTAGACACACTAAATCCTCATGAATCAAATTCTTATACTGTTCTTTGGTCTCCAACCCTAGTTGCAAACAATACCAGGCCCAGAGAGAGGAATTAACCCGTTAGTATTCTCTCTCTCCTTGTCATGTCCCAGCAGTCTGACAGAATTTTGGGTGTCAGCTAGTGGAGGGTCTCAGAACTACAACATGCGAGTTAAGAAAGGAGCATAGCACTTAAACTTGTTCTGGCTGTAGAGTTGGTCAATCAGCTCTTTCAAAGTTCAGAAGAAAGTTCCTGAATATAAAAGGTAGAGTAGCTTCTTCCAGAGATTTTGTTCAGTGATATGTGTTGAGCATTTACTGGGCAGCTGCTTATAATTAGTCATTTGGGTATAATCATGCCTCTCAATCAAGGCATTTGGTATATTTTAGAGAAAGAACGGGGGTTTCCCAGGTGGTGCTAGTGGTAAAGAACATGCCTGCCAATGCAGGAGATGTAGGAGACATGGGTTCGATCCCTGGGTCAGGAAGATCCCCTGGAGGAAGGCACTGCAACCCACTCCAGTCTTCTTGCCTGCAGAATCCCAGGGACAGAGGAGCCTGGCAGGTTATATTCCATAGGATTGCAACGAGTTGGACATGACTAAAGCAACTTAGCACAGCACAAAGAAAGAATGGAAATGCAAATTAGATCACATTTCTGAGAGACTAGAATGACAAGGTAAGAAGTTTTGACTGACATATATTAGGTTGGCCAAAACGTTTGTTCAGGCTTTTACATCGGATGTTATGGGAAAACTCGAAACAAACTTTTGGCCAACTCAACAAACACAGTTTTATAAAGGACAATATGATATTCTTAAAATTGTAGTAGAAGTTATGTACATGCTTAGAATAAATATATTGAGTGATTTATTAGAGTATCTGTGTATAATTTGTTTGTAATGTTTAAATAACTGAAGACTATATGACAGTAGTTATCTAAAAACTTTATCAAAGCATTATCATCTCCCTACACTGGGATTTTATATCATTTTGCACATTCACATACTATATGATTCAACAATTTTGTCACTTTCTGGTAACAAGAGTCTAAACAGAATATGAACTCCTTGAAGGGAGCATAAATTACTTGATCATCTTTGCATCTCCAAGGCCTATGACAGTGCCCGGAACATTGTAGAGTATTAATAATCATAGGCTAAATGTGAATAAATGCAAAATATGTAACTAAAGAAATGAATAATAAAACTGCTTTATTTTACTTCTAATCTTATATGTAAGAATGCAAATCTCTTATTTGTTTTACATACTTATTATATACCTTATTATATACATCTGGACAAAAGTCAAATCCTACATGTTAGTCTTAAAATTACTGTTATTGAGTTCATATCACTCAATTATAAATCAATACAAAGTAGCTAAATATACAAAGTAGCCTCCAGTTTCTTGAGGCTAAAACTTCCTTGTTTTCATTTGGCATTGATATTGACTTAAAAAGGACTTTAAGTAGGACTTGAAAGAAAAAAAAAAAGATGCTAAATAAGCACAGTATTAAATTTTATTAAAATTGTTATTTTCATATGTAGATTCCCATTATATTTAGAAATGAATTTGTTGTTTATTACAGGAATTTGCAAGCCAATGACATACACTGATAGATCACTACAATATATAGTGATGTAATAGATATAACGTGAAGTTTGCCTGTGCTCAGTCCCTCAGTTGCATGGAACTCTTTGTGACTGCATGGACTGTTGCTCACTGGGCTCTTCTGTCCATGGAATTTCCCAGGCAAGAACAGAGTGGGTTACAATTTGCTTCTCAACAATATGAATTTTAAAGAAATACACATAAATACAACGATAAGAAATATCTTTAGCATAATAATACATCTGCAATTTGTAAGTTATAGAAGTAATCATTTAAATATTTGTTTGATTCAAATTCAATTAAATTTTTAGCCTGTGAGGTGTCTTCTGCATGGAGATATAGAAAAGAGTTTATTAAAATTATGAAAGGCCCACTTTTTAAAATCCGATTTAAATTTTGGTACTTTAATGGATTCAAGTTAGATCTAAGACCTAAATTCCTCATAAAGTATAATATTAAATTTGAAACAAAAAGGATGCAATATTCTTTTGAAATATGAAAATTTTAAAAAGATGAATCTAGAAACATTTGGCTTCAAGATAGAAAACTCAGAACCAACATCTAAAAAGCCTAGCTTTTGTATCATAGTCTAAATATTCACAGGTGTGATTAATTGCAGGTACAATTTTCTGCACCTGCAATCACCTGCTTGTGGATTTAATTAGTCATTGGTGCCTAACTCTGAGAATACAGAACTTGAAAATGACACCTGGAAATTTCCACTTCATTTGACATAGATAATGATAAATAAGAGAAAGATAGTGCCCTCAGCAACTGCTTGAAAAGTTTAGTACTAGATGTTACACTTTTAAAAGGGGGGAGTAAGTAGAGTAAATAGTATAAAGAATCAGTTTTGAAAATAGTCCTGCCAATTTGAAAAGAATTACTCAGTAAATATGTCTATGTAGTATTAGAACACTTACATAAGACATCACTCAGTCCAAACATTTAGTTCCTCAATCTGAATGGATGAACACATACTTTTATAAAAAATCTCAAAAAACAGAATTCACAAAGCAACCATATCACTAGACTTTTGATTATCACATGCATTCTAAATAAAAACTACACTCAATCAAGAATGGTTTATATTTGGAGACTGATTCACGTTCATTTGTTTAGATAATTGCAATTATCAGGCTATCCACACTAAATGATTGAATCTAGGCACTAAAACAGGAGGAAAATATTTCCACCAGCATAATTTTGCATTTTAATAAACCTGGCTCAATTATGATGATGGTGTGGAAGAAGAGGCAAAGAAAAGTGATCATCTAAGTTTTAAAAAAGAAAGAATAGCAATGGTGATAGATCAATAAAAGGGGATGGTGAAGAGTGATTGGCACTTACCATTTCTAGCCTGGAAAATGAATGGCAGTAGACAGCTTGTCAGTTCCAAAAGGAGGACTGCATAAGGTTCAATAAATATAAGAAAGAATTTTGAAAGGGAAGGAAGGAGAGGCTAGAGAACAAATAGGGGGAAAAGTCAAAATTTATACTTAAAATAATAACTATGGCTGTACGTTATACCAATTTTACTGAAAACCTAATGCTAGGTCCGAAAACCATCTTTTACTGATGCCTATGGGTTCTCTTTGTAATATAAATCATCATACCAATTCATTCACTTATTAATTTTTAATGTTACCATTTACAAAATCCCTCTAGGTGCCTGTACATAATTACCAAAATAGAGTACAATCATAAAATGAATAGAAGTTAAATTTAAAATTAAATAAAAGCAGGTCACCTACACATTAGAAAAGGCCCTGATATTGAACAAACCAAGCCATTATCAAACTAGGAACAGATGGCCTAAAACAAAGGGTATATGAAGACAAGGATGTCCTTAGGACAAGCTTTCTTTTATTGAGGAGAGAGGGAACTTCCATAATATAAGAAACATTTTTTTTAATCTGTGTAACCTTAAGGAGTACTATTTTCAAGGATATTTTATTCATTTTAAACTCACCAGTGAGTATATCCTTCTAATTTACACATGCATGAAATATTAGTAAGAGCAGCAAAGTTGATATTTGAGATGTTGTACCATGTCCAAGTTTATTGGACACTTGTGGATTCTCCTAGACCCTTGCTTTATAATGGTTCAAGTTCAAAAAGATTTTGCACTTTAAATTTTCTGAATTGTCTTACTCAAGATAAAGTCCTTCTCCCTTGTTATTTATAATGCACTGTCTGCCCAGACACTAGATTCAATTCTTCATATAACTGTATCAGAGAGAAAGATTTTTTCTTTTTTTAAATTTTGTCTAATTTTGTCATAATTGGTAGCTTTTCAGTGTTAGTTCAGGTCCTCAGAAACTTACATCTCTTATTAGCTTCTGCGATTCTAGCGCAAATACTAATAAGACGTTTTTGTCTCTTCTGAGTAAAAAATGCTGCCTGCCAATGTAGGAGACACAAGAGATTCTGGATCGATCCCTGGATCAGGAAAATCCCCCGGAGTAGGAAATGGCTACCCACTCCAGTATTCTTGCTTGGAACATTCCATGGACAGAGGAGACTGGCAGGCTACAATTCTTGAGATCGCAGAGTTGGACACAGCTGAGTGCACATGCACACACCCACACCCACACACACACACGTGAGTTTTTGTAAGCTGAAAAAATTATAATATGATTAACTAGATTTCCTTTTTCTTTATGTACTTGTAAACATCATCCAAATCTGGAGCTAGATCTTTAGGAACAGAGAATGTGGCCACCAGGTAAACAGAGTAATTTGCAGTTACTATAAGAGGCTGATTGCTTTGCTGACTGAGGGCTCTTTGACTTAAAGTGAGGACACTTACTCTTCTTTCTTTTTACCTTTTGGAGATATGAACTATATTATTGACAAAATTGCATGGAAAAGTCTAAAGATCATGAAGAAGAAGACCTTACAAATATAGAATGAACAATAGTATTTACAGTATTTTTGGTGAAATTTTATCGACCTCCTTGTTACTTTGAGCTTGCAATATATTAAAGGAGTTACAGCTATAGATGCATTAATTAGTGAAATTTCTGCAGAATAAATAACTTTGTTATTATGGATATGGAAGTCTCTAATATCAACCTTTATTTTTTACTTAATAATTGTATTGTGCTTATAACTTAGAATTATGAAATCTCTCTAGAACAGAATAATCATCACAGGGTTCACCCATAACAGGTAACATGGTGTCTATGAGGGATAAAAATGTAGTTGTCCTACATCTTTGATTATTGTTTATTGTTTCCCAAAATGTACAAATTGATACCTCTAGATTATTTAATATATTTTTGATAGTAAAATAATGGATATATTAGTCAATGTAATTAAATTTTACATTTATTTGTAAAATATTTCCCTTGAATTAATCTGAAAGAAGCAGGTTTTACTCTGCAAGTTCAAAGCATAGTGATAGAAATATTTTCTGTTGTTAAGCATTTAACAATCTTGGGTCATGAAATTAAAACCCATGAAATAGAGGATAACACAATATAACAACAATATACAATGGGTAACTAACTGAATGATACAGACATATGTACCAGACAATTGGTACATTGAATTAAGAGTAAGATCAATAAATTAAGGAAGAATAACAGGAGAAAGCTATTTTAGGATGAAACTCAAATTCACTTGACATAGTTAATATTTGAAAACACACAGGAGAAAAAAGGGTCATATATCAAAAGAAAATATGCATGAAATATCTGTGATTGAGATGAACCCACCTTTGTCAAGCATATATTTTAAACCTCCTACCAGGTCTGTGAAGGCAGAAAACCTGAACAAGTTATCTTTACTATCCTTAATGAGTTTATAATCTGATTATGAGGAAAGTGAAAGTGAGCTTGAAGTCGCTCAGTCGTGTCCGACTCTTTGTGACCCCATGGACTGTAGCCTACCAGGCTTCTCAGTCCATGGGATTTTCCAGGCAAGAGCAGTGGAGTGGGGTGCCCCACTGTCTTCTCCAAGGGATCTTCCCGACTCAGGGACTGTAGGTATAGAAAGGATAACTGGGACAAGGGCTTTAAGAAATCTTTCAGTGTCCTGAGGAAGGAAAACAAAGAGTACACAATAATCAAATAAACATTTGAGCTGAGAGAAGTAAAAATGAAATGATTTGAATGAGTATAAGAGCTCAAAAGGCAGAGTGAAAGAGAATTGTCATAGGAGGAAAAGACTCCAGTGAAAGAGGGAAACAAACATGTGCTGAAAGGACCATGGACCGGGACCAGGGAACAGTGAATCAGCAGGCTGGATCAGAACCTGTAAGAGGCTATGGTGGAGGAGAGATGCCTGGGTTGAAGTAGAGATGATGTAGGAAGTTGGAGTGGCTGTTATAATAGATCAGAGGACAGGATTACACAAGCCACTGTAGCCAGACCTGGGAGACTTGTTACTTTTGGTCAAAGACAAGAGAAGCTGAATACTATTCTATAGTTTGAAGAGTTGGTTTGTGTCAGCTGTGAAGTCATTTTCAAAGGTAAAGAAGTCGATAAAAAAACTGTTTTAGTGAATATATAAACAAATTTTAGTCTGTTGGTAAAGAAAGATTGTGATTCCATAACAATTATTTTGAAATAGAGATCATCTCATTAAAAACTAAAAAAAAAAAAAGACCTTCATGGCCTCTTGGGATCTGAATGAACACAAAAAGTAGAAAAGGTTTAGCATTAATTTGCATGTCGCTAAATAGAGATTGTGATGGTAGACTATAATTTAGACACATTTTAGAAGGAATAAGATGAAGGTATGGAGCCTCCATACCTGTGGGTCAGAGAGAGGAACTAAAAAAAGTTGACAGTGATAATTCTAGAAGGGTACAGAATCAAGATTGATTGAAACAATGAGGTCCCATTTTTGAAAGTCGATTAATAATGTAGCAGAGATTAAGCAGCTTTGGAAAATGTTCAAGTAGTGGTGTTAAATGGCACCCCACTCCAGTATTCTTGCCTGGAAAATCCCATGGATGGAGGAGCCTGGTGGGCTGCAGTCCATGGGGTCGCTGAGGGTCGGACACGACTGAGCGACTTCACTTTCACTTTCACTTTCATGCATTGGAGAAAGAAATGGCAACCCACTCCAGTACTCTTTCCTGGAGAATCCCAGGGACGGGGGAGCCTGGTGGGCTGCCATCTATGGGGTCGCACAGAGTCGGACACGACTGAAGCGACTTAGCAGTAGCAGTAGTGGTGTTAAAAATAATACAGTGAACAATTAGGCTGAATTTGTGCAACATAACATCAAATGAGAGTGAGACAGCACATATCCAGTGACCTAGGCAGAGCATTTACAGAAAAATAGAAAAGGTAAAAGCATTTGCTTCAAAGTAGTCTTGGTTTAAATACAATCTGAATTCCGTGGGACTCTATAATTTATTTTTCACTTAGAATATTTCTATATTTTGGGAACTCAATTTTTATTCACATGTACTCTGCACCTAGAATAGAAATACATGCCAGGATAAATGAGTCATCCAAAGTAGTCATAAAATCACATTTTAGGTAAATATCCTATTTTACATGTTTTTAGGTGCCATAACGCTGATGGGCCCTAGAATGACAATTAGCCAGAATTGGGGATTACAAGCAAAAATAATAAAGGAATTCAGGCACAATATATGCAAAGATCTAACTTTGTGTTGAATTAGGCCTGCATTTCCAAAGCCATGATTTTAAAAGTTATAAAGCACTTGAAGGGCACAGTTAATTTCTTCCACTGATTCATCATGAAAATTGCAAAACACATTTATCATCAAGGAAAAGACATTTGTGTAAAAAATGGACAAAGGCTTTTTGCAGGGATATTGTTAGATCATCCACCAAGTCAAAACAGTTGTACATTTTGTTAATATGTTACTGGAATAAAAATGCTACACAGTTAGAGCTGGATTATGTGGCCTGCTGCCAAAATTTGTAGCTCTGATTACAAGGATCAAGTTTAAGTAGTTCCTCATTGATTTATGTCTGATGCTTCATAATTCACTAACTGATGGGATAAGAAACTAAATTTGTTAATTGGACAGTAAAATACATTTTTTTGTCCTTCTGTTTTAATACTTTTGAATTTTTAGGCTAAAGTTGTTAAAAAAATACATAATACAGTAAAATCTATTACATTAAAAAATCATGGAGATGTAAAATATTGGATATGGGACCTAGTGTAATTTTTTTTAAAAGTTTTTAATTTAATTTTATTTTTTGGCTGTACTCAGGATTTGTTGCTGCACGCAAGGCTTTCTCTAGTTGCGACGAGCAGGGTTTCTCATTGCAGTGGCTTCTCTTATTGGAGAGCACAGGCTCTGGGCGCTGGGGCTTCAGTAGCTGTAGTGTGTGGGCTCAGTAGTTGCTACTCGCAAGCTCTAGAGCCCTGGCTCAGTAGTTGTGGTATATGTGCTCAGTTGCTCTGTGGCATGTGAAATCCAAGACCAGGCATCGAACCAGTGTCCCCTGCATTGCAAGGTGAATTCTTAACCACTGTACCACAAGGAAAGCTGGGGACCTAGTGTAATTATTTTTACTGACAAACAATCATAATTAAAGGGATGTAAACTCAATTGTGTAAGTTAAATAAGATTTATAATAAATACCATTCTTATGTGTAACAAGTCAGTTCATATTTTTAAAAAATGACATGCTCTTTTTAGCAAGAGGTGTTGTAAATCACTATAAAACCCCAGGTGACATTGCCTTGTTGTATAAGGATAAATTTACTATTTACATTACTTTATAGGGTTTTTCAGGACTTCCCCAGTGGCTCAGATGGTAAAGCGTCTGTCTACAATGCGGGAGACCTGGGGTTTGATCCCTGGGTCGGGAAGATTCTCTGGAGAAGGAAACGGCAAACCACTCCAGTACTCTTGCCTAGAAAATCCCATGACAGAGGAGCTTGGTGCAGGCTACTGTCCATGGGGTCACAAAGAGCCAGGCAGGACTGAGTGACTTCACTTCACTTCGTAGGGTTTTTCATCTTCTACAGATTGTTTAACTACTCCTTTTCCATGGAAATATTGAAAAGCATGAATTATTTTACTATCATATCTATAATCTTTTAAATTATATTTGCCAAAAATATATATTAAAATACTGTTATCTTTATATTTGAGTAGATTAAAATAAATGGGATGACATTTTGCATTACCGTTGATATTATTTCAGTATTTCCTTCCATTAATCCCTGTCATTATGACATTACAAGATATTCCACTTTTAATAAAGCATTTCAGAAATACTGAGTTGACCAATACAACTAACAGCTTGATCTTAGAGAATTTGCTTATCTATCACAAGAGTTAAGCTATATATTTTTATGTACAATAGACTAATATTAGCACCTAGAATAGAGAGGAAATGGGAAGCAGTAAGGAAAGAAGCAAGAACCCCAAAATCAAATAATGAGAAAAAAAAAAAAAAGACAGATAATGAGGGAAAAAAAATGAAATCCACATGGATCAACGTAGGGCCAATTTCAGGCAGTTTCAAGAGTTAAAATGGGGTGGGAACTGAACATGTCAGTCATCTTCCAAGAGTAGTACAAATCTGTTGTAGCTGGTAGAATTGAAACAATTGTCCATGGGACATTATGGAGGAAAGTGGAAGTGACCTGCCTGGGGAAACTGAGTTAGCAAGAGTATGTATGGGAAGCTAATATCTTCCTTCCCTCCGGCTGAAGTACAAAGTATATATTTCTCCCTTTTCCCTCCTATATACTAGAAAACTGAGGGACATAGAAACTGAATGTATCTAAGAAACTTGTGTAGAAATTAGTTAGAATGGCTCTTCCACTGGACAGTCTTTGGGGTGCTGTTTTCTGATCATGGTGCAGAAATATGCAGGGTTCAGAAAGACTCCAAGGCCTTCAATCATTTGTATAAAAGACTATTTCAGAATTTCACTAGTAGAACAAGGGTACTAGCAGCTCGGAAGAGAGATTCCTGGGTCATGCAGGTGCAAAATAGGCAGGAAAGCTTGCAGATGAGTAGATGTTCTTGTAGAGACAATCTCATGATATAATGTGTCCTCAGTAAAATTAAATTCTTTTGTTGATTATTTTCTATTTCACCTCTTTGAATTAAAATGAAGTGTACAGCTTATCTTCTACATGCTATTTGGACTGATCCCTGCTCTTTGTTTGTCTTTTTCACCAATTCTCTCCCTCCAGCTTTCTTTTCCAGTCACTTTAACCCTTTGTTCCAGGTGTTTGTTTAAATGCAATTTAATCATTTACCAAAGAGGACAGCAACACTTTCTAATGTAGGGGGCAACCCTCTTCTGATTACTCAACCTCCTTATGTTTCTTCACAGCATTTAACATTCCTGAACATATTTTGTGTTGCTTTGCTACTCTTTATTTTCCTCTAGTAGACTGTAAGTTTCATGAAAATAAAATTAATTTTGTCATGTTTTATTTGCTGCTGTCTATACTATCATGCTAAAAAATCTATGAATGAGATATTGAAATGATGAGTGAAAGACTTGTTCCACTTTCCTATTTTCACTCTTTACCTTAATAAAATATCTCACGTATACTAATTTGAAAAAAAGTTGGCTCAGTAGATAAGAATTGTGTTTATAAGTATTGATTTAAAACCAGCATTGGGCTGTAAAGATACTACTTGATGGAATTAGGCAAATTAATTATGGAATATTTCATTCTTCTCTATGCAACACTTTTCAGTTCAGTTCAATTCAGTCACTCTGTCATGTCTGACTCTTGTGACCCCATGGACTGCAGCATGCCAGGCTTTCCTGTCCATCACCAACTCCCAGAGCATACTCAAACTCATGTCTACTGAGTAGGTGATGCCATCCAACCATTTTATCCTCTCTCATCCCCTTCTCTCCTGCCTTCGATCTTTCCCAGCATCAGGGTCTTTTCCAAGGAGTCAGTTCTTTGCATCAGGTGACCAAAGTGTTGCCATGATCTTAGTTTTATGAATATTGATTTTTGAGCCAGCTTTTTCACTCCCCTCTTTCACTTTCATCAAGAGGCTCTTTAGTTCTTTTTTGCTTTCTGCCATAAGGGTGGTGTCATCTGTGTATCTGAGGCTATTGATATTTCTCCTGGCAATCTTGATTCTAACTTGTGCTTCCTCCAGGCTGGCATTTTGCATGATGTACTCTGCATATAAGTTAAATAAGCAGTGTGACAATATACTGCCTCAATGTACTCCTTTCCCAACTAGTAAGCAGTCTGTTGTTCCATGTCCAGTTCTAACTGACCTGCATACAGATTTCTTAGGATGCAGGTAAGGTGATCTGGTATTCCCATCTCTTTAAGAATTTTCCACAATTTGTTGTGATCTACACAGTCTTAATCAGAGAAGGCAATGGCACCCCACTCCAGTACTCTTGCCTGGAAAATCCCATGGATGGAGGAGCCTGGTAGACTGCAGTCCATGGGGTTGCTAAGAGTCAGACACAACTGAGCGACTTCACTTTCACTTTTCATTTTTCTTCATTGGAGAAGGAAATGGCAACCCACTCCAGTGTTCTTGCCTGGAGAATCCCACGGATCGGGGAGCCTAGTGGCATGCCGTCTATGGGGTCACACAGAGTCGGACACGACTGAAGCGACTTAGCAGCAGCAGCAGCACACAGTCTTAATAGAGGAGGGGGAAAAAGTTGGCTTAAAACTCAACATTCAGAAAACTAAGATCATGGCATTCAGTCCCATCACTTCATGGCAAATACATGAGGAAACAATGAAAACAGTGACAGGCTTTACTTTTGGGGCTCCAGAATTACTGCCGATGGTGACAGCAGCCATGAAATTAAAATGGCTTGCTCCTTGGAAGAAAGGTATGACCAACCTAGACAGCATATTAAAAAGCAGAGACATTACTTTGCCAACAAAGGTCTGTCTAGTCAAAGCTATGGTTTTTCCAGTAGTCATGTATGGATGTGAGAGTTGGACTATAAAAAAAGCTGGGCACTGAAGAATTGATGCTTTTGAACTGTGGTGGGTTGGAGAAGAGTCTTGAGAGTCTCTTGGACTGCAAGGAGATCCAACCAGCCCATCCTAAAGAAAATCAGTCCTGAATATTCATTGGAAGGACTGATGCTGAAGCTGAAACTCCAATACTTTGGCCACCTGATAAGAAGAACTAACTCATTGGAAAAGACCCTGATGCTGGGACAGATTGAAGGCAGGAGGCGAAGGGGATGAGATGGTTGGATGGCATCACCAACCCAATAGACATGAGTTTGAGTAAGCTCTGGGAGTTGGCGATGGACAGGGAAGCCGGGTGTGCTGCAGTCCATTGGGTTGCAAAGAGTTGGATGCCACTGAGCAACTGCACTGAACTGACACAGTCAAAGGCATTGCCATAATCAATAAAGCAGAAGTAGATGTTTTCTGGTATTCTCTTTCTTTTCCAATGATCCAACAGATGTTGGCAATTTGATCTCTGTCTCCTCAGCCCTTTCTAAATCCAGATTGAACATCTGGAATTTCATGATTCATGTACTGTTGAAGCCTGGCTTAGAGAATTTTGAGCATTACTTTGCTAGTGTGAAATCAATGCAAATGTGTGGTAGTTTGAACATTCGTTGGCATTGCCTTTCTTTGGATTTGGAATGAAAACTGACCTTTTCCAGTCCTGTGGCCATTACTGAGTTTTCAAAATTTGCTGACATATTGAGTGCAACACTTTCACAGCATCATCTTTTAGGATTTGAAATAGCTCAACTGGAATTCCATTACCTCCACTAGCTTTGTTCATAGTGATGCTTCCTAAGGCCCACTTTTTCTCCCATTCCAGGATGTCTGTCTCTAGGTGAGTAATTACACCATCATTGACTACCTGGGTCCTGAAGATCTTTTTTCTGTAGTTCTTCTGTGTATTGTTGCCACCTCTTCTTAATATCTTCTACTTCTGTTAGGTCCATACCATTTCTGTCCTTTATTGTACCCATCTTTGCATGAAATGTTCCCTTGGTATCTCTAGTGTTCTTGAAGAGATCTCTAGTCTTTCCCATCCTATTATCTATATGCAATAGTTTTAACTTCTTAATATTCCAATAATTATAACAATTTTGTCTCAATAAATTAGAATAATGCCTCCTGTAATTTGACCAAAGCTTTGTATTAAAATAAAATATAACAACATTTTCTTATTTTGACATCTTACCTTACTCTGAGTAGGTCAAAATAGCAGTAACAAAGTATCATTTAATTATTTTCAGGAAATATTAAAATATCCATTTGAAATTAATGTACTTAGGTCCTTCACATCTACATAAAGAACAGGAAGAAGAAAATATATTACCTACATCTCTATTATCCATGATAAGATAGGATTCAAATAGAAGCAAAGAATCTATCCAAACTTACTTTGTATAGGCATACTGCTTGGAAAATATTTAGCAATCAATCATTTGACCAATATGAAAATGTTATCCCAGTCCTTTAGTCTATATATTTAGATAGAAAAATTTTCCTGTATTATCAAAGGGCTTCCTGGTAGTGAAGCCCTTTGATAGTAGTGGTAGTAGTAGAGAATCTACTTGCAATGCCAGAGCCACAGGAGATACAGGTTTGATCCCTGGGTTGGGAAGACCCCTGGGGGAGGGCATGGCAACCCACTCCAGTATTCTTGCCTGGAGAATCCCATGAACAGAGGAGCCTGGCAGGCTGCAGTCCATGGAGTTGCAAAGAGTTGGACATGACTGAACAACTAAGCACAGCACAGCAAAACACCGTATAGGTACCTTCACTCTTAGCAACTTCCTGTGGACTGTCTTTAAATCCTTTATAGAGGGTCACTATTGTTGGCTAAAGATGCACAATCTAATCCTAAAACATCTTCAGCATAATGTGAATATGTCTATATTGACAACATCAAGTATTTTCTAGCTAATTATGAAACTATGGTGGGAGAGGGTATATTAACAGCTTTTACCTTCCAAATGAAAGATACCCATGTTTAAGTGAAACTTTGTCTTATTTCTACACCCATGAGTGCTTTTTTGAAAATATTTTGACCCTATGATTATTACATAATGTTATCATTTATGCCAAGTGTTGTTAAATGTGGAAGTAGCTATTCTTATTTTTACAGAGTGAACTATGAATTCTACTTAACAAGTGAGCTGTGCCTTAATACACGGTTAACTATTAGTGTGAATCACATACAGTTGTGATTTTAGTAGGTTAAAAGTTGTTGTGTGTGAGCAGTTTAATATGCATCAGTTAAATTTTTTTTTCCATGCTTCTAAGGAAACTAACCTTCCTAGGTGAAGAATCCACCTGCAAAGCAAGAGATGCAAGAGATACAGATTTGGGTATCTCTGGGTCAGGAAGATCCCCTGGAGAAGGGCATGGCAACACACTCCAATACTTTTGCCTGGGAAATCCCAAGGACAGATGAGCCTGGTGGGCTATATTACTTGGGGTCGCAAAGAGTCAGACAGGCCTCAGACACTAAAGTGAATTCCCTAGGCAAGAATACTGGAGTGGGTTGCCATTCCCTTCTCCAGGGGATCTTCTTGACACAGGGATAGAACCCAGGTTTCCTGCATTGCAGGCAGATTCTTTTCCATCTGAGCCACCAAAGAAGCCCTAGCGAGTAAATAACAAAACGTATGATCACCTTGGCCACGTTAATTGACTCTTGAGGGGGCATTTATGATGTCAGCTTCCCTGACAGCTCAGCTGGTAAAGAATCCACCTGCAATGCAGGAGACCCTGGTTTGATTCCTGGGTTGGGAAGATCCCCTGGAGAAGGGATAGGCTACCCACTCCAGTATTCTGGCCTAGAGAATTCCATGGACTGTATAGTCCATGGAATCAGAAAGAGTTGGACATGACTGAGCGACTTTCACTTTCACTTTAAAGGGAGATCTAAATTATTGTTTTTAAAAGACAGATGAAAGCATCAAATATTGAGATTTTAAAGAATAAATATTACAGTTCCTTGAAAATATTGGCATTTTCATATTTATAGAAATCATACCATTTCAAATCTTATTAAGAAGATAAATTAAGAAGAGCTGGATAATTTCCAGTTTTTTCCATTCTTTTCTCCTGACTATTCTCCACCACTGTCCCCATAAATGGATAGATGATGTCACTCTCAGGTTAATGGAAAACTCAGGAAAAACAGGATAACATGCATCTCATTTTCCTTCTATTATAAGAAACAATTAAGAGCTTTAATTTAAACTGTATTTTATTGAGCCATTGACCCAGGTAACTTAAAGACATCAAAAGCCCGTAAGACACACAAAAGATAAGATTGCTTGAAACAAAACAAAACCACCTTATTAGATACTTTTAAAAGGAAAAATATTATTGTGTATGCTTAGGTTTTGAACCCATTAGGCAACGTTTTGTCCCTTCTCTCTTGTAAGAGTCAAAATTGAAAAAGAAAAGAAGTTGAAGGCTGTGAACTATTTTCTCTGTATCGAAAACATAAAGTGTCAAAGAATAGGATCCAATACAATGTGCTAAGAGTGTATATTTTCACAGAAATTCTTTGTTCTAATGACCCATTAAAAAATGATTACAAGTTTTAAAAATTCATTTAAATTTAATTTGACCACATTACCTCTTGGTTGGCTCATATTTATCTCCATGTAATTTTTTAAATAATTCCTTCAAATGCTGCATTTTGCTATACATCAGAAGTAACTAAATTAAGAATTTAAATTATGCTGCTTTAGTATTTATAGTTAATCATATTTTCACTTCATGAACAGCTTTTAATTGGGAATTTGAGCTTAAATTTAATAATATAAAACTGAGCTGATTCAACTTATTGTTGAAAGATCTCTTCAATTTAACTATTAATTAAATTTGAGCCTTAATAAGTGTTTTATGTGAGCTGTGGTATTTAGATTATTGTCAAGATTCTTCACCTTTTTACATAATACCTAGAAATACTTTATTTTAAAGATTCTAGAAGGAAATGGCACCCCACTCCAGTACCCTGGAAAATCCCATGGGCAGAGGAGCCTGGTAGGCTGCAGTCCATGGGGTCGCTAAGAATCGGACATGACTGAGCGACTTCACTGTCACTTTTCAGTTTCGTGCATTGGAGAAGGAAATGGTACCCCACTCCAGTACTCTTGCCTGGGAAAATCCCATGGACGGAGGAGCCTGGTGGGCTGCAGTCCATGGGGTCGCTAAGAGTCAGACACAACTGAGCGACTGCACTTTCACTTTTCACTTTCATGCATTAGAGAAGGAAATGGCAACCCACTCCAGTGTTCTTGCCTGGAGAAACCCAGGGACGGGGGACCCTGGTGGGCTGCCATCTATGGGATCTCACAGAGTCGGACACGACTGAAGTGACTTGGCAGCAGTAGCACATAGTATTAATGTAGATTTAACAAATTAAATGGAACGCTGTAATCCTTAATGATGATATATAATGATAATATTATAATTTCACCTAATAGTGTTACCATTTTACCAAATAAATAGGAAGAGAGAAAGTATTAAACATTTCTTGTGTCTAAAATTTAAGAAGCATTTGGAAGCATTGTCAAAGATGCCAGAGATGGACAGTTTGGGGAAAAAAAGAAACTTTGAAGAAAAACTCTGTACTAAAGTAATAATGAGGAACACCAATAACTAAATTTTGCAAATTGTTGATAATATATTATTTTGAAAATAATCTTCCTGAGAGTTAAAATGTATTTGAGTTGGGAAATGAAATAAATAGGAATAGCTAAGAGCAAGTACAATGGAATAAGAGCCTGTATCTTATCTTGAGATCTGATTATCAGTTGGTCTCTAGATTGATGGCTGGTATCAGGAAGTTTCAGAAGAACTTGCAGAGACTCAATTTTGCTACCAATTAGCTGCAGGATTTTAGAAAAATCAATTAACACCTTTGAATTCCATTTGTTTTCTCATATACAAATTACAAATTATCTCCCCCATTAACATTATTTTATTCCCACAGCTAAAGTTCTGTCTCTCTCTCTTCTATGAAATCACACAAAACATCTTCCTAGCCACATGTATCTATGGAGCACTTGACATACACCTATTCCTACTTAAGGTAATTTGTAGGTAAGCTTGGCTTCCCTAGCAGCTCACATGGTAAAGACTAGGTCTATTTAATACAAAAATAGTGACTTTTCTCATTAATAATATTTAAATATTCCTTTTGTATTGCAATGATAATATTTTTAAAATATCATATTAATTAAAATATTTTAAAAATTAAGTTTACTCATATTTTTTTCCTTTCTTAGTATGGCTTTCATGAAATTTAAAAGTACCTACATGTTTCATATTGTATTTCTGTTAGAAAGCACTTGTTTAGAGACTTTTATTCCATAGAACTCTGTGCAGTACAGCAATCCATATTTTCTTAAAAAGGCCCTTGGGTGATGCCAATGTATACAAAATTTGAAAATGACCAGATTGCTACCTTAACTACACATAGTAGACAGCAAATGATGGTGGTGTGGTTGGGATAGCTCATCATCTCCTTAGTATGTGAGTTAATTCTATCAATGAATGAAAGTTCAGGCATTGGGCTGTTCTGGCTTGACATACCAGTCAGGCAAAAAGAAGAGATGTCCACCATTCTGAATGGCACAGTTAATGAATAATAAACTTATCTGAGGTTATTAGAAACAATTAGAACCTTGTCTGCTATAGTAAACAGGAGCTCTTTTCAGTAAATGATGTTTCTTACCATTTTAACATGAGAGGCTGGTATCCTAGTAAAATAACAAGCAGAAGGTAGAACTATTAAAATTGAGCTGAAGACTTGGCTGTCAAAGTTAGGTGGTGAGTAAGCCTGATTAATTTACTTATTGATCCATTTTTGATGTAAATTGAATAGATTTGAATGGATTCTTGGAAAAGCAGGGAATAAGAATAAAGGAGACAGTAAATTTTCGATTCAAGAAAAATCATGATGCTGTTTTTTTCCCCCCTGTATGGAGAAAATAATAAAACAATATATTTAAATGAAAATACATTTAGAATTAATTTAATGAAAAGCAGGGTTTTGCACCAGTCTGAATGCATAAAGGTACAGCTGCGATGCATTCTGACATCCAGATATAACGGAAAGGACAATGATATACAGCAGAATGTAGGTAATGAAGCTTTTAAGGAAAGAAACATCTATTTTCAAGCTTTTCACTTTATTCTGATTTTTCCCTACAGATGAAAAACACAAAACTTACGTTCTTGAAAAGCGGCTTGATTAAAAATCGCCTACAGGACAGTTATATTCTTTCTAAGATCCTGGTTGAAGTACAGTAGATAGATTTTAAACATATATATATATAAACAACAATATGTATTCATATCAGCTGATTAGTCAAGCCCATCCTTTTCCCTTTGAACAGTCCCTTTAAGAGAAATAAACTACTTTGGCATCTTTGCAAACAAGAGTGGGTGTTGGGATGCAAAGAACCCTTTAGTGTTTTAGAATCTCAACAGGGCTTACTGCAAAGGGCTTAATAGCCTTTTGAGAGAACTGAGGTTGCATTTTGTGCCATTGCGAATTTAAATCCAGGTCACAGAGACGTGAAATAGCAAATGACACATTTACTGTGCCACCCAGCTGCCTTCTCTAACTCACCAGGGCTGCCTTCTGAACAAAGTGAGCGTGCCAATGTTAGACTCGTGTGCAAGTGGTTTAGTCGAACAGGGAATGTTAAAAGAAGATATTCTGCCCACAATTAAAAAGCTACTTAGCTCAATTGCTAATTTGCCCCTGAAGTGTCAAATTAATGACTGGCCTCTCTGAAGGAGCTATAACCCTCCACCTCATGAGTGGAAAAACTTTCAAGCTTTTCAGTGAGTCAGACTTGAGATTGAAGTACTCAGGGAGAATGTGTCTGGTATTGAATTGCAGAGTTCACAGGCTATCGTCATCAATCTACTTAAAGTTGTTCTGCTCTTGAAAACTTGTTAAAATGAAAGTCACCATCATGGTTATTTTGCGGTTGTATATGAAGAATGATCTGCATTGATGAAATCTTAATAGGTTATTACTACTGTCACACCACACTTTCACAAGTGCTTTCTTCAAAATATTCTCACTGGTGTATCCCCCTCCTGCAGATCAATACCATATGGTTAATTCCAAAGTTACAATTGAGGGGCAGATAACCTGTGAAGGGTGAGAGCTGGAAGCTGTCATTCCTGATGTCCTCAGAGATCCATAGCTTTGGAACCACAGGAAGAGAACATGGAATTTGTCTGTCAAGTACAGAGAAGACAAAGCATTCAGCTGAGGATGTTATTCCCCAGGCCAGTGACTATCTCTCAGCTGTGACTAAGATCTCTTGACTAGGCAAATATTTGAACACAGTAAAATTGTTTCTTGGCATGGCTATCAGTGAGAAGAAGTTGAGGAACTTCACACACACACACCACCCCCAGGGAACCATGCTAACTATTTTCTGAGCTCATGATTTGGGGATTTAGGCCTCATTTATAAAAATATTTGAATGATTCTGATAGTCAGCCAGATTAGGGGAATCCCCGGCCTGTGTCATAGAACTGTGGTTTATCTGCAAAGACCCATGAGCTGTCTCATTGGTCCAGATTTTCTGAACCTGTAGGACTAAACTTACTTTTCAAGGTAAAAAAAAAAAAAAAAATATATATATATATATATATAAAACAATCTGCACTTCGGCTACACTAAATATTATTGTATATATTTTTTATTCCCATCAAAAATAGATGAGAGGAAGAAATATTATATCTTTTACTGTATTCTTTCCTTTGATTTTCATTATCTTCAGGGTATTTTGTGATACTAAAAAAAACTTTCTTCATTTTGAGAAATCATTCTATTCTAAATAGAATTCAGGTTTTAATTTCTTATGGAGACCTGGGGAGATGCTGTAGAACAAACTTCCCTCGCTCACTCTTAAACAGTATTTATTGCATTCTGTGCCCTGTGTGCACAGGAGGAAGTCAAATGCTTTAAGAGACACAAAGTTAAATCAGGAAATTTATGTATTTATTTTGCCCACACAAAATTTGTAGTCTTTCAGGGGAGATAAGTCATATACGTAAGGATCTATAATACAACAAAAAACATAAGCCTGATCAATTTGACTACACTGCTATTTTAAAATTCTGGGCATCAAAATGTATCATTTTATTAGAGTTAAAATGTAAGTCACAGAATTTGAGAAAATATTATCATTGACTATAACGGACATACGAATAAAATCTAGAATGTGTAAAGAACTGTCAAAAATTAAGAAGAAGACCAACTACACATTAGAAAACTAGGTAAAAATATGATTAGGTAATGAATGAAAATGGAATTGCCAATAAAATATGAAAAGTTACTGTAACTCAGTAACCATCAGGGAAATATAAATTAAAACCAGTACTTCTGATTTTTGCATTTCAACCAGATTTTGCATTGCAACCAGTACAATTTTCCAGAAGTACTATTAAAAACCAGTACTAGAATGTAGGAATTCATACATGCTTCTGTTGGAAATGTAAAAAGTGCAGTATCTGTGGAGAGCAGTCTGGCAAATCGAGTTGAGGTCATGCTGTACCGTGTTGTGCTGTGCTCAGTTGTGTCCAACTCTTTGCTACCCCATGGGCTGCAACACACCAGGCTCCCCTGTCTAAGAGGACTCGCCAGGCAAGAATACTGGTGTGGGTTGCCATACCCTCCTCCAGGGATTTTCCAACCTGGGGATTGAACCCAGGTCTCCCTCATTGCAGGCAGATTCTTTGCCATCTGAGTCAACAGGGAAGCTCAAGAATACTGGAGTGGGTAATCTATCCCTTCTCCAGGGGAACTTTCCAGCCTAGAGATTGAACTGGTGTCCCTTACATTGCAGGCAGATTCTTTTTCAGCTGAGCTAGCAGGGAAGCCCATTTGAGGGATATTCTAAAAACAAAATATCATTCCTAGGCTTATGTCTATATTGGTTGTCTAGCCAGAAATAGGTACTCTAGCTGGTAATTAGATAATTAAAAAAATGTCCTAAAGGAACTACTGACAAGGTTTTGGGCAGGTAACTGCAGCCATGAAATTAAAAGACACTTACTCCTTGGAAGGAAAGTTATGACAAACCTAGATAGCTTGTTCAAAAGCAGAGACATTAGTTTGCCAACAAGGTTCGTCTAGTCAAGGCTATGGTTTTTCCTGTGGTCATGTATGGATGTGAGAGTTGGAATGTGAAGAAGGCTGAGCACTGAAGAATTGATGCTTTTGAACTGTGGTATTGGAGAAGACTCTTGAAAGTCCCTTGGACTGCAAGGAGATCCAACCAGTCCATTCTAAAGGAGATCAGCCCTGGGATTTCTTTGGAAGGACTGATGCTGAAGCTGAAACTCCAGTACTTTGGCCACCTCATGCGAAGAGTTGACTCATTGGAAAAGACTCTGATGCTGGGAGGGATTGGGGCAGGAGGAGAAGGGGACGACAGAGGATGAGATGGCTGGATGGCATCACTGACTCGATGGACGTGAGTCTGAGTGAACTCCGGGAGTTGGTGATGGACAGGGAGGCCTGGCGTGCTGCAATTCATTGGGTCGCAAAGAGTGTGACATGACTGAGCGACTGATCTGATCTGAAGATGATTATAAGATGATGCTGGAAAGTGCTGCACTCAATATGCCAGCAAATTTGGAAAACTCAGCAGTGGCCATAGGACTGGAAAAGGTCAGTTTTCATCCCAATCCCAAAGAAAGGCAATGCCAAAGAATGCTCAAACTACCGCACAATTGCACTCATCTCATACGCTAGCAAAGTAATGCTCAAAATTCTCCAAGCCAGGCTTCAGCAATACATGAACTGTGAACTTCCAGATGTTCAAGCTGGTTTTAGAAAAGGCAGAGGAACCAGAGACCAAATTGCCAACATCTGCTGCATCATCGACAAAGCAAGTGAGTTCCAGAAAAACATCTATTTCTGCGTTATTGACTATGCCAAAGCCTTTGACTGTGTGGATCACAATAAACTGTGGAAAATTCTGAAAGAGATGGGAATACCAGACCACCTGACCAACCTCTTGAGAAATCTGTATGCAGGTCAGGAAGAAACATTTAGAGCTGGACATGGAACAACAGACTGCTTCCAAATAGGAAAAGGAGTACGTCAAGGCTGTATATTGTCACCCTGCTTATTTAACTTATATGCAGAATACATCATGAGAAACACTGGGCTGGATGAAGCACAAGCTGGAATCAAGATTGCTGGGAGAAATATCAATAACCTCAGATATGCAGATGGCACGACCTTATGGCAGAAAGTGAAGAGGAACTAAAAAGCCTCTTGATGAAGGTGAAAGAGGAGAGTGAAAAAGTTGGCTTAAAACTCAACATTCAGAAAACGAAGATCATGGCATCTGGTCCCATCACTTCATGGTAAATAGATGGGGAAACAGTGGAAACAGTGTCAGACTTTAATTTTAGGGGCTCCAAAATCACTGCAGATGGTGACTGCAGCCATGAAATTAAAAGACGCTTACTCCTTGGAAGAAAAGTTATGACCAACCTAGATAGCATATTGAAAAACAGAGACATTACTTTGCCAACAAAGATCTGTCTTGTCAAGGCTTTGGTTTTTCCAGTGGTCATGCATGGATATGAGAGTTGGACTGTGAAGAAAGCTGAGCACCAAAGAATTGATGCTTTTGAACTGTGGTGTTGGAGAAGACTCTTGAAAGTCCCTTGGACTGCAAGGAGATCCAACCAGTCCATTCTGAAGGAGATCAGCCCTGGGATTTCTTTAGAAGGACTGATGCTAAAGCTGAAACTCCAGTACTTTGGCCACCTCATGCGAAGAGTAGACTCATTGGAAAAGACTCTGATGCTGGGAGGGATTGGGAGCAGGAGAAGGGGACGACAGAGGATGAGATGGCTGGATGGCATCACTGACTCGATGGACGTGAGTCTGAGTGAACTCCGGGAGTTGGTGATGGACAGGGAGGCCTGGCATGCTGCTATTCATGGGGTCACAAAGAGTCGGACATGACTGAACGACTGAACTTAAGTGAACTGAAGATGAATCAGCAAAGGATAGCAATATCCCAGGACTAATGTCAGTAAGGAGTCAACCAGCTCTGGGCTGCAAAGTGCAGAGGGGTTACTGGGTCCACAGGAACTATGGGGCTTTAAGAGAACATTACTCAACAGGCGGGGTGGTTCTTCATGAGATAACACAGCCAAATGAGGTGACATAGGAGAGGAGGTGCCTGAGGTTTAAATTTGTTGTTTATTCACCAACTCTTTTGCGACCCCATGGACTGTGGCCCACCAGGCTCCTCTGTCCATAGGATTTCCCAGGTAAGAATACTGGAGTGGGTTGTCATTTCCTTCTCCAGGAGATCTTCCCAACCCAGAGATGAAAACCTCATATCCTTCATTGCAGGTGGATTTTTAACCACTGAGCCACCTACGAAGCCTGAGATTTAATACCCAGACTCATTCTCCTGTTTTCCTCTGATATCCTTGTCTAACCAACCAGAAGTCAGGTCAAATGAGCCCCTTGGTGGAATCCATAAATGTCAGACTGCCAAAGCACAAAACAGAGTGGCGAGCTGGAGGGGGCCAATGGAAGAATTAAATCTAATCTCAGGTGAAATCCTCACTAATGCACACATTCACAGAATGTCCATGTTAGGACTGTTGATAATGATGAAAAACAGAAATAACCTAAATATCCGTAAACATGTAGCCATGCTGCAGCCCACGGGGTCTCAAAGAGTTGGACGTGACTTAGCAAGTAAACAACAACAGCAAAAAATCTCACATAATGTTCTGAGAAAGAATAAAGATGCAAAAAATAAATGCAAATAGTATGTTACCATTTATCATCTAAGACATGTAAAAATATTATGTGGTGATAAAGTACACATAGTAAAAGTATAAAAAAATTCAGAGATGGAACGAATGACATTTATGAGAGAGGTTACCTCTGAGGAAGGGAAAGATGCAGTATTTGGTATATACATACAATCAATATTATGTTATCTGAAATTCAAATTTAACTGGGTATCCTGTATTGTATATGGCAACCTTAGTCAGGTAGGGATATATAACAGCTTCAGATGATTAGATGCGTTGTGAATATCTTTTCCCAGCCTGTGACTTGTCTTTTCCAGTGTTCTTTGTTGTTGTAGTGTGTCTTGATGGGCAGAAGTAATATTTGTTTTGTTGGGCAATGGGAATGAAGGTGTTCATTTTGTTATTCTTTATAGCTTTCTGTGTCTGAAATATCCCATAAGCAATATTGAAAATATCTATGGAACAGAATAAGAACTGAAACATGTCATAAGAAAGGTCTTCTGAATAAAGTGCTTTAGGATGTAGGAGAAATAACTCATATCCAGTGGAGGGGCTCACATACTGAGGCTCAAAATCTTGAGGTATGAATAAGACAGAGAAAAGGTCAGTGTATTCTTGCCAAAAGAACTACATGGAAAAAAAAAAGTTGTGAAGGCATGACTGCACAATGTACACTGAGTATAATAAAAAACTAATTATAATAACAATGAGATTAAAATAATGGACAATATAAATATTTTCAATAGCATTTCTTGGGTGTTACTGTGCCAGACAACATTTTGATTTTTGTTATGTTTCACTTAACAGTCTCAAAAAATCCTTCCGTGTAAGTACCATAATTTTCCCACTTTAAAAATGAGATTCAAAGATTCTAGGAAATTTATGCAGCTCCACGTATCTAGTAAGTGGCAGAGGCAAAGTGTGAGCCCCAGTTGTGTGGGTTCAATGCACACTTACAGCTACACATTTACCCAGAATAAATACTGTATCTAACTTTAAGATATACCGTGCATAAGCACTGTGATAGCAATTGTATGTCAAGTGCTTTGTATTTTTCTTATTTGATTCTGGCAACAATCTTATGAGTTAGGTACCATCCAAATTTATAAGATGAAATAAAGTAGCTTTCCCAAGAACCACTGGCTATATAATAGCAGAAATGGTATTTTAAATCAGTCCTGTAAGACTCTAGAACCAATGAACCTAGTAAGTTGTTTAATTTAGAGAATACTAATGGTAAGGTATTTTGTTCTCTCAGTAATTGCTTGTGGGAAGATTATAGCACTGATCACTGGAAGCCTGTGAAAAGGGGATGAAATCATCAGATCTATGCTACCTGAAGATTAATATGAAAGTGATATGAATTTCAGCTGACAAGTATGTTACCATACATTGGTCACTGAGGTTTGATTTACTGTGCTCTTAATTCATTGTTGTCTTGCTTCCACGCATACCAGAGGGTCTTACATGTGACAGACACTCAAATTCACACACGACAGGTAATCAATAATTGCATTTTGAATGAATAAATTAAGGAATGAGTGGTATGTATAATCCAAACTAATGATCAAGCCCACATGTTATTTGGGGATTTAGAAGAGGTTATGATACAAGAACTCTATGGAAGATTCAGAAGACTTCCCAGCTGTGACTTTCTTGCTTCGTTAGCATCCTGTCTGTGATTCTTATACTAAATGACTCCTGGAGTTCCTTGTGATGTTGTCATTATGAGATGTGAAAAGCAATATGTGTTTCTTGAGTGCCCACAAAGTAAAACTCCCATCCAGAAGCAGATAATTAAAAGATACAGCTTTGGACTCTGATAATCATCTGCAGCAGTGGGGTTTGTTAACCAGTGTGATCCCTGCTGTAGAAGGATGGAGGTGGCCCACTTTTTCCATAGTTTGGTAGCATTGCTTTAGTTGAGTTTTAAATACATTTGGACCTGTAGGCAATTGGTATTCATTTCAGATCAATGTGTTGAATTTGAATTCACTCAATAAAAATGTAATTATATGAATAGGGAGAGAAAATGAATTATCATTTGTGAGTCTGTTCTCAGACAGCATTATGGCGAAGTATATATTTTAGAATGATTGATAACACATATTTCTTTCTACACTGTTACCAATCCTATTCTCATTCAAGTGTTTTTCACACACTTAAAAGACTTATTCATGAAGAACAATCTAATAATTTGTATACAGACACAAACTCTCAGTCATCCTCAACAGAGTATAAAGCAAAAATGTTACCACCAAAATTTTCCACTGAATTCCCCTAGTACATTCAAAAACTGAACTTCTTTCCATGAAATTGTCAACCTATAGAGTTAGTGAATTTGTATCATTTAAATATTTCCAAGTGAACAGGCTCATCAGACCACAGAGTTAAAACACACACACACATGCACACACACACACACACACACACACACACAACTTAAAAAGCTTAAGTCTCTGAGGACAGGTTGTACTTTAGGAGTATTTCTTCATAGGATGGATACATCCAGAGAAACTTAAAACGAACCACTCATAATAAATGTAGTTTTTCAGTAGTAAGACATATTGACCAAATTGAAAGAAAATGTATCTTAGCTATAGGCTCGTGTATAGATAAGCAATAGTTAGTTTTAATAATGATACTATTTAAGAGTACTATGTATGTATCCCTACTGGTCTTAGGAAATGCATTTCAAGATTTCATGTTCTGTTCATCCAGAACATCCATTCATCACCTGTCATTTCAAAGTATTTCTCCTAAAGCCCCTTTCTTGAAACTGATGTCTTCAATCCCAGATGATTTCCACATCACTGCTTTCAGAAGCAGTTCTTACCTTTAAAATTCTAAGTGATGAATACAATAAAACCATGTTTCATTATGTATTATAGCAAAACTATTAACTATAAATTCTATCTCAGGGTATCTCTTTAGAAACGTGCCATATTTGTTTAATGAACATGTTTTCTTTGGTAAATACATCATTTATTTCTAATGAAAACTCATTTCATTTTTAGGTGTGTATACCAACTGTCATGTTTCAGAGATACTTAACTTTCTGTAAAATAAAAAATTAACAAAAATCCTATTGTCTATAAATAATGTGCACTGATCCTAATTTAGTTAACATGTGCTTTTTTTGTTATTTTGTTATCTTGAGACAGAGTGATAACTATTCAATTTATTTAACAGCTTTTTTCATAGTGGGGTTTGAATCTTCACTTTGGTTTATTCTAAAATTATTTGCTTTACTTAAGGCTTCCCTGGTGGCTCAGATGGTAAAGAATCCTCCTGTAATGCAGGACACCTGGGTTCAATCCCTGGGTTGGGAAGATCCCCTGGAGCAGGGCATGGCAACCCACTCCAGTATTCTTGCCTGGAGAATCCCCATGGACAGAGGAGCCTGGTGGGCTACAGTCCATGGGGTTGCAAATAGAGACATGACTGAGCAACTAAACACAGCAAAATGCTTTGCTTTACTTAACCAAACAAGCAAAGAAAACACCCACCTAGAATCAAATGTATTATTTTAGGTTTTACATTTTCATTTAATTGTTTTTCTAATAATGTGAAATTAATATTAATTTGGTGTACAAGTTAGTGAGTTAAGTAATACAAGGGAATAATTATGGAAAAAATGTTTAGAAATAAGAAAAATGCAGTGTTGTTTTTGCAGGGTTTTTAAGGGGCAACAACAAACTTTTTCCAGAGATGATGACATGTTGTCTTAGCAATATTCATGTTTTAAACTTTACTGTACAGAAACGAGGTCTTGAATTCACAAGTCTGACTTCTTGTGCCTCACTGCCATTTGTCTCTTACTCAGTTCATCCTTCAATACTTCAAGCAGATAAGTGTTATGGCTGTAGGGAGGGACACATCTTTGCTTGTCAAAGAATGAGGCATCCACTGCATTTCTGTACAAGCAAACTTCAAAAATTTTATCTTATAAGCATAGACAAATTAAAAGATTATAATAACACTTAATAGTGTCGTTCATTACTTTATAAGATTTTAGTTTTCTTCTTCTCTTAAAAAACTAGTTATCTAAAGTTAAGTAGGTATTTTTAGATTCAACAAGAGAGGGAAAAAAAATAAAGGGAAAAAGATATGGTTGTTCAAAACTAAGATGCAAGAAGGATGATATTTCTGGGAAACATATAGTTAATATTTATTTTTTTATCCAAAATTACACCAAGTGCTATGAATATTCATCAAGATTACATTCTCATTGCTGTCTGAGCATCTCTTACTTTTTTCATTAAAATGCACAGGAAATGCCTTCATTCTCAAAAGCTACAATTCAAATTATTGAAGAATTTTTTTCTTTATTTCAACAGAAGTAATCCATGCCTTCCTTAATAAACATAAAATACTCACTTTATTCAGATCCAATGGAAGGTATCATTACCCGACAATCATGTATTTGGTAAAATTCCAAGTGAATTGTTAGTAAGTAAAAACTCTCTTTAATATCAATCTCTATCTACAAAAAATGTCAGTTTAAAAATTAGATGGAATTTTTGGACATACCACATGGGGCAAGAATTATATTTTAAAATATTTTCAGAAGTTTAATTTGAAAATACGATAAATTATTTAACACTAAAGCCCACTTAGAAAACACTTTGATTCTAAGGAATTATAAGCAAATATTTTGAAATGTCATTTTTATTTTATTTTTTAAACATAGACAAATTAAAAGATTATAATAATACATAGTCACTATTCAAACCTAGTAAATTGCTGGCTAGATTTAAACTTACAGGTATGCCTTTTAACTATGTAGTTAGCAGAGTCTGTTAGCTCTTCTTTTAATGATCAGTTTATTTAAGTTTGCTGACAGACCTGGAATTTGTTGAGTTCCAGTATTAACGTATATAGTGATCAATTCATAGGACTAATAATTACATTATCTCTTTTTGTATGGAGTTTAAAAATAAATCCCTCATTCCCTATTAAAAAGAAGTTGAATCATATCCTTATTATGGGTTCTGAAAGAGAAAACAGAAGGAGATGTAGAATAGGGAGAAATCAATTTCTCTGCTTTTACTTTTCTATCATAGTTCTGAAAAGCAGATTTAGCTTTATAATGGCACAGAATTATGACATGTCATATTTTTAGCTACTTCATTCTAGATATTCTACAAAACGGGGGAACTTTAATATAATCACTTTTTATAGGTGAGAAAATTGAGGTTTAGAGAGCTCAGACATCTTGACAAGTATCACATAATTAAATGAGTGAGTTGGGTCTCCCAGTCACCAATGTTTCTGCCTCTCCAAACTGGTAGCTCCATAGATGTGAGTTTCACTGTTTTGGGGCAAGGGAAAATGAAATCATCCTTTTAATGGTCTTTTTCTTTTGACTGACTTTTTTTTTTTTTTTGCTACCTAGGTGTTTATAGTGTTTTAAGAACTTTTCTGTTTTCTGGGCTGTGCTCGGGCATGTCTGACAGTTTGCAACCCCATGGACCATTGGACTCCTCTGTACAGTGAATTTTCCAAGCTAGAATAGTGGAGTGGGTTGCTATTTTCTATTCCAGGACATCTTCCTGACCCAGGGATTGAACCTGCATCTCCTTCATCTCCTGCATTGCCAGGTAGATTCTTTATCACTGTGCCACCTGGCAAGCCCATTTTAAGGAATAAATATTTTAAATGTTTTTAATAAATCAGTATTTTACCAGATTATTTCTACATGTTGCTCTATTTTTATTGAATTTTTGCCTGGAATGTGAAGGGACTATAATAATTATAGGGAACTAAGTATGTACATTTATTGGATTCAGTAGCTTCATATATACATATACATGCTGAAGGGAACTTGCTTTGTCTCTCTCAAATGGCCTTGTACCCTTTGCTATGATATTCTCTCTATGTTATACAAATGGCCTTGCACCCTTTGCTATGGTATTCTCTCTGTGTTATAGCTGAAGTTGAAGCTCCAATAATTTGGACACCTGATGCAAAGAACTGACTCATTGGAAAAGACCCTGATGTTGGAAAAGATAGGGGGGAGGAGGAGATGGGGCTGACGGAGGATGAAATCGTTGGATGGTATCACCAACTCAATGGATATTAACTTGAGCAAGCTCTGGGAGTTGGTGGTGGATGGGGAAGCCTGGCGTGCTACAGTCCATGGGGTTGCAAAGATTTGGACATGACTGAGTGACTAAACTGGACGGATTACATATTTGATTACTGTAGCACAGCTCGTTCTCCTTTGCTTTTTTAAAAAATTATTCTCATATAGATTTTCTCATTTGTTTCCCACTAATTCCACTACCATTTTTAAACTCTCAACTTCACCTTGGACCCTTCACACTGCAATCCTGCTGTACAAATCTGGGGCAAAAAGTTTTAAATTTCAGTGTTTCTCTGCTAGATATCAGCCTAAGAAACAATTTTTATTTCTTCTGGTTTTTAGAAATATTTCCCAATCTCGATAAATATGCTTCCCACCTTTATAATTGCTATGATGCTACTGATATATGTTTCATTTAGTTGATTTCCGTTTTAAAAATTCTATTTTAGTCTTATCTTTAGGTGTAATATTAATATCTATGACATACAAACTAAAATAAAATACACAATTAAAGGTAAAAGATAATTCTTCACATACTATCTAAATCGTCACTTAAGTTTTACTTTCAATAGTTGTATGTCATAAACTCCACAATTATTCTTTCACCTACTATAAGAAATTCAGTTTTCTAACTTGAGAGCCCCTCAATCTGATAAAACTTTCAAACTTTATAGTTTGTTCTACCTGGCACTCAGAGTCCTGGGCCCTGGACATCTCTCTCTGTCTCTACCTATTTTTTTTTTCCTTATTATTTTCCACTTTTTCTTTTTTCCTGTTGCTGCTACTACCTAGACACTCTTTTTTCCTACTTGTTATTTCCTCTTCCTTCTGCTTTCTTTTACCAAATGTCGGTATTAGTTAAAGCTCCACCCAAAGATCCAGAACTTTTTGGAATTTCCTTTGAGGACTGCAGACCACAGGAGCATTTTCATTTTGTATGTACTGCGTCTTTTATCACCTAGCATTTCTCTAAATTATTGTATTTACGTGTTTCTTTAGTTGGTCAGTTTGAGCCTTGAGTAGCAGATGAGAGATGATTAGATATACAAAACAGTAATTAGATATGCCAAAGGAAGCACCTAAAAGGATAAAGAGAACGGAGCAGCAGCAGACAGAGCCTGCAGGTCACAGTGCACATGTAACACCAGTGAAAGGACTGGGTACTTAAAGGGTGAGTAGTGGGCGCTGGGCAGGAAAAGCATCCGACAACCATGCAATTCTAAGACAGCCTCAGCCAGACCAGTGGGTTGGCACATTGTAATCACTTATTGAGTGGAAGCTGCCAGGCACGTGTTTCCTCCACTGCTTGAAGGCTGGGGTATGTCCTGTGTACTACACCTTTTGAAAACAACTATGTGAAAAATCTGGTTTCCCAGCACCACGCCCTCTCTTAGCAATGATTCACATGGACAAGGAATGGAAGAAAACAGACTGAAACATTATTTTGGAATTGATTCACTCCTAAATATATTTTATGGCTCAACTCTAGACCAAGGCCTCTTATCTACTGTTAATAAAATTTATGAGACAGATATAGTTCATTGATTTCCATACAACTTTAGAATGGAGGAGACAGACCATGGGGGGAAAGCCTAATAATTGAATTTAAGATGACCTTTTAGTAATAAGCAAAACTGGCTTCCTAGGTGGCGCGAGTGGTAAAGAACCTGCCTGCCAATGCAAGAGACATAAGAGACACCTGTTTGATTCCTGGTTCAGAAGGCAATGGCAACCCATTCCAGTGCTATTGCCTGGGAAATCCCATGGACAGAGGAGCCTGGTGGGCTACAGTCCATAGGGATGCAAAGACTCAGATGTGACTGAAGTGATTTAGCATATAAAATTGAGTAGCCCTTATTATTTAGAATAGTTAAAATGAACTAAAGGCTGACATTTTAAATTTTTTTGTGTGTATTTATTTCAGTAAATTTTAATTATTTAAACCAATTATGATATGTAGTATATTATAAACTGAATTGAAAACATTAGAATTTTGATAAGATGATAATTCTCTGTAAATAATTTCAGTTGTAATTAATTTATAACTTTAAGTAAAGTTAGAGTGAGGCTGGTAAAGGTTAATGCTAACATTTTATGGGTTAATAAACCTTTCTCTATGTATAAATATATTTACAGGGAAGCTACGTCTCCTGAGACCTCTGGGATTCTGTGTGATAAACTGCTACTACAGTGTATTATCCATGAAGACATTAGTATCTTGCTAATTAAAATATAGTAGAAAGCAAGGATGATAGAGAACTATGAAAATGGAGATGTTAACTTTAAGACATGAACTAAAGTATGAAGACTGTGGTAACCACAAAAGAAAAGAATATGCATCTGAGATACAGAGAAATAGTTATCTGTTCCAAAAGAGACTTACATCTCGACCCAATAAAATTTGGCATTAAGGACAACAAAATATAACTGTTGCATAGAATACATGAAAAGCAGTCTGAAATAAGGAATCTGCTTCATAAAATCTGTGTGTGGTAAATAGCTTCAGTTGTGTTTGACTCTTCGCAATGCTGTAGACTGTAGCCCACCAGACTTTTCTGTTCATGGAATTTTCCAGGCAAGAAAACTGAAGTGGGTTGCCATGCCTTCCTCCAAGGGATCTTTCTGACCCAAGGATCCAACTGGCTCTTGTCTCTTGCATTGGCAGGCAGATTCTTTACCAGTGGTGCCAATCAAATGCACACCTTTAAGAAATAATGAAAACACCCTTTTCAAGATTTACACTTATTGTTTGGCAAGCCACAGAAACCAGTTAAAGAAAACAAAGGACATTAAATAAAAACACATGGTATATGCTCATTTTCAGTATATGTGCGTGTGTGTATGAGAGGCAGAAAATGGACATAGTAGATCTCACTGAATTTAAAAACACACACACACACAAGAAGATCCCCCTAATCCTGTGCTTTTAAACTTATTTCTAAACACCTGCTTTATTATTTTGTAGTCCAGGTCACTCTGCTCTACCATCTGGTCTCATTGTGGTTGAAAGATGGAGCCTCCCCAGCCCTGAAGTTGGTCATTTCTCTGATGGGCTGTTTCTCTGTACCAGTTCCAAAGTCTGGGAGGGGCGGGGAACAGTCACTTTCTGAGCTTTCAGTCTTGCCCATGGTCAACTACAGCCTGAGTCTATTAAATGGAAAAACTACAGAAAGAAACAATTCTTAAGTTTTAAATTGTGGGCCATTCTGAGTGATGAAATCTTGTGCTGTCTTGCCCCAGGTCGTGAATTGTCCAGTGTCTGGTGTATCCATGAGCTGGTTAGTAGCCTTTTTGCTTATCGGAGCAACTCACTGAATCTCAGTGCTTGTGTTCAAGTCACCATTATTTTACTTAATACTGGACTCAGAATGTCAGAGTGAAACTGGTGGCAATGCAAATATGCCAAAGAGATGATGTAAGGGGCTTCCTCTAAGTGGAAGGGTGAAAGCTATTAATATGGCAAGAAAAAACTCCTTTGCTAAAGTTGCTAGGATCCAAGGTAAGAATGAATCGTCTGTGAAATTTTGAAAAAGTTATAGCCATAAGGCATGGTAAGTGTCTCGTTAAGATGGAAAAGGCATTAATGTGTACGGTAAGATACTAGCATACCTTGTGTTATTGCGCTTGTTCTTACTGCACTTTGGAGATACTGTATTTTTCATAAATTGAAGGTTAGTGGCTCCCCTGCATAGAGCTATTGTATGGTGCCATTTGAGGGTACGTACCTGCCTTTTCTAGACATACTGTTATTATGTGCTTAGTAGACCTTCAGTATAGTGTAAAGTGAGCATTTTTAATGTACTGAGAAATGAAAAAAATATTGTGTCTCACTCTATTGATATGCCTGTTTTGTTGCAGTAATCTGGGACCAAACCCCGATATCTCTGAAATATGCTTGTATTTGGGGTGGGGGGGCAATACCACATTCACATAGCTTATGTTAGATTATATTATTCTATTTTATTATTAGTTATTGTTGTTAACTTCTTACTGTACTTATTTTATAAGAAGTTTTATCATATGCAGGTATTTATAGGAAAAAAAAACAATATATATATATAGGGTTTGGCACTATCTAAAGTTTCAGGCATCTGCTGGGGGTCTTGGAATGTATCCCACATGGATAAGGGGGGACTACTTTATCCAGCTGCCAAGTTTAAGTCACATGTAACTTACGGAGACTGTCCAAATAGAGCCAGGGATGCAGAGACTCACAGCATCTCTTAGCCATTTCAGGCTTGCTTCTGGAGGAAGGCAAAATTTTTCCAGATGACGCCCACACCCTAAATGCAATAGATAACCACTTTTATCAAGCTACATCTATCTGAAGAGGAGGAAAGATAGTATATGTATTGGTGTCAACGTATGGTACTTAGCATTTTAGAGTTTAATAAACCAATATTATCTTTTTAGTAGCATGCAAAAGGAGAGCAATTTCTGTTGAATATTAAATTACAATAATAAAACCCAATTAAAACATGCTCTAATTTTTATCATCATCATCTATGAGAAATTGTAAGAGTACCTGCAGTAAACATTGCTACTTGTTGGGGTAATCCTCTTTCAACCTCTAACCTCCTTGGTCTGTCATTGTCACTTTTAATGACATTACCTGAAGTGAGACAGAAAAATATTATGATGCTGGGGTTGCAAGACCAGGATGATGTCTATTAAAGGCTTTTCTATTCTACTTAGAGAGATCTATGAATACTTCAGTTGTGATAGAATTGTACCCATGATTATAGTAAATGAAAAAATGGATCAAGAAACCTTATAATAGATTATTTTTCCCTGGTGATTTTCAGTATTATAGAGTTTTAATGAAGGAATTAATGCAGGGTGAGCTAGTAATAGATTCAGGGAGTGTCACCTGACTGCTGGTAAATCATAGTCTCTATTTGGTAATTTAAATATAAAACTATTATTACCTATGGATAGAATAGTGCTTCAGAAAGCAAACTCTTAAACAGGTCAGAACCCTAATGTGTATCCATTTATTTTACTTAGCAGGGGGTTGAAAGGAAAAATGTAACATTAAAACACATTCTGAAAGTGAGATACAAATTGTAACCATTTTATGAAATTGAAGCAGAAGACCCATTGTAATAATACTTTGCCTTATATACAGATTTTGGACACCTAAGTACTTCAAATTGACATTTAAAAATATAAGTTAATTAGAGGCTATGTACCTTGGGAAAAAAAATGTCTATTTTAAAATGCCTCCAAAACAGGTGAAGATAATAGATGAAATTCAAATTTAATGTAATGTTTTATTAGCTCTCTTAGCTACTTACTTTCATTATATTTGGATTATAGATCTACAAAACTTTTTACTTTTAAAATCTAATGCTTATGCAAAATTACATTGAATCCTGGTTTATTACATGTTATTAGTTTATGGACCTAATTCTGAATACCTTCAGGGGAAAAATTAGATTTTTAAATTCAAATAGAAAATAATTTATTCTTGATTAAGAAAGCAATTTTAAGATAACCTTCAGTAAAACTGTACCAAGCCCCTCCAAATTCCTGAACTTAGTGGTCACTGTTTGAAAGGCTTTCCAAACTCAGAGGCAAAGGCCTGTTACCGCTTCTCATCCTGCCGGCTACACCAATTGCATTGCTGATCCTATTCATAACACCAATTGTCTTGCTGTTCACACTGTCCACACTGCACCATTTGTCAATCCCAGGGTAGGAAAGGCTTGAGCCAAGAGGATGGAAGAAGATGAGAGGAGCTGTAGGAATTGCAGACACATTTATTTGCTCCTGACTGGCACGACAACCTTAACACACCTATCCTGGCTGATGCACCAGCCATAGCAGCAGCCACAAGATAGCCATAATATAGCCATTATGTAGTAACAACATAACCTCTTATAACATAACCATGATGTTGTACCAGTGTAGCTCCAATGCAGCAGCAGCCAGGGCTTTCATGGTGAAGCTCATAGAGGCTTACTGAGCGCAGTAGCCTGTGACCAAGAGTACCTCGTGATGCCCTTGTGCAGTGCTATATATGATGTCAGCTGTTGCAGAATCATGCAAGTCACTGTTTACAGAACATGGGGTGAGAGGGAGTGAGAGCATGGGGCGAGAGAGCCTGGCTGACACCATCTTGTCAATCACCCTACAGGCCTTAAGCAAAGCAATGCCCTGTAACAGGAATGTGTCTGCTATTGGGCTTAAAGCTCCTAGTCTGCAGGAAAGTCAGTCTTGTCCACAGCAAAATTTTAAATCCCCTAAATAGCTAGTACTCAGTAAGTACAGTAAGCAGTAGCCCTATGTTAGAAACTGCTGCACAGGATCGTTCCAGAAGGTGTTGAGAATCTGAAAACTTGTTCAGGAAATTTATTAGTAGACATAACTCTTGAATGAATTGGAATTGACAGAATTAGAGTTTCAGGTTTCTTTCATAAGGAGGTGTGAAAAAAAGAAAGACAGGAATACACACGAGTATAGACTCTTTCTAAAGTTGCTTTCTCTTATCAGAAGACTGTGTTTTCAGGGAAATTGAGTCTGTACCAAGTACTGGAAAGGGAAGGAAAATATTAGCAACCAAAAACCACCAGTTTTAGAGAGATCTAGTAAATTGATCTGGAGAAGGCAATGGCAACCCACTCCAGTACTCTTGCCTGGAAAATCCTGTAGACGGAAGGGCCTGGTGGGTTGCAGTCCATTGGGTTGCTAGGAGTTGGACACGACTGAGCGACTTCACTTTCACTTTTCACTTTCATGCATTGGAGAAGGAAATGGCAACCCACTCCAGTGTTCTTGCCTGGAGAATCCCAGGGACGGGGGAGCCTGGTGGGCTGCCGTCTATGGGGTCGCACAGAGTTGGACACGACTGAAGCAACTTAGCAGCAGCAGGAGCAGCAGTAAATTGATCAGGCTCTTCATGGTTTATCTCCTAGTTGTTTTCTTTTTTTTTCTTTTTTTTTGTACCAGCTTCACATTATTCCATGTTCTCTCAAGCTACATGCATTCTAGTTTTCCCAACAAGAAATTTGAGTTCAAGCTGCTACTGTCCTTCACATGCATTTCAAAGAATTGCTCATATCACTATTTACTTAACTGAATAGAACATTGCCTGAATAACATGCCAATCCTGTTTAAAAAGAAAGAAGAAAAGAAAGATGCATGTGAGGGTAGTGCTGCAAGGCAAAAACACACCTGCCTATATATTTTGACTGAAGAGTTTAAACTCAGATGAACTGATTGTTTGCCTAATAGACAATTAGGAATGTCCTTGGAATGCTTACCAGAAACAGGTTACTGGGCCAGGTGATAGGTAAAGTTGTGCAGGTAATTAAATACTGTGCTTCAGTTGTCTTTATAAGTCTTGTTCAGAAATTAAAATTGTATAATATTTCAGAAAGATATTAATACTATTGGGTAAGCATTAGGCATTTTTCTCTACTTTGAATACTACTTATTGTCACTTTTTTATATGTTAAAAAAGAGAGAGAGATGCAGGTAACTTTTTTCAACTCTGCAGAAATAGTAATATTTTAAACACATATTTGACAGAGAATCTCATTGTGTAAGACACATGAATGTCTTCCTCTTGCTGTTAAGATAAAAACCAACATTATCAAAAGTCTCTTCATGGTTTATCTCCTAGTTTTTTGCACCAGCTTCATATTATTCCATTTTCTCTCAAGTTACATGAGCTCTAGTTACACTTCCTTATACCTGGACCTGGAATGCTTCTTCCTACTGTACCCTAGCCCAGTTAGTGCACTTTCTTCTTTAGAACTCAGCTTATCCTCACTCTTCCAGGGAATATGTGAATAGGTTCAAGATTCAAGCTTTCCTATCACAGGAGCTTCTGCTCTAAGCATCTCTTACAGCCGATTGACTGTTGTGTCCACAGTAACCTGAGCTCCCTGAGGTCTGTGGCTAGGTCTGCATTTGGATTGGCAAAGGTACCATCAAACAAGAGTGTCCATACCCACTCATGACAAACACTGTTCTAGTTACCACTAGGGTTTTTAAATGCTTTTTACAAACTTTACCAGTGAAGTTTTTAACTCCTTTGTGTGTGTGTGTGTGTGGTGAAATTCATCAGATAGAGTATTGTACAGCAGAATAAACACATTTCTTTATATTATTTTATAGTCCTGAAATGGTGAATCCTTTTATCTGGCTTAACTGAAATAGCAACTCTACTCTGTCATACTATTGCTGTTATCTGTTTTTAAACTGTAGCCATAATATTATCATTCTAAAACATGTTTACAGAAATTGGCTGTGTAAAAAAAATGCATCAGGAAATCAGATTTCAACTTGAATTGATTTCTTTGTAACTCTAATACTGACATACATTAATTCATATTAAAGCCTATTATTTTGTCACTGGCTATTTGGGTGACCTTGGGTAAGTAACTTCATCTTTGCAGATGAGATTTCTGCATCCGTAACATGAAGGATTGGAAGAGATGATCCCTCAGGTCTTTTTCAGTTCTTAAATTCTGTGTCTTTTAGTTCCTCTCGAAGGAATTGTAACTCCGAAAACTGCTGCCGTCACATCCTACTCTCTTTGCAAATGAGAGATTTTCAATTCCCAGTGATGAAATGAATCTACATACACACTTTCATTTCATTATACCAGAGTAAAAGGATTTAGAGAAAAAATATATATATTTTTTCAAACTCTCTTTCTAAGACAACCCAATTTGGTTGAATCATAAATATAAGTGAGGATAAGTGTATTCAACATTTACCTACAGCACCTTTTTTCCAACTGTCTGGTTTCGATTTTTAAACCATGGTAACATTTTACTAAGAAGCCATAGTAACTCTTCTCTAACTTGTGAAGAGTACATTGTGAGTTACACGCAGAGTTATCAGCATTTCAGCACAGTTGGTTCCCCCTTCCTGTTTAGTGGATGTTTATGAGTCCTTTGGGTTTAAGCACTCTATTCATTAGTTAGTGTGATGTAGTAGAATAGCTCATGAAAATATTTCGAATCCCTTTAGCAATCATGTACCTTTGTACAGAGGCAGGCTCCACAGAGATTATTTGAATTATAAATATTCAAAGTATTTTAGAAAAAAAGTCACCTTTGTGACCTTTCTTGATCCCCATCTTCTGTCATGTATCTTGTTCACGTAGATTTTTGTATCTTCTCCCACTCTGACTTGTCTTTTTACTGTCATTATGATATTAATGAACAATTCTGAACTTCAGTGCATTGGAATTTATCAAAGATTTGCATTATGATTGGTGTTTCTGTGTCTTAAGAAATTATTTGTAATACTGATAATGTATTGCTGCTTGTTTGTAGAAATATAAAGTAAACATTCTTTGTATACACTTTTTAAACACAGCAGTCTTGGTAAACTATCTTATTTAATTCTAATTATTAAACTATAGGGCTTCCCAGATGACACCAGTGGTACAGAACCTGCTGGCCAAGGCAGGAGACTCAAGAGATGAGCCTTTGGTCCCTGGGTTGGCAAGATACCCTGGAGAAGGAAATGACAACACACTTTAGTATTCTTACCTGGAGAATCCCGTGGCCAGTGGAGCCTGGTGGGCCACAGTCCATGGGGTCAAAAGAGTTGGACATGACTGAAGCGATTTAGCACACATAGTTTTGTAGATTTTCTGCATAATCGTATTATTTGCAAATAATAACAGTCTTATTTCTTCCTTTCTGTTAACATATTCTTAAATAGCTTTCTCACCTAATTGCAATGGGTACGTTATTTTGAATAAAACTTGAATGGATTTGGTAGAAGGGATGATCCTATCTTTTTTCTAATTTTAGGATAACATTTTTTAAAGATTCTTCATTGAAAACAATAATTACTATAGTTTCTTTCAGGTAATTCTATATTTATAAAACTTTCATTCTATTCCTTCTTTGCTTTTATTGAAATCAATGATAGACATTGAAATACAGTCAAAAATTTTTCTGTATCATTTGAAATAAAGATGCCTTACCTCCTTTGGTGTGTTAATGTACTACTGCTAGGGCTGCTGCTGCTCAGTCACTTCAGTCGTGTCTGACTCTGTGTGACCCTATGGACTATAGCCTACCAGGCTCCTCTGTCTTTGGGATTCTGCAGGCAAGAGTACTAGAGTGGGTAGCCACGCCCTCTTCCAGGGATCTTCCCTACCCAGTGATGGAACCTAGGTCTCCTGGCAGGCAGAGTCTTTACCACTGAGCCACCCAGGAAGCCCATGTTACTGTAATAAATACATTAATTTATTTTTTAATGTCAAGTAATCTTTGCATTCCTGAGATTAACAAAGTGAAGTGAAGTCGCTTAGTCGTGTCCAACTCTTTGCGACGCTGTGGACTGTAGCCCGCCAAGCTCCTCCGTCCATGGGATTCTCCAGGCAAGAATACTGGAGTGGGTTGCCATTACCTTCTCCAGGGGATCTTCCTGACCCAGGGATCGAACCCAGGTCTCCCGCATTGCAGGCAGACGCTTTAACCTCTGAGCCACCAGGGAAGCCCTACATAAACAAACTTGGTCATAATTTTACACATTTAATATTTTGACCAAATAATATTTTATATAGGATTTGTGCATCACTACTCATGAATTAAGTTGCTCTTTAAGCTTCTTTGTTTTCAAATAATGTGTATTCAGTTGTTTGATACAATGGTTAGTAGATTCAAAGTAAATATAAAGTTTAAGATCATGGTATTCACATCATCCTCTACTTTTATTGATTTTTTTGTTTGCTTCTTCTATTAATTATTGAGAGAGATATGTTAAATTATGCCAATGTAATAGCAGAGTTCCACCTTTGCATTATTTTTGCAATTTTCCTTTATGTATAAAAACTATTATTTTGATGCATGCAAATTTTAACATATCTTTCTGATGAACCTGAACATTTTGTAGTCATCATCTAGATTTAATAATAATGCTTTTTAAACTTTATGTCCATTTTGTCTAAGATTAATATACAAACACTTGGACTCTTATTATCTGCCAGGTGTATCTTTTCCATCATTTACCTTTCAACATCACTTCATCCTGATGTTTTAGACATATCTTCTGTTGATAGAATATAGCTTGATTTTTTTAATCCATTATGATCATCTTTGTCATTTAACTGGATCATTGTTTCCTTTGTAGTTATTTGAGTATTGAGAAGCTTAGATTCACCCTTTCATTGTATTTTAGGCATAGTACATTTTAATATTTTATGTGCTATATTTTATCCTAACTGTATCTTCCCTCTATCCATTTATTAGTATAAGATTAAAACTTGTAATATCTATAACTTTAATGCCTATTTCATTTACCAATGTCAAATATCAATCTATATTCTTATATTTTTTCAAGTAATAAAAACTTAAAATACAAACTACCATCAACTTTGATTTATCTTTTATACCATTTGGTTAAATAATTTATTCTAATTTTATTTTTAATAATTTTTCAGTATATTATTGTTTATATATAAAATTATGTCCAGTGCTTATTGGCCATTACTTCACTTTAGTGAGAATATGCTGATGTTTAGCTTTCTTGTCTATAATTTCTTGGTTCACAAAATCTTTTATATTTATATTTCTCTATACACTGAAGATAAAGTTCCACTCTTTTGTTTTTATTTAGTTATAAGGAAATTATGTCTCTGTTGTCATTTCTTTGTGGATGGGATTACCAGTTTCCTAGGACAGTATCCATGTATGCCAGTTATCATGAAATAATAATATTTACTCTTTCATTCCCAAAATCACTTGGACAAATAATTGTGATATTTTTGCCTAATCTAGATACTATTTCTCTAAATTTGTTAAGAACATTATCTTTTTGGATTTGTTGTTTCTACAACCAATATCTTTTTAGTTGGTTGTTTCTAAGGTTTCAGTGTACCATGCCTAAGATTGAATTTCTCTATATATTTCTTCCTCCTTTTCTTGTGCTTCCTGTTCTGTGTATTGATGTATTTTATCAAATACGAAAATTTATCACTCATTATCTTTTCTAATCATCCTTTTCATTCTCTCTCTGTTTCTTCTCTTTCTGATTAGTCAGTTAACTTTTCCATCATAACTCTTGTCTTCATTGGTCTTAACGTCCTTTCATATTTTTTATCTCTTTCTTGGCTATATTCAATATAATACCTATAGATTTATTTCCCAGTTCATTAATCCACTATTAAGTTTTACATGTTAATTAGTATATTTTAAAATTTCTAAAATATCTATATATTTTTCAAGTGTACTTGTTCCTTTTATAGTCAATGCTTTTTACTCATTTTTATTTTCTTTTATTCATTTTGATACATATTATTTTTATCAGATAATTTCACTACCTGAAATCTATTTTTGTGAAGTCTCCATATCCTATGTATTATTTTGCCAATTTCTTGCTCATGGTTGCTTGATTTATTGTGAGTTTAGTAATTTTTATTTTTACATATAAGTTATTATTACTCAAAAGTTTATCTATGGAGATTCTTTTAGGATTAAATGGAAGAGATTAGTCCAGAGAAGATTTTCAGAAACTTCTACCAAGGTGATTATAATGTGGAAATATTTCAAATTCTTAGCTTGAGATTTCAGTGGTTGTTTTTTAACTGCCACTGGTTTGTTTTGTAGCTTGTTTTGTTATTGTAACTCTCAGTAAATATAAGACTACCACTCTTTAGTAAACAAGGCCAAGAACCTATGTCAGAGCAGGATAGTGGTTGTGAATTTTCACCAGCAGTTTTCTTCTCTATCTCCTTGCAGTTGGATTTATTTTTATTTTGTCGTTTATACTCATAATGTAGCCTTTGGGTGTTGTCATTATATCAAGGGAGTAAAATGATCTCCTTATGTGGGTCTTTGTTTCCCTTTTGATCCCTGTTCCCAGAAGACCTTTAAAGCAGATAGTCACCTTCACAGTTGTAGGGAAGGAAACTTTTCCTTTTGTCCCTTTTAGGTTCTTTGGCTGATCTAATGATTAAGTTGACATAAAACAGATTAACAGGAGAATAAGAAATTTAATTTATTATGTATTTTGTTGCCGTTCAGTCGCTCAGCTGTGTCTGACTCTTTGCAACACCATGAACTGCAGCACACCAGGCTTCCCTGTTCTTTACCATCTCCCGGAGCTTGTTCAAACCCATGTCCATTGAGTCAGTGGTACGATCCAACCATCTCATGCTCTGGCGTCCCCTTCTCCTCCTGCCTTCAATCTTTCCCAGCATCAGGGTCTTTTCCAGTGAGTTGGCTCTTCACATCAGGTGGCCAAAGTATTAGAGCTTCAGCTTCAGTATCAGTCCTTCCAATGAACATTCAGGATTGATTTCCTTTAGGACTGACTGATTGGATCTCCTTGCAGTTCAAGGGACTCTCAAGAGTCTTCTCTAACACCACAGTTGAAAAGCATCAATTTTTCAGCACTCAGCCTTTTTTGCAGTCCAGCTCTCACATCCATACTTGACTACTGGAAAAACCATAGCTTTGACAGTACAGACCTTTGCCAGCAAAATGAGGATTTTGTTTTTTAATATGCTGTGTAGGTTTATCATAGCTTTTCTTCCAAGGAGCAAGCATCTGCAAATTTCATGGCTGCAGTCACTGTCTGCAGTGATTTTGAAGCCCAAGAAAATAGTCTGTCACAGTTTTCATCCCCCCCGCCCCATCTTTTTGCCATGAAGTGATGGGACCTAATGTCATGATTTTAGTTTCTTTCTTAGTGTATATGAGGACTCATAAAAATATGGGACTCAAAGAAGTGACCAAAGTAGGTTCCTTTTATACCCTTTAGGCAAAGACCCAATAAATTTGTGAAGAATTAATAAAACAAAAGAGTTTGGGCTTGGCTAATTAGTGGAGAAGTAACAAGGTTTGTTATATGGATTCCTTCATCCTACATTCCCTATCTCTAGTGATAAGCATTTCTCTGTATTTCTGGGAACAAGGAAAGCACATTTCACATGAGGGATTCAAATCTTGCTTCAGGGATACAAAGGAGGATCAAATTGTCCTTCCATCTGCTAATTTTTAAGTAACTTAATTCAAGATCATCAGTGTACCAAAGTAGTATAATTTGGGTTGGCATTTTTTCTTCTCTTCACCACAGTCAGCAAATATCCACAATATGTATGAATGATGTCAGATGCCCTTTAATTCTCTATTTTCCTTCATTTTCTTAGTCTTTGACCTCAGAGTATCCCCTACTGTCTTACCAGCTCTAAATATTTATACTTTTCAGAAAGCTGAATTATAAATGTTAGTTGCTCTTTTATGTCTTCCAAAGCTGCAATGTTAAATTTATCATTAAAAAAAAATTAGAAAAAAGCTGCATTTTCCAAAATATGTTATACATAACAATTTTACTCCTCTTTTTAATTTTCATCCTAAAATTTAAACATAGATATTTGGATGTAATGCAATGATGGCTCAGTAGGTAAAGAATCCACCTGTAATGCAAGAGACATGTGTTTTATTTCTGGGTTTGGGAATATCCCCTGGAGGATGGCATGGCAACCCACTGCAGTGTTCTTGCCATGAAAATCCCATTGACAGAGGAGACTGTGGGGCTACTGTCCATGTGATCACGAAGAGTCAACACACTGAAGCAACAGTGTACATACACACAATTTTGACCTAAGTAGTAAGATAATAAAATATTTCCCTGATAATCCCTAGGAAGATATTATAGATGATATACCTGAAGTAGACTGCAGATTACTTTGATTTTAAAATGGTACACTGATAAAATATATTCCCATTAAATATTCTGATAGAATATTTTTGTATTCAATGTCATTTTTTAAATTCCACTTGCAGTGGAAGAAGGAAAACATAATAGTGAATTAGCAGTCATATAAATAAGCAGTGATGAAAGGTTAAGTCTGCTAACCATGCATTACAAATCATAACAAAATATACTGCATTTTATGAATAAATGATTGATTTTCTTGTTGTTCACTCACTCAGTTGTGTCCAATCCCATGGACTGCACCACACCAGGCTTCCCTGTCCATCATCAACTCCCAGAGTTTACTCAAATTCATGTCTATTGAGTGGGTGATGCCATCCAACCATCTCATCCTCTGTCATCCCCTTCTCCTGCAGCCTTCAATCTTTCCCAGCATTAAGGTCTTTTCTAATAAGTTGGCTATTCATATCAGGTGACCAAAGTAATAGAGTTTCAGTTTCAGCATCAGTCCTTCCAGTGAACATTCAGGGTTGATTGACTAGTTTGATCGCCTTGCACTCCAAGGTACTCTCAAGAGTCTTCCCCAACACCACAGTTCAAAAGCATCAGTTCTTCAGTGCTCAGCCTTCTTTATAGCCAAACTCTCACATTCATACATGACTAGTGGAAAAACCATAGCTTTGACTAGATGGACCTTTGTCAGCAAAGTAATGTCTCTGCTTTTGAATACACTGTCTAGGTTTGTCATAGATTTTCTTCCAAGAAGCAAGCATCTTTTAATGTCATGGTTGGAGTCACCATCTGCAGTTATTTTGAAGCCCAAGAAAATAAAGTCCCTATTTCCTTTGTTTCCCCATCTGTTTGCCATGAAGTGATGGGACCAGTTGCCATGATCTTAGATTTTTGAATGTTGAGTTTTAAGCCAATTGTTTCACTCTCTCTCCTCTTTCAACTTCATCATGACCATGGTAATTAATAAATGTCAAGAAAATATTATCATTTTTTGCCATATGTTTCATTTTGGGCTTCCCTGGTGGCTCAGTAGTAAAGAATTCACCAGCCAATGCAGGAGACATGGGTTCATTCCCTGGGTCAGGAAGATCCCCTGGAGAAGGAAATGACAGCCCACTCTAATATTCTTGCCTAGGAAATCCCATGGACACAGGAGCCTTGTGGGCTACAGTCCATTGGGTCACAAAAGAATCATACACAACTTAGCAACTAAACAACAATCTTTCATTTTACGTAGACTTACCACTTAACAAATATTAGTTTCTTATAATTGTTAGTGTTGGTAAGATTGGTAAATTCTCTTTTAAAACTTAATTCTCTTCAAGAAACTGAACAAAGGTAGCTAAAATTTTGACTGGAGCATTTGAGTCATATAAATATTCCAAGATGATCATGCATTGAAAATCTGTATCAAGGTTTATCTGAATTTACATCACTTTTGAGTTCTGTGGTTAATGCTTTGTAACAACCTGTACTTCGAATATAATTTGAAATTTCTTTTCTTTTTATGAAACATACTTACATAAGCATTACATGGCTTTGCTAAGAAATCTTTTATGTATGAGTCTGAGTATATTTTATAGGTCTGAGAGAAAATGTAAAATTGAAGGCTTATATGGATTAAGAAGGGAGACTCAAAATGTTCAGAGGCCCCAAGTCATCACTTTGCTTCTCATGTTAATAAGAGAATGTTCTTTGCTTGTATTACAGTGCTTTACATTTCCAAAGTAATGAACAATGTGCTTTGTTATTTCTTAAAATGTCCTCTTTTCTCAGGCTAAAATGCCTTAATTCTTTTAATGTTAGAACACAGCTATTGCTCTCTTAAAAAGAAAGAGTTTTATTTAAGGAGTTGATGATCTGATAACCTCAACAAGTATAAAGCACTCTTGAAGTACCTGCATCTTGGTTTTAAAATTAAAATGCACTTTAGTTGAAAACGAGGCTTTTTCTTACTTTCAAAGTAATTATGTGAATGTAACTTTTCTCTCTACCCCTAACTACATCATTCCCAAACTAGTCCACCTACTTCCTTTTTGCCGCCTGTTATGTTACTAAGGACAAAGATGGTATCACTTTTCATTTCAAATACCAGCTGAGTCTCTATTACATAAAGACAAAAAAAAAATGCTCTAGATTAGAAAATGATATAACTTTTATCTCCAGATTTGTTTTTGTTTTGTTTACATTCCTATACATCACATATCCTCTGCTAATTGTTTTATTAATCTCAAAATCCCATTTCAATAGAATACCTTTTCTTTAAAAATATATATCTAATCATTCTTAAAATCAAATTTATATTAAAATTCTTTCATAAAATAATTTAGCCATATGAATAGTCCTGTGAAGTGAACTTTATGAATAAGATAATGTTTTAAAATATTTACTTTTTATATAGGATCAATATGGAATGTTTTCAGTGGTTGAAAATTTGAATCAATTTTAAGAATCCAAAGAGAATCCTTTAGATAATTGCTATCTTTCCCTTGTAGCTCAGTTGGTAAAGAATCTGTCTACCATACAGGAGACCTGGGTTCAATTCCTTGATCGGGAAGATCCCCTGGAGAAGGAAATGGCAACCCACTCCAGTATTCTTGCCTGGAGAATCCTATGGACAGAAGAGCCTGGCAGGCTATAGTCCATGGGGTCGCAAGAGTCAGACAGGACTACGCAACTAAACCACCACCAATTGTTATTTAGGACTAAATGTAATTGATCATGCCAATCTCAACTGTATTCTTCCTCTGTTTCCTGAGTACAGCTCTATCTACCTTTTGTGATTAATCTCAAACACCAGTAAAGCTTCAAAAAACAAACAACTCCCCCCCTCTCCACCCAACACACACACACACAAAAGGCAAAAAACCATTCCTGATCTTTTGGTTTGGTATCTCCACCACCTTTTAAAAAAAAAAATATATATATATAACAACATTTTGTATTGTTCCAAGTTCTTTTTAATGAGAATACCCTGGTAATTGTCTAATTCCTCTATCCCTCCCCCCATGCACACCATTAGATTTTAAACTAACATATCCTAAAGCTTGTAACTTCTCAGTTATCTTTACACCTTTCCAAGTGCTTAGTTCTGCAGTGCCCATTGTAGAGTCTATGATAATCATTTTTACTTGGTACATGGGAAAATATACTTAAAATTGGCCAGAGCAATTATCAGACTTCTCTGGACTTCTAAGAATAAATATAGTGTTTATGTATTTTACCACTCTCATGTAAATGAGCACATATGTGTGCAGATGTTTGTGTGTATCTATATTGCTCATGTAAGCTCCAAGGAGAAAAAATAAAACAGCGTGTTTAACATCTCATAGATATGGAAGAGTATGTAGCCTCTAAGACACTAAAAATAATGGCTTTCATTTTAATGATAGCCAGTTGAAGTTAATGAGAAGCAGCTTGAAACTCCATTTGGTAAAAACATAAAAATATGAGGGAAAGCGAAAAGAGAGTGTATCTTAATGAGTCTGATAACATTTGGTAAGTCAGTTTCCTTATCATAAAATGAGAGTTGGCTTAAAAATTCTTCAAATTGCTTCTGTTTTAAAAATGCTGTGAGATTAAACACATTACATAAGAACAAAGGAATACCTTTCTGTAAAGTGTAGCCAATTTGATTTAAATCCCAAACCAACAGGATGAGTTGGTTGAACTCATTGAACAAATTAACTACCCATCCCTTCTGCTGGCCCACCACAATGATTGGTATTCATTTTGGAGGATAGTTAATTTTCTCAAAAGACTGATATTTGGACTATCATTACCAGATGTTCTACTGAATAAATCAGTCAAACAGTTCACTAAATAGTCCCTGTGTGTCTTGGAAGGTGATGTACCTCTGAAGTCCCCGAGGAGTAAGTTACTTGACAGAGTCTTATCCAATAATTATGGCATTTTAAGACAGATATATGTATTCTGTGTTGCAGTGAGTCTCTCTTGCTGACTTAAAATGTCAAGTTTTGTTTTTAAAAATGTTAAAATTAAACTAAGGGGAATATGGTCATTATAATGATGCAGCTCAAGTACTTAAAATCATTAATATCCTTTATGGAGAAACTGGTTGTAACTATTATTTAGATTAATATTTTAAAGTCTCAAGGCACTAGCATAGGCCAGAGTTTCAGAATTTTGCATTCCTAGATAATTTTAAATCAAAGATACAGTGGCTTGAATGTGCCAGATTGTGCCATGTGTTCCTGGAAATGACATGGACACTTTAGAAAGATCTTTTAGGCAATAAGTAGACAAAACAGTTAAAAGCCCTCATTTTCCATAGTCAACTTCTTCTATGGATCTTGGATTCTTGCAATATTTTGAAAGCTGTCCCACCCTAGGCTATTTTTATTGTAATAACAGTTACTTTTTTCATCTCTGGATCACTCTGACTTGACAATGAACTTCAAGAATTTAGAGACTATTTTATTCATTTCTGTAACTCAGATGCCAATCTTGTGCTCAGCTCAAGCAGAATCTGTAAGATTTGTGGAATAAATTAAATGAATGCCATTTCCATATGTTTATACTACACTGTATGTGCCTACTTTATGCTCTAAGAAGGAATGATTTAAAGAAATGAGAATATGACAGATTTAAGAATTTTTATTTCAAATTTTTCTTCCATGATAAGAAAGAGAAGACAATTAAAATTAAAACTGTAAAGTATCACAGTTCATGGGGACTGAAACAACTGTCTTCCCATAAAAGAGCAAACATGTGAACCATCATAGTTCCTTCCTAACCATAGTTTGGGGGTAGGGAGGGAAAGATGAGGGAAAGCAAAAGGCAAAAACCGAAGCAAAACTCAGAAATGATTTATGATTTTCCCATTAGTATCTTTAGATAAGTGTAGAAAAACCTCATCAATACAATTAGCAGACCACCATATGCATCAGTCTGGGTTTTGGTTGTAACAACTGAGAATTACACTAGCTAACTAAAGGAGAGAAGGAATTTATTGAAAAGATAGCTCAGAAAATTGACTGGAAGTTTGGAAAAGCAGATTAAAATCAAAAGACTGTGTCACTGATTAAGGTAACTCTTCTGGACACTTGCCAGTCATGAATAACAAAATCAATGAATGTCTGCCACAACTTAAGGAAAACATTATATGATGAGCAAAATCTAGACTGGGTTTGCTCTAAGGAAGCAAAGGATCACTCAAAAGATGAAAAGGAATATGTGTGGACAAAATTTTTTTAAATGTGGTTTACTTTTTAAAAATTCAAAACTTCTGTTTTGTTAAATTTAGACTAAGAGATGGAGGAAATAGTGCTGAAGATTACTGCTTGGATAGATTGTTTTTCCCCAAATTTAGGACATTTGCCCATGGTTCATGCAGTATATGACTTTTTTACAATAATTTTCTTATTAAACAGATCTGTGATCCAGAAAGACTATAAAAATGATTCATGATTTCTTTCTAATTTTATTGTGATCTAAAGACTTTCAAAAATCAACCAATAGCCATTTATTGTGCCAAATTCATAGTATATACTACTTAGTACTTCAGGTACCATGTGTAACTGAACCCCCCACAAGGTTTATGAATTAGTCAGAGGTGAAAGTTATGAACCCAAATCAGTAAATAACAATCAAACTAACAAAAACAAGTTAATCTATGCTTTAAGTGGAGTGTTGTTAAAAACGTGGCTATTATACCAAACTTGATTTTTTGTATCATGTATACATGCATTTTTATTAGCATTATGGTAAGGAATTTAGAGAAAAAAAAAAAAAGTTCTTGTAAGGATCATCATTACTTAAACTTAGAAGATTGTTTTGAACACGGTTATTGATGTAACTCAATGTCCAGAAAATATTTAGTGTATGAAATTATGTATTCAATACAAATATATGTTAATTCCAGTGCCAGCTTTACCACCACTTACATATTTTACAATTGTCTATAAAATACAAGTGTGTGAAGTCACTCAGTCATGTCCAGTTCTTTGTGAGCCCGTGGATTGTAGCCCACCAGGCTCCTCTGTTCATGGAATTTTTTACACAAGAGTACTGGAGTGGGTTGCTATTTCCTTCTCCAGGGTATCTTCCCGACCCAGGTATTGAACCTGGGTCTCCTTCATTGCAGGCAGACACTTTACCACCTGGGCCACCATGGAAGCCCATAAAAATACAAAACGGTATGTGAATGTTGCTTCAAAGTAGAGTTCCGATGGGGGTTATCAAATCAAGCCTTAAGACACATACTTAAAGGTTATATGAGGTATAAGTAAGAAGATCGGGTGTGTGAACTACTGAATAGATGGAAAATGGTGACAATTAAGAGGTGAAACTAGTTTTAGTTTTGATTATTATTTATTTTGTTGTTTTTTTCAGAGTTTTCAGTTATGGAATACTAAAAATAGTTTCCATTGGCTAGGCAGTTTCTAAGAATTGTACTCAAGGATGCAATAGAAGAGAAAGAAGTCAAACTGCTTCCTCAGGGAAATAGAACGTAGTAACCAATACAAAGGCTTCCCTGATGGCTCAGTGGTAAGGAATCCACCTGCCAATGCAGGAGACTTGGGTTCAATCCCTGGGTCAGGAGAAGGAAACAGCAACCCACTCTGGTGTTCTTGCCTGGGAAATCCCATGGACGGAGGAATTGGCTGGTTACAGTCCATGGGGTCACAAAGAGTTGGACACAGATTAGTGACTAAACAACAACAACTGATACATGCATTCAGCAAGTCCAAAACCTAAAGCTGTGGAGACATTTGTACATGAACCAGTGACTTCTGTATCTACTTCTGTCACTTGGAACCTATAGCTACCTAGTCTGACCACAAGGATCATAATTTTAAGAACAATTTATATTTATTAACACTCATCATCTGTTTTTATCTGTGCTTTTTGAGATAGCATTAAATGTAACTGAGAAGAAAAATTACTTAGATGACAAATATTTGGTATCAAGATGACTCAGTCCTTAAAATGTAATGAACAAAATACTGTACATGGTGGTAATATTATCCACTTAACTAATGCCTCCCCTGTATGATATGGTTATCGCTTATTTCCCTTTGTGTTTTTCATGTATCTTAACCACATTCCTATCAGATAGAAGTTATTATCCGCCATCTGAGACACAAAGATGTTAAGTCATTTGCCAAGGTTACTCTACAAACAGGAGGCCGACATTTATTCTTAAGAAGTCCAAAGCCTGTACTCCTTCCCTAGGTTTTGCAGAGGTTACAGCTGACCTAATAGATTGCCTTGCCCAGCAGAGCCAGAATTTGCTTCCAGAAGCATGTCTATATTAGCAGCATGAAGCTGATCTACATGTGATAATTGTGCCATTAATGTAATCGGAATATTGAGCCACTCAGATCTTCCTGACCCAAGGCTCAAGGGTAAAAGTGGAGAATGGTAATAGCTGCCTGCTGGTTTCAACTGGGGTTATTTCCAGGACATTGTTTAGCCTGGACATTGAGAATCAGATACAAAATTCTAGCAATCTTCTTTGACATGTGTGCAAGGCACAAATGGGTTTGTGAATACCTTTCCTTTAGCTTAGTCAGTGTGTTATGGAAGTCAGACAGATTCTTTTCAGCCCAACACTCAACAAAACAGTGTGGACTCTAGAACAGTGTTGTCATAGAGCAGTACTGTGGGCTTCATGTGATCTATCGACCTCTTTTTATTATAATTTTATAGTCATAATTGAGAATACAATTTTATATTCTAGGAACTGTATTACCTCTTATCCAGAAGACCATATACCATTGGTTCTATAGAATATTTTGGAAAATACTTTTCTACAGGTCAATCAAGTTTAGTGATATATTTGCTATCCATTAACACACACAACATAGACATTTTAAAATTAGCATATGAACTTAGATAATATATTCTACTAAGAAAGGAAATAATTTATCAAATGACATGACCTTGATTTATTAATCTAACACATTTGCCATTGTAATATCTATTCCATGTTGAAAAAGCCTGCTTGTCAGACTTGTCACATGCTGTTTGTGTAACTGGTAATTACAGAATCAAGATGAATTATCCTCTATTTTTAAAGGGTATGAAATAGCCACCAACCAATTAATATATCTCTCATTCTTTGAACAAAAAAAGAGAAAACTAAATCTTATTTTAAGGTCATTTGTCTATTCCCCTCCTTCCCTTCCACCCATCTCATAGGGGTGCACATTAAAACCTGTAATTCCATTTCTTATCATTAAGAGAAGCTTCCTTAACATAGGGTGTCATAGAATTCTCACACAGAATTATTTTCCTATGAATTGCTAATCACAAACTCTCTTACAACCTGAAATATATTTGGTAGCAATACCCAAATTCACTTTCCTTAATTTTTCAGATTTGCTTTGGATAAAACATTCCTTTTCCTAAGTTAGTTATATTGCTGATGCTAGAAATTAGGTCAAAGTAAAGAAAGGACTGTTTAACCTCTAAAAGCCCTAACTTGTAATTTTTGCTTAGCTTGTGTAAATGACTAACCACAGGTTAGTTCTGGAGTTCTAGATGTTTTGAAAAAAAATATTTTATCATCAGGAAAGACATTAACTCATGAATAAAGGTCATGAAATTGATAAAAAAAAGTTTTTATGTAATTACTCCTTATAGAATATATGTTCTTAAATCACTATAAATTCAAAGTTAAATTATCATAAAGGGCAACTGAAAAATTGGTAGAAAAAAATTAAATTTTATATATGTATATTTATATGTGTATATGCATATATACCTACATTTTACATACATGTAGTATACACATAGTGGCAAATAGTAGCAATTCTCTTAGAAATTTGTATTAGCAATCTGGCATTAGGAAGCTTTAGCAATTTTGTTCTACAGGCTTTTCCTCTTCCTGATATTAAAAATAAATGTTTTTTGAAAAATACAATAGAAATTTTCTTAACTTTGAAAATTTGAGAACTCAACTACATAAATAATAAAAGTAAAATAATAGGCATAAGCAAAGATAATTACTGCTCTTTAGTATTGGAAAAATGTGCCACATACTGTGTTTTACATTCTTTACATGCATTCTCTTCTTTGGTTCTTACAGACACGGTGCAGATATTATTCTTATTAGTCATAATTCACAGCTGAAGAAATGTTGTAGAAAAAGAGGACCCCTTCCAGGGCCCAAGAGTGGATTCTTATTTAACACTCAGAAATGAATTGTCCAAGGAGATACACGTGCTGACAAAGCAAGAGACTTTATTGGGAAGTGGCACCCAGGTGGAGAGCAGCAGAGTAAGGGAACCCAGGAACACTACAGTTGTTGATTAAAAGACAGAATTTCTTCTTTCCCTAAAGGGTATTTAATTACATTCAGACCAAAGTTTACATATCTTATACATACAAACAATATACAGCCTTGACAAACTTCTTTTCCTATTTGGAACCAGTCTGTTGTTCCATGTCCAGTTCTAACTGTTGCTTCCTGACCTGCATACAGATTTCTCAAGAAGCAGATCAGGTGGTCTGGTATTCCCATCTCTTTCAGAATTTTCCACAGTTTATTGTGATCCACACAGTCAAAGGCTTTGGCATAGTCAATAAAGCAGAAAGAGATGCTTTTCTGGAACTCTCTTGCTTTTTCCATGATCCAGCAGATGTTGGCAATTTGATCTCTGGTTCCTCTGCCTTTTCTAAAACCAGCTTGAACATCAGGAAGTTCAGGGTTCACATATTGCTGAAGCCTGGCTTGGAGAATTTTGAGCATTACTTTACTAGCGTGTGAGATGAGTGCAATTGTGTGGTAGTTTGAGCATTCTTTGGCATTGCCTTTCTTTGGGATTGGAATGAAAACTGACCTTTTCCAGTCCTGTGTCCACTGCTGAGTTTTCCAAATTTGCTGGCATATTGAGTGTAGCACTTTCACAGCATCATCTTTCAGGATTTGGAATAGCTCAACTGGAATTCCATCACCTCCACTAGCTTTGTTCGTAGTGATGCTCTCTAAGGCCCACATTCCAGGATGTGTCATCCAGGATGACTTCACATTCCAGGATATCTGGAACTAGGTGAGTGATCACACCATAGTGATTATCTGGTTGTGAAGATCTTTTTTGTACAATTCTTCTGTGTATTCTTGACATCATGAGAAATGCTGGACTGGAAGAAACACAAACTGGAATCAAGATTGCCGGGAGAAATATCAATAACCTCAGATATGCAGATGACACCACCCTTATGGCAGAAAGTGAAGAGGAACTAAAAAGCCTCTTGATGAAAGTGAAAGTGGAGAGTGAAAAAGTTGGCTTAAAGCTCAACATTCAGAAAACAAAGATCATGGCATCCCGTCCCATCACTTCATGGGAAATAGATGGGGAAACAGTGTCAGACTTTATTTTTCTGGGCTCCAAAATCACTACAGATGGTGACTGCAGCCATGAAATTAAAAGACGCTTACTCCTTGGAAGGAAAGTTATGACCAACCTAGATAGCATATTCAAAAGCAGAGACATTACTTTGCCAACAAAGGTCCGTCTAGTCAAGGCTATGGTTTTTCCTGTGGTCACGTATGGATGTGAGAGTTGGACTGTGAAAAAGGCTGAGTGCCGAAGAATTGATGCTTTTGAACTGTGGTGTTGGAGAAGACTCTTGAGAGTCCCTTGGACTGCAAGGAGATCCAACCAGTCCATTCTGAAGGAGATCAGCCCTGGGATTTCTTTGGAAGGAATGATGCTAAAGCTGAAACTCCAGTACTTTGGCCACCTCATGTGAAGAGTTGACTCATTGGAAAAGACTCTGACGCTGGGAGGGATTGGGGGCAAGAGGAGAAGGGAACGACAGAGGATGAGATGACTGGATGGCATCACTGACTCAATGGACGTGAGTCTGAGTGAACTCCGGGAGTTGGTGATGGACAGGGAGGCCTGGCATGCTGCGATTCATGGGGTCGCAAAGAGTCGGACACGACTGAGCGACTGATCTGATCTGATCTGATACATACAAATGTGCATATATGGGAAGAGGTACCTGGCACTAAAAGGCAAATATCAAAGTCTTGACAATAAGGAAAATGAGTAGTAAAAAACTTATAAAAAGCAATATATATTAATTGTTATTAGAAAGGTAATTTAAACAGCTGTAAATTTTAAATAGATATAATTTTAACTGAATAGTAAACAATTGTTTTTGCCACATGGCGAAAACCAAGTGGGCAGAATGCACAAAGGCATGAGTCCTTACTGTAAATGGTGCATGTAGATAATAGAAATTTGCTATGGATCTTGTGGCTTAGAGAAGGTAAGCAGGGCTATGTTTTGTGTACAATGTATGTAATTTGATACATACATTGTATATATTTCAGCATCATCCAGCAGTTTGGTAAGGACTCTGGTCAGAAAGCTCTGTAGGACAACAGCCCCTTTCAGACTTGATGGTGCCTGGCTCGTCTTATCCATGGCTAGTAGATGGCAAATATAGTTTTCTGGGATATGCAAAGCTAGCAAGTTCTAAATGTGTCAAAATCTGCATACTTGGGCTTTAAAACAATTGGATATGTAAAAATAATGAATTTAACATTGGTGGACTTTTGAGCTAATGTGTCTTAGCATGCTGTAAAGATATAAACAACCTGGAAGTCAATATTCAGAGGTCATCTTTGACTGGTTTCTATAACAATGCTGAGACTTCCCTAGTGGGTCAGATGATAAAGCATCTGTCTACAATGTGGGAGACCTGGGTTCGATCCCTGGGTTGGGAAGATCCCCTGGAGAAGGAAATGGTAATCCACTCCAGGACTATTGCCTGGAAAATCCCATGGACAGAGGAGCCTGATCCTCATCCTCTTTCAATGCTGAAAGACTGTATTTTACTTGTATAATTTTATTTAGTTTCAAGAAAGGTAGTTTTACTGCAGAATTAAAACTAGAGTTTCCCCAAAATGGAATGAACTGCTTTGAAGTTTTTATAGAAGGATTTAAAGATGAGATTCAATGTAGTATAACACTATTCAGTTTACTTTTGTGATTCTGTTTATTATATACAGTAACCTAAGCTGTGGTTCAGTTGCAAAGTTGTGTCTAAATCTTTGTGACCCCATGGACTACAACAAACCAGGCTGCCCTTTCTTCACTATCTCCCAGAGTTTGCTCAAACATTATGTCCATTGAGTCAATGATACCATCCAAACATCTCATGCTCTGTCACCTGTTTCTCCTCCTGCCCTCAGTCTTTCCCAGCATCAAGGTCTTTTTTAATGAGTCAGCTCTTTGCATCAGGTGGCCAAAGTATTGGAGCTTCAGATTCAGCATCAGTTCTTCCAATGTATATTCAGGGTGGATTTCCTTTAGAATTGACTGGTTTGATCTCCTTGCTGTCCCAGGGACTCTCAAGAGTCTTCTCCAGTGCCACAGTTTAAATGCATCAGTTCCTCAGCTCTCAGTCTTCTTTATGGTCCAACTTTCATATCCATATATGACTATTGGAAAAACTATAGCTTTGACTATACAGAGCTTCATCAGCAAAGTGATATTTCTACTTTTTAATATTTCTGTCTAGGTTTGTCATAGGTTTTCTTCCAGGAAGTAAGCATCTTTTAATTTCATGTCTATAGTCACCATTCACAGTGATTTTGGAGTTCAAGAAAATAGTGTGTTACTGTTTCCATTTTTCCCCATTTATTTGCCATGAAATGATGGGTTGCTGCTGCTGCTGCTAAGTCGCTTCAGTCGTGTCCGACTCCGTGTGACCCCATAGACGGCAGCCCATCAGGCTCCACCGTGCCTGGGATTCTCCAGGCAAGAACACTGGAGTGGGTTGCCATTTCCTTCTCCAATGCATGAAAGTGAAAAGTGAAAGTGAAGTTGCTCAGTCGTGTCCGACTCTTCGCGACCCCATGGATTGCAGCCTACCAGGCTCCTCCATGCATAGGATTTTCCAGGCAAGAGTACTGGAGTGGGGTGCCGTTGCCTTCTCCAGAAATGATGGGACCAGATGCCATAATATTAGCTTATGAATGTTGTTTTTTAAACCAGCTTTCTCAGTTTCCACTTTCAGTTTTAAGAGGCTCTTTAGTTCCTCCTCACTTTCTGCCATTAAACTGATATCATCTGCAGATTTGAGGTTGTTGATATTTCTCCTGGCAGTTGATTCCCCTTGTAATTTATCCAACCCAGCATCATTACTAATTTTAGACGTGAACACATAAACATAATTTCATCACTAAAAAATTTTTATCTCAGGGAATCCCCTTATTATATTTTGAGTTAAGTGTTTAGCAATTCTTACTTCTGTATAAATATTGGGGTAGAATTGTATGCCTGTGTATGTTGATAGCTTCATGTCATCAAATTGTTGATATTAACTGTTTTGACCCAGTTTGTTGTGACATTCTTAAAGTTTTAATTTCATCTGCTTTTGCTAAAAAAATTCCTTAACACATAAAATGTATTAGTGTTTTTCCCTTTTTTATATATTTTATGTTAGGGATCCTGACATAAAAAAAGACCCCGAGTCTCCATGTTTCCTTTCAAAATAAAATAAAAAGGAACACATAGACCTATTAAGTTATTTAAGTGCTTCCCAGGTGGTGTGGTTGTAAAGAATCCACCTGCCAATGCAAGAGACACAAGACATGTGGGTTCAATCCCTCAGTCAGGAAGATCCCCTAGATCTTCCTGTACTGCAGTACTCTTGCCTGGAAAATTCCATAAACAGAGGAGACTGGTGGGCTACAGTCCATAGGGTCACAAAGAATTGGACAAGATGGAGTGTGCGCGCACACACACACACACTCAACTTAGGTACATTTATGATTAAAATTATATAGAATGCCTAGAGTTTTTTTATTTTTTCACTTAGTGACCTCAAGGTAGAATATATATGTATATGAACATATATTATAAAATATGTGATTAAATTTTAGTAATACTGCTTACATTGCAAGGCAGTTTCAGTGTTTGTTTTCTAGCATTTTAATGCAGTGTCATGAGTAGCCAGTACTGTCAAACCTGACCAAAGTCTGTCAGATAGTAATAATACTGAAAACTGCATTTCAGTGTGCACATTACAAAAATATATCTGAGATTTCAGAAATATTACTAATAACAAAATCCGTATCTTAGCAATTCTCACTTCTGTTGTAAAAGACACAGTCTCACCCATGGATTTGACATAAACATCCTGTAACAGTGAAAGGTCTTAATGGCTGTCAATTTGGCCGTGTATTAGTGAAGAGTCAGACGTGACTGAGCGACTTCACTTTCACTTTTCGCTTTCATGCATTGGAGAAGGAAATGGCAACCCACTCCAGTGTTCTTGCCTGGAGAATCCCAGGGATGGCGGAGCCTGGTGGGCTGCCGTCTATGGGGTCGCACAGAGTCGGACACGACTGAAGCGACTTAGCAGCAGCAGCAACGCCTTGTTTTACTTTGCACCAGTACATATTTCCCAACTGTGTCTAGCTAGAGAAGAAAATTGAGCATCTAACTTAGTAGGCAACTGAAGCAAAATTTGACAATAAAGAGAAAAAGGAATAGATGTGTGTATATAAATGTATATTAACTTAATACATAAATTCATATGTATATGAATATATATGTATATATTAGTTCATATATATTCCAATCTTACCAAAGAAAAACTAGTCTTAAGAAATGCTACTTACACTTCATTCCTGGATCTCTATATAGCTAGAATATATCTTGCTAGCTGGAAAGGTGTAGTTTAAAACCTCACATCAGAGATTGTAATTCTCTGCACTAGTACTTAGTCATTCATTGATTATAGGAAGAATTATATATATATATATGTATATATATATTTATAAATGACAAGAAGATGAGGTGGTTGGATGGCATCACTGACTTGTCGGTCATGAGTTTGAGCAAGCTCCGGGAGTAGGTGATGGACAGGGAAGCCTGGCATGCTGCAGTTCATGGGGTTGTAAAAAGTCAGACACGACTGAGCAACTGAACTGAACTGAACTGATAAATGACAATATTGTCTGTAATGTATGTGATATTGCTACACACACAGTGGGTCTACCAGTTAGAATTTCTTAGGTTGCATTCATCAGAAAACTTAACTTTAGAATTGATGTGCTCTGCCAGGTAACATATTATTTTAATGATCCAGTTACTATAATTATTTTTCCTGATTCAACATTGTGATGCTGTAGCATTATCCTAAGTATGGTACCACTGGATGGCATAAAATAACTACCATCAGCACCAGGAACTATGCATCCATTTTACACAGAGCAGAAACGTTCTTCCTCCAGAGGTAGATCTAAAGCCTGGGAACTTACTCTGATTAAATCAGTTGGGTCCCAGTAACTGGATTAGGGAGTCCAGTTACTCTGTGTAAGGAATGGACTTATCATGTTTTTTTAGGCCAGTTAGAGCCCACATCAGATGGGACTGAGCAAATTATGATCAAGAATTTAAACATTAAGCATCATCCAAAAGTAAATACGGTTTTCATTACTTTTTCTTAGGTATTAAATTTAGCCTCTCTTCCTGTAAACCTGTCTTAGCAATAGTTACTCTTACTGTAGAGCTGTTACTTACATGTATATTTCATTGTTTAGGCTAAACTTTGAGCAATATATAAATGGAATATTTATTTATTGCAATGAAAACCCACTCCAGTACTCTTGCCTGGAAAATCCCATGGATGGAGGAGCCTGGTAGGCTGCAGTCCATGGGGTCGCGAAGAGTCGGACATGACTGAGCGACTTCACTTTCACTTTTCACTTTCATGCCTTGGAGAAGGTAATGGCAAACCCACTCCAGCGGTCTTGCCTGGAGAATCCCAGGGACAGTGGAGCGTGGTGGACTGCTGTCTCTGGGGTCGCACAGAGTCGGACATGACTGAAGCGACTTAGCAGCAGCAGCATGCTAGTCCTAAACAGGGGTTTCTCTAGCACTCCCTTTGGTTTAGTGAAGCCTCCATAATAATCTGATAGTCTAGAAATATAAACACAAGAAAATTAGGAGAATGCACTTAGACTGCACTTAGACTACTATACTCTGGGACTTTGATAGCTGCCACATTGCTTTGAACATGTTACTAAACCTCTATGGCTTTATGTTTTTCATTGATGAAATGGAAATGATAGTACCAACTTCAACAGATTGTTGAAATTTATATCCTATCATATTTGAAAGTACATAGCCTGCTATTTTGCATATAATGATTACAACAATTTCATAACCTGTTGTTGGTAGAAGCCTATATTATTAAAAGTGTTTGTTAACACTTGGAAATAAAAAATATTATCATAAAAATATGTATATGCTTTGACCCAACCAATCCTTTATTAGGAATTTATTTGGTGAATATGATTAGAAATGTATATGTATATTTTTATGTGAGAAACTAGATGTTTATTGCATTTTGTATAAACATTTTTATTACAAGGAACTAAAGGTAAAATAATACATATGGCACATATTTTAGTCATTGTCATATCAGCAAGTTTTACTATGGGCATAGAATTTTATAAGCTAAGATTATCTTATTTATGTGTTTTTCTGTTTGCCATCTACACAATTATAAGGTAAGACAGAAGGGATCTTATCCTTATTTCTTGCTGTATGCTCAATACTCAGAATAGATTACCCATTTGTAACTAACAGTCAATAGATTTATAATAATTAAATAATTATTTATAAGGCATGAATATGTAGACACTTAATGAAGTCATAAATAAGTGCTTAGCAACTGGAGAAGAACCTGCAATGACAGGTAAGCCATTAAGGTTTAAATAACATCCACCACGGTATGAAATTTGAAATTTTATTTTGTAATTATTTAAAAAACCTTAACAATGGTTATGCTGGTAGAGTCTGGTTTCCCCTTTACATGTTTCCATAATTTGTAGATTTGCTGCAATACATTTTATTACTTTTGTAATAGAAAGAAAGTGTTTAAAATTCAAGTTATAATCTTCATGCTTTATTTCTATTCTTTCCTCATCTAAACTCAACCATTTTGCCAGTTAGGTATCTAACAGGCTTCAAAGGAAGAAGTCAAAGGAGTAGTGAGTTTTAATTAGGGGTTGGGAAAATCTAGCACTTATCTCAGAAAGCCAGGATTGTGGAAATTCTGAGTAAAGCCATTTACTAATCCAAGAGTCAAGAAGAGAAGAAACCACTGACTTCCTGGGAAGTAACATGGAAATAGGATGTGAATAGAACTAATGTCTGACCACATATATTTTTTTACACCTACAGTTGTATTTGAAATCATGACAGTGTATAATTCAATATAATTCAATTATATGATTCAATTTTTATTGATCACTGACTTTGAACAAGACACTGTCATAAACCCCAGGGAGACTAAGATAAAGAAGAGAAAGTTCCTGCCCTAAAAGCTCAGGGTCTATTTGTTGCAGACAAGTAAAATCAAACAAAAAATCACAGGTTGGGATAATAAGTATGACTGTGTGCACAGGTATGTTACAGAGAGTGGTAGCACAAAGGAAAGAAAAGTACTAAGTGAACGTGCTTGTGCTTGCGCTTAGTCACTTCAGTTGTATCCAGCTCTTTGTGACTCCATGGACTGCAGCTCACCAGTCTCCTCTGTCAATGGGATTCTCCAGGCAAGAATACTGGAGTGGGTTGCCAGGCCCTCCTCCAGGGGATTTTCCTGACCCAGGTATCGAATCCACATCTCCTGTTTCTTCTGCACTGCAGGCAGATTATTTACCACTGAGCCCTTGGGAAGCTGACTAAGTGATAAGAATATATTTTATCAAATTAGGTTATTGAACATATAAACTTGTCTATCATACACCTCCCCAGCAATGCTCTGGGATTACCATTTATTTTGCAGAGGCTCCTGAATGCAAATGGTGAGTACTCGGTACATGTACAGGTCAGTTTGAATGGGAGAATTTTTATGGAGTCATCACTCCTACACACACACACACACACACACACACACACACTCCACTTCTTCATCATTCTCAATGTTATCACTTTGCTTAGCAGTTTCTCAGTGTATTTGTTTCTTTACTGAGATAACCCTTCCTCACAAACTTCTCCAGCTCCCAGTTCACATACTCACACATCTAATGTATTTAACCTTTGCAATTCATCCCTTAAATCAGCAAAACTCTTAAAATAATGTAGGCCAGATGTCTGCAGACAATAGCCCTGGGCCACATTTGACTGTTCTTACCTCCTGCTTTTAAATACAGTTGTATTGGTATTCAGCAATGCCCGTTCCTTTATGTACTATGTGTGGGTGCATTTGCATTATAGTGAGGCAAACTTGAATAGCTGCTACAGAGACTGTGTGGCCTCTGACCCTAAAATATTTACTCCCTGACCCCTTACAGAAGAAGTTTATGCTCCCTCATCTAGGCCATCTGGGTTTCTTTCTTTCTTTCTTTCTTTTTTTTAGCATATTGAATATTATTTAACAAAATTCAACTTCTCTCTCCTCCCCTTTATGACTTTAAAGATTATGACAAGTCCACAGTCTGAAAGTGTTGCTCTTAGAAAAATATTTATGTTTCCTCACTCTAATAAAGCATAATAGAACTAAAAGAAAATACAGAATAGGTGATATGGAGGTATCACTTTTGAAAACATGTCAGGGAGAGGTATACATTTAGAAAGTTAAGGAAGAATCTCATGACCCTACTGACTTTAAAAAATAATTGTTCACATTCAGATTTAAAATTGAGAGGCTAGTAGAGTCTCTCAGTATCAGCATGCCAAATTAAAACAGAAGTGCTTAAAAAGCAATGCCATCCCTAGGAATGGAGTGGTATATGAAATTTGAACTTTATATTTAAAATAAGTTATTGGGAAGCATAAATTTGTTAAAATTCATTTTAATATTGCTCCAAAGATAATTTCAGGATTCATTAAAACACTCTAAGTGGAGCAGATGCACAGTAGAGCAGTTGAGCTCACGTCGTATCCAAAGTTTCACGCCAACTGCACTATACATTTGATTGTATTGATCCTGAAATTCCTCTATAGCACCACCCCTGTTAAATTGCACACATCCCTCTATAAATACAATCTGTTTTGAAGGAGTAAGTCTTTTAGTTATTTTCTAAAATTTGCCAAAGGGGCATGTGCCTCTGCCAAAATGACAAACATGGGACAATTTTGTGCCTCTAGGCGGCTCTAAAATGGCATGCCACCATCTGCCACTGGGCATGTTCTAACGATCAACATTTAAAACGCTGTCTCTAGTTTTACAAGATTACAAGTATTCTGAATCTTCATCTACTTTGGAGCCATAAGTGCAGACAGTTAAAACACACAGACATGCATGTACATATACCCATGAACAAACACACAAAATGAAGCTTTTATATCACCTGCTTTACGTATGAAGCTTAAGGAGAAAGTTATTTTAGTATAAAACATTGTTTTGTATGTGATGATAATAAGGTAACATGCTATCAGAAAGAAGATTGGTACAATTTATACCTGTGTCTTCTCAGGATAGATAAATTTTAATTAGTCTCTTATTCAGAGTTATTAAATTTTGCAGTTTCAAAATTTGTAAAAATTGAGATAAGACAAGACTTTGTCTAACTACATGCTAATTTGGGCTTCCCAGGTGGTGCTAGTGGTAAAAACAAAAACAAAAACAAAAACAAAACGCCTGCCAGTGAAGGAAACTTAAGAGACATGGGTTCAATCTGTGGGTTGGGAAGATCCCCTGGAGGAGGGCATAGCAACCCATTCCAGTATTCTTGCCTGAAGAATCCCATGGACAGAGGAGCCTGGTGGGCTATAATTCATAGGGTTGCAAAGAGTCAGACACTACTGAAGCAACTTAGCATGCACACGCACATGCTAATTTAGATTTCTATACTGACATAGGTACTCAAACTTTCTTGAAAAAATAAGTGCCAGCATTTGAACTACAACTGACATGAGAAAACTATTTTGCTTCCTTATATAATAATGCAATATAATGACTTGCATTTATGAAGAGAGAAGAATGAAGTATATTCTCATCATGGACATTCTGTGATTCGGTTTTTATACCGTACATTGGTTCTTATTTTTTATTTTAGTGAAAACAAGAGTTGCAATATTTTTTTAGGACTTAAAAAAATCTTTTGCTTTAGAATACAGGCCTAATGTATTGTATCACAAACTGAACACACTCATGTGACATCACCCCAGTAAAGAGATAAAATGTAACTAACACCCCTGCAGCCTCCTTATTCCAGACACTACTCCCCCCAAAATTGTAATTGTTATCCTGATGTAACAGCCCAGATAAGTTTTGTCTGGTTTGGTACTTTAAGTAAATATAGTCATATAGGAGAAGATGCTGCTGCTGCTGCTGCTGCTAAGTCGCTTCAGTCGTGTCTGACTCTGTGCGACCCAATAGATGGCAGCCCACTAGGCTCCTCTGTCCCTGGGATTCTCCAGGCAAGAACACTGGAGTGGGTTGCCATTTCCTTCTCCAATGCATGAAAGTGAAAAGTGAAAAGTGAAAGTGAAGTCGCTCAGTCATGTCTGACTCTTCACGACCCCATGGACTGCAGCCTACCAGGCTCCTTCATCAATGGGACTTTCCAGGGGAGAGTACTGGAGTGGGTTGCCATTGCCTTTCCCTAAGGAGAAAATGCAGTTTCTTCAAAATTTTCTGAGAACACAGATCTCTAATGGAAACTCTTTCATTTTAAAATGTACGTTCTTAATGCCATTAGTTAAACTTTTCGTTTTTTCTGTAGTAGGTAACCAACTGACCTGGTACTGTTTATTGAATAAAGCATTCATTTTTTCACTATTTAATAGTTTAAAAAATGGAAAATGCTCAAACTTTGTTAAAAGAAAAATTAAGAAAAATCTTTACCAGTTGAATCTTTACAGCACAATGTCATTTTTTAATAATTCCATTAATTAATTTTAAGGGACTGTTATTTTATTTACACTTTTTATTTTTTCCTCAAAATCTTCTAGAGCTATATATCCTGTTCTTATTTCATTATTTTTTTTAGTTTTTAAAAATGTTTTAATTAAAGGATAATTGCTTTACTATTTCATTATTTTTTGATGTGCTCCTTTTGTAATCAAGAAGAGACTAAAAGTTATGATTACCTTTAAAGCCATGACTCTGCAGTGGAAGAAGCTGCTGCTAATTGATGTTTTAGGGTGCTCTGGTGGTTTAGTTAAGAGCTTTATTTGCAGCATCTTATATAGTTCTCTCACAACACTATAAGCATAGAAATAATATGATCCTGGGATTACAATGAGGAAACTGAACTTTAAGCTAATAGCTTATATAGGATATGAGTTAAATTCAAAGCCATGTTTATCTTATCTAGAGTCAGCTGTGTGACCTCATTTGTACATTTGTGGCCTGAGATTAAGTGCGATCACCACCACTCCCATATTCATTGGTAATTTGATGGAAAGCGGAAAGGAATTTTGAAGGGCTGCAATCTCCCAATTTTTCAAACTGGAAGTTATTCTATGCTTTATTTAATTTTGTATTCAACATAGTTATATGTAATAAGGGTTGTTTGAGAATGTACTCATAAATGAATAATGATATAATAACCATACTCTTCCATATGTATGTAAGTTTAAAATTCATATCATTAACACTTTTAATATATCTAAACTTTATATTAGGAAAAATATTTGAAAAAACACTTCATGGTAGATAAGAAAACTGCATATAACTTTCTTATCTAAACAGAATTCTATTTGATTATCTGGTGGGGTTTTACTACTCGATTTTATTGAATGAATAGATTTTTCAATAGAGTTGTAATTACGTATTGTTTATCTTTTGCCTGCAAATTTACATTAAGTAGTAGTTTAGTTGGAAGCTTGGTCTGTTTAATTACTGCTCTTTTATTTTGGCCATTGGTTAGAAGTCTCCTTTAAATAAATCCATCCCCTCTAAGTTCCCTCCCTGCTTCCTTCTTTCACTTCCTTTCCCCTCCCCTTTCTCTGGTCCTCTTAGTGATGTATACACACAGGCAACACATACATATACAACACACCAGAACAGATCCTTTTTTCAAACTCTTTGATGGTTATATGAATGAAAATGCTTTTGTTTATATAGGAAAACATTTTATGTACTGTCATGCTGACCTTGTTTTCCTCTCATATCCCATTTTCTTTTACCTTTTTGAAGGTAATGATCACTACCTTTGTTCACTTCCAAATGCCTCTCTCTCCAATCTATCTCTTCAATCTCCCCATTGTTATATCCTTCACAAGTCTAAAGTTTCGCATGCACCAGGATAACTGTTACCTGAAAAAATACACACAACCTTGTGGATTGGTTCATTTTGCATTTATGGCCACAAATCACAAATGAGGGTCTCAGTATTGCCAGGTACTCCTACTGTGTTATTTTAATGAATTTGCTTTTGCACTTTCAAATTTAGCTGCATCATGTCTTTCCTACCATCCTACCTCATCTATTCAGGCTGAAATAGATGGGAAACAGTGGAAACAGTGTAAAACTTTATATTTTAGGGGCTCCAAAATCACTGCAGATGATGATTGCAGCCATGAAATTAAAAGATGCTTACTCTTTGGAAGGAAAGTTATGGCCAACCTAGACAGCATATTCAAAAGCAGAGACATTACTTTGCCAACAAAGGTCCGTCTAGTCAAGGCTATGGTTTTTCCTGGTCACGTATGGATGTGAGAGTTGGACTGTGAAGAAAGCTGAGTGCGGAAGAATTGATGCTTTTGAACTGTGGTGTTGGAGAAGACTGAGAGTACCTTGGACTGCAAGGAGATCCAACCAGTCCATTCTAAAGGAGATCAGGCCTGGTGTTCATTGGAAGGACTGATGCTAAAGCTGAAACTCCAATACTTTGGCCACCTCATGTGAAGAGTTGACTCATTGGAAAAGACTCTGATGCTGGGAGGGATTGGGGGCAGGAGGAGAAGGGGATGACAGAGGATGAGATGGCTGGATGCATCACTGACTTGATGGACATGAGTTTGGGTGAACTCTGGGAGTTGGTGATGGACAGGAGGCCTGGCGTGCTGCAATTCATGGGATTGCAGAGTCCGACACGACTGAGCGACTGAACTGAACTGAATCATTACACTTAAGCAAGCTGCCGTTACAGCAGCCCTGATACTCAATCTTATTTTCTTTTCTCTCTTAAGTGTTTTGTTCCAGCAGTTGTCTTATTTATCATCTAAGCATCAGTCCCTAACTCTCTGTAGGACTCTTTGTTTTAGCACACAAACCTACTGTGATATTATCCATCTCAGAGAAAAATAATGCATCTTTACATTCACGATTCCCATTTCTCTACCCTTACACTTAGCTGTATATATAAGTCTATACTCTATGGATTTCCTTTCTCACTTTCCATTCTAACTCTAGTCCACTCTAATTGGACTAGAGCTCTCATAACATAGGTGAAAAGTCTTTTAAAGAAAATAACCCAAAGTCTTACCAAGTCAGCGGTCAGTTCTCTAAACTTGTCTTACTATACATCTCAGTAGTAATTAAAGCATGACATCTTCCTCTTTCTTGAAAGTTTCCCTTTTCTAAACTTCCATGCCATGACACTAATCTGTTTTTCTGTCTGTCTTTCTGGTAGTTCTCTCTTTAGTTTATCTAATCTTTTCTAGATGAGATTTTGTATGTTCAGGTAACCTGGGCTTTTCCCCCTCCAGTTCTCTTCTCTTATGCTTTATTCTTTCTATAAGCCATTGCTTAGTTTACAGCTCTGCAGTCATACATTGATGATTCTCAGATTGGTATACTGAGCTTGAACCTTATCTCTTAGAGTCATACACAATGTCCACTGCCTTATTGAGGTCTCCACATATATGAAGATTATGCTTCCAAATGTAATAAGGAAATACTAGAAGAGGTAAGATCAGGAATGTATTTTAGAGATACATCCTTGCTATCAGTAAATGCTGTTGGCTATATATCTAAACTAGATTCCCAATCTTACCTCTTCTAACATTTTCACTGCTACAGTTGCTGATCAAGCAACCATCATCTTATCTGGACTACATACACGACCTCCTACTTGGTTTCTCTGCCTTCTCTCTGAACCTCCTACAAGTCATAACTGATTCTTCTAAAATATAAAACAAATAATTTGATTTCTCTGCCTAAAATCTTCCAGTTGTGCTTATTTCAGTTAAAATGAACTCTAAACGTAATGTCAGGTTCTACTTGATTTTATCTATGGCTCTAAAATCATATCCCTCCATTGTCCTCTTTATTCTCTGCATTTCTTATTTTTTCATTCCTAAGGCTTCTGCCATTGATTTTCCTGGAATGTTTATCCCCCAGATGTGTTCATGGTCATCCCCATTCATCCTTAATGACAAAACTCATATGTCTTCTGATCACCATCAAATACATAGCGAGTCCATCTACCACATTGTTTGCTTGATCCATAAAATCATTTAGTAATTAAAATTGTTTGTTTATTATATTTGTATGTGTGTCTATTGTCCCTAGATCCCCAAATCTGTAAACTCATTGAAGACAAGAAATCTATTTTTTATTCAATCATTTTTTTGTTTTTAAATCAGTGCCTGGTATACTGCCTAGCACATACTAAATGTTCAATAAATTTAGCTGCTTGACTGACTAGAACAAAGTAGATTAATTATTCCTGGTATTTTTTATTAAAAGTTCTGTTGTCACTCACAAACTGCCAGATAAAATATTAATTGCCTTTCCTTGTTGGTACTTATCTAATTTTCCTTACATTAAAGCATGCTCTGATAATTTGCTTTTGTGAATATTTTATTCATGGAGTGCCAGTTTCATGACAAAATTCAGTGCTTTAAAACAGTAGAATTTCGTGAGGAAGACAGAAGGCTATATATAGTTACATGTAGATCTCAGAACCAGTAGCCTAGAATCCAATACAAACTTAACAATGGCTTGTTTTATGAGGAAGGAAGTTACTTTGCCTTCCTATAATTATTTCTTTTCTACTCAATAATATAGACTTAATATCATCCAGTTTCCAAGCTCACAGAAAGTGATGTTTGAGGATTAAAGAGTGTCTATAAGGTTCTTTGATTTTATTTTAAAATGTGTCATTTAATTGGTAAAAGATGATTTGCACATTACTATAATTAGGAACATTTTTCATCACTTACCAGCTAGTTTACACTGTCAATATTGAAGAATATTAAATACCATTGATGTACCAAGAATGGAGAGGTTGGAACAGTGAGCTCCAGGTGCAGGCAATAAGGAAAAGCACAGTCTATAGAAAACTTTTTAAAATAATAACAAAACTGGCTAAAAGTTAGCCAATTTTAAACTATCAATTTGTGTCAGCAATTGTAAATAATGTCAGTGATAGAATATTTTTCCCAGAAAAAAAGATCTAACTTTAAACAATTGCTGACATTATTGCATAATTTTAGCATATTTTATACCTAATACTTTAATAAGTGTTATAATCCTAATGAAAGTTAATTTGGAAAACTCCTAATTACTCAGTAGGACACAGCTACACCTATTCATTTTGAAAGTCAAGTCATATTGGCTTTGAATTATTCTAGCTTCCTTCAGGGGCAGTTTGAATATACTCCACAGGGTTACATATTTCTGCATTTAAATAATAAATTGGAATAAGCAATAGTACTATGGAATTGTCAGTAGAAAAGAAAATAATTTGTTTCCCCAGTTCTATTCTCTGTGAATGCTTTGAGGTTTTGTGCTTTGTATTTTTCAACTGTGAAGACAAAGCCACTAGAATAGAGCTTGGAAAAAAAAAAAAAAAAGGACAGTTATTTATAATTTCTGTAATTTATAGTAAAATGAATTTTTATTAATGTCTTTCAGAGTTATATTTTTGTTTTCTTATTAGTTTTTCTAACTATTAGTTTTCTTACAAATAGTTTCTGCTATACATGTATGTGTTCTTTCAGGTGAAAGAAACTTAGTAGTTAAATTTAGTAAAAATGTATGAATGAATATAGATTGACAAATCTAGTTATCTGCCAACTGAACATGGATATGCAAAGTTATTGCCAATATTGTGGAAGTTAAGGCTAGAGCAGTAAAACTCTAACGATATCATTAATTACTATAATGGAATAATATATACTGCATCCTTGTTCAAAACTCAATTTAATTAAATTATGTTAGTCATTACTTTTTTGTACTTTAATTTTTTTAAATTATAATTTTATTTTATAAACAATTTAGTAAAATAATATTTTTAATCTATGTCTTTTTGGCCATCATTATCATTCATTTTATTTTATGATTATTACAGAAAAAAATATTATATAGAGAGAAGATATAAAATGTGAACCTCTTTAGACACTTGATAATCTAACTGTGCTACTGACAAACACAAAAGATTCATACTTAATGTTAAATCAGATTGATTATATTCTTTGCAGCCAAAGATGGAGAAGCTCTATACAGTCAGCAAAAACAAGACCAGGAGCTGACCATGAACTCCTTATTGCCAAATTCAGACTTAAATTGAAGAAAGTAGGGAAAACCACTAGACCATTCAGGTATGACCTAAATCAAATCCCTTATGATTATACAGTGGAAGTGAGAAATAGATTTAAGGGCCTAGATCTGATAGATAGAGTGCCTGATGAACTATGGAATGAGGTTCATGACATTGTGCAGGAGACAGGGATCAAGACCATCCCCATGGAAAAGAAATGCAGAAAAGCAAAATGGCTGTATGTGGAGGCCTTACAAATAGCTGTGAAAAGAAGAGAAGCAAAAAGCAAAAGGGAAAAGAAAAGATATAAACATCTGAATGCAGAGTTCCAAAGAATAGCAAAAAGAGATAAGAAAGCTTTCTTCAGCGATCAATGCTAAGAAATAGAGGAAAACAACAGAATGGGAACGACTAGAGATCTCTTCAAGAAAATTAGAGCTACCAAAGGAACATTTCATGCAAAGATGGGCTCAATAAAGGATAGAAATGGTATGGACCTAACAGAAGCAGAAGATATTAAAAAGAGGTGACAAGAATACACAGGAGAACTGTAGAAAAAAGATCCTCACGACCAAGATAATCATGATGGTGTGATCACTCACCTAGAGCCAGACATCCTGGAATGTGAAGTCAAGTGGACCTTAGAAAGCATCACTACAAACAGAGCTGGTGGAGGTGATGGAATTCCAGTTGAGCTATTCCAAATCCTGAAAGATGATGCTGTGAAAGTGCTGCACTCAATATGCCAGCAAATTTGGAAAACTCAGCAGTGGCCACAGGACTGGAAAAGGTCAGTTTTCATTCCAATCCCAAAGAAAGGCAATGCCAAAGAATGCTCAAACTACCACACAATTGCACTCATCTCACACGCTAGTAAAGTAATGCTCAAAATTCTCCAAGCCAGGCTTCAGCAATATGTGAAGCGTGAACTTCCTGATGTTCAAGCTGGTTTTAGAAAAGGCAGAGGAACCAGAGATCAAATTGCCAACATCCGCTGGATCATGGAAAAAGCAAGAGCGTTCCAGAAAAACATCTATTTTGCTTTATTGAGTATGCCAAAGCCTTTGACTGTGTGGATCACAACAAACTGTGGAAACTTCTGAAAGTGATGGGAATACCAGACCACTTGACTTGCCTCTTGAGAAACCTGTATGCAGGTCAGGAAGCAACAGTTCGAACTGGACATGGAACAACAGACTGGTTCCAAATAGGAAAAGGAGTATGTCAAGGCTGTATATTGTCACCCTGTTTATTTAACTTATATGCAGATTACATCATGAGAAACGCTGGACTGGAAGAAACTCAAGCTGGAATCAAGATTGCCGGGAGAAATATCAATAACCTCAGATATGCAGATGACACCACCCTTATGGCAGAAAGTGAAGAGGAACTAAAAAGCCTCTTGATGAAGGTTAAAGTGGAGAGTGAAAAAGTTGGCTTAAAGCTCAACATTTAGAAAATGAAGATCATGGCATCTGGTCCCATGACTTCATGGGAAATAGATGGGAAAACAGTGGAAACAGTGTCAGACTTTATTTTTGGGGGCTCCAAAATCACTGCAGATGGTGACCGCAGCCATGAAATTAAAAGACGCTTACTCCTTGGAAGGAAAGTTATGACCAACCTAGATAGCATATTCAAAAGCAGAGACATTACTTTGCCAACAAAGGTCCGTCTAGTCAAGGCTATGGTTTTTCCAGTGGTCGTGTATGGATGTGAGAGTTGGACTGTGAAGAAGGCTGAGTGCAGAAGAATTGATGCTTTTGAACTGTGGTGTTGGAGAAGACTCTTGAGAGTCCCTTGGACTGCAAGAAGATCCAACCAGTCCATTCTGAAGGAGATCAGACCTGGGATTTCTTTGGAAGGAATGATGCTAAAGCTGAAACTTCAGTACTTTGGCCACCTCATGTGAAGAGTTGACTCATTGGAAAAGACTGATGCTGGGAGGGATTGGGGGCAGGAGGAGAAGGGGACGCCAGAGGATGAGATGGCTGGATGGCATCACTGACTCGATGGACATGAGTCTGAGTGAACTCCAGGAGTTGGTGATGGACAGGGAGGCTTGGCTGCTGTGATTCATGGGGTTGCAAAGAGTCGGATATGACTGAGTGACTGATCTTATCCAATCTGATCTGAATTTTACTCTTTCTTTGCAGTTTTATCAAATCCATACACATTTGTTTTCTTGCTAATGGCCAAATTTTAGTTTTTAAGTCCAGAGGAAAAAAAATCATTTGACTTCAAATCATTATTATTAATCAATATCTTACACTTGCAGTAAACTGAGAATAAATGAAAATGAAAATGAAGGTGCTCAGTTGTGTCTGACTCTTTGCAACCCCTACCAGGCTTCTCTGTCCATGGGATTCTCCAGACAAGAATACTGGAGTTGGGTACCCTTTCCTTCTCCAGGGGATCTTATTGACCCAGGGATCAAACCCCGGTCTCCCACATTGGAGGCAGATGCTTTAACCTCTGAGCCATCAGGGAAGCCCTGAGAATAAATACCTATGTATAAAATAAAGCAAAGACTAGTTCCCTTTTTTCCCTTCATCTTTTAACTTTAATGAATATTAATTATAAACATCCAAACGATTTCATTCATTTATCATATTCTAAGTTACTTTTTTTTCTTCTCTTTTTTAAACTTACATAAGTTTTCTACTTAATGACTAATCTCCTGAAGTATTTGAACCTATGGCTTGGTCTTTTCTGATCAGTTTTAGGTTCTGGAATTCGCATGCCTATAGAAAGATTTGCAATAAGTACAAAGAAGTGCTGATCAAAATGTCATTTTAGAATAAATATTATAAACAACAAACAATAAGAACAATAAAATAATTACCTTAGATACTAGAAATTATCTATGATAAATTGACATATATTCTATATTGTCATCTAAAATTTATTCTTGAAGGGATATTGCCAGCTATTTGCTACTTGCTTATTTATGTGAACATTTGATTTTGCAACATATTGTAAAACTTAATTATTTTTTTCCCCTCATTCTACTGTAGTAGAGAAAAAAGGAAAAAACAACAACAACAATCTTTTCTCAAATGGTTAGTTTTATCTCTGTCTGCTCATCAATGGGGGAAAGAGTTGACTCTCTAATACTTTGTTTTGGCTTGTGTCAATGTATTGGAAAAGTCTATTACGCATCCTTCTGTTTAATAAGGGGAGAAAGAGAGAAAAAACTCAGTGCATTTGCACTGTGACCAAGTTGTATAGAGGTAGCTCACTAGGTATCTGAACTGGATGAATGAACATGGCCTGCATAATACCTTTCAAGGTCAGTTGCATTAATCTCCTTGTTCACTCTTTTCCTGAGCACTGTAACACCTTATCAAGTTATATATAGGATGAATACCTCAAGAAAGAGAAAGCTGCCAAAAGCATGGCTATGTAATTCCACTCACTTCTTCTTCCCCATCTCCATGTACCTCAAGGAAAAATTTGATTAGTTTTTAGACTTGGGAGGTTCCCAGCAAGAAACAGATGGAGCACTCAAGTGCAGATAATTTGAAGACTATTTGTGAAAGGGACTGCTGACAAAGGGATTATTTTAAAATGTAAAGGTTTAATGTAACAATCCAAATGGATGTTGGTTATATTTAAACTCAAGAGGCTATAATAATTTTAATTTATATATTTAATATTTTATATGTAGAATATATGAAATCAAGAATCTTTAATTTGCCAAGTGATTTTGATTTCAGGAAATGATTTAGCAAAGTTTTCCTTTAGAAAAATATAAATGATTATTTCTCAACCTCCAAGGTTTAACATGATAAATTAATGAGGTAATCTGTATATGAATTTCTTTTAAACTGTAATGGTTTATATTCAAGGTGAAGATGATAATGTGGCAGATTTTTACTATTAGTTTAAATATAATGGTTTTTAAAGAAAAATATTGGTCCACACACAATTTGGAGGAATACACATTTTGTAACTAGAAGTGTAACAAGATTGCTACTTTTCATTTACAAAAATGAGTCATAAACATTTTTTAAAAGTTAGATTATGTTTGGATAGGACTTTTTCAAGGACTCTTCTCATTATTTTTATGGAATAATAAATATTCTTTGTTCTAGATTAACTCCTTTTGCCTGATATGTGGATAATACATGCAACAAACTGGCTGTTTTTTCTTGACAAGAATTTGAGTCATCAGTCTGTGAATGCATATAGTTCCCCAGATCAATTGGGGTTGAACCAAATCAGCCAATCACTGATAGAAAGTCTCTCAAAATGTATTTTGGCATGTGAGACAGCGAACTACATGTCACACAGATTGCCCCACACGATTCCAGGGAGCACGTTCATGTTCTCAGATACCATCATGGAGGCAGCCCAGGTTGTAGTTTGTAGTCTCAGCCCAGGAAGGAATTTGACCGCACAGGCAGTGCAATACTGTACAAGCAGGGGGTAGGAATTTCACTTAAAATGCAGGGAGTTGTCAATGAAAACTCAGGGGGTGGTTAGATACCCACCGTGTATCAGGGCAAAGCTGAACTGTTCTTGGAAATGAAATCCACCTCTGAGGTGCAGTGTCATATTTTGATATTATTTTCTATTTTTATGATGAAGAAAGAGCTCTTCCCTCCTGTTCTGTTTACTTGTAAGTTTCCAAAACCAAAAACAATGTGCCAACAAGAAAGGGTAAAGGAAACAAGCTTATTGAGCTTGAGCCTACAAAGTAGATTATTTGCCTGTATTTTCCAGATGTACAAAGACAAATCCAGTTTATATGTATAAAGGAGTGTTGTAATTGGAACTGTTTCCAAAACTAGCTCTCACCTGAATCCCAGAGGCACATAGTGTTTACAGAGAGTGCTGCATGCTAGGCTCTCGTTTATAAACTTGGCAATTTCTTCTAACAGAAAAGAAGTCAACAAGGCAGGTGTATGATTCCAATTACCTGGAGTTTATTAAAATAGTCTATTTTTCTGTTGAATGTAATAAAAAGAATTTACCCGAGCATACGCCACATGACAGGACACTTTTGATGTCTTAGAAATTGTTTAGGTGTGGGGGAAAGACAGACTTAGGAGCTAAATCTTCATTAAATCTGTACTTTAACAGGTTTTGTCAGCAGACAAGCAGTCTCAATTAAAGGTAGATGAAAGTGTTTTATTAGCTTGTCCCTTTAGATTTCAAGGAATAGTATCTCTCTACAACCACCCTCACTCATATTAGCATGAAATAATTTCAGTTTCAACTTAGCATTGATAGGTTTGAGAAGGTGATTCTTTAACAGTAATTTATTCAGCTCACATAAACCATAAACACACGTTTTAGCGATGGAGAACAATTTGGCTAACGTGTTTCTGTGTGGAAGGCTGCAGCCTGATAATAATGTGGATGGACAGTGGGCTTCAGCTATTATTTGAATAGACTACTCTAAGACAATAAATTATTTTCATTTTGGAATGACAGAGTCGCACATCTTCCATGCTGTGCCTCACCTGGTTTTTATCACAAACTCTTCTATTCTGTAACAAATTATGGCAAATGGAAAGAGCTTTATAGTGATGACATTCAGGTAATATCTCCTGCTAATAAGGATGTAACACTTGCTGCCACAACAAATGTAATTCCTGCTGGCATTTTTTATATGATGTTGCCTGCCGTTTTGCTCATTGCCCTTAGACGCAGGAGACGTTCATGTAAGGTCTGACAGGTGGACAAAGATAATATATCCTGTGAAGCACTTTTCACGTGAAGAATACATCATCAATCATATGTGAACTTGGATTGGTTTCATTCTCATTTTCTTCTTCCTGGTATAATTAATCTTCTGCAATTAACAATGTGTCAGGTCAATCATTGGCTTTTAATCAGGAGAATTTACCACCTTAAAACAACATTAAGTCTACTTTTCAAGCTCATGACTCACAGGCTTGACTTTGATGAGTTTTAGCAAATCTCAATGGACACAGAAATATTTTCATGGTATTCAAGTTACCCTGTGATCTGTTTTTACCAACAAACAAGCTTCTTGTAGCTCTGGGCATTCTCCCAAATGAGGAAACTGTGCCTAAGACCTGGCTCCATCACTTCCTGTCAATCTCTGAGGGTGGCAGCAAGGAGAAATGGCAGAGGCGTTGGAGGGTGTGGACAGCAGATCAAGAACTTGTTTGATACAGACAAAAGTCAGAGTTTGATCAAAAGATCTCCGAAGGGAAGAAATCGGACGTGTGTCATATGGAAACGAAACGGAAAAATGAAACAGATCAAGCTAGAAGCTTAACCCCAATTGCCTGTATCGACTGTATATTTTTATTGAGTTAATTTGAAATTGCACACAATGTGAGATATTTGGGCCAATAAAATAGCCATTTGAATCAGAAGGCATCATTTGTTGTTTTAAACTTGAGATAGTTTGGATTTTGTTGTGGTTATTTTGTTTTTATTTAATTTGTAACTTTAAATTTTATGAGAACTATTCTATATTGAGATTGTACTTAGTTTTAAACTTATTTGTGTCGTTAAGTAAAATGTGAAAAAATATTTTATGTCAGGCCAGGGAGTTTGAAGTTTTCTCTAAAACTATTCATGTATTACTGAAGTTTGAGGAATATTATTATAAATGATACTCACAAAGTAAGATAATTAAAATATATTTTGGAAAAATAGGCATAAGTAGGCATTTAAGGGCTAGGCCAATGCTCTAAACACCATTTGAAACACTATTTCTGCAGGAAAGCAGTGTTTAAACTTCTGTGTTAACCCTAATGAAAATACAATGAGTATGTCTATGTTTGATTTTACCCAGTGTTAAATACTTAACGAAAAACAAATTAAAAAAGAGGCGGTGTCTGTCACAGAGAGACATGCTAATTTAAAAAAATCCCTAAAGAAACATCAGGTGGGACAGACTAAGGACAAGGTAGACAGAAAAAAAAAAAAGAAAGAAGAAGAAGAATTCCTTATTCAGATATTCAGAAGTGCAAACTGACTCATGATGTAAAATCTACCAAGCTTAGTTCAGTTCAGTTCAGTCATTCAGTCGTGTCCGACTCTTTGTGAGCCCATGAATTGCAGCATGCCAGGCCTCCCTGTCCATCACTAACTCCCGGAGTTCACTCAAACTCATGTCCATGGAGTTGGTGATGCCATCCAGCCATCTCATCCTCTGTCGCCCCCTTCTCCTCCTGCCCCCAATCCCTCTCAGCATCAGGGTCTTTTCCAATGAGTCAACTCTTTGCATGAGGTGGCCAAAGTATTGGAGTTTCCGCTTTAGCATCAGTCCTTCCAAAAAACACCCAGGACTGATCTCCTTTAGAATGGACTGGTTGGATCTCTTTGCTCAGTGTGATACTATACAATGGATTATGGAAATATAATGGAGAAAGCATTTGCACTGAAAAGCTCCTCATTTAAATACTGGAGTGGGATGCCATTTAAATACCAGTTTCCTTGCCTTCAGTCCTAAAGTTGGTCTACTGTCCAGGACCCCATTGCAAATTTGACCCACATTATTCTCCAAATATTAAAAAAGAAACTAACAATTAAATTAAAGAAAAGACATATATAATTCTTTAAGCTACTTGTTTGCATGTTAATTGTCTTTCTCTCCCAAGTTGCTCATACATTTTCAATTATGGGCAGGTTTTAATGTCTTTGGCTATAAAATCATGGCATTAATAGAGTATTTCCTTTCTACTAGTCCAAGTAGATCAGGACTCAGCCCCCATCCACACCTCACAGTAACTTCTTTAACTCCTATGCAACCAGAATGCTTTAAAAATATTACCAAGTAAGGTGCTAAAGTTTGCACTTTCTGCTAAAAAATAATTTTTGTTGATTTTGCTTTATTTTTAATTAATTTTGTCTGTGTTTCCTCAAACTAGATGAATCAAAATATTACATACAGGTTAGACTTTTTATATGGATACATTCTTGACTATCTAGATATAGATCAGCTCATTAGATGTTTATCAGCTCTATTTAGAATATTCTCTTGTTGATTTATGTTTTCTCATGGTTACCAATAGAAGTTTCACTCATGGTTTTACCATTTCCTAAATGTTAAACCTGTGCAGCTATAAGCACACTTCTATGAAATGGTCTTGATAAAATTGAACTCACAGCTGGTTTGTGACAACTAATAATATGACTTTATTTGAAAAGCATTGGTAAGATGTCTTAGTATGGAGTCTCCCCAAAGCACACTGTGACACAAAGATCCAAGCGCAAACAGTTTGAGAGTTGAGCTGGGCTAGTCAAATGGATGGAGAAGGCAATGGCACCCCACTCCAGTACTCTTGCCTGGAAAGTCCCATAAATGGAGGAGCCTGGTAGACTGCAGTCCATGGGGTTGCTGAGGGTTCGGACAGGACTGAGCAACTTCACTTTCACTTTTCACTTCCATGCATTCGAGAAGGAAATGCAACCCACTCCAGAATTCTTGCTGGAGAATCCCAGGGAGGGGGGAGCCTGGTGGGCTGCCGTCTATGGGGTCACACAGAGTCGGACACGACTGAAGCGACTTAGCAGCACTCAAATGGAAATCTTGGGACAGTAAAGTGATCAATCAAGTACATGTTGCAAAGCCCGCTGTCACAGTGGGTGCCTGTAACTTACTATCAAGAGCAAACTGGGAAAGCGTTATAATACGTGCTTCTGAATTAAACTAGAGTTGAGGGGTTAGGCTTTAGTGCACAAACTTCTGTCAGTCATTAGTTGAGGCTATTAGGGGAAGGTGTTGATTTTTTGGAACTTACAGATTTCTTGAGTGGACAGGGTAGCTCTCTTTGGTTCCAGAAAACAGCCCTTAGACACAGAGATGCAGATATCTACCAAATGGATCTTGGGAGTTCACCAAATGGTCCAAGGGATAAAAGTGGATTTTTTATAGTGAGGACAACACTTGCTATCTGCTGTATAACAGGTGTTCATTATTGTTAATTTATTGTTGTTACAAGTCCTAGTAGCAGCTCTCTTAAAATATGCCAACTTACTTCAAGAAGGAAGGGAAGATAGGAGTCTATTTTTCATAATTTAGGGAGTATTTAAAATTGACTAATTTAAAAAATATTTTTTTATAATGAACTTGGGCAATAAAATAAAACCACAAATCCTACATTTGTTAATAAACTGCTTTCACAAATGCCGTCTTTCTGTTAAAGTGCATGTGCTTCTTAATCATGATGCATTTTATTTCTGAGTTGCTGGCAATATAATTTGCAAAGACAATGATACAAGTTATTCAAATTTCAGTACACAGGTTTTCATAAAGGTCTAATTACAACTGTTAAAGAATTGGCAGAGAACTCAAGCATCCACTCACTTAGCATTTCTTAAGAAGCCCCATGAAAATTAAAAAAAAAAAAGAAGAAGGAAAGAAGCCATTTCCCCCGCTTTGTTTATTATACAGATGGCCAAGCTATTTTGGCTCTGAGCTCAGTAAAGTGAAAGTGAAAGTGAAGTCTCTCAGTCCTGTACAACTCTTGTGACCCCATGGACTGTAGCCTACCAGGCTCCTCAGTCCATGGGATTTTCCAGGCAAGAGTACTGGAGTGGGGTGCCATTTCCCTCTCCAGGGGAGCTTCCCAGCCCAGGGATCAAACTGCGGTTTCCTGCATTGCAGGCAGACGCTTTACAGTCTGCCAAGAGGATGTAAGTCGTTATTTATTTTCACTGCTACTTCTTGGTTTATTCCAAGTAAACAAAGAATACCAGATAGACTTAAATGGCTGCATGTTTTTGGAAACCCACATATATGGTAAAAGTGGTTATAGGGCCAACCATCTCAAAAGTATTTTGTCCAGTGGTGGCAAGCCTACCAGCAAATATTTCATGGCTAATACTATTCCTGGCTTCTACCACTTCATCCAATTCACAGTAAGAATCATTTCTTAGCGTAAGTCTTTTCTATTTCTCAAAAATGTGACTTTTGTAAATAAAGTTGTTTACAAATTAAAGAATTATAAACGTGTCAAAATCATTTCTCCAAACTGATGTCCTAGTGAGCTGGAAGTCTAGTAGATAACACAGTTTGAACTAAAAAATGTTTTAAGTATTTTTCTATTTAAAAATTACTGAAAATGAATCAGCAGGTTCAAATAAACCTAGCTGGAAAATGAAATCAAAGGATACATATGAAATTTCAGTTCAGGAGGATATTTTCAAAAATAAATGTATGACAGAAACATGAGTTAAAATTAAAATGTTCCAGTTATTAAGGCAATTGGATCAGAAAAATTCAGCTCAAATTTTCAGATGCAATGGAGGTTTAGATCGTCAGACCTACAGTGTTGGTAAATTTCTTGTTTATATGTAAATTTCTCAAAATTTCAGATAGCTAGTTTAAAAAAAAATACAACTGAGTAAATTTTAAAGATCTACTGGGATCCTGATGCTGGGAAAGAGTGAAGGCAAAGGAGAGAGCGCAGCAGAAGGTGAGAAGGTCAGATAGCATCACTGACTCAAGGGACATGAATTTGAGTTCAGAATTGAGGACATGAATTTAACTCCAGAGATAGTGGAGGACAAGATCCTAGCATGCTGCAGTCCATGGGATTGCAAAGAGTTGGACATGACGTTGCAACTGAACAACAACCAGCAACAACTTGGGTTTATTGACTAATTTATGCATCAGGAAGCATTCCCTTTAGCCAATAAAGGAAAGCTCCAAAAGGCTATAGAAAAGGGAAGCTTTTAAAGGCAGGACAAGACAGTCATAGAGGAAAGTGTTAATTCAGATTAGTTCATCTCCCTTTTTTGATTCCCTCATAGCTCGGTTGGTAAAGAATCCACCTGCAATTGGGCTGCCCTTGTGACTCAGCTCGTAAAGAGTCTGTCTGAAATGTAGGAGAACTGCATTCAATTCCTGGGTTGGGAAGATTCCCTGAAGAAGGAAGGGAAAGGTTACCCACTCCAGTATTCTGGCCTAGAGAATTCCATGGACTGTGTAGTCAATGGGGTTGCAAAGAGTCAGACATGACTGAGAGACTTTCATTCATTCATTCATTCATTTCCCATTTTGGGGAAAAGAAATCTCATTAGGTGGGTTACCTCATCTTCCTCTTGGGGACTGAGAACCTCACTGATGTGACAGATTACCTCACTGGTGCTGACCAGGAAATTGCTGACTAAGTGATTAAAGCTGCATTTCTTTGGGAGTTGAAGCTTCAGTTATGTTGGGTAGCAAGCCAGGGATTGGTGGTATGACTTAGCATAAGTGTCTCCACTTTGGGTCTGTGGCTTCCTTTTTAACAGCTATAAAATTCTCAGTGTTACTGAGTTTTTTTAGCTACTGGGAAATTGAGAATGTTAAATATGGAGTCAAGATAAAGACTCCTCATTATTTTTATACTGTATGTATGTTTCTTGGTAATCTTTTCCATGTCATTTTTTAAATTTCCTCAAATTGTTTACTCATCTGCAAAATTAGTATAGTAATAGTAGTCATAGTTAATGAATGTAGGGTTTCCCTATTGCTCAGTTGGTAAAGAATTCGCCTGCATTGTAGGAGACCCTGGTTCAATTCCTGGATCAGGAAGATCCACTGGAGAAGGGATAGGCTGCCCACTTCAGTATTCTTGGGCTTCCCTTGTGGCTCAGGTGGTAAAGAATCCTCGGGCAATGTGGAAGACCTGGGTTCGATCCCTGGGTTGGGAAGATCCTCTGGGGAAGGCAAAGGCTACCCACTCCAGTATCCTGGCCTTGAGAATTCCATGGACTGTATGGTCCATGAGGTCACAAAATGTCGGACACAATTGAGCAACTTTCACTTTCAGTGAATGTAAAGATGCAAATTGTAAGATGTATAAACAAGTAGGAAATTTTATTATATTATTATTACTGGTAAATTGTCCTTTTAATATTTATTCTTCTGGGGGTATTGGGCCTAGAGCCTCAATTAATTATTTTGTATTTCTGTAACTAGGAGATCAAAGTGTCATATAATCACATAACTTTCTTAATATAGATTTCATTTACTTATGTTGAATTCTTGAGTTATATAGTTAATTTTATTGTTTAAAATTTTCATAGTGAAATTTTTGTTTTAAATACAATGTGAAGAAATACCCTGTCCAATTTTATCATTGTCTTATTTCAATTTTATAATCAATCACCTTAAATCATCATTTTGATTTCTTGGATAAAAATGTTAGAACCTAAGCATACATGTAGTATAATTTTTAATGTCATATTTTATTTTTATTATCAAAATCTTTCTTGGTATATGCATATTTTTCTTGTCTTCTTCCATTCTGTTTTACATTTAATTCTTGATTCTTTGTTAAGTTTAGTTAGAGAATAACACTATTCTTGCCTGGAGAAGTCCATGGACAGAGGATCCCTGCAGGCTACAGTTCATGGAGTTGCAAAGAGTTGGACAGGACTGACCAACACTTTCACTTTTTCTAAACATTTAGTTTGACGATATTTCCTAGATAACTAAGCTTAATAAGTAGATTTTCCAGATCAATAGTTTTCTTTTACGCATGTTAACTATTCAATTTTTAGAATGATACATTTGGTGGAGATATGTGGATTTTGTTTTGTGTTTTAAAGAGACAGTCTTATGCAAAACACACTGCTCCTAGGGTCCCACTGAAAATGCTAAAACCAATTGTGGACTAGAAAGCAATAATAGTAACTAACAGAAAACAAATTTTGCAAGAACTTTTGATGATTTATTTCTCCAATCTGATATCTAAGTCACCACCTACTATCACCTGCTATAAATTTCTCACTTCAGTTCTATGGTCTGTGTTTTCACAACATTTAATTTATAATTTACTACATATGTTCACACAATTTTTGCCTGAAATGCCCTCCTATTGTCTAAGTTCCACTTTTCTTTTAAATCTCAACTGAAAAGCTAGTATTTTTACTTACAAGATTCTTTGTCTTCAGAGTTAATGGATCTGTGATGAAGATTGTGTGATTCTGCATTTCTTTACTTGCAATTATATTCAGATACGTCACCAAGTATTCTTCTGTGATAGACTTTATGCCTTTGTTTTTGGAGACATAAATTATAACCATCCAATGATGTGAGAAATAGATTTAAGGGCCTAGATCTGATAGATAGAGTGCCTGATGAACTATGGACTGAGGTTCGTGACATTGTGCAGGAGACAGGGATCAAGACCATCCCCATGGAAAAGAAATGCAGAAAAGCAAAATGGCTGTCTGGCGAGGCCTTACAAATAGCTGTGAAAAGAAGAAAAGTGAAAAGCAAAGGAGAAAAGGAAAGATATAAACATCTGAATGCAGAGTTCCAAAGAATAGCAAGAAGAGATAAGAAAGCCTTCTTCAGCGATCAAAGCAAAGAAATAGAGGAAAACAACAGAATGGGAAAGACTAGGGATCTCTTCAAGAAAATTAGAGATACTAAGGGAACATTTCATGCAAAGATGGGCTCGATAAAGGACAGAAATGGTATGGACCTAACAGAAGCAGAAGATATTAAGAAGAGATGGCAAGAATACACAAAAGAACTGTACAAAAAAGATCTTCATGACCCAGATAATCACAATGGCATGATCACTGACCTAGAGCCAGACATCCTGGAATGTGAAGTCCAGTGGGCCTTAGACAGCATCACTATGAACAAAGCTAGTGGAGGTGATGGAATTCCAGTTGAGCTATTTCAAATCCTGAAAGATGATGCTGTGAAAGTGCTGCACTCAATATGCCAGCAAATTTGGAAAACTCAGCAGTGGACACAGGACTGGAAAAGGTCAGTTTTCATTCCAGTCCCAAAGAAAGGCAATGCCAAAGAATGCTCAAACTACCGCACAATTGCACTCATCTCACATGCTAGTAAAGTAATGCTCAGAATTCTCCAAGCCAGGCTTCAGCAATATGTGAACCGTGAACTTCCTGATGTTCAAGCTGGTTTTAGAAAAGGCAGAGGAACCAGAGATCAAATTGCCAACATCTGCTGGATCATCAAAAAAGCAAGAGAGTTCCAGAAAAACATCTATTTCTGCTTTATTGACTATGCCAAGCCTTTACTGTGTAGATCACAATAAACTGTGGAAAATTCTGAAAGAGATGGGAATACCAGACCACCTGATCTGCCTCTTGAGAAATCTGTATGCAGGTCAGGAAGCAACAGTTAGAACTGGACATGGAACAACAGACTGGTTCCAGATAGGAAAAGGAGTACGTCAAGGCTGTATATTGTCACCCTATTTATTTAACTTATATGCAGAGTACATCATGAGAAACGCTGGACTGGAAGAAACACAAGCTGGAATCAAGATTGCTGGGAGAAATATCAGTAACCTCAGATATACAGAACCCTTATGGCAGAAAGTGAAGAAGAACTCAAAAGCCTCTTGATGAAAGTGAAAGTGGAGAGTGAAACAGGTGGCTTAAAGCTCAACATTCAGAAAACTAAGATCATGGCATCCGGTCCCAACACTTCATGGGAAATAGATGGGGAAGCAGTGTCAGACTTTATTTTTCGGGGCTCCAAAATCACAGCAGATGGTGACTGCAGCCATGAAATTAAAAGACACTTACTCCTTGGAAGGAAAGTTATGACCAACCTAGATAGCATATTCAAAAGCAGAGACATTACTTTGCCAACAAAGGTCTGTCTAGTCAAGGCTATGGTTTTTCCTGTGGTCATGTATGGCTGTGAGAGTTGGACTGTGAAGAAGGCTGAGCACCGAAGAATTGATGCTTTTGAACTGTGGTGTTGGAGAAGACTCTTGAGAGTCCCTTGGACTGCAAGGAGATCCAACCAGTCCATTCTGAAGGAGATCAGCCCTGGGATTTCTTTGGAGGGAATGATTATGAAGCTGAAACTCCAGTACTTTGGCCACCTCATGCAAAGAGTTGACTGATTGGAAAAGACTCTGATGCTGAGAGGGATTGGGGCAGGAGGAGAAGGGGACACCAGAGGATGAGATGGCTGGATGGCATCACTGACTCGATGGACTTGAGTCTGAGAGAACTCTGGGAGTTTGTGATGGACAGGGAGGCCTGGCGTGCTGCGATTCATGCGGTGGCAAAGAGTCGGACACGACTGAGCGACTGAACTGAACTGAATGATGTGTCATATGATAGCACAGGCAAAATATCAAGGAAGCATTTGGAAAATGAAGAGTAGTAAGAAACTGAAATTTTCTATTTCTCATTTAAGGCTTTTCACCCTAATGTTTATAGATATAAGGGAGTAAATCATGTGTTTGTTTATCTACAGCAACATGAAGAAATGTTTTACAAAATATCGATATTTTAGAGTTATAGAATGCTTTAGGTCTTCCACTAAATGTAATTAACATGACATTATTCTACCTATTATACTTTATAATAAAACATTCTGAACTAGTAAATCTTTGTAGATTTATTGGCAAAAAGTACAGATAATGGTGTTATGTTGTTTGTTTTTTTTTTTTAATTATTTTACTATTCCAAAAGAAGTCTTTTGTTGGAATTTTGGGGAGGAGTGTACATGTCACCCTTGCTACGTCACACGTTAAGATACAAGCATGTATGGGAAACGGAGGCATGCATGAGTGATGCACATTAAGTTGGTTTAAGGGCTATGATGTCCAGAATCTGCATTCATAAATCATTATATGAAAAACGTCTTTTCCCTCACATGGACCCTTTGCCTAATGCACATTTTTCTTATACAACCAGCTGACTTAAATGTTTGCAATGAAATAGTTTATCATATGAAGTTCACTTATGGAAGCTTGAATCTTTTCTCTCTCTTATTTTTCCAATCTGTTTCAACCCAACACTCCTTACTGATTATGCCTTCTGTTTTTTCATCTCACAAATTTTGTTTCAAAGAAAAGAAAATGAAGAAGAAAGAGAGAAGGTTTCTGTAAATATTTCATCCAATGACTTGGTGTAAAGTGTAGAAAGTTAGAGCTCAGGAAAAGTAATCTTTGTCTTGAAATGCTCAGATAAAATGTACGGAATTATTACTTTAAAATTGGCTGCTCAGACCCTGGCTTTTCAACTTGATGTAAAGCTGATTCTAAGAATAAGTACAAGTTTGTGTGGCTGCTTGAGGAAATCCCATGGCCATCATTCTTTAATGGTGTGTAAACAGTGATTTTTATTTGCTAAGTAAATCCTGACTGAGTTCATGGAAAACTTGATGCAGTATTCCATGGATGGATTCCCATAGATTTCATAAACATCCTATAAAATACAAGCAAAATACAAGAGTATAGTAGAATCAGTTGCTAGTGTGTTCAAAATAGTTTGTCTTATTTATGCTTATTACTATATTATGTTTTTAGCATATTGTATTGATAGAACCACAGAAATTATTGATCATCTCTTTGCTGGTATTCTTTTGTGTGTATTCATGGAAACAGTCACAGTTTAATTGCCAGTCCCATGGTGCATGCAATAGGGTTCTGAGTAAAAACATCACAATTTCTGTTATTTGCCAACTTTTGTTGTTATATAATTTTAGGCACATGATTGATAAGAACATTTTTGTTAATGTGTAAAATCTAATGAAAACATTTAATTTCAATTCAGCATAGTATATTTTTGAGCACTTACTTTATGTCAACCACTGTGCCAAATATTCAGAGCACAGTGGCCACTGACTTCTGAGTGCTTATAGAGTAGTGGAGTAATTTTGTCAGTAGAAAGCTATTGAAATGGTATAAATGCTATCTATTTTGTGTGAACATCTAGACACTAGAAAAATTTCAAAGTAAGTTCACATCTAAAGTTAGGTATCCATGATAACTAACAGTTAACCAGGCTATGGGAATAGAAACTGGCAAGACAGATGGATGAGGAATGGGAGACTGGAAAGGATAATGTGGCCCAGTACAGGCAGCTTGTGCAAATATCAGTAGGAAGGAAAGATAAGGGCATTTTTACATGACATTAAAGATTGAAGCAGCATATGCTGTCTTATTTGGTGATGGAGGTGAGCCACTAACTCAGGACCTCATGTCAGACTAATGAGGTAAAACAAATTTTGCTATAGAAATGAGCAGATTTCTAATCAAAAGATCAATTTTAAAAAATTCTGCTTTATGTTTCTTTACTTTTTCAGGGACTGGCACAGTGTTCTGCTTCAATCTGTTATAATTTAGGGATTGTTTACATTTTTATATTAGGCTAGAATATTTTGTTTATCTTGCCATTTTTATAAGGACAAATAATTAATGTTCATGGGAATATTAACGATTATATATGGTAGTTACTGGCTCAGTCCTAGAGATATAAAGATAATAGACATGGTCTATGCTCTTAAGTAACTTCTCACTTACATACAAATGTCTAATTAGCCTTTACCACTCACAAACATTCCCAAACATTATAAGTATACATTGTTAGAGGAACTGTGTCCTTATTCTCACTCCTGAGTCTCATGTTTACTTTTTCAAAATCTTTCCATTCTTTCATTATTGTTCTCTAGAAAAACAAACTCAGAAGTAGAAATATGAGGAAGTGACAAAGAATTTGAATGGAATTAATTATCATAATTATAGAACTGCATTTCAATAGAATAGATTCAGTGATATCAACTAAGCTAGGATGGAGGAGGGAAAGGAAAGGAACCATAGATTTATCGACCAATACTGACATTAGTGAGTTGAACGATTTGAAGATATGAAGGTAGAAAGTATAGAAATGGATGAAAACAAAAGTACAATACACATAGAAGTTGGAGGGGAAACAAAAACACGTGGATGAATATTTTAAGCTATGATTATTAAATTATGGAATTTTAAATATAATTTGACTTATTTTAAAATCATTCTTTCACTGCAGTCAGATGCTTATGTGTGATAGATATAATAGAGGTTTTTCATGCTGGGCCCGATTTCCAAAGACTTTTTATTTAGATACTGGGAAATTTGTAGCCCCAAAGTGCCTTTACAGTAATGTACTCAGCCTACAAAGTCTATGGAATGAAGTTTTATCAGATTTAAGTTATTTAAGAAGTTGAAAAGTTGAGGGAAATTACTGTTAATTATTACATACTAATAGAGGAAACAGATTTTTTTTTATTCAGGTTAAAAGCAATTTCACTCATCCATCTTCAGCATAGAATCTCAAAAAAGCATGTCATATGATATTTGTTTTTCTCTTTCTGACTTACTTCACTCTATATGACAGATTCTAGGTCCATTCACATATCTACAAATGATCTAATTCTGTTCCTTTTTATGGCTAAGTAATATTCCATTGTACATATATATGTATAAAGTACCTTTGTATCCATCCATCTGTTATTGGACATTTAAGTTGTTTCCATGTCCTGGCTATTGTAAATAGTGCTGCAATGAACACTGGGGTACGTGTGTGTGAAATCTAGAAAAAATGGTACAGATGAACCTATTTCTTGGGCAGGGATAAGACGCAGACATAGAGAACAGACAGATGGACATGGGGAGGGGAGGGGAGGGAAGGGTGGGATGAACTTGGAGTTTAGGATTGACATTTTATAGACTACCATGTGTAAAATAGACAGCTAGTGGGAACCTACCGTACAGCACAAGAAGCTAAATTCAGTGCTTTGTGATGACCTAGTGAGGTGGTACTGGGGGGAGTAGGGATGGGAGGAAGGTCCAGGAGGGAGGGGATATAAGTATATATATATATAAATGACTCACTTCATTGTACAGCAGAAACTAACACAACATTCTGAAGCAATTATACTCCAATAAAAAATCATGTCATAAATTTAATTCTTATAATAAATACTTATTTTATATGTCATTAATATTTCTTATTTTTCTAAAGGAAAATATGAGGGAAATTCCCTGCCTAAAAGGAAAATATTAATAACATTTTAACAAAGCTGTCTCTAATGATTTAGTTGTCCTTTTAGTCATGAAAAGATTTCCCTTGTGGCTCAGATGGTAACGAATCTGCCTGCAATGCAGGAGACCCAGGTTCATTCCATGGGTCATGAGATCCTCTGGAGAAGGGAATGGCAACCCATTCTAGTATTCTTGCCTGGGAAATCCCATGGACAGAAGAGTCTGGCAGTTCATGGGGTCACAAAGAGTCAAACAACTGAGCGACTAACAATCATGAAAATATGAACTTTAAGACAACATCCCCTGCTTAGGCAATTGTGACTGCCGGCTCCATTTCTCAGTAACCTTATAAATATATGGCCTGCTGACCCTATGTAAATTATTGCGAGAACTTGTTGAGATTTTCTTCACATCTTTATTTAGGATAAAGTCCCTAATCTATTTTCTTCTGTTACATTAACTTATCCCTTGTTTACTAACCTACAGAAATGTAGTGCTGGTTAACAGAAATCCACTAACCAGAATGACATATCTTTATCAACAATGATTTCTTCCAACCGATACCCTTCTTCATTAGATACCATAGAACAAATGGTCATATCTTTGCTTTGTCATGAGCTTTCAATTCTTCCTTGACATAGATAGGTCCTAAATTTCATCTAGATAAAAATACCAAACTTCCCTGGTGGTGCAGTGGATAGGAATCCACCTGCCAATGCAGGGGGCATGCGTTTGATCCCTGATCTGAGAAGACTTCACGTGCCATGGAGCAGTTAGGCCCCTGTGCCAAAACTTGAGAGACTGTGCTCTAGAGCTTATGAGCCAAAGCTACTGAACCCCCCCCCCCAGAGCCTGTGCTCTGCAACGGGGGAAGCCACCACAATGAGAATCCTGTGCACTGCAACAAAGAGTAGCCCCGCTCCCTGCAACTAGAGAGGAGCCCAGGTGGCAGCGAAGATCCAGTGCAACTCAAAATAAATAAATACCAATGGTTTGAGAAAATAAAAGAGATGATCATAATTTTCTCCTGTTAGGTTTTCAAATTTAATCTCAAATTAAAAGTCACCCACTGTGCCTCTATATACTCAGTTCTTCTTAAATCTGTCACCTAGCTACAATGATGCTTGATGATTCACAGAGAGGGAACTCCTATAGGTACTTGTCATCCTTCATTGAAAATAATCCTACCAAAACTATTAAAACATCACCAAATGACCAGTCCTCCATTGCCTCTTCCTTTCATAGTACTTTCTTTGAAAAAGTATACCATCAGTAGCTTACAGAGAGAAAGCAAGAAACTTCCACCATTTTTTTCTGTCTTTACATTCTCTGTCTTCAAGTATATACTACTCCCCTTATTTAAACAAATTTTAATTTTAGCTCCACACAATCTATTAGCCTTACCAGTAGCAATTTAACACTGATAACCCATCTCTGGTAAGAGTAAATGCCTGTCATCATTCTTTATGATTCTTCTTTGTCATTTCCATTATCTCCTCTCTATTCATACTGTATTAGAAATTTCACTAAAAAAAAAATGAAGCAGGCTGCTATTTATTGTCTATTTAAAAATGATATTTTGTATACTTCATAAAACTATGTTTCATAAACAGATAATAATTTGAATATTTAATTTGAAAACTTCATATCAGTTCATAATCATATAGCAATTTGAATATTTAATATGAAATCTTCATATTAACCTGGGTTGGTAATGAGTTATCTACTGCTGCATAATACATTGACCTTGTAAAATTTATCAACTGCTTCCCCTATGCCAATCAATCAATACAGATTTATTTTCAGTTAAATATTATTTTCTGATGAATCACTCTTCAGCTGATTGCATATTTACCAAGTTGGTGTGACTTCAAAAATAATTTACTTTCTCTTGAAAATTAAGATATTTTATGGATCATGGGGCTGGAACTGGGGTTCAGGGCAATAATCTCCTCTGAGTACTAAGGGATTTGAGGCACAGAACAACTGATGCTTTTGAACTATGGTGTTAGAGAAGACTCTTGAAAGCCCCTTGGACTGCAAGGAGATCAAACCAGTCAATCCTAAAGGAAATCAGTCCTGAATATGCATTGGAAGGATTGATTCTAAGCTGAAACTCCAGTACTTTGGCCATCTGATGTGAAGAACTGACTCACTGGAAAAGACCCTGATGCTGGGAAAGATTGAAGGCAGGAGGAGAAGGGTATGACAGAGGACGAAATGGTTGGGTGGCATCATCGACTTGATGGACATGAGTTTGAGTAAACTCCGGGAGTTGGTGATGGACAGGGAAGCCTGGCGTGTTGCAGTCCATGGGGTCACAAAAAGTCGGACATGACTGAGCGACTGAACTGAACTGAAGAAAACAGAACATAATAGTCTGGATTTTCTATGCTTCATGTGAAGCAAAGCCTAATCTGAGGTATTATTAAAATAAACTACTTCAGAGAAAGTTTAGGGCCCATTTCACAAGTGTTTGCTCAATGAACTCATTCTCTGGCAGCCAATGGGATTTGATGATTATTGTGTGCTTAGTACAACCATAAGTTGTTTTGGAATTATAGAACTTAGATTACAATATTTTTCTGTGAACATAGTTCTGCGTTTCTGGTACTACAAAACCAGAAACACTACAGTTCTGGTCATACCTTGCCATCTTAGGGCTGCAAACAATCTATGAGGAGACTAGGCTTCATGACATTTATAAACAATACAGACACATGGGACCCTGTGTATGGATGGATCTCATACTTGGGGTTTGATCTTATGTTGTCACATTCTTAAAAGCTTAATATCTTTATCTACGAATTTGTATTTTGCAGTTGAAGTCCAGTGAGATTATAGAATGTATGTGCGTGTGCCTGCTTGCTCAGGCAGAACACTTGTGAACACATGGACTGTAGCCCCCAGGCTCCTCTATCCATAGGAGAGGAGAATACTGGAGCAGGTTACCATTTTCTACTCCAGGGAATCTTCCAGACCTAGATATTGAATCTGCATCTCTTGAGACTCCTGCATTGCCAGGCAGATTCTTTACCACTGTGCCACGTGGGAAGCCCGAGATTATAGAATATGCACTTCATTTCACAAGCAAACTGCCAGGTCCCATTGGATCCTTGGCTGCCTGCCCTCCACTTCCTGCCCTAGCCTACCTGTCTACTGATGTGGTTGGGAAGAGACCTACATTCTGCTGTCACTCTGCATCCTCAGTGGAGGCATGGGTGCATGCCTCAGTGAGGATGCAGAGAAAGTTAGAGTATCTACCCTGCAGATTTTTGGGCAGAGCAAAGCATTCATCACCCCTGTCCTGAGCTGGCAGCAAATGGCACATGTCATAGATGACTCATTGGGAACTTCTTACCCGCCCCTATACCAAGCATATCAGTTGCAGTTCCTTAGGGGTCACCTCTCTTCATGGGATGAAATAGAATGGTAGTGGGAGAGGAAATTGACTTTCTCCTCCCAACTGAGTTCCCACATCCTTTATTTTATTCCTTTGTCCTGGAAATTATGTAGCTTAAGATATCTGTGACTTATGTTGTTTGATTTTTGTAATGAAGCCTGAATAAATAAAAAGAAAGCACTTGATATTATTATGCCCAATATTTTTCTAGAGTTTCCCTTAGATATTGCATTATTATTTAAATTAACATTGTTTAGTATTTATTTTTCAACTTGGCAGGCTGATTCCTAGGTGATTTGACTTTTTAGTAATTCACAATTAACTAATTTTGTAATTAATTGCATATTTGGAATATTATTTTAATAGAACCTACAAGAAAGTCTGGACTTCCTAGGTGGCACTAATGGTAAAGAAGCCACTTGCTAATGAAGGTGATGTGATAGACAAGAGTTCTGTTCAATCCCTGGGTCAGGAAGATCCCCTGGAGGAGGGCATGGCAACCCACTCAAGTATCCTTGCCTGGAGAATCCCCATGGACAGAGAAACCTGGTGGGTTATAGTCCATAAAGTCTTAAAGAGTCAGATACAACTGAAACAAATTTGCATACACAGCACAAGAAAGTTTAATTAAGTATTACAAAGGTAGTTATCATTTTTTAAACCTGTGTTTTTTTCAGTTAATGATATGTTTTAAAATTTTTGCATGTCATTAAGGGTAGTTATATGTCAGCCCTTGTTTTAATCAAAGAATATCTGTACATGATTTTTTTAAATGTGAATACCTCAGATAGATTTATAGTGAAAAGCAATAGTTTCCTTCTCAACTGCCAAGCCCAATACCCTGAGGCAAACACTGACAATCATTTAGTATTTTAATTTTTCTGTCAGGCAATATCATAGCTTTGAATTATGTTCCTATTCAAATTTACCCTTATCTAAAATATGTTTTAGATAGGTTGTATCCTTATCTAAAATATGAAAATTTAGCTCTTTTACTCCATTTCCCCCTCCTTTACAAAATGTATAGTCTGTTAAATTCTCTAGGCCAGAATACCGGAGTAGGTATCCTTTCCCTTCTCCAGGGGATCTTCCCAACCCAGGAATCAAACCTAGGTCTCCTATGTTGCAGGCAGATTCTTTACCTGCTGAGCCACAAGGGAAGCCCAAGAATACGGGAATGGGTAGCCTATCCCTTCTCCAGCAGATTTTCCCTACCGAGGATCAAACTGGGGTCTCCTGCATTGCAGGTGGCTTTTTACCAACTGAGCTATCATGTCTTACTATGTGAACATTTTCATTTATTGATAATTTGCCAAATTTCCAAATCACAATTCATGCTTCAATCTGCAGTGTTTAAGGATGACTATTTCTTAAAAACCTTACCAATATTGAAGTCTACCAAATGTCTTTACTTTTCTATATTGAATGCTGCTGCTGCTGCTGCTGCTAAATTGCTTCAGTTGTGTCCAACTCTTAGCAACCCTATGGACTGGGCACCTCTCAAAAACTCACCATTGTTTCATTTGAATTTCCATGATTTTTATTGATTGAAAATATTTTCACATTATTCTGGCATTTTTGTCTTATAAATTGACTGTATGATAATATATGACATAATTATATTTAGGTAAGTAAAGAGTTTTCATTTAATTACTAGTTCATGTGTTGTTCACATTTATAATTTCAAATTATATTGTGTACATTCTCTTTGCCCAAAGCTCTGAGGCAAAAAGGACACAAAAGTCACTAGCATAATCTGAGGGAAGTGAGAATCTACAACTCGGAGGAAGACTTGACCCTTAATAGGAGCACAGAGATGTTTTCATCATTGCATCAAAGTGGAAATGCAGAGAATATGATGTTTGCAGCTTTAATGGTTGAAATATGATGGGGTTTCTAGTGTACTTCTACTTTTACAGTGACACATTAAGTGAAGTTATCAACTGAGGGAAGGGAAGTATAAGATATTTAAGAATCCAGAAGAAGCTAACAAATGTGTTTTCAAAGAGATATTTAGATTCATACATATGTGTGTGTCAGTACATAGAAAAATGTATGAAGAATGCACATCATCAAGCTATTTAAAGTTTGAATCTAGGAATGAGAAAGTGGAAGGGGGCAGAGACAGACTTAGACCATGCTTTTTACTTTCTAATTTTATATATATATATATATATATATATATATATATATATATTTTTTTTTTTAAATACAGTACCTGGTATTCATATGTTGCCTTTATAGTAAAAAAATAAACCTTATTTTAAAATTTTGTTTCCACCAATTTGATTTGTCTTATGGTTCTAGGGTTATAAGTTTTTTAGTGCATAAAGTAATTTTTTAAATAACAATTTTAAGTTGCTTCCATGATGTTTAAAATATTATTCATTATTGGAATTATGAAAAGCTTGGCCCTCTAAGACAATTGGCAAGGTAGGTAGTTTTGTTGTTTTATCCCATGTGATTTTTGTTTTTTTCTAACTGCTAAGAAGGCTAAATAACTAAATCTGGTACTCATAGCCTTCCTGTGCATAGGAATAAAAGACTGTAGTCTTTCCAAATACATTTTTCTTCTAAATAGCTTTGATAAAACCAAAGGAAACATTCTAAAATGAAGACCTTAGGTAGACAGAGAGAAATTATTTAGATTATTATGCTTTATGCAGTTTCAAATTAAAATATTTATTTTATTTTCATCTTGTGAATAAACTGATTAAAAGATTTTTGATCATTATGAAAAATATATTTATTTTTGTCTGTATTCAATTCACATTTTGCTAGTGTACCCACTTTATAAGTATTTATATCAAATTCCAGCTTTTCATATACCAACTCATCCCTTATATAATAGAGTTGAAAACTTGGTTATTTGCATATGTAAATTTTATAATATCAGAACCGTATACTTGTCCTGAGTTTATATAAGTTAATATTTAATTAAATTTTTCTATACTATATCTAGGTCCTTGCTAATTAATATAAGAATGCTTGCAAGGTAATATTTATTGCTAAAAATAAATATTTCTACATCACATATGTAAATAAATATCCTTTGATGTATCATAATATTGAAAGAGCTGAATTCATTTTTATAATTTCTCTCTTATAATTTACTTTAGAAGTAATTTTGAGACAAAGAAATGTCCTAATTTCATATATTGATATAAACTCCCCTCCCCAAACTCAAAGGACTAAAAAAAGGGTGGTCGTGATATGGTGGATTTTCAGGGTTGTTTTTTATTTCAAATACCCCAGTACATCTATGTGTGGCAGAGATAGGAGAAATGGACAAGTAACTCTTCAGGAAGTGGTAGCTTATCTTCTGTCCCTAAACTTCAAACATGAGTTCCAAAAAGATTTTAAGATCGACTAATATTCATATGTTTAGCTATTATTGGACTGCCCATTACTTAAAATGTATTACTCATTCTATTTTTGTTCAAGTAACACATTGATGAAGAAAATGCTATGAAAGTTTAAAAACAGAATATTAGTTTATCTTTTTTTTTAAATTTTATTTTTAAACTTTACATAATTGTATTAGTTTTACCAAATATCAAAACGAATCTGCCACAGGTGTACATGTGTTCCCCATCCTGAACCCTCCTCCCTCCTCCCTCCCCATACCATCCCTCTGGGTCGTCCCAGTGCACTAGCCCCAAGCATCCAGTATCATGCATCGAACCTGGACTGGCAACTCGTTTCATACATGATATTTTACATGTTTCAATGCCATTCTCCCAAATCTTTTCTTGAATAAATTGTTGCTTTTCTTATTGCAAATGACAAAACCAGACAATTTATCCTCTAGTGTTCCCTACTCTTTTTATAAAATTTGTATTCAAATGTAGTTTATTTACAATGTGTTGTTAGCCTCAGATATATAGCAAAATGATTCAGTTATACATAATATGTTGTTGTTCAGTTACTCAGTTATGTCTGACTCTTTGCAGCCCCATGGACTGTAGCACGCCAGGCCTCCCTGTCCTTCACCATCTCCCGAAGCTTGCTCAACTCATGTTCATAGAGTCAGTGATGCCATCCAACCATCTCTGTCTTCCCATTCTACTCCCACTTTCAATATTTCCCAGCATCAAGATCTTTTCAGACGAGGCAACTCTTCACATCAGGTGGCCAAAGTATTGGAGCTTCAGCTTTAGCATTAGTCCTTCCAGTGAATGTTCAGGGCAGATTTCCTCTAGGATTAACTGGCTGGATCTCCTTGCAGTCCAAGGAGTGCAGTCCATGTATGTAAATATATATTCTTTTTTTTTTTTAACATTCTCTTCCATTATAGGTTATTATAATATATTGCATATAGTTCCCTGTGCTAAATAGTAGGTCCTTGTTGGTTATCTATTTTATACATAGAAGTGAGTATATTTTAATCCCAAACTTCTAATTTTAACTTCTCCTCTCCCCTTTAGTAACTGTAAGTTTCTTTCTATGTCTGTGAGTCTATTTCTCTTTTATAAGTAATTTCATCTGTATCATTTTTTTAGATGCCATATATAAGTGTTGCAATATTTATCTTTGTCTGGCTTACTTCAGTTAGAATACTTATCTCTAGGTTCATCCATATTGCTGCTATGGGTGAACTTCTCTATGAATAATTTTCATATTTTTTTATTCATAATTTCCTATGACAGTGATATTCCATTGTGTATGGCTTCTTAGGTGACTCAGTGGTAAAGAATCTGCCTGAAAATGCAGGAGACACAGGTTTGATCTCTGGGTCAGGAAGATTCCCTGGAGGAGGAAATGGCAACCCACTTCTACTTTTTGCCTGGAAAAATCCCATGGACAGAGGAGCCTGGCAGGCTATAGTCCATGGGGTCACAAAGAGTAGGACACAACTTAGCAACTGAGTGCACACACACACACATACCCCATCTTCTTTATCTATTCATCTGTCAGTGGACATTTAGGTTGTTTTCCTGTCTTGTCTATTGTAAAAGTGCTGCTATGAACACGAGCACATGTATCTTTTTGAATTATACATGTATATTTTGAATTATATACATTTCTTTCTGGATATATGCCCAGAAGTGGGATTGCTTGATCATATGGTAGCTCTATTTTTAGTTTTCTTTAAGGAAAAGCTGTATTATTCTTCATAGTGACTATACTAATTTACATTCCCATCAACAGAGTAGGAGGGTTCCTAAAGTATAGCTTTTATCAAAGCCTCAAAATAGGAAATATACTGGCTTTCTTTTTCTTTTAAAAATTGATTTGTACCATAATATACACTGCATGTATATAATATCAAATTTAAACTACTACATATACTACAGTATGCTCACTGCCAAAGGCTTAGTTTCCATTTGTCACTGCATAATAGAGCCCCTTTATCCATTTCATACTCTCTCTACTGCCCCTTCCCCTCTGAGAACCACTACTCTGTTTTCTATATCTATGAGTTTGTTGTTTATTTACTTGTCATCATATGAGTGAAAGCACACAGCGTGTATGTATATGTGCGTGTGTGTGTATGTATATTTCTTCACCCATAGATGAGTGCTTAGGTTGTTTCCATATCTTGGCTGTTATAAATAATGCTGCAATGAACATGGGGGTTCATATATCTTCTCAAATTAGTGTTTTTATATTTTCAGATAAATACTCTGAAGAGGAATAGCTGGATCATATACTAGTTCTATTCTTGAGAAGTCTCCATAATGTCTTCTATAGTGAAGTGAAAGTCATTCAGTTGTATCCAACTCTTTGGAACCCCATGGACTATACAGTCCATGGAATTCTTCAGGCTAGAATACTGGAGTGGGTAATCAGTCCCTTCTCCAGGGTATCTTCCCAACCCAGGGATTGAACCCAGGTCTCCTGCTTGGCAGGTAGGTTTTTTAACCACTGAGCCACCTGGGAAGCCCTGTTTAGCCCTGGATAGTGACTATATCAATTTACATTCTAACCAAAGTATATGAGGCCTCCCTTTTTCTCCACGTTCTCACTGACACTTGCTAATTTTTGTGTTTTTTTAATAAAATAATTATTACAGGTATGTTATAATATCTCATTGTGGTTTTTATATATATTTTCCTAATAACTAATGATGTTGAAAAGCTTTTTATGTGTCTATTAACCTTCTTATGTCTTTTTGGAGAAATGTCCATCCAAAGCTATTAAGAAAGAGGAAAAGCAAAACTAAAACTGTCAGTATTTGTGGATGATAGAATATTATTTGTATAAACCCCTAAAGACTCCACTAAGACCTAGTAGAAATAATAAGCAAATAATACTCTAAAACTAAAGGGAACAAAATCAATACACAAAAATCTGTTAAGTTTCTATAGACTAACAACAAACTACAGAAAGTGAAATTAAGTAAACAATCTCATTTACAATCACAGCAAAAAGAATACAATTCCTAGGAATTTAATCAAGGAGGTAAAAGACCTATATAATATAAACTATAAGACATTGTTGAAAGATATTGAAGAAGACATTAAAAAATGGAAAGTCTGTGCTCAAGGATTGGAAAACTAACATTGTTGAAATGTATATACTACCTGAAGCAATCTACAGATTCAATGCAATCCCCACTGAAATCCCAATGGCATTGTTCACAGAAATAGAAGAAACAATTCTAAAATTTATATACAACCACAAAATACCCCTAATAGCCGAAGCAATCTTGAAAAATGAATGGAGATGGAGATATTACACTCCTTGGTTTCAAATTATGTTAAAAAGCTATAATAACCAAAACAGAATGGTATTCCTAGATAAAGAGACAAACAAATCAATGGAACAGACCCATTCACATGTGGACAATTATTTACAACAAATGAGCAAAGAACATATAAAGAAAATTCAATAAATGGTGTTGGGAAAATGAGATAGCCATATGCAAAAAAAAAAATTACAAAGCAAAAAGAAAAATAAACAACAAAAATAATACACAAAAACACTATCTCATACTATGCATAAAAATCAAATCAAAATGGATTAAATTCTTGAGTAGAATACCCAGAACATTAAAACTCTTAGAAAGGAAAAAACAAAAACTCTTTGAAGGAAATATAGAAAGTATGGTTTTGACCTCAGGCTTAGCAATATATTTCTGGGTATGTTTCTCCTCAGGCAATGGAAATAATAGCAAAAATAAATGTGTGAAAACTGCATAGGCAAACAACTTCTTCACAGCAAAGGAAATCATCAACAATGTGAAAAGACAACATACTGTATGGGAGAAGATATTTGCACACCATATATCTGATAAGGGGTCATTATTTAAAAATATAAAAGAGCAGATGCAATTCAATTACATAAAAAACAAATGACAAAGAAATGGAATAGATTTTTTTTCCAAATAAGACATAATTTCTTTTGAAATGTGTCAAACAGGTAAAGTCTTCTTTCACTATTTCTTCTTATATTTCATCTCTCCTTACATTTATGTCTCTAAATAACTGTCATCTATTGATCTATTTAATTTGATGGTGGTGGTTTAGTTGCTAAATTGTGTCTGACTCTTGTGAACCCATGGACTGTAGCCTGCCAGGCTCCTCTGTGCATGAGATTTTCCAAGCAAGAATACTGGAGTGGGTTGCCATTTCCTTCTCCAGGGGATCTTCCCGACCCAGGAATCGAACCCACATCTCCTGCATGGAAGGCAGATTCTTTCCCAGCTGAGCTACAAGGAAAGCCCCAAGAAATAGAAATATATCATATATTGATCTATTTAATTTAGTCTAGCCTTTTTAAACTCTAGCCTTATTATTTTTTATTTAAAAATTGCATCATTTGTGTTAGGGTTTCTTTGCCAATACCTTAGAGTCTGCTTACTATTTGAGAGAAAAGGATTTCCTCTACACTTACATTTACCCAGAAATATCCTGCTGTTTAAACTCATTTCCATCTTAGTTCTCTGGTGTCTTAACTCACTCAATTGCTTTGTGAGGAGCCTGGCTGGTAGCTACATGGTGCTCTAGAGTCTAGCCTAGAGGAAAATTTTAAAAGGTATGAAAAAAATATCCCTATTTGATTTTTTAAATATATTTGCTAAGACCTTTAAGAAAAAGATTTAGCTTACATTGTTTTCGCCCGTACCAATGATCCAAACTGAGCTGTTTGTTGGAAAGTTTATTTTTAAGAAAGCAAACACTTCAAGGAATGTCAAAACAAACTTGAACATGTGCCAAGGACATGAGTCTCTTCTCTCTTCTTTTCTTAGTTAAAAGACATCTAAGTAAATCGTATTGTAATCCCAGGTACATGACTTCAGTTTTAAATATCTATTTTAGAGGTAATTACTGAACAGCGTTTTCCACATTTCTTTATTCTCAACCTTCACATTGTGGATCAAGTTATAAATTCACTTTTCAGTGGGAACACCGGGTTTCCACACCTCACCCCAAAAAAGAAAAAAACAAACCTCTTTCAACATCCCACAGTTCCACCTTGTTGAACATCGTATGTATTAGCTTGGGCAGCATCAACAGCTATCACAAATAAGTCCTCCCATTTCAAGGGATTTACAATTTAGAAGTTTGTGATAGTAAAACGTGAGTGTTCCTGGCCAGTGGAATGCAATACTCCAAATAGTGCTTCATTGACCCAAGCACTGTCATTCTTGTAGAATTTACTTCCTTGGTGTCTCGAGAGTTTCTTGCATCTAACTAGAATATGAGAGAATAACAGTGGAGAAGGAATATTTGATTCTTAATTAACCTAACTACAAATGACTGACTCATCTCTCTCATATCCCAGTTGCAAAAATCAGTCAAATGTTACTACATAGATATAGGTATGGTTTCTACCATGAAATTCCTTCTTGGACATATGCTTCCCAGAAAAAATTCCACCCAATGGCTGGAAACAGAAAGAGTTGGTAAACAGTCAATGTCCTTGCTACTCCAGAATGAAAATAAGTTCTTTTTATCTATTTATGGCTTCTCTGGTAGCTTGGATGGTAAAGCATCTGCCTATAATGTGGGAGACCCGGGTTCGATCCCTGGGTGGGGAAGATCCCCTGGAGAAGGAAATGGCAACCCACTCCAGTATTCACGCCTGGATAATCCCATGGACGGAGAAGCCTGGTGGGCTATAGTCCATGGGGTCGCAAAGAGTCGGACATGACTGAGCGATTTCACTTCACTTCACTTCATAGGGAAAGGGAAGTGTTTCACAGTATACAGTATATTACAGAAAGATTCATGTTAACTTATTTCAGTTTTGAATATGTAGTAGATAATGTGCAAGCTTTATGTCACTGTGAAACTATAATGCTAGTGCAACTTTGAATTATAGTATAAAGATTTAAATGTATTTTAAAAGTCTCCATTAAATGATGAAAACATTTCTTGCTTCTGCTTTCTTAATTTTAATTTATAATTTGTACAACGTTTTAAAGGGAAAATTTTACTTTTTAATAGAATAAAGGACTAACTTAGCTTGATTCAGTATTAATTTCTATGGTAAAACTGGAATTTTATGAAGTAATTGTGATCTTTAATTGAAGTCTGAAGTCATATTTTGAGTTATAGACATTTATAATTTGGAGGGGAGGATACTTGTCACACCTTTGTAATTACCCTCCCATAGTGATAAATGCATATGTAAAGCAAGTGTGGGAAATTGTTACTTACATGTCATGCAAGCAATCGTGTTTTATTTTTTTTTTTAATTTATCATCTCCTCTCAACACTCAGCATGCTCTAATTAAATCTTATTGTCAACTATAGTGATAATATTCCAGGTTCAGAAGACCAGAAGATTAAAGTAATGCCTCGATCTAATAGAAATTGCACCAGATCCTATGAAGTGAATTTTTAGAGACGTAGAGAGTAGCTACAAAATCTGTCATACAGTCTTTCTCCTCATGGAAATAGAATAATTTGGTATGAAGGACATTTCATTTATCTCAATTACTAAATGCATTTTTGTCTCTCATTTGAACAGTGGCTACTTTAAGTTCACTCTTTTTCCAGTCATAAGACTAATTAACTGGTCTCATTTACTATCTTACTGTAATACCACTGCTACTCTATAAAGATAATTGCCTATATGGCTGCAAGGCAAAAAAACATAAATAATTAATTTTTAAAGTCAAGGAAATGATATGGATCTTTGGAAATGCCATAGAATAATGACAATTATTTCTATTTGGAGCCTAAATATCTGCCTAGGTCAGAATTTACAGATTTGGGACTTTTAGATAATTGTCATATTAGATTCTCTGCAAATAAGTTATTCTTGGTTAAGAAAATAGAAAAATGTTTTAGACCTTATCTTATTTGTATGTTCTTCCAAAAGAAGTAACACATAAATATATGCTTTATAATTTTCAGGACTAAAATAAGTAGCCCAGGTCTCTCTAAAAATTCAAATATATATTATACCAAATTAAGGATTCACTCTAAATTCGTAAGACCTTGTTTTCATCCCCTGAGGGCAAATGTCAATGAGAAGGATTTAATCATAACTTTATTAACTAGAATAATGTTCAGAATATATGTTGATATAATGAAAGTATTGTTTGAGGCTTAAAGGAGCTCTCTTCCTGCCCCTAACTTTCAAAGATACTATGAGATGTATATTATACAGAATAAACTCCTAATAATAGAAAGCAAATATATAATTATCAATATTAACTATGTTCTCGAATAATTCATTAAAAAAATAGAAGATTGTATGTGCCTATACAATTGACTATAAGATTGACTACAAGATTGACTACAAGTCTACATGTAATTTGGAAAAATGAATTTTGTGAAAAATACATATGACAAATATTCAGTTCAGTTTGTCAGTCAGTCGTGTGCAACTCTGCGACCCCATGGACTGCAGCACACCTGGCTTACCTATCCATCACCAACTCCTTACTCAAACTCATGTCCATCAAGTCTGTGTTGCCATCCAACCATCTCATCCTCTGTCGTCTCCTTCTCTTCCTGCCTTCAATCTTTCCCAGCATCAGGACCTTTTCCAATGTGTCAGTTCTTCACATCAGGTGGCCAAAATATTGCAGTTTCAGCTTCCAATGACTATTCAGGACTAATTTCCTTTAGGAATGACTGGTTTGATCTCCTTGCAGTCCAATGGACTCTCAAGAGTCTTTTCCAACCCCACAGTTCAAATGCATCAATTCTTTGGCACTCAGCTTTCTTTATAGTCCAACTCTCACATCCATACATGATTACTGGAAAAACCAGAGGTTTGACTAGTCAGACCTTTGTTGACAGATATTAGATATGAAGATTTCTCTATTATGTGTATTAATTATGTGTAGGAGAAGTAAACATTTAATTTCTTAGGGTCTCAGGCCCTGAGAATTAAATTGATGTAAGAAAGATTAACAGGAGAAAAGCATACAGATTTAGGTAATATAAAATTTACATGATGTGGAAATACTAATGGGGAAATAAAGAGCCAAAGAAGTGACAAACTATGAATTATTTTATACTACTTTAAAAAAAACAGGGCAATTCTGGAAGAGTAAAATATATGGATATCATAATGTTGAATAATCATGATGGTGTGATCACTCACCTAGAGCCAGATATCCTGGAATGTGAAGTCAAGTTGGCCTTAGGAAGCATCACAAGAAACAAAGCTAGTGGAGTGATGGAATTCCAGTTGAGCTATTTCAATCCTAAAAGATGATGTTGTGAAAGTGCTGCACTCAATATGCCAATAAATTTGGAAAACTCAGCAGTGGCCACAGGACTGGAAAATGTCAGTTTTCATTCCAATCCCAAAGAAAGGGAATGCCAAAGAATGCTCAAACTACCACACAATTGCACTCCTCTCACATGCTAGCAAAGTAATGCTCAAAATTCTTCAAGTCAGGCTTCAACAGTATTTGAACTGTGAACTTCTAGATGCTCAAGCTGGATTTAGAAAAGGCAGAGGAAACAGAGATCAACTTGCCAACATCTGTTGGATCATCGAAAAACAAGAGAGTTCCAGAAAAAAAAAAAAACCCACATCTATTTCTGCTTTATTGACTATGCCAAAGCCTTTGACATGTGTGGATCACAACAAACTGTAGAAAATTCTTCAAGAGATGGGAATACCAGACCACCTGATCTGCCTCTCGAGAAATCTGTATGCGGGTCAAGAAGCAACAGTTAGAACTGGACATGGAACTGACTGGCTCCAGATCAAGAAAGGAGTACATCATGCCTGTATATTGTCACCCTGCTTATTTAACTTATATGCAGAGTACAAATGAGAAATGCTAGGCTGGATGAAGCAAAGGCTGGAATCAAGATTGCCGTGAGAAATATCAGTAACCTCAGATATGCAGATAACACCACCTTTATGGCAGAAAACAAAGAAGAACTAAAGAGCCTCTTGATGAAAGTGAAAGAGGAGAGTGAAAAAGCTCGCTTAAAACTCATCATTCAGAATATTAAGATCATGGCATCTGGTCCTATCACCTCATGGCAAATAGATGGGGAAATAATGGAAACAGTGACAGACTTTATTTTTGGGGGCTCAAAAATCACTGCAGATGGTGACTTCAGCCATGAAATTAAAAGACGCTTTCTCCTTAGAAGCAAAGTTATGACCAACCTAGACAGCATATTAAAAAGTAGAGGCATTACTTTGCCAATAAAGATCTGTCTAGTCAAAGCTGGTTTTTTTCAGTAATCATGTATAGATGTGAGAATTGGACTATAAAGAAAGCTGAGTGCCAAAGAATTGATGCTTTTGAACTGTGGTGTTGGAGAACACTCTTGATAGTCACTTGGACTGCAAGAAGATCAAACCAGTCCATCCTAAAGGAAATCAGTCCTGAATATTATTGGAAGGACTGATGCTGAAGCTGAAACTCCAATACTTTGGCTACCTGTTGCAAAGAACTGACTCATTTGAAAAGACCCTGATCCTGGGAAAGGTTGAAGGCAGGAGGATAATGGGATGACAGAGGAAGAGGTGGTTGGATGACATCACTGAGTTTGAGTAAACTCCAGGAGTTGGTGATGAATAGGGAGGCCTGGCATGCTGTAGTCCACGGGATTGCAAAGAGTCTCACACGACTGAGCAACTGAACTGAACTAAGGATAGGTGGAGAGACTAAAATAAGGTAAAAATTATTTTTACAAACTCTGTTTGTAAAGAAGTCTCTTAGCCTGGAACCCTTGTCTCTAGTGATAAGAATGTTGCCTTCCTCTTGGTGTAGGGAGGACATAAGAGTTTATCTGTTTTTAGGAAGTAAAATGATGCAAATGTGAAAGAGGTCTTCCCTGGAGGCTCAAGCAGTAAAGAATCTGCCTGTAATGCAGGAGGCCAGGGTTCAGTCCCTGGATTGGGAGGATCCCCTGGAGAAGGAAATGCAACCCCCTCCAGTATTCTTGCCTGGGAAATCCCATGGACAGAGGAGCCTGGCAGGCTATAGCTCATGGGGTTGCAAACAGTCAGATATGACTGACTAACTCCTTAGGAAATAAAAGGAGAGGTTGGAGTAACCTTCCTGTTACTGATCTTTTTAAAGTGCTTGTAGCTCAAAATAATTCTTATGCTATGTAAAGGATGGTATCTCTTTGTACTCTTGCTGCTTAAATTTGTCATAATACAGTTTTCACTGGGATGCAAATAAACAATATCTATTATTATAATATGTACCTAAGGATTTATAAAAACTTTCATCTACTTTTTAAAAATGTGGATGAATTTATGATTTTATCGATCTCTCCGTGCGAATTACAAATAATTCATTGAAAATTAGGTTCCTGAATGTCAAGTGAAAAAAGCCTTTGTAATATCTTGGGAAATAGGCAGTAGGAATTATTTGTTGCAGTTTATTTTTGTATATACTTTCTACATTAGATATAGTTTATTACTAATCACATAAAATTGTGAATTGTAGTTTCTATTCTTTAAAGTTTTATAACACTTCTAAGTGATTTTTTTTTCAAGTGAGTTTGCTATAACTATGATTCAGTTAACAGTTCTTAAAAGATTTGTTTGTTTTTCTCAAAACAATATTGAAGATTTATTTGGGAAAGGGGATTTTTTTTTCAATAAAACAAGTTATATTTCCTTGGCAAGCAGTAGCTAATATTATAATTAGTAATATTTCAATAGAGCTAATGCAATATAAGTTCAAAGTTATTACAGTTTTACTTGATTTGTTTTGTTATTCAATCAAAATTCAACCCAAAAATGTTATAAACACTATGTAGGAACCATATTTTTCATGAATAATAATGGCTTTTAAGTTTGTGACATGTGAGAAGGAATATATGATCAACACAAAATTATTAAAAATTCAAATTATTTTAAATATTGCAAAATATGATTTTGCAATGAATATGTACCAACTTATGAATCAATTAAAATAGAATTAAGATGCAGAAATCGGATAAAAATATTTTGAATGTATATACTTAAGCCATGAAAAGGAAAAATTTATCCATATTTCACTGTATTTTTTATTTATTATATTAAATTTTTGAAACAATACCCAGTCTTTGAATATTCTAAGATACATTTGTTTTATATATTCTTTTTAGTCTCATTTTTCAAATCCACAGAAAGTTTGAAGGATGAGTACAAATCAACACCTCTATGTCATCTGAATTCACTAATTTTCAATGGACACTTTTGGTGTCTTTCTCTATTTGTATTATTGTACAGAGAAAACACGGAAACGTTTGGAAGTTGCACACATCCTGAAATTCTACCTCTAAATAATTTCTAAAACTCAAGACATTCTCTACATGAATAAAATATCAGTGTCACATCCAAGAAGTTCAATGTTGATCAAGTAATCCTATCTAATCAAAACTTCAGATTTAAATCTGTGATTTCCAAATATTGTCCTTTGTAGCTTTTTATGTCATACTTTTTTTCCAAGTCAATCAAGGATCACACTTTGCACTTAGTTGTTTTGTCTTTTTAAATCTGGAATAGCAGCCCCAAACATATTTTATTTTTCTTTCCTGGCAGTAATAATTTTTTAATGTCTCGGCCAGCTGTTTTACTTCACGTCCCCCAATCTGGATTTGTCTGACTGTTTCATATTGTTTAGACTCAGGTTAGAAACTTTTGGCAAGGATTCTGCATGTATTATATTACATTCAGTTGTGAGACATAACATTGTAATTTCTGGTTTGATGCTTGCAAGATTTCCCCATTGTAAGGTTGCCACTTTTCCTTTATTACTAATGACTGATACAGGGCTTGATATTTTGAAACTATGTATAATAACCTTCTCCCCAACCAAAGATTTTAAATCCAATGATAATCCTTGTTTGAATAAATTATTACCCTGGTGGTTACAGCATGGTCATTTTCTAATTCTGTTTTTTTTTTTTTATTTATTTGTTTCCATAATTATGTAAATAAAGCTTTTCCTCCTATCCGACCCTTTTTGGAAAATCACTATTAATTTAGTGATTTTTAGAAATGGTATATCTTTTTATATTTTTACCCTCAATTTGTGCAAAATTTAAATTGTGACATGTACTTATAGTAGAATAGTATATACCAGTTATAACAAATGACCTGCAACATAAAACAAAATGTATAAATCTCACAGAAACAATACTGATTAAAATGAATCTGACACAAAAGACTATTTTCTGTATAATTCCATTTATGAAGTTGCAAAACAGCTGTTGAAAGTCAGGCAAGTTGTTACTCTTGATGGTCTGAGTGTAGCTTTAAATGTTCTTATAATATTCTGTTTCTTGATCTGAGTCTGGTTAAGAGAGTGTGTTTTAATAATGAAAAGTCAAGTGATTCACTTATTAAATTGGCACTTCTATATTGAGATATCATATATTAGTAGGAAGTTAGAAAAATTTGACCCAACAGTATTCAATTGAGGTAGCGTATTTGATTTTTTTATATATTCCCATCAGTCATTAAGAAGTTCTTTCATTTTATGGCCCCCAAGTATACTCATCTTGTGCTTTTTACTGCTCTGGCCTGAAATCAGCATTTCTCCTGAGAGTTCTGAACCTTTTAGAAGCCAAGATAAGGGCACTAAGCATGCTAATTGCTATTAGAATGTCATTACTTTTAGATTCTTTTAATGTTTAAAGAGAGATAGAGCACATGTACACTTTGTTGGATCTTGCTTCTTATGATTTGGTCATACTGATAATTCTACTTCAAATCCAGTAATAAGGTTTTCTCCCCTTTTCCATTTCATTTATATTTCCATTTCTCACAGTGAAAACTCTATCCAAGAATATTAATGCTATTCCCTCATTAAATTTTTTGTACAATATACCCCAAATAGTTTTAGGATTATTTCACCAATGTGACTACCCAAAACAAGTCTGCAGAGAAAAGTTCAAAGCAATAATCAGTGAGTTCATTCTAAGTTACCTGTTTCTATACTGTTATTTATTTAAGGTGTTTCTATTTTGTCAGGGCCTTGCCCCCATTTTGTTTTGATCATAAATCTGAAATTAATGCAATAAATATTTATCTTTAGTAATTTGGAAAGTTTTTCAAAACTGTCATTTAAATATATGAAAAAAGTTTTCTAATAGACTCCTCAGAAAGGACCTGAACTCCAGGATTCCCTAAATTCTTGAATGTTTAAAAATGTTTTTGTGTAGCCTTGATGCTTGAAGGAAACATTGGCAGGAAATAAGGCCTTGGCTCCTTCTTTCCTTAAGTTTTGTAAAATGTGTTAATTCGGTGTTATCTTGCTTTGTATGTTGCTGTTGAGAAATATGATGCCAACATGATTTTCATCTCTTGATGAAAAGTAACTGACTTACTTGTTTTATTCAATAACTCAGATACTTTTCCCTTTATTTTTACATTCTAATTGTTTTATTAGAATATGTCTTGGAGTTAGCCATTCTGGATCAATTTTCCCCATTATATAGGTTAAAAAATGTTAGAGATTCTTACTTTTCAAGAAAGATTTCTTAGATTATTAAGTATTGCTTCTCTGTTTTTTTTGTTTTCTTCCAAAAAACTAATTATATATAATCATTTAGGTCTATTTATTATTTCCAACATTTTCTCTCTAATCATCCTGAGGTTTTTTATGTAGCATTTACTTTTTTTTTTTTTAAATCTCTATTATGTTACTTAGTGCTCTTTATTATAATTTGTTAAATCTATTCTCCTTTGGGAACCTTGATTAGTTTCTTCATTCCTCAGATTTTTTTTTTCAGTTTCCTACCTAAATTGAGTCAACTCATATGATGGCTTCTTTTTTTTAAATCCATTTTATTTCAGATGTTTTGAGCTTCAGATTCAAGGTAACACACATACACATACATATAAGAATATCTGTTCTTTACTTTTCAGACTATCAGGAAAGCTTTTGTTTCTCTATCTGTGTTTATTATCCCTAGAAGTCAAGCCTGATATGCCTGGAGCACTTCTGGTCCTGTGTCCTTTTGAGCCCTGTCTTTCAGTTCCAGAGTAACTAGCGTGCTCATCCATCAAGTTTCCAACATGTTCTTATAGGTACTTTCTCAGAATGATTCTGTATTCCAGCTGCTAGGCTCTGTTTCCTATCCTTTTTCCCCACATACTTCATTTTATCACATACTTGACCTGAACCATCCTCATTAGGATATTTCCCCCCTATTTTCACATCATTTGATGTGTTTAGTGTTTTTTTTTTTAATTTTATTAGAGTTGATTTACAATGTTGTGTTAGTTTCAGGTGTATAGCAAAGTGATTCAGTTATACATACACAATATTAATTCTCTTTCAGAGAGAGTCAAAAACAGTTTTTGACTATTAGATTTAAGAAAAAATAGGAACTAAGTAATGTTCACTTAGTAAATGAAAAATGCAAGAACTGGATTCAAAAATAGTCTTTTTATAAACTGATACAGGGCTTCTTTGATAGCTCAGTTGGTAATTACAGAATATTGAGTAGAATTCCCTATGTTATACCCTAGGTCCTTGTTCATTATCTATTTTATATTTAGTAGTTTATGTATGTTCACTTAGTAAATGAAAAATGTAAGAACTGGATTCAAAAATAGTCTTTTTATAAACTGATACAGGGCTTCTTTGATAACTCAGTTGGTTATTAGAGAATATTGAGTAGAGTTCCCTATGTTATACCCTAGATCCTTGTTCATTATCTATTTTATATATAGTAGTTTATGTATGTTAATCCCAAGCTCCTAATGTATCCCTCACCACCACCTTTCCCCTGTGGTTATTGTAGATTTGTTTTTTAAATCTCTGAGTGTGTTTCTATTTTGTAAGTAAGTCATTTTTAATTAGATTACACATATGAGTGATATCATATGATATTTGTCTTTCTCTATATGACTTACTGAAGTGTTTAGTATTTTTAAGCTCCATGGAAACTGTGGGCTTCCCAGGTGGCACTAGGGGTAAAGAACCTGCCTGCCAATGCAGGAGACATAAGAGACACAGGTTTGATCCTTGGCTCAGGAAGATCCAGGGGAATCTTCCACTCCAGTATTCTTGCCTGGGGAATTCCATGGACAGAGAAGCCTGGCAGGCTACAGTCCATAGGGTTGCAAAGAGTTGGATGCAACTGAAGTGACTTAGTTTGCACACACATATGCAACTGCCAATTAAGGGTGGTTTTATTTTCTCTTCTTTTTGATGTATATGTCTTTATGGTGAGTACAGCAATTCAGATCTACATGACCTCTACAATCTTATATAGACTAAACACTTTTCAAGGAAGTTAAAATTATGGGTTCATCTATTTTCAGTTATGATATTTTTGCATGCATGTCATGTTCTATTATATAAAATCTTGTATGATTTAACATTCAATGAACTTATACTGAAAACGTATTACATGCCAAACACATAGATTGTTTCATTTTACTAGAATTCTAAACTCGTTTGATGGATATAATTCTTTAGCTTGGAACTGAAGCATAAGAGTTATTATTCTCATTTGTTGGTAGACTATTTATTATGTTTCTAAAGTGTTTTGAAATAATTTTATCCATTCCCACAATAACTGCTATTAGGAAAACAGTTTTTGACTATTAGATTTAAGAAAAAATAGGAACTAAGTAATGTTCACTTAGTAAATGAAAAATGCAAGAACTGGATTAAAAAATAGTCTTTTTATAAACCGAGCCAGGGCTTCTTTGATAGCTCAGTTGATAAAGAATCTGCCTGCAACGTGGAAGACCCTGGGTCTCCCGATTCCTGGGTTGGGAAGATCCGCTGAGGAAGGGATAGGCTACCAACTCCAGTGTTCTTGGTCTTCCCTTGTGGCTCAGCTGGTAAAGAATCTGCCGGCAATGAGGGAGACCTGGGTTTGATCCCTGGGTTGGGAAGATTCCCTGGAGAAGAGAAAGGCTACCCACTCCAGTACTCTGGCCTGGAGTATTCCATGGACAGACCATGGGGTCCCAAAGAGTCGGGCACTTCACTTCACAGTGTGAAAACCTAAGAGAAAAGGAACAGCTCAGGAAAAATACAATTTAAGGCTCTGGAAGTCAAACATCCTCTACTTTAATGTGTGGCAAAATGGAAACATATGAAACAGGAGTTAATAGTGAAAGATTCTGAGTGTTCAGTAAACTTCAGAGAAGGTCAAGTGGAAGGAGGGCATCAACATTCAGTTGATTTTTGTGGTAGTAGTAGGACTTTTTTTGGTGGGCTTTCTGGTCATTAGAAGAATAAAAGGTAGATGATTAAAACTTTTTTTTTTTTAAGTTTCAAAATCCCAAATAATTAGTGGCTGTTAGTCATTGATGGATAGGTTTTCCTAGTAAGAATGATGAATTTTGTGAAGATGTTACAAAGTAAAACAGTAAAGGTCAGAGTAGAACTGACAATTTTGATGACAAAAACAAGATAAAGTTAATACAGTAAGAAATAGAAAAGATTTAACTTTTAGTCTGGAGAATGCTATGATGAAAGCAGATCATTAAGAAGAAAAGACTGAAAGTATTTTACAGCAGCAACTCTCTAATATTTCTTTCACCATGACATACATGATATAGTTTTTTTTCCAGAGGAGACACATCCCCATCTACATCTCTAGAGCAGGTATAAGAAAAGTTGGATTTGTGCTTAATTTCTGCTATTCTGGCAGCATCTTGTTTCCTGTTTTTTCTTGTCTTGAGAGAAAGTGTGAATGCAGCCAGGCAAGAATTATGTTTCTACTCTTTTTATAAAACTATATATTTAAAAGAGTAATGGTACTTGCCTTCAGAAACAAACACTTTTCCTAATTATATGTGTATGTGGGTTTGTTGTTAAAAATGCTTAAAAACATTGGTCCCCTTTACTATTAATGATGATTAGTAACTCTTTTCTGTTGAGCTTATGGCAACCCCTGGAGTGCGGTTTGTTGTTGTAGAGAATAGTGTCAATTGTGAAACCTGAGAATTGAGACTGGCAGCTAGAGGTTAATATGTTCATTCAAATGAGTAATCACTATAGAGAAACAGCATTAATAATGGAGAGGAAGAATGAAAGTGAAAGACATTTTGAAAGAAAATAGACAAAAAGGGAGACTGAAAATGAACAAGGGGAAAGAATAATTTAGAGCTGTATTCTGAACTCCAAATTATTATTATGACTTTGAAATTACAAAATCCAAAAAGGCAGAGGAACCAGAGATCAAATTGCCAACATCCTCTGGATCATCAAAACAGCAAGAGAGTTCCAGAAAAACATCTATTTCTGCTTTGACTATGCCAAAGTCTTTGACTGTGTAGATCACAATAAACTGTGGAAAATTCTTCAAGAGATGGGAATACCAGACCATCTGACCTGTCTCTTGAGAAACCTGTATGCAGGTCAGGAAGCAACAGTTAGAACTGAACATGGAACAACAGACTGGTTCTGAATAGGAAAAGGAGTATGTCAAGGCTGTATATTGTCACCCTGCTTATTTAACTTATATGCAGAGTACATCATGAGAAATTCTGGGCTGGAGGAAGCACAAGCTGGAATCAAGATTGCCGGGAGAAATATCAATAACCTCAGATATGCAGATGACACCACCCTTATGGAAGAAAGTAAAGAGGAAGTAAAAAGCCTTTTGATGAAAGTGAAGGAGAAGAGTGAAAAAATTGGCTTAAAGCTCAACATTCAGAAAACCAAGATCATGGCATCTGATCCCATCACTTCATGGGAAATAGATGGGGAAACAGTGGAAACAGTGTCAGACTTTATTTTTTTGGGCTCCAAAATCACTGCAGATGGTGACTGCAGCCATGAAATTAAAAGACGCTTACTCCTTGGAAGAAAAGTTATGACCACCCTAGACAGCTTATTGAAAAGCAGAGACATTACTTTGTCAACAAAGGTCTGTCTGGTCAAGGCTATGGTTTTTCCAGTAGTCATGTATGGATGTGAGAGTTGGACTGTGAAGAAAGCTGAGCACTGAAGAATTGATGCTTTTGAACTGTGGTGTTGGAGAAGACTCTTGAGACTCCCTTGGACTGCAAGAAGATCCAACGAATCCATCCTAAAGAAGATCAGTCCTGGGTGTTCAGTGGAAGGACTGATGTTGAAGCTGTAACTCCAATACTTTGGCCGCCTCATGTGAAGAGTTGACTCATTGGAAAAGACCCTAATGCTGGGAAGGATTGGGGGCAGGAGGAGAAGGGGTTGACAGAGGATGAGATGGCTGGATGACATCACTGACTCGATGAACATTGGTATGGGTAAACTCCGGGAGTTGGTGATGGACAGGGAGGCCTGGTGTGCTGTGAATCATGGGGTTGCAAAGGGTCAAACACGACTGAGCGACTGAACTGAAATGAACTGAACTGAAAGCATTTAAGTTGTATGATTGCATAAATACCTTCTTTATTCAAGAAATGTTATTGAATAGTATATAGCAGTCACTGTTGTAAGCACTAGAATATTATGACTAACAAATCAGAAAAAATCCTTGCTTTCTCATTTAAAAATTTACAGTTGTTATCAACTATAATTTCTATGGTTACTGTTAATAAAAGAAAACAAAGGATATTGTACTAAACTTAAGTTCATCTCTTTGATTAGAATACATTTTAACTTTCTTTTTAGGGGAGGAAAAGAGGAAATTTTTGTGTATGTGATAAAACCTCATATAACCAATATACTTCAGGAATTTGAGAATTGAGAAATTTAATACCTATTTGGTGTTCGGCATTCTGCCAGATATTTTGTGTGCCCACATTTTTTTCATATAACTCTGATAACATTGTTTTAATATTGAAATTATTTTAACTATTTCCAAATGAAAGTAAACCCTTGTGCAATGGGCAGCTTGCCTAAAGGCACATGGTTAGAGTGCAGGTAAGGATCAGAACACAGAACTGATCCTACAGGTCCATATATTTTCTAGTAAACTAGGTTTTACAGTAAGTCACCTTGACAGCTTTCCTTGTTTGAATCTATGCATTTGAAAATATTTTTAAAATGTCTAAATCTGTCCAGACTTATGGATATTGTATTGTTAATATAATTCTATTTGAATATATTTTTTCCTTTGAACATTTAGAATATATTAGAATTCTTCTGAACTTGGTTAGGTATTGTATATAGCACCAGGTATAGATGGTAAAGAATGTCACTGTCTAGTATGGTAGCCATCAGCTACATGTCATTATTTAAATTTAAAATAATTAGAATTAAAAATTCAGTATTTTAGATAGCAAGATCAAGATGATCACAGTAGGAGGTTCCTGACTTTTTCCTTCTCCCATGAAGGTGGAAATTTATACACACACACACACACACACACACGTGTACATACATCCGTGTGTGTGTGTGTGTGTGTGTGTGTGTGTGTTTAGTCACTCAGTTGTGTCCGGCTCTTTGTGACTGTAGCCTGCCAGGCTCCTCTGTTCTTGAAGATTCTTCAGGCAAGAATACTCAAGTGGTTTGCCATGCTCTCCTCCAGGGGATCTTCCCAACCCAGAGATAGAGCCCAGGTCTCCTGCATTGCAGGGAGGATTTGTTTACTGTCTGAGTCAACAGGGAAGCCTATAAGTGTGTGCATATATATACATATATAAATATACAAACACATAGATACACACACATATACATATAGCTTCACAGGGATCGATTCTCCATGATAAAAATATAGAAACTAGTTGAATGACTCCTATACGTCACACAACTGAGGAAATAACCCACATCAAAATGGATAGGAAAAGCTGATACACACTTGTGCCACAAAGCCCTCCCTCCATTATAGTGGCTTACAATCATGAGGGAACCCCTAACTTCCAGTTTCTCCCTGAGGAGTGAATGATTTTCACCACATGTCTTATACCTAACTTTTATGACTGCTGCCTAAGTGACTGGCTCCTAAGTGACCTAACCCAGAGAACCAGTGGGGCTGGGCATTCATGAGTCCACCACGACCACAGTCAATACAGAGGAATTTTTAAACAGGTGCATGAGCACTTCCTATGACTGTTCCTCTAACTCAACTCAGCGCAGAAGGAATAGGCAGACCCTCAAAGCTCCCAGTTTCTCCCTGGAAGGAATTTGCATATTTTCACAGTAACTTCCTGAGGAGCAGACTTCTACCCTGCCTGCCTGTGGGAGCTGACTGCATCCTCTCAGAAGCCGGAAAAGGCTTGTGGAAATTTTCTCAGCCTCATCTTCCCAGCTTGCTCCAACGATAAAACCAAGTTTCCAGCTTCTTTCTGGAAAAGCTTGTCCATGTGTCTAGAACCCTTTGTTTTATGGCTACTGCCTGAGCGGCCAGCTTAGAAAGCCAACAGGACTCAACATTTGTCGGTCCTACTGCTGCTGCTGCTGCTAAGTTGCTTCAGTCATGTCCGACTCTGTGTGACCCCATAGACGGCAGCCCACTAGGCTCCACCGTCCCTGGGATTCTCCAGGCAAGAACACTGGAGTGGGTTGCCATTTCCTTCTCCAATGCATGAAAGTGAAAAGTGGAAACGAAGTCGCTCAGTCGTGTCCGACCCTCAGCGACCCCATGGACTGCAGCCTACCAGGCTCCTCCATACATGTGATTTTCCAGGCAAGAGTACTGCAGTGGGGTGCCATTGCCTTCTCTGGTCAGTCCTACAGAACCACATTAAACAAGAAAGTGCTTTTGAAATAGGTATGTGGACCCTTCCTACAGCCTTCTCCCTGAGCTCAGCTCAGAGGAGACAGGCCGAATAACAAGTCTCCATGTCTCTTTCCGGAGGAGCTGAACTGCATACTTTTCCAACTACTGCCCAAGGTCAGACTTCTAATCAGCCTGTTTCTGGTCACTATCAGACCACATCATTTGTTGTCCTTAGGCGTTTGAGTGGGCACACCGGATTTCCTGTGCCTTCTTTTCCTAGGCTGTCTCAATGTTAAAACCAAGTCTCCAACTTCCCACTGAAAGGAGTTTGTCCACACATCTGGTGCCCCAACTTCTGTGGTTGCCACGCAGGTCAGCTACTTAAAAACTTAGCTCAGGGTGCTGGCTACTCAGCTTTTGCAATTCCTCTGGGACACAGGCGCTTCCAGTAGCCCTTTACTCTGGCTCAGCAAAGAGTATGTAGGCAAAAACACCCATCTCCCATTACTACCTGATAAAGGATAGGATGCATATATCATATGCTGACTTTTTCGTCCAGGCAATGGCACCCCACTCCAGTACTCTTGCCTGGAAAATCCCATGGACGGAGGAGCCTGGAAGGCTGCAGTTCATGCTAAGGGTCAGACATGACTGAGTGACTTCACTTTCACTTTTCACTTTCATGCATTGGAGCAGGAAATGGCAACCCACTCCAATGTTCTTGCCTGGAGAATCCCAGGGACAGGGGAGCCTGGTGGGCTGCCATCTATGGGGTCGCACAGAGTCGGACATGACTGAAGTGACTTAGCAGCAGCAGCACCCAAAGTTTGAGCTTTCAATTTGTCTGCTGTCAGAACTGACAGGACAGGCAGTTAGTGATCCAAAAGGAGCAAGAACAAAGACAACTGTTTGAAAAAGAACAGAAGTTTGAATGGTACCTAGAATCTTGGGCTAAGCTGATTAACAAGGTTAATCTGCTATATAAGGCCATTCTGTTAAAGCTGAGAGATTGCCTCTTTTATCTAATTCATAGAAACCAACACAAAAACTCAAGTAAAATAAATAACCAGGAGAATACGTGGCAAACAAAACAGAACTCCACAAGCCAACACAATGAAATGGTGACAGGCGATTTACCAAACAGAGAATTCAAGATAGTGGTCAAAAAGGTGCCCACAAGATCACAAGAACAGCATAAAAACAAAGACAATTCACAACAGAGATAGAAAATATTTGAAAGTACCGAACAGATATCATACAGCAGAATAATATACTAACTGAGTTCAAAAATTCAATATAGGGGTTCAACAATCAGACTAAATCATACAGAAAGTATTATTTGTCAATTGTATCTCAATAAACCTGGGGAAAAATAAAATTTCTCAGTTTTACTAGCCATATTTGGCTGGTCAATAGCTATACATGACTAGTGCCTGCTGTAGACAACAGTGTAGATATAGACCATTTCCATTATTGCAAAAAGTTCTATTGAGCTGTGCTACTATAGGGTGAATACCAGTTGTGTTCCAGACAATGAATGATTTTTGTTTCATTAATATTTGATAAAATCCATAATCAGACTTAATTTCTTATTTTCTTGCATCCTTGAAGAGGAGTATAACAAAATCTAATTGATGTTTCCTATTAATTAGGCTTTCATTGTATGCTTAATATGTAGCTTTCTCATTTAAAGCTTTTAGAGAGTTTTTGAAATTTCTACATAAAGGGTTTCTATCCATCAATAGTTACTTTGAAAGATGGACCTCATGCTATTAGCTAGCAAAAGATGTTACTACTGTTGATATTTTGCTTCTTTGTCATTGTCGTTGTTCAGTCACTGAGTCCTGTTTGACGCTTTGACTCCATGGTCTATAGCATGGCAGGTTCCTCTGTCCTCCATATCTCCCAGAGTTTGCTCAGATTCACATCCATTGAGTCAGTGATGCTATCCAAGCATCTCATCCTCTGCTGTACTGTTCTCTTTTTCCCTTCAAACTTTCCCAACATTACAGCCTTTTTGAATGAATAGGCTCTTAGCATCAGCTGGCTAAAGTATTGGAGCTTCAGCTTAGGCTACAGACCTTCCAATGAATATTCAGGATTGATTTCCTTTAGTATTGACTGATTTGATCTCCTTGAAGTACAAAGGACTCTCAAGAATCTTCTTCAGCACCACAATTTGAAAGCATCAATTTTTGGGTCTCAGCCTTCTTTACGGTCCAACTCTCACATCCGTGTATGACTACTGAACAAAACATAGCTTTGACTGTATGGACCTTTGTCAGCAAAATGATGTCTCTGTTTTTTAACTATGCTGCCTAGGTTTGTCATAGCTTTCCTTAAAAGAAGCAAGCATCTCTTAATTTTATGGCTGCAGTCACCATCCTCAGAGATTTTGAAGCACAAGAAAATAAAAACCTGTCACCGCTTTCACTTTTTTCCCTTCTATTTGTCATGAAGTGATAGAACTGAATGCCATGGTCTCTGTTTTTTTTTTTTGGTATGTTGAGCTTTAAGCCAGCTTTTTCACTCTCCTCTTCCACCCTCATCAAAAGGTTCTTAAGTACCTTTTCACTTTCTTCTGTTAGAGTGGTATCATCTTCATAGCCAAGGTTGTTGATATTTCTCCCTGCAGTCTTGATTGCAGCTTGTGATTCACCCGACCTGTCATTTCACATGATGTATTCTGTATATAGGTTAAATAAGCAGGATGACAAAATACAGCCTTTTCATACTCCTTTCCCAGTTAGCTGTTCCATGTAAGGTTCTAACTGTTGCTTCTTGACCTGCATACAGGTTTCTTAGGAGGCAGTTAAGGTGGTCTGATATTTCCATCCCTTAAAAATTTCCACAGTTTGTTGTGATCCACACAGTCGAAGGCTTTAGGGTAGTCAATGAAGCAGAAGTAGCTGTTTTTCCAGAATTCCATGCTTTCTCTGTGATCCAACGAATGTTGTTAATTTTGATCTCTGGTTCCTCTGCCTCTTCAAAACCCAACTTGTACATCGGAAAATTCTTGAAGCCTGGAGGGCTACAGTCTATGGGGTTGCAAAAGAGTCAGAAAGTACTTAGCGACTAAACAACAAAAATTTTGCTCCTTATACTTACTTAAATGTGGCTGCTAATTTCACCAATTTTTATACATTTAGCCCTTGAACATTATCATAATCCTCACCGATTACTTTAAGAAATGAGAAAAATTACATGGTATAAGTCCTTAGTTTGCTTGACTTGACAAATCCAGTTTTAATTTACTGAAATCATATTTCCCATGTCTTTCATTCAATAACAGAAACAGATCAGATCAGTATTTCTTCCCCACTGCTAGTCTGTTTATCAACAATATCAAGAGCCTTATCCTTAGTGCTCAGCATTGTGAATAAATCATTAAGTTTTTGTTGTCTATTCTTGTATAGTACAAAAATGAGAGGGTGGATTTTACCAAATGTGGAACAGCTGGAACTGAGGAGGAACAAGAGGCACATATGAATACTAAATTTGAAGAGTCATGCCATATGCATTTTGATGCTTTGAACAGAGGAAACAATAGTAGTTTCAAATTTGAAATTCAAATCAAAAGTCACAGGTACAGATGGTTGAAATTACAAAAGTGAGATTGTTGATTGGCCTGCTTCTAACCTCAGTAGCTCTCTAATACATACTAGAGTGAGTAGCACTGGAGATTTAATATTTAATAATATTCAAAGATTTGCTGAGCAACTCTTACATCATGGTTACCAAAACTTCTTCTAGTCATAAAATAAAGAAGGAAATGGGTATTTAACTTCTAGTATTTGAATAAAGACATTTCTGTATAGGCATATTTTATTTTATTACACTTTGATTGATTGAATTTTGCAGCTATTACAATGCTTTTGCAAATTAAAAGTCTGTGGCAATCCTGTATTGAGCAGATCTACTGGCATCATTTTTCTAACATCATTTTCTAGTGTCCTATGTCTGGGCCATATTTTGGTTATTCTTGAAATATCTCAAACTTTGTCAGTTTATTTTTTATGGGAATCTGTGATCAGTGATCATTTTTTTATATTGTAATTGCAAGAAATATCACTGGCTGAAAACTCAGTATTTAGGGCTTTTAAACAATGAAGTATTTTTAATAAAGGTATGTACATTTTTAGATGCAATATTGTTGCACACTTAATAGAGTACAATACAGTGTAAACATAACTTTTGCTGCTGCTGCTGCTGCTGCTAAGTCGCTTCAGTTGTGTCCGACTCTGTGCGACCCCATAGACGGCAGCCAACCAGGCTCCCCCGTCCCTGGGATTCTCCAGGCAAGAACACTGGAGTGGGTTGCTATTTCCTTCTCCAATGCATGAAAGTGAAAAGTGAAAGTGAAGTCGCTCAGTCGTGTCTGACTCTTCGTGACCCCATGGACTGCAGCCCACCAGGCTCCTCCATCCATGGGATTTTCCAGGCAAGAGTACTGGAGTGGGGTGCCATCGCCTTCTCCGAACATAACTTTTATATGCACTTAAAACCAAAAAATTAATGTGACTCACTTTGTTGCAAAATTTGCATTTATCACTGTAGTGTATAACCAAACCATCAAATATCTCCAAAGTATGCTTATAGAACTTCTTAAGGATTTGATAGAGTAGATGTTGGCAGAAAATGGTTCACAAGACTGAGAATGACCATGTTAAATGACTGCCTACTTGGGGGTGATGGTAAGAAAACATCTGTTAATAAGGGCTTAATGTTGCAACTATTTCCCAAATTAGCTGCTATTTGTTTTATTGGCAAAGCCTGGCATATACAAATGAGCCATATTTTCTTCTCCTTTCCACAGAGAATTAAACCTCAATTTGTGAGACTTGTTTTTCTCCTCTTTAAATCATTTAACTGAATTTACACACACACAGACAAGTTATGTTCTGGAATTGAAATTAATGGAGTATCACACAGGGCTGCTCATGCCTGTCTGAATTGTGAGAAGAGTACTGCACCCAGATAGAGGCTTAGTTTTCTATTATGATACTGTTATGTCAGTCATATGATAAAATGACTTAGAAGTTGGGTATTATAAATTTCATTGTAAGCATAATGCCTATAAAAGTGTAAATGCTGACACTTTAAAACTGAGTAGTACATGACTGGGCAATGGCAATTCCCTCTACTTTCCTCTCAAAAAGTAAATGATTTTACCAGGTTAAGGAATCTTAAACTTTACATAAGTTAATAATTTATTTCTTTGCAAACATACACTGTAGCAGAAGTAGTCATTTCTATGAATACTATCTTTTTTTCCATAGGAGAATATATGTTTAGTAAAATTAATTTTGCACCAATGTAGTCAAAGGTAGATTTCTTTAAAACTAGAAGTAACCTTGGAGGGCATCCTATATATACCTATTATTTCAAAACAGAAAGCCAAGATTCAAAGAAGTTTAGTGAATTATACAATTTATTAATGAAATTAGAGATCTGTATCATTAGGATTGGATCCCCAAACTTTATCTTTGCCAAATGCCTTCTATTACATTTCATTTCTTCTGTATCTGAAACATTCTTAAATTATTTCTTATAAGAATCTTCCATTTCCTTAGGAATTATGTAACATTCCTTCTCAATGACTAGTCAATACGTTGTGGCTATTTATATTGACCTTTGGGATATCCCACTCCAGTACTCTTGTCTGGAAAATCCCAAGGACAGAGGAGCCTGGTGGGCTGCAGTCCATGGGGTCGCTAAGAGTAGGACACAGCTGACCGACTTCACTTTCACTTTTCACTTTCATGCATTGGAGAAGGAAATGGCAACCCACTCCAATGTTCTTGCCTGGAGAATCCCAGGAACGGAGGAGCCTGGTAGACTGCAGTCTATGGGGTCGCAAAGAGTTGGACACGACTGAGCGATGGAACTGAACTGAACTTGGGATCCTAGAAGACCTAATGGAATTAGGGAATTCATGAAAAACTTACTTCCCTCCATATCCATCCACTCCACAGAAACTCCAGGCAAGAACTCTGACTTTAGGTCCTTCCTTTATCCTTTCCCACCCCCTCCTTTTGCTTCCCTCCTCTCCCCTCCTCTTCTCTCACCTTTCTTTACATTTCTTTATAATTTCCTCTCCTTTCATTTTCCTCTCATTTACTTTTTTCCCATCTATTAAATACCAAACAGTATTGTGTTTGGTCCTAAAATGTGAGGAAGTCAAAACATGTTCTCCTTTCCTGTGGAACTGACAGTCTCCTAGATGTTTTATTGGCAAAATGACTGTATATCAAATAGCACTAATATTGTTGTATTTTTACATTACTTTATTCAGTTCATTATTTTATTATATTTAATTTTTTCAACTTTACTAAACTACAGTTGACATATGAAATTGTAAGATACATAAAGGGTACATCATGTTATTTGATACATGCATACATTGTGAGAGAATTACCCCATCCAGTTAAATATAACATCCACCAGCTCACATATTTATCTTTTTTTGTTTGATGAGAACATTTAAATTCTATTCTTTTAGAGAACTTCACTTATACAATATGGTCTTATCAAATATAGTCACCATGTTTTATATTAGATTCTCATATCATGTGCATCTTATAGCTGAAATCTCGTATCCTTGGACAAACCTCTCCTGGTTTTCCCCAACCCTCCCAGTCCTGGGTAATCACTTTTCTAGCCTTGTTTCTGTGACTTTTCTTTCAGATTCCACATATCAGTGATACCACGCAAACACATATCACATCTTCTTTATTTACTCATCCATTAGTGGACATTTAGGTGACTTTCATATTTTAAATCTCAGGCAATGAAATTACTGCTTTGTCATTTTTTAACTTTATTGAATAAATGATATCTCTTTTGTATATATTGTCTTGGCCAGAAAGTTTGTTCAGGCTTTTCATAACATCATTTGAAAACCAAACGAACTTTCTGGCCAACCAAATATCAGTTTTACTGTATGTAAATGAATATGAAGACTGTGACCCCCTCACATTGCTTTTAACAGATGTATTTTAGAATCTATGAAATTTGTTAGTTATTTTTACTGCTATAGTTTATTGTTCTTCACAAATAGATTAAATGTTATTTTCTCTATCTAAACATATTAATTGGAAAATAATCAGAAATTTATAGATTCTGGGGGATACACTAGCAATGAAGAGGTGGGGAAGACTTTTTTTTTCTTTTCTCAGTTTTGGACTTCTCTTTGCAGAGACTTAAGGGATGAAGGACAACATTCTACATAATTGTTGAGAGAAGGAATTTCTATTCCTACATCAAAATAAACATATTTTGAAATCCCTGACAGAGCTGTCTCTATGGGTAGAAATATGACCCAGGGCCCACCTCCAGGGTGGTCACTAAAATCCTCAAGGACAGGACTGTGTACCTGTCCCTGTTCTTCAGCCCTTTTTAATGGGATTAAATAAAAAATCATTTTTCATTTTGAAAATACTGACACCAAAATAAGAAAGCTTAAAATTTACATCCACTGTGCCAGAAGGTTTGAGTTTAGTTTAATTTATAGAACACAACACATTTCATTGCAAGACACTTAGTGTAGAGGAAAAATGAAAATCTGAGTTCACATCCCAGTTCTACCATCTTTCTTGTATGGACTTCGATTAGCTCATTTAACCTCTCAGTGTCAGGATACCAACAGAAATGAAAATAGTATCTGTCTCATAAGATTAAGTTTGAGTTTAAATGGGGAATTCATTTGTAAAACCCTTAGCACAGAACTTACTAGGCTTTCAGCAATGTGGTTCCCTAACACTCTCTTCCCCTCTTTTTTGGGTTAAATTTCTATTTATGGTACAACCTTGGTAAGTTCTGATGAGTCCTTTCATAAATTCCTTGGAAGAAAAAATTCTCTTTGTAATTAATCAAAAAGAGAGCAATGAAGAAGGGGACACAAAAATGACAAAGCAGAGAAAGGGAAAAAAAAAAAACAACCCAAAAACAAGAGGCAAAAAGATCTTGATATAGAAAGATAATGCCTCTTTCCCAGGGCTGCTTTAGGCTGTTGAAACAGTAATGTTTCACAGGCAAAATAAACATTATTTTAATGATCCAGATTTTCATTAGCAAAAAGAAGGTGACCTATAAATACTGCAAATAGAGAGAAATAAAGAAACTCTGTTTTGGTGTATGCAGTATTAATGGTATACCACCACATTCTTCCCCTTTGATAAGTTTTTTTTTTTTTGGTCTCATGATTTTAACATGGAACAGATGAGATCGGGTAGAAGAACAAATACACAAGATACACATTTCTAATCCTAGGAGATTAAAAGTAGTTTCTATTGCTTCATGAACTTGGGGATTTAATTATCAGTTTTAATCTCAAAAGCCTATTTTAAATGAATTAAAATGCAATTTGGTTCTTTAGCACAAATAGCCCTGCTAAACTCTTGAATCATTCATAATAATTTCATGACTCATCATTTATACTTGGGAATGGTCAGACACATTTTTCTTGCACTTGATTGCTTACCCCAAACTTAACTTTTCCATGGTTGATATGTGTTTAGTTGATCAGTCGTGTCCAACTCTTTGTGACCCTATGGACTGTAGCCTGCCAGGTAAGAATACTCTCCAGGTAAGAATACACTCCAGGTAAGAATACTGGAGTGGGTTGCCATGACCTCCTCCAGGAGATATTCCCAACCCAGGGATCAGTCCCCATTGCAGGCAGAATCTTTACCATCTGAGCCACCAGGGAAGCACAACTGTTGATATAGTTGCAGTTTAACCATCAGTGTATTAATCATCTATTAGAGTTTTATTATAATGATGCAGAGCTACATCAGGGTGCTGCTGCAGGAGGATAGGCTTGTATTTCTCCATCTTTGCTCTGCAGACTATGAAGGGAGTAGTTGACCAAGTCTCTAGGGGAATGTGTCAATGGTGTGTTTTCATTTTTGTTGTAATCTCAAAATCAACATAAATTTATTCCAAGTTATTGGTGTGGCCATATTATAACCAAGTATTTCCACATGGTTTTGGTGGTTGAAATTTTATTTGCAGTTATGATAACATGATCACCAAACTCTAGTAAATTAATGTTTTAAGCCAATGAGGCAACTATAGCAGTGGGGTTACTGTATCAATAATATGTATTAGCCAAATGAAGTTTCAAACAAGTTTCTACAGAGAAATTAGAGCTGAGGTAGACTTACAAATACCAGAGAACGTACATGATGTAGCTAATACATATTCTCATCTCCATGAGAAGTTTTAGATTAGCATTATTTTAGTATCATCTTAAATGTTTTATTTTACACTGTAGTTTATATTCATTTACAAATTTGTTTTGGATTGTGACCATATAGCTATCAACACAGGCATTTATATCTAGATTGGTATGTGTTTAAGTTACAATATGAAATCATAATTTAGTTCAACACTCAGAGTCTATAGTTTTGTTTTTCCATTAGAAAAGTTTAATATGTTTGTACATTTGAGAAATAATAGTAGACAATTTTATTTTGCCCCTCTAATTTTTGAGTATCTACATGTTGATGGTGAAAACTGTTAGCGGCAATAGGAAAGGAAAAGTGGGAAAGAATTAGCGACATGGAGAAGCCTTTGTCAATTAGCCTGGAGTGGCTTCCAGCTCTGGGGGCTTGGAAATGGTCTAGACACCTGCAAAATATGGAAATACTATGTTGGGGGAGTTAAACTAATTAGTTCTGTTTGGTGCGTGTTGACAATGAGGTGGTACATACTCAGTTGTATCTAACACTTTGAGACTCCATGGACTGTCACCGCCAGGTTCCTCTGTTCATTGAACTTTCCTAGTAGGAATATTGGAGCAGGTAGCCGTTTATGCCTCCACAGAATCTTCCTGACCCAGGAATTGAACCTGTGTCTCTGGCATCTCCTGCCTTGGAAGGTGGATTCTTTACCACCATGCCACCATGGAAGCCCATGCATGCTGAGGATGAGGCTCTAATAGATTTCCAGATAGAGTCCAGTAAACCTAAGATTCAAGAAAGAACAATTAGGATTTAAGAAGAGAGGCTTCAAGGGACATTAATGAAGAAAAGATAGTTGAGCTCATGACAGTAGATGAACTTGTCAAAAAGTGATACTGAGCTTACCAGTTCCTATAATGAAAACTGCATTCAGGGATGTGAATGAGAAAAAGCTAAAATAAACTACCAGACACTTCTTATTCAGAATTTTTATCCACTTTAGGAATTTTTACATTTTATTTTAAAAGTTAACATATATAATGTTATTTTAACAGAGTACAATATAAAATCTGTTTACTGAGAGGAAAGTGAGGAGCCAACTTGTGTGGGATGGGAAGTGGCATTTGAAATGGGAAGGGATGAATGTAAGATAAAGAGAAACAGAGACTATATCAAGGACCTAGGTACCAGATAGCCTGATTGTAGGTCAGCTTTTACTATGAAGACTTTTTCCTGTTGAATGTAAATAATATTTATCTTGTCAGTTTGCTGTGAAGATCACCTGTGATGATACATATCAAAATGCTCTGGAAAAAAGTCATTACTGTAGAAATATTTGGTAGAATTTTCCCCGAGCAACCTTCTTAAAATTGATATACTGCCTTGCAAACATTTTCCTTAGTGTTTCATTACTTTTATTTATATTTCTATTTTTATCATCTAATTGTTTTTCAATATTTAATATTCATGCACATCAAGAATATTCTATATCATCTTCTGCTTTTATTATATAGATTGCACATTGTGAATTACACAGCATGATGAAGCCATTAACTTCATTAACTAGAAAAATGGCTCAGGTTTGAAATATAAATGATTTGTAAGTGGTAGGAGGAAGAAAAGTAAAGGTAAATTGCTTCTCCTTGCCATCTTAAAAAAAATTTCAAACTATTTATGAAGCTTAAAGAATTAAGTAATTTAGTCACAAAGAGTTTTACAACCAAGATGAATAATTCCACCAATATGGTAGAATTATATAAGAATTTGACATGTATTGAATACAAAACATCAAATACAGTGAATATAGCCTTATTGGAGAAATAGCTAACTTTTGGGACAGTGGCACACAATTACTAGAACATGTATCTTTTTTTTTTAAGTTTTTTTTTTAATACAGATCATTTATTTTAAGTATTTTATTGAATTTGTTACAATATCCTTTCTGTTTATATTTTGTTTTTTTTGTCTGTGAGCCATGTGGGATTTTAGCTCCCAAGCCAGGGATCAAACCCAGTCCCCTGCAGTGGAAAGTGAATTCTTAACCACTGGACCATCAGGGAAGTCCCATAAGAGCAGGTATCTTATTTTTGAGAGATCATCTAAATTTGTTTTTAAGATTTAGCAGGCATCAATACATTTGATCAATGGAATGATGAACTAGAATATGGGAAGACAACATTATTGCAGTCAGAGTGTTGATTTTAAAACGTGTGATATATGAATGAAAGAGTTTTTGTTTTAAAGAAAACAAACATATAAATAAGAAACACAGGCTTACTTGGTACTTAGTTATAAAGTCTAACATTTTTAAGCATTATGTTCTTATCCTAAAATGAAAAGGATGCTTAAGTCCTGCACATTGTGAGAGAAATGTAGGAAAAAAGATTCTCACACTAAAACACCTGCCAACTTCCTTTTCAACTGTCATGTTTTACTGAAAATGCTCATAAAATCTTATGCTACTGCCTTCACCATACACAGTTTATGCACTAACTTGGTGAGCAAATTGAGGAAGAAAATTTGTATTTCCATTCCTAAGTTATTAATATCTGTCATATTTAAGAAGAAACCAGAAAATAATTCTGTTTCTTGTGATCTTTATCTTAAATATGAATGTATTGACTTTTCATGACCTAAGGTTGCTGAGATGAACACAGTATCTTCAAACAGCTCCTAGAATGTTTTCAGGAGATAGAGATATGAGAAGAAAGAGTGATACTGAGGTTACCATTTCACATCTGACCCCAGGAAATAGTGCAACATATCTCAAGGATCAGAGTGACAAAAAAAAAAAAAAGAAAGAAAGAAAGAAAGAAAATGTAGCATGATAGACATTAGGAATATTTAAAGGGAGAACAATTATTGGAGGAAAAAATATTTCAGGGAGATTTTATTAGTATTTGTGTGTGTGTGTGTGTCTTTTTTGAGTTAGCTCAAAGTAATGGAAAAGTTTGAAAAACAGAAAAAGGAAGGCTGACTTCACAGAAAGATGGATTGAGTTACCCGTGTGTGTTCTAAATCACTTCAGTTCAGTTCAGCTGTCATGTCCAACTCTTTGTGACCCCTTCGACTGCAGCATGCCAAGCTTCCCTGCTGCTGCTGCTGCGAAGTCGCTTCAGTCGTGTCCAACTCTGTGCCACCCCACAGACGGCAGCCCTCCAGGCTCCACCATCCCTGGGATTCTCCAGGCAAGAACACTGGAGTGGGTTGCCATTTCCTTCTCCAATGCATGAAAGTGAAAAAATAAAGTGAAGTCTCTCAGTCGTATCCAACTCCTAGCGACCCCATGGACTGCAGCCTACCAGGCTCTTCCATCCATGGGATTTTCCAGGCAAGAGTACTGGAGTGGGGTGCCATTGCCTTCTCCGGTCCATCACCACCCCTGGAGCTTTGTTGTGTCCAATTCTTTGCAACCCTGTGTACCGCAGCCCACCAGGCTCCTCTGTCCTAGGGGATTCTCCAGGCAAGAATGCTGGGGTGGGTTGCCATGTGCTTCATGAGGGGATCTTCCCAACCCAGGGATGGAATCTCTATCTCATTATATTTCCTGCATTGGCAGGCAGGTTCTTTACCACTAGCACTACCTGGGAAGCCCCCTAGAAGAAGGTAATCTTGAATGACTGACTCTTCTGCTACAAATTATTCTGGGTGCTATTTCTGATATTCTCTCTCCCTCTGCCTCCTCTTCTTCTGCCTACTCTCCAGCCTGCCTCTGATCATGGCTGTTTGGTTCTTTCTTCTCTGTTTCTGTCTTGTTTTGATAATAATAATTGTATTCATTTCTTATAAGTTATGTCATCTCGAGGAAATTTCTTAATGTCTTAGAGTGCCAGATTCCTCATTCATAAAGGTTGATGACAAAATCTAGCACAGTCTATTGATAACAGTATACAGAACACATAGCTCAACACCTGATACATTTACTGGTACCTGGTTTATTATGTGTTGGGAAATTGGTGTGCATTTATTATTGTTAGTGTTATTATTGTACAGTGCACCAAGCCAACACCTAAATTGAAAATAATAACAATGTTCCCAACAAGTAAGTTCCCTAGAAAGAAAAGGAGTTTCATAATTTATCCTTAAATTTGTGTGCATGGCTGTATCTGCTTCTATATTCGCATTTGACTCCATACCTATATTTGGATATATCTTTATGTATCTGAATTGGTATCAGCATGAATTCATACCTGTGGCAGATTCATTTTGATATTTGGCAAAACGAATACAGTTATGTAAAGTTTAAAAATAAAATAAAAATTTAAAAAAAAGCACATATTTAATCACTTGTGTCAAGCAAGGTACGAAATATTGAAGATGCAATTGAGAAATGGCTTGTAACATTAAGGTATTTATAATATACAATGAAGAAATATATAAATAAATAATTATATGCTATAAATTATGGAAGTTTATAAGATGAAAATCCATAGAAATTAAGAACAGATACCAAAATTGAAACAAGTAAAATGACCAATTCTACATGAAAGTGAGAGTGAAGGGCAGTTAGGAAAACCTATTCAAATGATCTGAGTTACTAAAACTTGACAGTCAAAATATAGCACACATTTTTTCCTGATTATCCTAAATATAATATACTGTGATATAATAAAGGCAAGTCAAACTTAGAAGAAGGGTTTGAATTAGGCTACCTACTTAAGTCATTTCTAAATATATTTCAAAATTAGATGTAAAAATGATGCCTTGACATGTAATAGTACAGATAATACAAAATTGGGAAGTGGTTTATTTTCCTCTGGGGCAGGGGATAGGGTTAAGGAGACTTTGAATCTACATCTTAGTAAGTGAAGGGTATTCTTCTGTACAAGGTTACAGACAGGAATAATGTTTCAAGAAGTGGGCAGGGGCTAGCAAGTTTGTGAAGACTTTACATGTTATCGAGGAACTTGAACTTAACTTGGTAGAAAATAAGACCTATTTGCAAGTTGTTTTGTTGTAGTTTGATTTTAAAGCCCAGAAGTGATATGCATTTTCGAAAATGGGAAGAGAAGAGAATGGAGGAAAGGAATCTAGGAAGTAGTCACCTGTAATATTCCAATTGTGTGATGGCGAAGGCTTACGATAACACTGTGGGCATGAAAGAGAAAAAAATAACTGGAAGTGCAAGCTGAGAAAGAAGCAATAATGAAGATAGACTTTTCTGTTTCTAATAAGAGATTAAGCAGCAACTATTGCTAGAAGAAGCAGTTTAAAGCAGAAAAATGACTCTGGTTGAATGACTCTTATGTAACAGGCCCTGTGGCAAGTGACTCATGTATATCTTGGAAGACAGCCCCACAAATAACCTAGAAATATAGGAATAATTTTCACAACTCATAACTGCAGAAATTGAAGTCCAGGCCATACAACTAGCAGGGATTCAAACCCCCGCCACTGGCTTCAGATTCCTCTGACATTATACCACAGGAAGTAAATTTAAACAATATAAACAAAGAAACAAATAATTATGAATTTGAACAAAATGCCAGGCCTGACAGGAACTAAGAAGGGTGTTTGAAATGGGGAGCAAGATCTGATTTTCATTATGAACCTCAAGATGTGCCCAATTTTTCATTTTGTTTGCTATCGTGAAAGAAGTGAAATTCATTTAGTAATAATATGTGCTCTCTATTCTAATGTGTATCACCATGCCCTTTTTGCCTTGTTTTTGTACTTTGGGTTTCCATCTTAAAAAAAAAAAAAAAAACTGTGAAAAATGTCAATTCTCCAGAGAACTGTAACAAAAATAAAGACTGCATAACTTGGTTCTGTGAGAAAAGGGCTGAAGTTTCTGTGTTCAAGGCTTCCCTTGTGGCTCAGCTGGTAAAGAATCCGCCTGCAATGCGGGGCAGGAATCCCTGGGTTGGAAAAATCCCCTGGAGTAGGGAAAGGCTACCCACTCCAGTATTCTGGCTTGGAGAATTCCATGGACTGTAAAGTCCATGGGGTCACAAAGAGTCGGACACGACTGAGCAACGTTCACTTTCACTTTTTTGTGTTCAACTTTAAGAAGTTGTGGTGGGGGGGTGATCTATTTATTGCTTTCAAACACTTTGACGGTTGCTTGGTGAACTGTGTTAAGAAGGGGTTCTCCATATCTGAGGAAGCACACAGATGCAAGAATAAACGGGGTTCCTACTGACTAGAATAATTTAACTCTTGCCTCAGTGCTGGACGATATATCCCTTTGAGGTCCCTCACAGCTATACTTTGAAACTCTTAGCTTATAAAATTGCTAGAATACAATTATTTCATTTCTCAACAGCAAGATTTGCATTTTATATAAATGGAAGGTTTTTGGACAGGCTATGCTTTTCTTTTGCCAATATCTGAGAAACTTTGGTACATATTTGTAAACATACCAAAATGTAATTCAAGAAGGTTGCATAAAATGAAAAACATTTATCACTAGAAGACATTTTTCATATATAGTATTTGCTTTTACATGGTTTAAATAAATTCTTTTTGGACGAGAAAGGAGGGCACTTAAGGTAATTGTCTTTACATTTATATAGCACCTTCAGTTAAGATACCTGGGTATTTCAGTTATTGCTGTAGGTGTCTTGCTTAAACTGTTTTAATTTATGTGATAAAGTATAATTATTAGCAATAATTTTTACTTTCAATATAAATTTACTAACAAAATCAGCTTTTATCAGTTCTTATGAATGGAAATTTTGGGTTTTATTTAGTTATTAGCTCAACCAAGTACTTCTGAAGTATTTATTCTATGCCAAGAATTGATATTATAAATAAATATATTTTAAAAATCAACATCAATTGTTTGGGGGCAGAGGGAATGGAGGAATTGTCTACTTGTTTTCTATGTGATTTTTATATTCATTTCAGTTCAGTTCATCACTCAGTTGTGTCTGACTATTTGTAACCTAGTGGGCTACGGCATGCCAAGCTTGCCTGTCCATCACCAACTCCTGGAGCTTACTTAAACTCATGACCATTGAGTTGGTGATGCCATCCAACCATCTCATCCTCTGTCATCCCTTTCTCCTCCTGCCTTCAATTGTTCCCAGCATCAGGGTCTTTTCCAGTGAGTCAGTTCTTCACATCAGGAAGCCAAAGGATTGGAGTTTCAGCTTTAGCATCAGTTCTTCCAATGAGTATTCAGGACTGGATCTCCTTGCAGCTCAAGGGACTCAATAGTCTTCACCAACACCACAGTTCAAAACCATCAGTTCTTCTGCACTCAGCTTTCTTTATGGACCAACTCACACATCCTTACATGACTACTGGCAAAAACATAGCTTTGACTAGACAGAACTTTGTTGGCCAAGTAATGTCTCTGCTTTTTAATATGTTGTCTAGGTTGGTCATAGCTTTTCTTCCAAGGAGCAGGCATCTTTTAATTCCATGGTGGTAGTCACCATCTGCAGTGTATTTGGAGCCCAAGAAAATAGTCTCTCACTGTTTCCATTGTTTCCCCATCTATTTGCCATGAAGTGATGGGACCGGATGTCATAATCTTAGTTTCTGAATGTTGAGTTTCAAGCCAGCTTTTTCACTCTCTCTTTCACTTTCATCAAGAAGCTCTTCCAGCTCTCTTTTTGCCATAAGCATGATGTCATCTGCATATCTACATAACTGAGATTATGATATTTGTCTCAGCAATCTAATTCCAGCTTGTGTTTCATCCAGCCTGGAATTTCGCATAATGTACTCTGCATATGGGTTAAATTAGTAGGCTGGCAATATACAGCCTTGATGTACTCCTTTCCCAATTTGAAAGCAGCCCATTGTTCCAGGTCCAGTTCTAACTCTTGCTTCTTGAGCTGCATACAGATTTCTCAGGAGGCAGAAAAGGTGATCTGGTATTCTCATCTCTTTTAAGAATTTTCCACAGTTTGTTGTGATACACACAGGCAAGGGCTTTGGCATAGTTAATAAAGCAGAAGTAGATGTTCTGATGGAGAAGGCAGTGGCACCCCACTCCAGTACTCTTGCCTGGAAAATCCCATGGATGGAGGAGCCTGGTAGGCTGCAGTCCATGGGGTCGCTAAGAGTTGGACACGACTGAGCGACTTCACTTTCACTTTTCACTTTCATGCATTGGAGAAGGAAATGGCAACCCACTCTAGTGTTCTTGCCTGGAGAATCCTAAGGACAGCAGAGCCTGGTGGGCTGCCGTCTATGGGGTTACGCAGAGTCAGACATGACTGAAGTGATTTAGCAGCAGCAGCAGCAGATCTTCTGAATTCTCTCGCTTTTTCTGTGATCCAACAGATGTTGGAAATTTGATCTCTGGTTCCTTTTGTAAATCCAGCTTGAACATCTAGAAGTTCTTGATTCACATACTGTTGAAGCCTCACTTGGAGAATTTTTGAGCATTACTTTGCTATTGTGTGAGATGAGTATACTTGTGCAGTAGTTTGAATATTCTTTGGCATTGTTTTTCTTTGGGATTTAAATGAAAACTGACCTTTTTCCAATCCTGTGGCCATTGATAAGTTTTCCAAATTTGCTGGCTTATTGAGTGTAGCACTTTCACAGCATCATCTTTTAGGATTTGAAATAGCTCAATTGGAATTCATCACCTCCAACATCTTTGTTCATAGTGATGCTTCCTAAGGCCCACTTGACCTCACACTTCAGGATGTCTGGCTCTAGGTGAGTGATAACACCATCATGGTTACCTGGGTCATGAATATCTTTTTTAAATAGTTCTTCTGTGTATTCTTGCCACATCTTCTTAATATCTTCTGCTTCTGTTAGGTCCACACCATTCCTGCTCTTAATTGTGCCCATTTTTGCATGAAGTGTTCCCTTGGTATCTCTAATTTTCTTGAAGAAATCTCGTCTTTCCCATTTTATTGTGTATTGATCACTTAGGAAGGCTTTCTTATCTCTTCTTGCTATTCTTTGGAATTCTACATTCAGATGGATATATCTTTCCTGTTTTTTCCTTTGCCTTCACTTCTCTTAATTTCTCAGCTATTGGTAAAACCTCCTCAGACAACCAGTTTGCTTGTTTGCATTCTTTTTCTTGGGGATGGTTTTGATCACTGCCTCCCTGTACAATGTCATGAGTGTTTGTCCATAGTTCTTTATGCACTGTATCTATTTTTACCTTGAATCTATTTTTACCTTAAACCCCTCCATTCTATGGCCAGGGTAGATCCCAGAACATTTCACAATGTCTCCCAGTCCCGTGTTGGGGATGGCAGTGATGGCATAGGTTTGATCTTGTAATGCTGCTTCTGATCCACATCAGAAGCTTTCTGATAGGAAGTCAGTCTCCTTTAAGTTTTTTCAGCATTGAACATCATTTACACAAATCATTCATGACTTTAAAAGACATTTTTTGGTCATTTTTTGAATCACATTGTTATGTGCCCTTGTTTTTTTTTTCCTCTAGACTGTATAAGAATTCCACCCCACGATTATACTTCAGTGTGCTCAGCTCTCCCAATTCTGTTATGCCAACAGGTCATCAATCTTCAATTTCATTTCAAAATTTGGAAATCTTGTTCCATTAAGGTGCTTGACAATAAAGATTCACTGTTTTTAGAAAGCAAGTTTGTTTATAAACAGTAGAAGTCAAAGAAAACCTTATACCTCTTTATATCAAAATTCAAATTCTTAATGAATATCTACTCTTGAGTGGCCATTGGAAGCTTTGAATAGCTGCTTAATACTTGGAAGCAATCGACCATTTTCACAAAAACATGCCAAAGAGATGGAGGATTTGCTCAACTCCTACTTTATCCCTAGGACTTTCACCCACTCTTGCCTGTGCAATAAGGAAAACAAAAGTTGAGGTAACTTATTCTTCTACAAAGTTTGAAATTATTCTTAATCTGCTGTATAATCACATTACTTATATTATATATATATATATATATATATATATCTCCTTCTTGAGGAGTCTGTCTTCTACAGAAATTGCAAACAATGGGCCCCATTTTTTTAGCTCATTTTTGTCTCTATCAGTTTAAAAAACAAAACCAAAAAACTTAGACATGCTGTAGAGAGAATACAATGAGCATAGATAATATATTTAAAATTGTGGAAAGTAAGTCCATGTTATTAACATTGTTTGTATAATTCATTTTATTTATTCATACCTACAATCCATTTTTTTTCTCATATTTTTCCACTTTGGGGACTTTTTCCTCAATTTTCCTACTATATACTGTGGCATCCATATTTTTAAAACTAAGGGTAAATATAACATTTCATTTAATGTTCTAAAATGATTGACAATGGGTTAGCTTATCTTTCCCACAAATTGAGTTTCAGCAGATGTGTAAAGCAGGTGTAGATCATCAACACTTTATGATATGCCTGCTTTTAATTTTTATCTAATGCTTTGATTGCCTATGAGTTAGTCATGTTTGGTGTTAGAAAAATTTTAAATGCCACCTAATCAGTTGTTAATTAGGAATAAATCATCACATTTTAAAGAGGTGGTAAAATACCCTTTTCTGATGAAATGGCAATTGCTTTTTCTTTATTTTCTTTGGTTATACACAATTGAGCTCTGAGATTTAGTGATTAGAGATTACCAACCACAATTATGATGATGTCTTATATCTTTATGAGATAGAGGGAACTTGTTGATTCATTTAAAAAATAGAAGTGCTTCTTCAATGTTTATATGATAAATATCAGTCATGATTGATATTTAGAAATTAGTTCATGGAAGGGTTTACATGAATATAACATAATTGCATTTCTTTTTTGTGCCAACTGATTTTACTGTGATGTTTAATGGTTTGTTCCATACTTTTCAGGATAATGAATTTCATTTCCTTGTATTATCCTATAAATAACTTGGAAGTTTTTTTAATTAGGATAATCACAGTAGCTGTCTTAATTCTAGCAAACATTTATGGCTCAGTGCCTTTTAGAATTGGAATATATGCCTGCCTCAAGCCATACCAGATATAATGCATATACATTTACTTGTATGTGTATGCATGTATTCAAATGTTTTCTCAAAAAAGCATACTTTATATCTATTAGATAGTGTTTCCTTCTACTTGTGTTCACTATGAAATTTGTGTACCTACATAAATAGACATGGCATTTTATACTAGCTTCCTCATTAATTTTTATCAGTTCATTTGACAAGGGCATAATTGTACATTGATTTTTCAAATAAGGAGAAGAAACTTCAGTCTAAACCTGAAGCCCATGAACACACAACTAATGGTGAATACATATAATTTGAGTTGATGTATAACTTTAAGACATATATACGTCTATAATTAAGCCATATATATATGGCTTTTGTAACTATACTGAAACTCTGTAACATGTATCTATGCTTTAAATTTTTGATTAACAGCAAAGGAAGAAGTACTTTGTAGTGTAATTGAAAATGTAGAAAACATTCATATGTTCAAATTGACAAAACAGTAGCATAAACAGAACAGGCACAATTGAAATTCAGTATTAAAAATTAAGGTACATTCTATTGCATAATCCTTCATATTTATAATATTTTGATATCTTAGTCAGTCAGTCAGATAATGGCAGTCAAAATTTCAAGAAAATACTGTTTAAGATATTTATAATCCAGGCATCCCAAGTATTGGAAGGAATGCTGCACCCTCAAGGATTAAGTGAAATCCTTAATACCATGATTGAAGAATCTATATATTTTAAGCTTGGTAGAATATATATATATATATATTAAGCCTATGAGTTTATTTTTTCATACTGTTAATTATTTAGACAAGTATTGCCAATCTCCAGATATATTAACATTGACATAATAAAAAAGTGTATTTTAATGCATTTCTACATTTTTTTATTATTTTCATTATTTATATATTCCATATAGAATATGTCTATAGTATGTAAATTGGAATTAAAATAATAGATCTATCCAGTTATTAAATATATTTTGAGCTTCAACTCTATGGCAATGATGTATTTATCATTTAATCTGTACTCGTTTTTAATTTCTAAATAATACCTAAAATGCCCTACTCACCTATAAAATTAATATATATGTATATGTTTCAGTTTTATATTACTATTTTCAAATTTAATATTTTATTCAAATATTTGACCCATGTGTAACTTTTTTGTACAGTTTAGCTTTTTTTTTTTAATTAAGGACTAGCTAGCTAGCTGAACCAGTACACTATGGAATAATCTTTATTTTCTCAAATGACCTAAAATATTCCCTGTATTATAAACTAAATTTCCATATATGTATTTGAGCCTCTTCTCACTTTTATTCTTTTCCATTGACCTATATGTCTCTTTTTCACTAAAAAAATTATTACTTTCTAGTATTTATGATAATTATTATCTCATATGTTAATAATGTATAGTTAGGCACTATATTTCTATTTGTATTGTACAGTTATCTTAACTGCTTGTTTGACCTTTATCAACCCTTTAAAAAATTTATTATATACATATACATATTTTTATTATTAAAAATAAATTTAAAAGTCCTCTTAACTACCAAATACATGCTGAATATACATTCAAAGAATATTCATTTAAAAGAATACCAAGTCAATAACTACCCAAGCCTCAAGATGTAATAATAGGTATTTTATCATTAAATATAAACTTTTTGTGATAAGAACCCATCTAATAAAAATTATGCTATTTTATTTACACTTTGAATTCAGTTTAAATGAGTGCTTCCCAGGTTGCTTAGACAGTAAAGAATCTGCCTGCAATGCAGGAGACTTGGGTTCAATCCCTTGGTCGGGAAGATCCCTTGGAGAAGGGAGTAGCAACCCACTCCAGTACTCTTGCCTGTTGAATTCCATGGGCAGAGGAGCCTGGTAAATGAGTTCATCTTAGTGAACTGTTGGTCTCTTTGTTTATCCTAACTACTTTTCATGGGGACCCTGTTTTAAAAGATTCATTTATTGGTTCTTGTTTGGTTGGAGGGAGGTAAAATGAGAGTATTGAGGGGATTTCAACTTTCCTTGGGAGAAGGCAATGGCACCGCACTCCAGTACTCTTGCTTGGAAAATCCCATGGACAGAGGAGCCTGGTAGGCTGCAGTTCATGGGGTCGCTAAGAGTCGCATACGACTAAGTGACTTCACTTTCACTTTTCACTTTTCACTTTCATGCTTTGGAGAAGGAAATGGCAGCCCACTCCAGTGGTCTTGCCTGGAGAATCCCAGGGACGGAGGAGCCTGGTGGGCTGCCGTCTATGGGGTCGCACAGAGTCGGACATGAGTGAAGCGACTTAGCAGCAGCAACAACTTTACTTGATAGAATTGTAGCTAATCTTTCAAGTATGTCAGGTTTGGGAACAAAATGAATTTTAGGGCCGCAACTTTAAAACTGGAAGTTTGTATGATTTATCAAATTTAGAAAAATCTACCCAAGATAAAAATTCCACTCTCTTGAAGGAAATTGCTAATCAAGAAAATTTAGCTTATTATAGAGTTCATTTACAGGAACATGTGTTTTTCCATATTGGGCTTCACAGGTGGTGCTAGTGATAAAGAACCCACTTACCATTGCAAGAGAATTAAGAGACGTGGATTTGATCCCTGGGTCAGGAAAATCCCCAGGGGAAGGGCATGGCAACCTACCCTAGTATTCTTGCCTGGAGAATCCCCATAGACCGAGGAACCTGGCAGTCTACAGTCCATGGATTCACGAAGAGTTGAACACAACTGGAGTTGACTTAGCAGGCACATGTCTATCTGGCAGTAGGTGAACTGACTAAGATGTGGTGAAAAGTTCTTAGATGAATACAAATTTTTTTATGGCTATTCTTTGGGACTTCATAGAAAAACTAAAACAATAACACACTCCTATCCAATCTGGAACTGATTTACTGCCTTTCAAGATGTCTTAGGTACTCATATATCCATTTGATGTTTTCACTGCTTTATTTGATATGCACATTTCCTGGGAGATCTAATTTTATTTGTGCATTGCTAATGCATTGCATTTCAAGCTGTGTTTTGATTTCTCAAACTGGCAAATTTTCACACAGCTCTATAAATTTCTTATTTAGAGGAAAAACTATAGAATAAAGCTGAATAAACATATTCATGAGCCCACCCCATTTAAGGATGTAGCAGAATAGGAAATAGCATTTGTGAAAGATCCACAAACTATGTTTGCGTAAAGGGGTGGGAGGTGTTGTATACACACCTAGAGGAAATGTGATCATCAGGGTGGTCAAACTCTTGACTTTGCCAGGAGTTAGTGGAACAGTTACTGCTTCACCTCTTGCCAAATGTAATATTACCAACTTATTCATATATTCATTTGAGAAGAAGGCTTTCACACTTTTTCTCTTTCCAACATTTGCCAAATAAATATATGCTAGTGACTTTCATGCTGTTTTATTCACCTCTGTGAAGCCTAACAAAAGCTAGAAATAAGAAGTTAAAGTCAATTTGTTAATCAAAATTCATTGTTGAGGGTTTCCAGATTCTTTCCACTAACCTCTCACTCTTTGTGAAGAAATTTTATTGTGAGTAGTTAATATTTTATGGGAATGCTGTCAGCTTCTTACAGAGCCCAAAGGAGTTATATATTTTCTGACATATGATCCTAATTCCCATCAGTATGTTTAATGTCAGCATCTGTAGAATTCTTTTGATTTTTAAGGAGAAAAAAAAATTAAAAATTCCAGACTTGTCAAATAATGATAACTGAGCATGCTTCAGGAAATGCTTATTACTCTGGGTGAGTGCTTGGGGATCAGAGAGACAGATATGCCAAAGGATGCCTCTTAGTGGTTTTCTGGTTAACATATTTTTTCTCTACTTATTAAATTCTTCCTGGAATGAGAATTTTGAGATCTAGTTTTGTACACCTACAGATAAAATATTTTGTAGTAGAGCAAAACACACACGTATCCATATATGTATGTGTGTGTATGTTGCATATATGTGTGTGTGTGTACTAGTCACTCAGTTGTGTCTGACTTTATGTCCCCATGCACTATAGCCCACCAGGCTCCTCTGTCCATGGGATTCTCCAGGCAATATATAATATTATAAAATATGTATATATATTGTTATGCACATATAATATAATGTAATATCCAGTCCCTTCCTTGGTGGCTCAGATGGTAAAGTGTCTGTCTATAATGCAGGAGACCTGGGTTCAATCCCTGGGTGGGAAGATCCCCTGGAGAAGGAAATGGCAGCCCTCTACAGTACTCTTGCCTAGAAAATCCCATGGACGGAGAAGCCTGATGGGCTACTGTCCATGGGGTCGCAAAGAGTCGGATACGACTGAGCTACTTCACTTTCACTTTCATATATAAAGTATACGATACTATATGTTTCAGTATTATCTGAAAACTGATCATGTATTATTGATAAAAATGAAATAAGAGTTTAGTTAAAAAGCCAAATTGAGGAAAATCCAAAATGTTTAATATTATACATGATGGATATTTCTATATTTATATGGATATTTCTATATTTATTTTATTAAAAATAAAATCTCTCCAGAATACTACTCATGTCACAAAGTGCAAGACCAAACAAGAACTTTGGAATGCGTTCTTTATTCTGTGACAGGTTTTAAGTCAACCAGGATCTGATAAGTTTGTTTTGCTTTTTAAATTATTTTTCTAAGAACCATGAAAAGAAGCATAAAATGACCTCTACTGGCAAGGCGGAGTTGGACAGATAATTAATCCTTGCAAAAGACAGCATGGGTTTAATAGTGAAAAATTATTCAGTCAACTAATTTGACTGACCTTTTAGCTAAATTGAATGAATCATCCAGGTTTGGCATAAAGTAAACTCAGAAGCTAAGCATATAGTAATTAGTTATTCTATTGATGGTTTTGTTATTGAAAAAAATGTTGTTCCCAATTCAGCATCAGGGAAGATGTTAGCAAATGTTTTCTTCTAAAAAGCATGTTAAGCCTTCACTCAATATCAGCTTTACTTCACCAACAGCTAGGTTCTTGGCCATCATTTAGCTGTGATTTCTAGAATCAGAGATTTAAAGTGAAGTCTTAGGGTCGGTATGTGTTTCCCATATAGAATTTTGAAGTACTAAGGTCTAACTATAAACTTTAGATGTGGCTATGAATTCTTAGTTTAGACTTTTCCTTAGTTTAATGTCTTTCATTTGAATTGCTTAAGATCATAGTTAGTATAAGCCACAAGTTTAGTCCAGGAAATTTATTTTTCTATGTAAAATCCTCATTCCCTTTTTTTCATGTGATAAACATGTTCCATATTGATTATTATCAGATATTTTAGACAATCAACACATATTTCCTTAAAAAGGTACTATGAGGCAATAAGGGAGCAATTGAAAAAAAAAAAAAACAAAACAGAACTAGTTTATAATTAAAGAAATAATCCTCAGAATTTGAGAATAGGATATTTCTTTGACATGTTTTTAAGATTTATGTTAAGTCAAGGCAAACAGTACAACTAAGATGTAAAAAACTGGTGATAATGTGAATAATTTGATCATGAACAACCAAAAATCCCTACAATCATAATTCATATTTCAGGGGACATGAGTGGTGGTCCAGTGGTTGAGACTTCACCTTCTAATGCAGGGGGTGCAGGTTTAATCCTTGGTTGGGAAACTAAGATCCCACACATGCTTTGCAAACAACAAAAAACTAAAGAAACACAAAATGATAGATTGAGACAAATTTTTCATTATTTGTAGACAATGTGATTATACACCAAAAAACCCCAAGAGAGTCCACCGAAAACCTTTTAGAATTAATGAGAAAATTTAGCTAAGCATTGCATACAAATTATGGAAGCCTGAATAACTAAAATAATTGATATCAACAAGAAAATGGACACTCAGATCAGATTATCGCCCCCCTCAAATAATGACTTAGTGAGTTAAAGTTTCATTACCATGAATTAAAACTGAATACAAGTAAAATGATGAAAAAATTTTAAAAATTAATTATCTTTTCATAGGATCTTTGCTATACAAAATTTATTTTATCATAATCTTCATGCAATTACACTTATTGAGTACCTACTATGTGCCAGGCACTCCTATAGGCATCTAAATGAAGTCAGTAAAAGAGATTGGCAAAAGACCATATCTGTGTAGACTTTGCCATCTGTTCCTGCAAAGTCCTTCTGATGTTTGATTGTGTTATATATTTTCCTTTTGTTTTCCTATCTCAGTCACTTTACCCTCCCAGCATGGGTATCCATTCTAATTTCTGTAATGCTGATCTTTTCATTCCACAAGCTGTTAATATATTTGTATGCATATTCTTGAAATTACTCATAGTGCTTTGATGGGTATGTTTATTTTTAATGCACCCAATTGGTTCATTATAAATTTTATGCTCATTCTTACATGTTTTTAATTCTACATTTTATTTTTAAGATCCATGCATTCAGCTGTATTTCTCCTGGATGATGCCCCACTGTGTGTGTACATTAGTCACTGAGTAGTGTCCAAGTCTTTGTGACCCTCTGGATTGCAGCCTGCCAGGCACCTCTGTCCATGAGATTTTCCAGGCAATAATACTGGAGTGGGTTGCCATGCACTTCTCCAGTATCCCATTGTATGGCTATGTAAATATCATATTATTTTCCACAGGTGCCCGTAGTGATAGACATCTAAGTTGAAAATAACATTCTAATGTAAATACTGTTATCACAACTATCTTTCTGTGTATGATATGCCTAGATGGTTGGTTTGGTTTCCCTAAGACATATCTGGTCTATGTCTATGTCCTAGAATATTTAATCTTCTCATTTTACTCTCTTCCAATGTCTCTCTATGAGAGACTTCTCTGGGATATATACTCAATTTTGGAATTGATTAATATTGAATATATCAGATCAGATCAGATCAGATTAGTCATTCAGTTGTGTCCGACTATTTGCGACCCCATGAATCGCAGCACGCCAGGCCTTCCTGTCCAACACCAACTCCTGGAGTTCACCCAGACTCATGTCCATCGGTCAGTGATGCCATCCAGCCATCTCATCCTCTGGCGTCCCCTTCTCCTCCTGCCCCCAATCCCTCCCAGCATCAGAGTCTTTTCCAATGAGTCAACTCTTCACATGAGGTGGCCAAAGTACTGGAGTTTCAGCTTTAACATCATTCCTTCCAAAGAAATCCCAGGGCTGATCTCCTTCAGAATGGACTGGTTGGATCTCCTTGCAGTCCAAGGGATTCTCAAGAGTCTTCTCCAACACCACAGTTCAAAAGCATCAATTCTTCGGCGCTCAGCTTTCTTCACAGTCCAACTCTCACATCCATACATGACCACTGAAAAAACTATAGCCTTGACTAGACGAACCTTTGTTGGCAAAGTAATGTCTCTGCTTTTGAATATGCTATCTAGGTTGGTCATAACTTTCCTTCCAAGGAGTAAGCATCTTTTAATTTCATGGCTGCAGTCACCATCTGCAGTGATTTTGGAGCCCCCAAAAATAAAGTCTGCCACTGTTTCCACTCTTTCCCCATCTATTTCCCATGAAGTGGTGGGACAGGATGCCATGATCTTCATTTTCTGAATGTTGAGCTTGAAGCCAACCTTTTCACTCTCCACTTTCACTTTCATCAAGAGGCTTTTTAGTTCATCTTCCTTTTCTGCCATAGGGGTGGTGTTATCTGCATATCTGAGATTACTGATATTTCTCCCAGCAATTTTGATTCCAGCTTGTGTTTCTTCCAGTTCAGCATTTCTCATGATGTACTCTGCATATAAGTTAAATAAGCAGGGTGACAATATACAGCCTTGATGTACTCCTTTTCCTATCTGGAACCAGTCTGTTGTTCCATGTCCAGTTCTAACTGTTGCTTCCTGACATGCATACAAATTTCTCAAGAGGCAGATCAGGTGTTCTGGTATTCCCGTCTCTTCCAGAATTTTCCATAGTTTATTGTGATCCACACAGTCAAATGCTTTGGCATAGTCAATAAAGCAGAAATAGATGTTTTTCTGGAACGCTCTTGCTTTTTCCATGATCCAGCAGATGTTGGCAATTTGATCTCTGGTTCCTCTGCCTTTTCTAAAACCAGCTTGAACATCAGGAAGTTCATGGTACACATATTGCTGAAGCTTGGCTTGGAGAATTTTGAGCATTACTTTACTAGCCTGTGAGATGAGTGCAATTATGTGGTAGTTTGAGCATTCTTTGGCATTGCTTTTCTTTGGGATTGGAATGAAAACTGACCTTTTCCAGTCCTATGCCCACTGCTGAGTTTTCCAAATTTGCTGGCATATTGAGTGCAGCACTTTCACAGCATCATCTTTTAGCATTTGGAATAGCTCCACTGGACTTCCATCACCTCCACTAGCTTTGTTCATGTAATGCTTTCTAAGGCCCACTTGACTTCATATTCCAGGTTGTTTGGCTCTAGGTCAGTGATCACACCGTCGTGATTATCTGGGTCGTGAAGGTCTTTTTTGTACAGTTCTTCTGTGTATTCTTGCCATCTCTTCTTAATATCTTCTGCTTCTGTTAGGTCCATACCATTTCTGTCCTTTATTGAGCCCATCTTTGCATGAAATGTTCCCTTGGTATCTCTGATTTTCTTGAAGAGCTCTCTAGTCTTTCTCACTCTGTTGTTTTCCTCTATTTCTTTGCACTGATCGCTGAAGAAGGCTTTCTTATCTCTTCTTGCTATTCTTTGGAACTCTGCATTCAGATGTTTATATCTTTCCTTTTCTCCTTTGCTTTTTGCTTCTCTTCTTTTCACAGCTATTTGTAAGGCCTCCCCAGGCAGCCATTTTGCTTTTTTGCATTTCTTTTCCATGGGGATGGTCTTGATCCCTGCCTCCTGTACAATATCACGAGCCTCATTCCATAGTTCATCAGGCACTCTATCTATCAGATCTAGGCCCTTAAATCTATTTCTCACTTCCACTGTATAGTTATAAGGGATTTGATTTAGGTCATACCTGAATGGTCTAGTGGTTTTCCCTACTTTCTTCAATTTAAGTTTGAATTTGGCAATAAGGAGTTCATGGTCTGAGCCACAGTCAGCTCCTGGTCTTGTTTTTGCTGACTGTATAGAGCTTCTCCATTTTCGGCTGCAAAGAATATAATCTATCTGATTTTGGTGTTGACCATCTGGTGATCTCTATGTATAGAGTCTTCTCTTGTGTTGTTGGAAGAGGGTGTTTGTTATAACCAGTGCATATTCTTGGTAAAACTCTATTAGTCTTTGCCCTGCTTCATTCCGTATTCTAATGCCAAATTTGCCTGTTACTCCAGGTGTTTCTTGACTTCCTACTTTTGCATTCCAGTCCCCTATAATGAAAAGGACATCTTTTTTTAGGTTTTAGTTCTAAAAGGTCTTGTAGGTCTTCATAGAACCATTCAACTTCAGCTTCTTCAGTGTTACTGGTTGGGGCATAGACTTGGATTACTGTGATATTGAATGGTTTGCCTTGGAAACGAACAGAGATCATTCTGTCGTTTTTGAGATTGCATCCAAGTACTGCATTTCGGGCTCTGTTGTTGGCCATGATGGCTACTCCATTTCTTCTGAGGGATTCCTGCCTGCAGTAGTAGATATAATGGTTATCTGAGTTAAATTCACCCATTCCAGTCCAATTCAGTTCGCTGATTCCTAGAATGTTGACATTCACTCTTGCCATCTCCTGTTTGACCACTTCCAATTTGCCTTGATTCCTGGACCTGACATTCCAGGTTCCTATGCAATATTGCTCTTTACAGCATCGGACCTTGCTTCTATCACCAGTCACATCCACGGCTGTGTATTCTTTTTGCTTTGGCTCCATCCCTTCATTCTTTCTGGAGTTATTTCTCCACTGATCTCCAGTAGCATATTGGGCACCTACTGACCTGGGGAGTTTCTCTTTCAGTATCCTATCATTTTGCCTTTTTGTACTGTTCATGGGGTTCCCAAGGCAAGAATACTGAAGTGGTTTGCCATTCCCTTCTCCAGTGGAGCACATTCTATCATATCTCTCCACCATGACCCGCCCATCTTGGGTTGCCCCATGGGCATGGTTTAGTTTCATTGAGTTAGACAAGGCTGTGGTCCTAGTGTGATTAGATATATACAAAACTACTATTCTTCAGAATGAATAGCTTTACCAGTCTATAGTCCATCCAGTTTTTCTTGACGTTATGTTATCCCAATCCTCACAATTGATATTTATTTGTCATTTACATTTTGATAGTCAGAAATATTTAATCAATATTATGTAACACATTTTCCTACTAGTGATGTAGATTTTGTGTCTATATTCTTTAAATGCATTTTAGCTCCTCTTTTCATAGATTGCTTATTCATATACTTTGCTCCTTCCATATTGACATAAAATCTTTGTTTTTTAATTTGAAAGATTCTTTTATCATATAAATCATCTTTGTTTGATTTTAAATACTGTAAAGTATGCACTTTGCAGAGATGTGGGTGGACCTCGAGACTGTCATACAGAGTGAAGTTAGAAGGAGGGAAACTAATATCATATAATATCACTTATATGTGGAATCTAGAAAAATGTTACAGATGAGATTATTTACAAAGCTTAAATAGAGGTACAGACATAGAGAACAGATGTATGGATATTGGGGGGATAGCAGGGTAAAATAAATTGAGAGATTGGATTGACATATATGTACTACTGTATATAAAATACATGACTAATGACAACCTATGGTATAACACAAGAAACTCTACTCAGTGCTCTGTGGTGACCTAAATGGGAAGGAAAATGAGAATACACACACACACACACACACACACACACACACACATATGTACTGGTCCCTAGAGCTCAGTGGTAAAGGATCTGCTTGCAATGCAGGAAACCATGGTTCGATCCTTGGGTTGGAAAGATCTCCTGGGGAAGGGAATGGCAGCCCACTCCAGTATTGTTGCCTGGGAAATCCCATGGAGCCTGGTGGGCTAGCTTGGGACTGCAAAGAGTCAGACACGACTGAGCTACTAACACACTTTCATACACACATGCATATACAGCTGATTCACTTTGCTGTGCAGGAGAAACTAACACAACATTGTAAAGCAACTTATACACCAATAAAAATTAATCATAAATAAATTAAATGGTGTAAATAACTTTCACATTTTGTCCATGGTATCATCACATAAAAATCTGTAATTGTGCTCAGATATATCAGTTATATCCCCTGAGAGTCACAAAGGCATTCTCATATTTTGAACTTCATTACCTTCACATGAGGTAGGACTGAAGCTTCTTGTACATGTCGTTAGATGATTTCTTCCATGTAGTGAGTTAGAGTCATTTTTTTACCCAATATCTTTAATTAATGTAACATTTACAAAATAACCCATTCAAAGTTTTAATTGTATCAAGTTGCCTTATGCATACAAGTCTGTTTCAGAGCTTTCTATTCAGTTCCATTGCATTATATGATTTTTTAAAGCTATCCTACCTCTTTTAAATATAATACTTTATGTACTTAATCATTGTCGTGTTTGACTCTTTGCGACCCCATGGATTGTAGCCCACCAGGCTCCTCTGTCCATGGGGATTCTCCAGGCAAGTATACTAAAGTGGGTTGTCATGACCTCCTCTATGGGATCTTGCCAACCCAGGGATCAAACCCAGGTCTCCTGCATTGCAGAAGGATTCTTTATCAAGCTGAGCCACCAGGGAAGCACAAGAATACTGGATTGGGTAGCCTATCCCTTCTTCAGGGGATCTTCCCAACCCAGGAATCTAACCAGGGTCTCCTGCATTGCAGGCAGATTCTTCACCATATGAGTCATATAATATTTGATAGGAAAAAAATCAGCAATTTTTTTCACTTTGCAAATTGGTTTTAGCCTTCCCTTGACTTATTTGCTTCCATAATTTTATTTTGGTTAAATCAATTGTTAAGTTTCAAAACACTGCTGGCATTTTGAATGAAGTTGAATTGGTCTCATAAATTGCTTTGATGAGAATTTGTTTTCATAGTAGTCATATCATACATGAATACATATATCTCTCCATTTATTCAGCACTATTTAAGAATTTATTTGTGATGACCTTGTGCATTTATTGTTAGATTAATTCTTAGATATTCTCTATTATGTTTTTACAGTAAATGAAATCTTTTTAGTTAGCTGGTGAAACTTCATTTTTTTGTGATTTTATTTTATAATCTCACAAGCTTGTTGAATTCTTATTAATGCTAATAGTTTTACAAATATATTCCTTTATGTTTTCTATATAAGTGATCATATAATTTGCAAAAGTGAAACAGAACAAAAGGATAAAACAGTAATACCTCTTTCAGCTACGTGTTTATGCCTCTTTTTCTTGTCTTGTTCAGTTACCTAGAACCTTGGGTAACATATCATCAAAAGCAGTCTCATTCACAGAATTTCAAAGAAATATATAAAAAATTTATTTTCTAAGTATGCAGTGTACTATATAATTTATGAGTAACATTTTTCTAGTTAAGAAAAATGCTATTTTTAGGTTTTAATTTTTTTAAGTTCTTGAGAAGAGAAAAGTCCAAGATGTTGAGAATGCCAACTAGTTGTAGGGCAAGATGAATAAATTCTGGAAATTCCAAATTCATTATTATTAAGGTACATCTTTATTTAACTTTATAACAATGTAACACAATGAGACTTTTCTCCAGTAAAATCTAAAATGATGATGCTGGAAAAAAATTGTTCTAAGACAAAGAGGTTTCAGGATTTTTTCTTCTATATTTTTATCATGTATATTGTAATTTGGTAGATAAAATCAATACTGCTTTTAAATTTGACATAAATAAGTTTGCTCATTCACTCATTTATCTGAAAAATGTTCATTGAACACCTACCATACACATATCACTGTTATTAAGTGCTGGGTTATTATCAATGACACAACAGAAACTGTCACTCTTTCATGGGGCTTGTAGGTTGGTAAGAGAGATAGTAGTTCAATGACTAATTACAAATACGGTTATTTAATTTCAGTTTTATTAGTAGCAGAAATGGAAGGGCTTAGAACCTTAAAAGTGAATTGAAGTTGGAAGAAATAAACTATTGGTGAGCAGGAAATGATGCTTCGCTGAGTGAAATTTAAAGCTGGACCTGAGACATGAGTGAGAGCTAGCCAGGAATTAGGTAAGGAGCAGGGGAAAAGAGAATTTTCAGTCTCCTAACCTATAACCCTAGTGAATTAAAATGGTGAGGTCAAAATGTTATGGTTACTATCAGCTTTTCTTCCTGGTTCGTTTTCATTGCTGCTAAGGGAATGGGAAGGAAAGAATGTGTCTAAATAGGATCTAAAGCAATCTGTGATGAAGGAATGAGTAATGTCCTTAGGATTCCCATTTGTATTGGTGGGTTTAAATTGTCATCCCTGTTGGCTAATGTTATTGTTCCCTGAATAAAGCATTTGCTGAGTAAATGAGGTGAAGAGCATACAATGTTGCCTGTGGCCTAGCCACTCAGACTGACTGCCTCAGAAAGGAGGGCAGTGGTTAAAAGGATTTGAAAATTTTCTGCCTCCAACTGCAGGTCAAAAACTGGACAGTTAGAACTGGACATGGAACAACAGACTCATTCCAAATCAGGAAGGGAGTGCATCAAGGCTGCATATTGTCACCCTGCTTATTTACCTTACATGCAGACTACATCATGCGAAATGCCAGGCTGGATGAAGCACACGCTGGAATCAAGATTGTCAGGAGAAATATCAATAAGCTCAGATGCAGATGACATCACCCTTATGACAGAAAGCAAAACGAACTAACAAGACTCTTGATGAAAGTGAAAGAGGAGAATGAAAAAGTTGGTTTAAAACTCAACATTCAGAAAACTAAGGTCATGGCATCCAATCCCATCACTTCAGGCCCAATGGATGGGGAAATAACAGAAACAGTGAAAGACTTGATTCTTTTGGGTTCCAAAATCACTGCAGTTGGTGACTGAAACCATGAAATTAAACAATGCTTGCTCCTTGGAAAGAAACTTATGATCAACCTAGACAGCATATTAAAAAACAGAGACATTACTTTGCCAACAAAGGTCCGTCTAGTCAGAGTTATGGTTTTTCCAGTAATCATGTATGGGTGTGAGAGTTGGACTGTAAGAAAGCTGAGTGACAAAGAATTGATGCTTTTGAACTGTGGTGTTGGAGAAGACTCATGAGAGTCCCTTGGAATGCAAGGAGATCCAACCAGTCCATCCTAAAGGAAATCAGTCCTAAATATTCATTGGGAGGACTGATGCTGAGGCTGAAACTCCAATACTTTGGCTACTTCATGTGAAGAACTGACTCATTGGAAAAGACCTCGATTCTGGGAAAGATAGAATGTGGGAGGAGAAGGGGTCAATAGAGGATGAGATGGTTGGATGGCATCACTGACTCGATAAACATGAGTTTGAATAAACTCTGGGAGTTGGTGATGAACAGGGAAGCTTGGTGTGCTGCAGTCCACGGGGTCTCAAAGAGTCACACACGACTGAGCAACTGAGCTGAACTAAATCCTGGGAAAGCTCAGTCCAGTAGCATGCTGCTTGATGTAATATACCTTGTCTTCTTGTTAAACTCCTGTTTAATTGGAGAATAATATCTGCTATAGGCTGTCTTCAAATTCTCTCTGTGATACTTCTAATTTATTAGGTATAAAAAGAGTGGTCAGCTATGAAGAAAATATTTTTCCACTGTATTATCGAGATGGCATAGGTTTTTAATCTGTAGATTATTTTTTGTCCCTCAAACAAAAGTTTTATAGAACAAGAGCTGTACCATCATGATGTTAGATTCTTATTCAGTGCACAATTTAGTTTGTGATCATGCATTTAATTAAAATACAGTCATTAGCCTTGGCATTATCTTGTGTACAATATGGTTAAACAATTTTTAAAAGGTTCATTGGAATTACAGGGTGACCTCTTTAAATGAATGGAATTCGAGACAGCCTCATTCTATAACAAAGATGAATTATATATAACCAAATCCTATTTTACCAATGTATTTAAGTGCTTCATTCCAGAGTATTGTACTATCTGAATAGTATTGCAAAAGCTTTGCCATAAAGGACAGGGTCAAAAATATTTCAAGCACATTCCTAAATATAGCCTAAATATCATGTGTGAAATAGTCATTAAAGCAAAGAAGAATAGAGGAAACCATCTGAATATAATAAGGAGCTAAGCTTTTTAAAGAGATTTCTAGTATATATTCAAATAGGCCCAAAACATTGAGTTCTGTGTCTAATTAGTCTTATTTTAATAATGATTAAATATTTTGATAGTGGTTGCTATATATTTTTAGTATTTATTCCTATTAAGCCATGGTGTTAGTTTTCAAATGATTTACCTTTGATATGAAATATTTCTGGGATTTTACTTGAAGTATTTATTGTAACCTACTAATAAAATGAGGTTTATATAGTTGATCAGAATTTTGTTCCATTCAGTCCTCAGTCATGTCTGACTCTGCGTCCCCATGGACTGCAGCATGCCAGGCTTCTCTGTCCATCACCAACTTCCAGAGCTTACTCAAACTCATGTTCATGGAGTTGGTGGTGCCATCCAACCATCTCATCATCTGTCGGCCCCTTCTCCCGCCTTCAATCTTTCCCAGCATCAGGGTTTTTTCAAATGAGTCAGTTTTTCACATCAAGTGCCCAAAGATTTGGAGTTTCAGCTTCATCATCAGTCCTTCCAATGAAAATTCAAGACTGGTTTCTTTTAAGATGGACTGGTTGGATCTCCTTGCAGGGACTCTCAAGAGTCTTCTCCAACACCACAGTTCAAAAACATCAATTCTTCAGTGCTCAGCTTTCTTATAGTCCAATTCTCATACCCCTTCATGACTGTTGGAAAAACCGTAGCTTTGACAAGGCGGACATTTGATGGTAAAGTAACATCTCTGCTTTTTAATATGCTGTCTAGGTTGGTCATAACTTCTCTTCCAAGGAACAAGCGTCTTTTAATTTCATGGCTGCAGTCACCATCTCCAGTTATTTTGGAGCCCCAAAAATAAATTCTGCCACTGTTTCCACATCTATTTGCCATGAAGTGATGGGTCCAGATGCCATGATTTTAGAAAAAGCAAGAGAGTTCCGGAAAAAAATCTACTTCTGCTTTATTGACTATGCCAAAGCCTTTTACTGGGTGGATCACAACAAACTGTGGAAAATTCTTCAAGAGATAGGAATATTAGACTACCTGACCTGCCTCCTCAGAAATCTGTATGCAGGTCAAGAAGCAGCAGTTAGAACTGGACATGCGAAAACAGACTGATTCCATATCGGAAGAGTATATACAAGACTGTATGTTGTCACCCTGCTTATTTAACTTCTATGCAGAGTACATCATGAGAAATGCTGGACTGGATGAAGAACAAGCTGGAATAAAGTTTGCTGGAAGAAATATCAATAACCTCAGATAATGCACCACCCTTAGTGCGGAAGCGAAGAAGAACTAAAAAGCCTCTTGATGAAAATGAAAGAAGAGAGTGAAAAAGTTGGCTTAAAACTTTCAACATTCATAAAACCAAGATCCTGGCATCTGATCAGAATTAGTTGTACACAGAAATCCCATGGACAAAGGAGAGAGTTGGGCTACAGTTGATGGAGTTGCAAAAGAGTTGAACACAGCAACTAAACAACAACAACTTCTTGAAATGTATCTGGTAATCTTCAAAATAAGATATTTATTGATGAAATGAGCAACCTTTCTTGGAAAAATATTTGAACTTCAATAAATAATAGTACTCTTTCAGATTGTTTTAATCCATCCAGTTATTAATTCCAAAATATTAATTAACCACTTACTTTGTGATACACATTATATTATGATATAAATAAAATAGCTAATAATAATATCTAACATTAGTTGAATACCTATTTAGTCAAGAACACATCAAAACATTTTATTTGCAATAAAGTATCCAATCCAAAAACTACCATGTAAGGCAAAAACTCATTAATCCCTCCATTGGTAAGGAAAGCAATACTGAAAGAGACATGAAATGATTTGGCAATGTTTACCTAACACAAAAGTGGTAAAATTCATATTTAGCAAAACTCTAGGTTAGAATGCTTTTAATAGTTAAGCTCTTCTTTCTCTATGAAGGAGAAATCCCTAAGGTTTTGCATAAATTATAATACATCATGAACTTTTGAATTAATATAATAAGTAATACAAACACATGAGTAGATAATTACAGTTCGCTGTGATAAAACTTTTATCAGCCAGTTGTAGGTGTTTAGGCAGGGTATAGAACCAGTCAGTGGTGACTTTCAGAGTATAGTCTCTTGCAACAGCAGTTTTCTCCCTTAAAAAAAAAAGTCTTCCAGTTAGCAACCAACTCTTAAGATACTAAATACAACCTAATGGAAACCTATACAATTTGTAGATCTCTTCTGTAAGAGAAACAAATTCCATAGTTTTCGGTTTTTTTCCCAATACTTTTTACTTTTTAATACTTGCTATAGCTCAGGGTTTGCCATCCTCCAGGCCACACTCGTGTTGTTGCCTGGAGAATCCCAGGGACGGGGGAGCCTGGCGGGCTACCATCTATGGGGTTGCACAGAGTTGGACACGACTGAAGCAACTTAGCAGCAGCAGCAGCAGCAGGCCACAGACCAGTACCTCCTGTGAGAACAACAGCAACATTAGATTAGAAATAAAGTGCACCATAAGTGTGATGTGCTTGAATCATCCTGAAATCCTCCCCATCCCAGTCTTAGGAAACATTATCTTCCATGAAATGAGTCCCTGGTGCCAAAATGATTGGGACTGCTGTGGTCTTTCAAAAATGAATATATATTAATACTGATGTATATCTGTGCCCTTTTCATGTTGATGTATGGAAAACCATCACAATATTGTAAAGTCATTATCTTCCAATTAAACTTAACTAATTTAAAAAGAATAATGCATATACATGCAAAAATTAATATATGTTAAATCATTATTTATACTTAGATTGGTTATTGGAGAAAGATGTATATTTATTATTGTGTTTTCATGCCATAATATAATACATTTTAATTATATGCTTAATAATTTCAGCAGGTAACACTCTTGCTTCTATTACATGAGGAAATTAAATATGGCAAGAATCCATCTTGTTCTCCAAGGGCATGATTACTTGTAGATTTTTTCAACTAGCTAAATCAGTTTTATAGGCACTCACTGTCTTCCATGTATGGTTCATGAAGTCCTGGTTGTTGTTTAACTATTACTACATCATGTCATTCATCCTATTTTCAAGCAAAAGTATAATAATAAAAAAAGCAGTATTATCTGGAAAGGCACTAATAGCAGTGAAGCTGTGATTAAATACAGAAGATAAAAGACTGGGAAGGGGGCATTTACCAGAAAAGTCAGACAAAGAACTCTTCCGATATGCATACATAAGGAAAATATATTTTTGTATTGTTTTCCAATTTAACACTCAATTTTGCAAATGTAGATATATATTTCTGTTATATAACAAGTGGGAAGCTGCTGTTATTTGAATTATTTTTATATCATTTAGAAATTTATATTATTTTAAAGTAAGGCAGTCATTTTTATATCCAAGGATTATAATCATTTCATAATTAAAATTTAAGTTATTTTGTACTCATAGGAGTATCATTCAACTTATCTAAATTTTAATTAATTGAATCATTGCTTACCATTAGTCCAACTAGAACTATTTTTTTTAGAGCTATTTTAAAGTTTCTTTTAAAAAATTATTGGAATATAGTTGATTTACAATGTTATGCTAGTTTCAGATGTACAGCAAAGTGAATCAGTTATACGTAAACATATATCTACTCTTCTTTCAGATTATTTTGCAATAGACCATTACAGAGTATTGAGTAGACTTGCTTGTGCTATGCAGTAGATCTTTATTAGTTATCTATTTTATATATAGTAGTGTGTGTATGTCAATCTCAGTCTCCCAATTTACCCCTTGCCTACTTTATCCCCTGGTAACTATATGTTTGTTTTCCACATCTGTGACTCTATTTCTGTTTCATCAATAATTTCTTTTGTACAATTTTTATTGATTCCACATATAAGTGATATGATATATTTGCTTTTCTGTGTCTGACTTACTCCACTCAATATGATGGTCTCTAGGCCCATCCATGTTGCTGCAAATGTGTGTGTACAGTCACTTAAGACATGCCCAACTCTTTGCGACCCTATGGACTGTAGTCCATCAGGCTCCTCTGTCCATGGGATTCTCCAGGTAAGAATACTGGAGTGGGTTGTCCTGCCCTCCTCCAGGGGATCTTCCTGAACCAGGGATTGACCTGCATTTCCTACATTGCAGGCAGAATCTTTACCCACTGAGTGCTACAATTGACATTATTTTGTTCTTTTGATGGCTGAGTAATATTCCATCTCTGTCTATTCCTATGTTAATGGACATTTAGGTTGCTGCCATACCCTGGCTATTGTAAACAGTGTTGTAATTAAACATTGGGATGCATGTATCTTTTCAAATTATGGTTTTCTCTGGGTCTATGCCTAGGAGTGGGGTTTCTGGGTCATATGATAGCTCTATTTTTAGTTTTTAAAGGAACTTCCTTACTATTTTCCGTGTGACTATACCAATTTGCATTCCCATCAACAGTGTAGGACAATTCCCAAAGGCTTCTTTAAAGAGAATGCTCATTTGAAACAAAACCACGTTAACTTGGAATCTACTGAAAGCTACTTTGTTCTAGAGATATATTAATTCTAAGACCATATACCACATAACTGGTATAAATATTTCACTTGTGGTTGGAAAATGAATTTACCTCTGAAAGAAAAAACAAACAAACAAACACTTTCCCACCCCGCCCCCAGAAGCATTAGGATCAACATTTTTTTTTGTTTGTTTAAATAAGGAATTGTAGGTACTTGTCATTAAGAAATGTGATTTTATAGAGACAGCCCATACCTGGATTGTAATAGTGACCATGTACAACAATCATTTTGAGAAATTTCTTTAACTCTGTTGAGGGGGTACACATCCATTAAGTTATTAGTAATCTTTCAATTGAAGCCATGATTAAACTATTTCTCTATCAAGTCAGACACAGTTTTGCTTTGGTAATTTTTTTCTAGCAATCCATCTGGTTAGAACAGTTTTTTCCCAAATAACCCTTTGGCTGAGGAAGTCATCTCCTTCAAATTTATATCAATTTTTACTTTACTTCCACACTCCCTCCCCCACATACTCCCAGCAATCCCTGCACCCCTCTTTCATTCTTACACTTCTTTTTTCCTACAACATCTACCATAAGGTTGCTAAATTTAGCAAATAAATATGGTGTGCCTCATTAAATTGAATTTCAATAAACAGCAAATATGTTTTTAGTGTATGTATGTTCCACAAAACATGCAATAAAGGACATACATATACCAAAAAGTTATTTCTAATTTATCGTAAAAACACATTTACTTTTATGAGTTTGATAGTCCTGTATTTTATCTGGAAACTCTAACTTGTAACCATCAAATATGTTTATTGACTTTACAAATGTTAATTCCATATTTTTTGTCTCCCATGAGACCTGGGATATCTGACTTTTTTTAAAAATCAATTTTCAAGTAGCTGAAACAGACTGGACTTGAAGCTTATGCTCAATAAATACTTGGAGGATAAAATTTGTTTTAATAAAGATAACCTAAAGGTTTTTTTTTTTTTTCCCAATATAATCTCAGTACATACATTTGATTCAATTTTAAAATTCACTTTAATAGTTAATTCTTATTTTATATGAATAATTAATGAGCATGAAAAGTATTTATTTTAAAATTCATTACTTAAAATGAATTTTAATGAAAAGTATTAATTAAATTCAAAACTTCTATGAACTATTTTTTGAGATGACTACACTAAAGCATGGGTGCAATCCAAGAATGAGGAGTTCTTTCTGGAAGGCACAAACACTCATTTCAGTACTATTAATTTTTTTTATTCAACAAATGCTGAGGAGATTCAAGTATGAGGATTATTATAATAGTGAATTATAAATGTCTTTCATTTGGCTACATCCCATTAGTTTATGATGGTGAGTAAACAACTGATCTGTGCTTTTTTGTTAGGATCAATCTATGGTGGGGACTTCCCAGAAAGATCTCTGGTAGAGAATCTGCCTGCCACTGCAGGAGATGTGGGTTTGATTCCTGGATCATGATGATACCCTGAAGAAGGAAATGGCAACTTATACCAGTATTCTTGCCTGGGAAATCACATGGACAGAGGAGCCTGGCAGGGTACAGTCCATGGCATGACAAAAGAGTCAGACAAAGTTTAGCAACTAAACCACAACAAATCTATTTTGACTTCTAAAATTCAAATCAGATTAAGCAGTGTAAATATTTTTTCCTAAGTTAATATCTGTAAGGTCTCTTTCAAGTTAATTTCCCTTCTCAGTTCAGTTCAATCGCTCAGTCGTATCCGACTCTTTATGACCCCATGATTCGCAGCACGCCAGGCCTCCCTGTCCATCACCAACTCCCGGACTTCACTCAGACTCACGTCCATCGAGTCAGTGATGCCATCCAGCCATCTCATCCTCTGTCGTCCCCTTCTCCTCTTGCCCCCAATCCCTCCCAGCATCAGAGTCTTTTCCAGTGAGTCAACTCTTTGCATGAGGTGGCCAAAGTACTGAAGTTTCAGCTTTAGCATCATTCCTTCCAAAGAAATCCCAGGGCTGATCTCCTTCAGAATGGACTGATTGGATCTCCTTGCAGTCCAAGGGACTCTCAAGAGTCTTCTCCAACACCACATTTCAAAAGCATCAATTCTTTGGCGCTCAGCTTTCTTCACAGTCCAGCTCTCACATCCATACATGACCACTGGAAAAACCATTGCCTTGACTAGACAGACCTTTGTTGGCAAAGTAATGTCTCTGCTTTTGAATATGCTATATAGGTTAGTCATAACTTTTCTTCCAAGGAGTAAGCATCTTTTAATTTCATGGCTGCAGTCACCATCTGCAGTGATTTTGGAGCCAAAAAAAAAATAAAGTCTGACACTGTTTCCACTGTTTCCCCATCTATTTCCCTTGAAGTGATGGGACCAGATGCCATGATCTTCATTTTCTGAATGTTGAGTTTTAAGCAAAGAGTATAATCAATCTGATTTCAGTGTTGATCATCTGGTGATGTCCATGTGTAGAGTCTTCACTTGTGTTGTTGGAAGAGGATGTTTGCTATGACCAGTGCATTTTCTTGGCAAAACTCTATTAGTCTTTGCCCTGCTTCATTCAGTATTCCAAGGCCAAATTTGCCTGTTACTCCAGGTGTTTCTTGACTTCCCACTTTTGCATTCCAGTCCCCTATAATGAAAAGGACATCTTTTTTGGGTGTTAGTTATAAAAGGTCATGTAGGTCTTCATAGAACTGTTCAACTTCAGCTTCTTCAGTGTTACTGGTTGGGGCATAGACTTGGATTACTGTGATATTGAATGCTTTACCTTTGAAATGAACAGAGTTCATTTTGTCGTTTTTGAGATTGCATCCAAGTACTGCATTTCAGACTCTTTTGTTGACTATGATGGCTACTCCATTTCTTCTAAGGGATTCCTGCCCACAGTAGTAGATATAATAGTCATCTGAGTTAAATTCACCCATTCCAGTCCATTTTAGTTCGCTGATTCCTAGAATGTTGATGTTAACTCTTGCCATCTCCTATTTGACCACTTCTACTTTGCCTTGATTCATGGACCTGACATTCCAGGTTCCTATGCAATATTGCTCTTTACCACAACAGACCTTGCTTCTATCACCAGTCACATCAACAACTGGGTATTGTTTTTGCTTTGGCTCCATCCCTTCATTCTTTCTGGAGTTATTTCTTCACTGATCTCCAGTAGCATATTGGGCACCTACCGACCTGGGGAGTTCCTCATTCAGGATCCTATCATTTTGCTTTTTCATACTGTTCATGGGGTTCTAAAGGCAAGAATACTGAAGTGGTTTGCAATTCCCTTCTCCAGAGGGATGGAATGGGGAGGGAGGAGGGAGGGGGGTTCGGGATGGGGAACACATGTATACCTGTGGCGGATTCATTTTGATATTTGGAGAGGACTCTTGAGAGTCCCTTGGACTGCAAGGAGATCCAACCAGTCCATTCTGAAGGAGATCAACCCTGGGATTTCTTTGGAAGGAATGATGCTAAAGATGAAACTCCAGTACTTTGGCCATCTCATGTGAAGAGTTGACTCACTGGAAAAGACTCTGATGCTGGGAGGGATTGGGGGAGGAAGAGAGGGGGTTGACAGAGGATGAGATGGCTGGATGGCATTACTGGCTCAATGGATGTGAGTCTGAGTGAACTCCGGGAGTTGGTGATGGACAGGGAGGCCTGGCGTGCTGCGATTCATGGGATCATAAAAAGTCGGACATGACTGAGCGACTGAACTGAACTAAACTGAAGATGATTAAATATAGTGAGACAGACACAGAGACCAGACTTATGGACAAGAGGAGTGAAGGGGGAGGAAAGAGAGGGTGGGATGTATGGAGAGAGAAATATGGAAACTTACATTACTGTATGTAAAATAGATAGCCAATGGGAGGTTGCAATACGACTTGGGGAACTCAGACATGGGCTATGTAACAACCTAGAGGTGTGGGATGGGGAAGAAGGTGGGAGGGGGAATCTATGGGGAGGGGATGTATGTATGCCTATGGCTGATTTATGTTGATGTTTGGCAGAAACAACACAATTCTGTAGAGCAATTATCCTTCAATAAAAAAATAATTTAAAAATTTAAAAAATTTTTAAAAAGTTTAAAACTATTTGGAAATGCTTATATAGATTCATTGCTAATTTCCATATCTAAAAGTATTTAGGTTTTTCATCTCATAAACATGAGAAAATGTGAAATGGATATGATTTATCTATGATAAATATATTTCTATAAATAAAGCTTATTTCCTCTGTTCTATTTTTTCTCCTTTTCCCAAAGACCTCACAGTGTTTCAATTTTTGAAATATTTCCTCTAACCAGGAAAAATTAAACAGCTGCTACAGATAAAATGAGCATCACCAGCAGATATTAAAACTGTCACCTGATGGAAACTGGGGCTCAACATTAGGCCTTCAAGCAATAACCAGCAGTATAATTTTGTAACTCATATATCAATTAACTTTATATTACTGTCACACATGACACTAACAGCTAACAATATTTCTTCATGCTGCTATCTTAATTGCAAAGTATGGGTGCTGAACGTGAATATCTCAAGATGAAAATATGTCCTATTAAAAAGTATCTAAGCTGTTTGTCAAAATTTATTGGAAATCTATAAATCTAATGGTAGGAAGAGTTTTATCTTAATTTTTAAATAATCTTCAGAATTAATGCAGACTTTATAGTATATAAAGTGATTTTGTATAATTTGGAAGTTTAAAAATATGTTTGCACATACTGATTTTCTATAAAATCATTAATTTACCTATGTAAATTCAACACAATTATGGGGATCAAGCAGTGCCTAGGATTTCAAAATTTCATTATTTTAGGATGGTAGCAGTGTTTGAGGACTTAGAGAAATGTGATTTTATTTGAGGTTAATGTTATTCGGACCAGTAGTTGTAGAAGATTGGAAAAGACACCAACTTTAGAATGTTTGGAGACTATCTTAAGGAAATAGACTGTCAGGGAAAGATAGTAGAGGTGATGTTTGTTTTAAGGGTAATGAGAAAGAGGAAGGGGAAACTTTAAAGATGAATTGATAAAAGTTTTTATTAAAGGGAAGTACATTAAAATTAATAGTGATGGGCTGTGAAAAGACTTTTTCTTTTCAGATTGCCCCTTTTTATCTTTAATAATAAATGTTTTAAACCAAATTAGAAGGTTTCTTAATTTTCAACCCCTGGGTAAACTTCTATTTTTCTGTAAATCATATGAAACAATAAAAATAAACTTAATATATGTATACTTGCAATTATGATGAGAATATCATTAGCTTTCATCATAATCTTACAGGCACTCCTGACCTTAAAAAGGTTAGAAGCACTGGTTGATTATTATCTTTGCATTTCCACCACATGTTCTTGATAATGAGGCTTTTGCAAAGATAGACCAAATAAGCTTGGTAGACTGAAAGTTCTTAAAAGAAACTGTTTTTCTTCTGCCCAAGCATCCAGTATCATGTTTTGTATATAATAAGTGGAAGTTACTGAATGCTGTTTGAATGAATAAATGGATGAATGAATAAAAATAAATGGCTAGATGGATGACTCAATAACTTTTTGAATTGATAGTATTAGAATATTAATCCTTACCAACACATTAAACCTGAATGTTCTCTGGTAAAAATTCAGCTAAGAAGTTAATTTACTTACATCAAACTCCCAGAGAAGTCTTTGCAATGTATATGTAATTGATGTGATTAAAAATATATTACAGGTAGTTGTGGATAGTCAAGGAAAACTTAAGCAAGGAGTCCAAGGGAGAAAGTAGGAGTATTTGTTGACCCAATTAGTTTCCCATGGGTTTAGGCAAAGAATTTTCAACCCACAATAAACCATCTCATGTTACATTGCATTGATTAACTAAACATATTTATTGGGCATTGTATATATAACAGATCTTAGGCTAGAAGTGAGGTATATAAAAATGTAAAATCAGTGTAATCTACCTTCTAAGCTATCTCATAGTCTGGTGGATACAAAGACAGGAAAATCAATAAATCAAATAACTATCATTGGAGGCATAAACAAATTGATTCTTCCTTCTCATCACTCTACTAAAGTATGATAAGCCTGGATTTCTTTAAGCCTTTGCTGCTGAGTCACGTCAGTTGTGTCCGACTCTGTGCAACCCCGTAGACAGCAGTCCACCAGGCTCCCATCCCTGGGATTCTCCAGGCAAGAATACTGGAGTGGGTTGCCATTTCTTTCTCCAATGCATGAAAGTGAAAAGTGAAAGTGAAGTCGCTCAGTCGTGTCCGACTCTTCCTGACCCCATGGATTGCAGCCCACCAGGCTCCGCCGTCCATGGGATTTCCAAGGCAAGAGTACTGGAGTGGTTAAGCCTTTGGGAAGACAAAATTAAGGAATAAGTGACAAGCACACCATTAAATATATTTCTCCTTTATAGTCAGCATATTTGGACATTTGACTTCTCACGTACATACTCATTGATCCTCCTGTAAAGGACATTTCTCTGTATTTTGGCTAAACGTTTCAGCATGCCTCAATGATATGATATTGGGCACTAATACACAAATTGTAACCTTTTAGGATGAAATTTACTTGTTTTTTCACTGGAGGAACTATTTCTCAAGGCAGGCTGAATTTATTCAGTACAGAAATCCATTCCTTTCTAGGATACAAAATGTTTCACAGTGGAGTTGGATCACAAACCCTTCTAAAGCACTAGAGAACAGGATATTTAAGTAGCATGGGTGGAAAAACTGATTGTGAAACTTGAAATTCAGACTAGCATTTGTGCTTTCCATTCTATTAGGAATATCACAATGCGGCTTCAAAAAAGCGGAAGCTGAAAAATTACAGCAGCAGGGTATTTCCAGGGGACTACTGAGCCAGAAGATCTCAGATTTCTGAGTTTGGACAGAAAAGAATATTGACTTGTTTTTGTTTATTTTTTCTTTTTATAATGTTTATATTGATAGATACAACCAGAATTATAATGCACTGAAGATGGTTCATCTTGGGGGGAAAAAAAAATAAAACTTCATGCTATTCTTACTGGATTTAAGAAAAGAAAAAGAAAGTGAAGTTGCTCAGTTGTGTCTGACTCTTTGCGGCCCCATGGGCTGTAGCCTCCCAGGCACCTCTGTCCATGGGATTTTCCAGGCAAGAGTACTGGAGTGGGTTGCCATTTCCTTCTCTAAGGGATCTTCCTGATCCTGGGATCAAACCCGAGTCTCCTGCATTGCAGGCAGACGCTTTACCATTTGAGCCACGAGGGAAGAACTTATATGAGAGAAGATACTGTATGGGAAATAAATGTTGTGGCACCACTGCTAGCCGTGTATCTTTTCAAATGGGATCACCAGTCAATAGGGAGGATATATTAAGTTTATATCAAGCCAAAATTACAAGTTCTACAACACATGAAACTTAATTTTCATATGTGTACAGTCATACATGTAGCACTGAGCATTCTTAAAAGTTGTAAATGCAGTCCAAATGCTGAGACAAGACAATATATGCCACAGGAGATTCCAAATTCATTTAGATAATTAAAAAAAAAAAACTTCTCAAACTGAGACTTTCATGGAAATCTTCGTTTGCTCTGGCCATCAAAAAAACAACAACAACAACAACAACAACAACCAAAACCACTAAACGAAGCCATACATCGAACTACTCTATCAGTTCAGTCCTTAACAGTCTTAAGCAAGGACTCATTGTCCTAACTATTTTTAGACACTCGAAGTACCAAACATTGTATTTCAATTTCAGCAAGGTCAAGGCAAATTGGAAGTGGTCAAAATGGAGATGACAAGAGTGAATGTGGACATTCTAGGAATCAGTGAACTAAGATGGACTGGAAAGGGTGATTTTAACTTGACCATTATATCTACTACCGTGGTCAAGAATCCCTTAGAAGAAATGGAGTAGCCATCATAGTCAACAAAAGAGTCTGAAATGCAGTACTTGGATGGGATGCAATTCAAAAATGACAGAATGATTTCTGCTCATTTCAAAGGCAAACCGTTCAATATCATGGTAATCCAAGTCTATGTCCCGACCAGTAATGCTGAAGAAGCTGAAATTGAACGGTTCTATGAAGACCTACAAGACCTTTTAGAATTAATACCCCCAAAAAGATGTCCTTTCCATTATAGGGGACTGGAATGCAATGTAGGAAGTCAAGAAATACCTGGAGTCAGTTCAGTTCAGTTCAGTTCAGTCGCTCAGTCGTGTCTGACTCTTTGAGACCCCATGAATCAAAGCATGCCAGGCCTTGCTGTCCATCACCAACTCCCAGAGTTCACTCAGACTCACGTCCATCGAGTCAGTGATGCCATCCAGCCATCTCATCCTCTGTCATCCCCTTCTCCTCCTCCCCCAATGCCTCCCAGCATCAGAGTCTTTTCAATGAGTCAACTCTTCGCATGAGGTGGCCAAAGTACTGGAGTTTCAGCTTTAGCATCATTCCTTCCAAAGAAATCCCAGGGCTGATCTCCTTCAGATTGGATTGATTGGATCTCCTTGCAGTCCAAGGGACTCTCAAGAGTCCTCTCCAACACCACAGTTCAAAAGCATCAATTCTTCAGCGCTCAGCCTTCTTCACAGTCCAACTCTCACATCCATACATGACCACAGGAAAAACCATAGCCTTGACTAGACGGACCTTTGTTGGCAAAGTAATGTCTCTGCTTTTGAATGTGCTATATAGGTTGGTCGTAACTTTCCTTCCAAGGAGTAAGCGTCTTTTAATTTCATGGCTGCAGTCACCATCTGCAGTGATTTTGGAGCCCAAACAAATAAAGTCTGCCACTGTTTCCACTGTTTCCCCATCTATTTCCCATGAAGGGATGGGACCAGATGCCATGATCTTGGTTTTCTGAATGTTGAGCTTTAAGCCAACTTTTACACTCTCCACTTTCAGTTTCATCAAGAGGCTTTTTAGTTCCTCTTCCCTTTCTGCCAGAAGGGTGGTGTCATCTGCATATCTGAGGTTATTGATATTTCTCCCAGCAATCTTGATTCCAGCTTGTGCTTCTTCCAGTCCAGCGTTTCTCATGATGTACCCTGCATATAAGTTAAATAAACAGAGTGACAATAAACAGCCTTGATTTACTCCTTTTCCTATTTGGAACCAGTCTGTTTTTCCATGTCCAATTCTAACCGTTGCTTCCTGACCTGCATACAAATTTCTCAAGAGGCAGATCAGGTGGTCTGGTATTCCCATCTCTTTCAGAATTTTCCACAGTTTATTGTGATTCACACAGTCAAAGGCTTTGGCATAGCCAATAAAGCAGAAATAGATGTTTTTCTGGAACTCTCTTGCTTTTTCCATGATCCAGCAGATGTTGGCAATTTGATCTCTGGTTCCTCTGCCTTTTCTAAAACCAGCTTGAACATCAGGAAGTTCATGGTTCACATACTGCTGAAGCCTGGCTTGGAGAATTTTGAGCATTACTTTACTAGTGTGTGAGATGAGTACAATTGTGTGGTAGTTTGAGCATTCTTTGGCATTGCCTTTCTTTGGGATTGGAAGGAAAACTGACCTTTTCCAGTCCTATGGCCACTGCTGAGTTTTCCAAATTTGCTTGCATATTGAGTGCAGCACTTTCACAGCATCATCTTTCAGGATTTGAAATAGCTCAACTGGAATTCTATCACCTCCACTAGCTTTGTTCATAGTGATGCTTTCTAAGGCCCACTTGACTTCACATTCCAGGATGTCTGGCTCTAGGTCAGTGATCATACCATCATGATTATCTGGGTCATGAAGATCTTTTTTGTACAGTTCTTCTGTGTATTCTTGCCATCTCTTCTTAATATCTTCTGCTTCTTAGGTCCATACCATCTCTGTCCTTTATCAAGCCCATCTTTGCATGAAATGTTCCCTTGGTATCTCTAATTTTCTTGAAGAGAATGGTAAATTACATCAATATAATTTTATAGAATAATTGCTGTACTATTTTGACTTAACCCTTTATAATCATCTCAATTCAAGATGTCTCTAGTTTCTCAAAATGTAATTTAATACAGTGAATTCTATCCCTAGTTACACAAATATTCATTATGCAAATGTCTCAGCATAAAAATAGGATTCATTTCATTATATTTATCCTGAAGGATACCTTGTCAAGCCAGTTATGTATTATTTTAATTTCTCTATTATGTATTCAACACTTGAATCTGTTATTAAAATATATTCATAATTTTATGGAGAAAGAAATGGCAACCCATTCCAGTATTCTTGCCTGGAAAATCCTATGGATAGAGGAGCCTGGCAGGCTACAGTCCATGGGGTCTAAAGAATGGGACAAAACTTAGTGACTAAACCACCCATACTTAATTTTCTACTCTAAATAGAGTCATTTAGATGTTAACTTTTCAACTAGGGAATGAGCATATATTTATATATAATACATCTTATTATTATCAAATGCTTTAAATGTGTACCCTTATACACATATATAACACTACCTACCAGTTTTTAGCCATATAATATATATTTTAACATGATAAAAATACACATTTTTGTTTTTTTAATGCATTTCAATATCTTTTAGTTTGATACTAAATTTGATTTTTAAAATCTCCTTATTTAAATAAAATATGATGGTAAATAATGAGAAATGAACTGATTATTTATGGAACTGAATGGATAGACACTCTTCTCCATTTAGTAAGTCCTCTGTTATACTGTTTCACTTACTCATGTATCTTTTGTTGGTAGTTGCTTTATAGACAAGTATTTCCTTACTTGTATCTTTTTTTATAGTTGCATTTTAGAAAAATAATTTTTTGAATTATGTATTAAATGTGACTCTCCCTCCCTTTCAAAATGTCTTCATTTAGGTGAATATTTTTTATAAGAATCCATGGGAATTTTATAGACATTTGAGAAAGTCTTTTTTTGGGGGGGGGGATGGGATTGGAGCTAAGAGGCAGAAAGAGGAATTAATTTAAACTAATTTATATGATTTATACAAACATGCCTGTTAAGAAACATAGAGAAAGATGGTGCTTTAGATTCATCAGTTCAGTTCAGTTCAGTCGCTCAGTCGTGTCCGACTCTTTGCGACCCCATGAATCGCAGCACACCAGGCCTCCCTGTCCATCACCAACTCCCAGAGTTCACCCAGACTCACGTCCATCGAGTCAGTGATGCCATCCAGCCATCTCATCTTCTGTCATCCCCTTCTCCTCCTGCCCCCAATCCCTCCCAGCATCAGAGTCTTTTCAATGAGTCAACTCTTTGCATGAGGTGGCCAAAGTACTGGAGTTTCAGCTTTAGCATCATTCCTTCCAAAGAAATCCCAGGGCTGATCTCCTTCAGAATGGACTGGTTGGATCTTCTTGCAGTCCAAGGGACTCTCAAGAGTCTTCTCCAACACCACAGTTCAAAAGCATCAATTCTTCGGTGCTCAGCCTTCTTCACAGTCCAGCTCTCACATCCATACATGACCACAGGAAAAACTATAGCTTTGACTAGACGGACCTTTGTTGGCAAAGTAATGTCTCTGCTTTTAAATATCCTATCTAGGTTGGTCATAACTTTCCTTCCAAGGAGTAAGCATCTTTTAATTTCATGGCTGCAGTGACCATCTGCAGTGATTTTGGAGCCCAAACAAATAAAGTCTGCCACTGTTCCCACTGTTTCCCCATCTATTTCCCATGAAGTGATGGAACCAGATGCCATAATCTTCGTTTTCTGAATGTTGAGCTTTAAGCCAACTTTTTCACTTTCCACTTTCACTTTCATCAAGAGGCTTTTTAGTTCCTCTTCCCTTTCTGCCAGAAGGGTGGTGTCATCTGCATATCTGAGGTTATTGATATTTCTCCCAGCAATCTTGATTCCAGCTTGTGTTTCTTCCAGTCCAGCGTTTCTCATGATGTACTCTGCATATAAGTTAAATAAGCAGGGTGACAATATACAGCCTTGACGTATTCCTTTTCCTGTTTGGAACCAGTCTGTTGTTCCATGTCCGGTTCTAACTGTTGATTCCTGACCTGCATACAAATTTCTCAAGAGGAAGATTGGGTGGTCTGGTATTCCCATCAGAGGCCATTTAATTTAGGAAAATTTGTACTTGTGTTTCTCACCAGTTCATTTTATATATGAATATTGTTCTGAATTTCCTGATATTCTACTTCCCACATATAATGTGAACATGGTTAGACCTATCATGTAGACAATCAGATAAAGAATATTTCTGTTACTGGATTAAAGTGATAACCTAACAACATGGTCTCCTCATGTTTCATTCAAAGCAATAGCCAAACCAACTTTTTTTTTTTTAAGTATTAAAAAAAGAAATTACATCTGTACTGGAATCCTTTGCAAAGCAGTTGAAGTGAATTCATTCCACAAAAGAGAACAAATGATATTAAACATCTTATCTTTTTTCTAACAATTTCCACAGAGTGACAGTTACTAAAAACTGTTTCCTATCCTCTTCCCCATTTTCCTACTACCAAACTTTTCATTTTTGCCCTCCTTCATTCACCTTCTCAATCTATTCTCACCTTCATCTAGTAGCTTTCCTAAAGTAAACCAGTTTTGGTATATTTTGGTTTCCTCAGTTCTTCAAATCTAGCTAATTCTGTGTTGAACAAAAAAGAAAGGAACGGGGCATGATGACATTCTTGTGCAGATGGAAAGGGTTGAGGCATCAATGAACACTAAAGAACGGTATAGTAATAACTTTGTCCCAGCAAAAGTTACATTGTCAAAAGGAGACATCTGCAAAGAGAAAATCGACAAGTGTTTATAGGTAGGATTTATGCATTGACTTCTATATTTAACTACACTCTTTAGCCCAGTTGATCCTTCCAATAGATATTATTCCTACAATTTCTAATGATGACCAAACAATTTAAGGTAACTGAAAGATGCATAACAAGTAAATGTAGGGGCCAAATCTAAACATAGATCTTCTAACGCCATACTGTCCATGCCAAGCAGAGTCAACCAATATTCTTCGAGGGATTATATAAATAATAATATATTTACTATTATAACAATGTGTTCTATGATATGCAAAGATCAATAATTCTCACAGCCATGTAAAAGGAAGAGGAAATATAGAGGAAGAAATAAATATTTTGGTAGAAATCAGCCCAATAAGGCAATAATATAGTTCAAAACATAGAGTTGTTAGAGTTTACTCAACTCTGTCTGAAAAATATTCATTCAGTTGGGTGAACAAATGCTATCAATGAATCAAGAGATAAGATTTATAATGCCGTTTTATGGCTGTCATTTTCCAGAAATATTTTGAACAAGAGCTGTTTCAAACTTTTACTACTCTTTTCAAACCCATCATCCCAATTTACCTTTAGTCTAAAGAAAATAATTCATCAAATATGAATTTTTTCAACTTTCTTCTACTCTATCATTATTAATCATACTTTAAATTCTTATCTAGATATTCATTTGTCTTTAGAAAAAATACTCTTATAAATTATCCTTTCAATGATTTCTATGTTTTTCTCTGTGATTTTTTTTTTTTGTTTTAACATAATAACTCCATCATGATCTTCCCTTTAACCTATCTACTAATCTTTATACATCCTTGGCTTTATTTCCTCAGTTTAAAGTTTTCCCCATGTTTATATTCATTGAAAAACAACAAATATGGCAAATAAGCAGCTACACCTCCACTCCAACTTCAACTCTTATTTTCTCATTCACTTGGAGTTGTCCGCTTTATTCTGGAAAATGTCACTCCACCATTGTTTTTTATCATCTTAACCTCCTTGGGCTATTGTAAATAAGATTTTTCTTGTTTTGTCAAAATCATTTCAAAGTTTGTCAGTTACTTTCTTTCTAACAGTGCAGTTTCCTCTCCTTCCAACCCTTATGAAATTGGACACTATGAACCAACATGATGGCCCCAACTTCCCACCTTTATCGAAGAATCACATTTCTAACAGCTTTTGGACATTTTGCCCTAAATCTGGCATTATCCTCTTCAGTCTCATATTCTTGAAACAGAGCTTATCTTTCCCACTGATTTTTTCTCCCCCTATCTACTTCATGGAATGGTGTATCCACTCAAGAGAACCAGGTACAAATTCATTTCCTGCAGTGTTTTCAGACTGATCTATTTGATGCCATCCATTTCATCTCTGAAACGGCAATTTTACTTCTCTTTCTTTTTTCATTATCCAAGTTTAGGTAGGCCCTTTTAGCTATATGGCTGAGAAGGTGTTGTGAAAGGGAAAGTGTTAGTTGCTTCGTGATATTGGACTCTTTGTAACCCCATCGACTGTAGACTGAGGAGGGCTTGGCAACTCACTCCAGTATTCTTGCCTGGAGAATTCCATTGACAGAAGGGCATGGAGGGCTATCATAGAGTGGACACAACTGAGCAACTAAGCATACAGACTGTAGCTTGCCAGGCTCCTCTGTCTATGGAATTCTCCAGGCAAGAATACTGGAGAGGGTAACTATTCTCTTCTCCATGTGATCTTCCTGACCCAGGGAATGACCTGGGTCTTCTGCAGTGGAAAGCATTGTATTATCTCGTTAATTCATTTGCCTACTTTCCTCAAGATTTTCCATCTCTGAGTCATTCACCAAACTGCTGACAAAGTTCTTCTTCTGTCACATAATGTGATGCTTCTTTTTTAAAACAACGTTTAAAACATTCTTTAAATCATTCAGTGCCAAACCTCTAACACACAGTGAACACAGTGAAGTCGCTCAGTCGTGTCCGACTCTTTGCGATCCCATGGACTGTAGCCTACCAGGCTCCTCTGTCCATGGAATTTTCCAGGCAACAGTACTGGAGTGGGTTAGCCATTTCCTTCTCCAGAGGATCTTCCCGACCCAGGGATCGAACCCAGGTCTCCCACAATGCAGGCAGACGCTTTACCATCTGAGCTACTAGGGAAACCCTGAACAAGAACCAGGGAAACTTCTAACTTTGAAGTCCAAAACATTTGAGCATGTTATTCTCAATAGTATGCCTTTTATTTAAATTATTTCTTTTTTCTGAAATGCCCTTACCTTCCTAAACCTCTTCAAATGGTAAACTTTACCTCTTTCATCATCCCCTTCTATGCCTGGGAAATCCATATCTATCTTTCAAGCCAGATCAAAGAGTTTCTCTTTTGAGCCTCTATTTTATTCCACCTTTCTCTACTCCTGAAAAAAAGGGAAGGGCACTTCTCTTTCTATCCCCTTACCCTTGGCACACACATCTGTTTAAAAAAAAATTCATCTATTTCTTCAGCTATCATTTACTTAATGCTTGTCATGTGCTGGGTGTCAGAGATATGATAGTGTCATTTTCTCATCAAATGACTTCCTCTCCAAAATGTGCATTGCTGTTTTTCATTTATGATTAATTTTATTGCTAAATTATTATTGTCTTAAGGCTTTTCATGTTTGTACAAGACTAGGACAACATTTGACTCTAAAAAGTTATATAGATGTTTATTAATTGATAAATATACTATTCTTTTCACTCTGTAACTATTATACTCTGAAGTATATTGGGTGAGACTTTTTCCTATAAAATTCATATTGCCTTGAAATTACTTTTTCTTGAGGCCCCAAAATACATTAATAGTACCTTCACTTCCTACATTAGTGGTGAAAGTGCTATAATAAAAAGCAGACACAAAACCAGTAACATACTTTAAGTAACAAAAACAAACTTTGTTTTCCTAAATTTAAGTGGTAGGGGCAGTGTTCAAAATAATAAACTTTATAATTTATCAAAAAATTAGAGACTTTTAAAGAGGAAAAATATATGTGTTGTTGCAGGATTGAATACGGAGGAAGAAATTGCATATTTATTAGATTATTATCATTTTACTGAGTAGAACAACTTTGTTTGATTTAATGATAATTACGTAAGAAAAAAATAATTAAGAAACTTTATTTGTGAACCTATAATTTTAGGTATCTCAGTGTGTGCATCTTGCTTTTTATTCAGAATGTCTTATTTGCTTTTAAAGGAGAGTGATATTGCCTATTTTCAAAATAGTATTTATAATAAAGTTCAATGCATAGAATTTGTGGGAGAACTTTGAGATAATGCAAAAACAGTAGTATTTTTTCACCGAACTGTGAAATGAAAGGTAAACTTTTCTTTAAAAATATCTGGTTCAATTCATTTTTGTAATACAAATGAAAAAGACTAAATTTGAATGGACAGTTGAAGCTGTGCACATATACCATGAGCTGTGTATACATTTGGTTAGGTTTCATAGAGACTAAATGCAAAAACAAGTTCTAGTAGTTGAAATACAAATTACATCTCTATTATTATTTACAGCCAGTAGATTTTTGAAAATTACATTGAGAATTATTTTTTACAGTATTAGATGTCCCTGTGACTGCGATTCTGCCAGAGAAACTGGTGGTCACAGAACGACTGAACCATTTGATTGCATTGTCAAAATAGTCAACACAGTAATTTCAATTTACCAAAACAGCACAATCTTTTCAAGCTCATAGAAAGACAATTTGAATAAGAAAAATAGGTATTTTTCTGAAAGATTATGTTGCAGTCCATTTACCTCAATTCATATACTATTGTTTTTATTTGCCTACTCATTCCTTTTTTTATAAGTGATTCATTTTGTTCACTCAAATTGTGCGTGGGTGTGTGTGTGAGAGAGAGAAAATAGTGATTGCTCACCAAGTGGTCAATTCTCTTTGTCAATTTCAGCTGGCAGAATTTTATTAAAAAAGGAAAATATGTAATTGTGAAAATGGATTCATTCTTTAAGAAAAAAGAAGTGAACCAGAGAAAAAGGATTTTTTTTGAGAGATAATCATTCTAATAGTGCCCTCATCAGAAGCTGTTGTTTTTTGTAAAAATAATATACAGAGGAAAACCCTGGTCAAGGACATAAAAGCATATGAGAATGATAAAAGAATATCACAGTGTAATGTAAAATGACATTTTCCTATTGGTCAAAAAGCTATTCCCATTGGAGTATCCATTGACCAATATTTCCAGCATAGAAATTCAATGAACCAAGAGAAAAAAAAATGAGAAAATTTAGGATTTCTTGATGAGTGGTTTGACCAATGAAATGCTTGATAGTATTTTTAGCTAGCCAAAGTGAATATGCCAAAAAATAAACTTCAAAGTTAATGTGAAGAGACAAAAACCTAATTAATGAGAGTATACTTCATTTTTGAGTGCTCCCAGTGCACATACTATGGACTGTTCATTATTTATATATAATATTAATAATTTTCACAACATATCCATGAGATGTATATCATTATTCCTTGTTTATACATTGGAAAATTTATGGACCATTTAAATAACTTTACTGATACCATAAAAATGCCTCCTGTGTTTGATTCCAAATATTTTTATTTATTTCAGTTTCTTTGCTTATTCTAATAAATTCTTATTGGGTTTAATGTATGTGGTAGAAAATAATGAGCAAGGCATTGCTTCTAGTTTCCATTAGGCTTATGATCTAAGGGAAAAGGTAGGCAATTGAACAAGGTGTGAGAGTAAAATATGACTAATATCATGAGAACAGAAAAATCAAAGTTCCATTGAAAAGTACAGGAGTCATTTATCTTATAATATCTGACTTGTAAATTGAGATGTAAGATAGATCCAGTATAAGAAACAGGTGAAACGAGCAGAGTAGACTAAGCAATGGTTCAGAATCTATCAAGACACTGAGGCAAGAAAATACATATTGCAGTGAAAGACCAAATCAGTCAGCTTTGGCTAGATCCCTGGGTTTGCAGGCGACCTCATGGACTGCAGCCCACCAGGCTCCTCCATCCATGGGATTTTCCAGGCAAGAGTACTGGAGTGGGGTGCCATTGCCTTCTCCGCTGTGTTTACTAATGTTGCACAAAAACTTGATTCTAAGTTTTTGGAGAAATTAAGCAGAGATTTTAAATGACTAAATGCACATTCTAATGATGAGAACAGTCTAGAGAATGAATTGGGGTGCGGGGGGCAAAACTTAATGCAGGAGGAGGCTGCTATGGTTCTCTAGGAAAGAGATGCTCTTGACAGACTATGGAATGGAATGGAAGAAGGGATGAGATTCTAGTGCTAGATAGGAAGTAGGAAATAAAATTACCATAATTTAATGACTCATTGTATATGTGACTTGTTTGAGAAGCAGAAGTTTAAACATAGCCCCAGGTCTCTGCCTAAAAATAGTAATAGAATTTTAAGTTAGATTTTAACTACCAAGAATTTTTTTTTCTTCTTCTATCTCGATAAAATCAAACCAAATAGATATCGTTAATACTTGGAAAGCACAATTTGAGCAGATGGGTGAGTTGTAGTGCTTACCACTGAGAAAGGTGAAATTAGAGATGAGAATAAGTACTGGAATGACCTTAGACATTTTGGAGTCTGATTTGAGAGAATTGCATATATAATATACTTAATTTGTATTTAGTAAGATAATTTATATGATTCAGTCACTGTTATGTGCAGTTGTTTGTAGCCACTCTAATGTATGATTGCCTTTTACTCACTGTGATGACATACCCACTATCATGATCCATAGGTGCAGGACCAGTAGTCTTGTCACAATACGAATATGCTATGGCATCTGAAGTAGGTGGGTAGTGAACAGTAAGCAAGAAATTAGTCTATGGAAAACTTCCAAATCTTGCTGCTCATATGTAAGAAAAAGCTATAGAGAGATGTCCTGCAAACTGACATCCATTTCCACAACACTTTCAATAAGTAATAAAATTGAAAGAAACTTTTCTAAGCTAATAATGATAATGAAAATTTGATCACATACTCATGAGAAAAGATTGGATTAACTTTTTATTCTCTCTGTATAAAATATAATTAAAAAGATGATTCATGTATCTGTAGCTTAAAACTGTAGAGGGAAAGGTATTATAGAGCTATGTCAATCAATGAATAAAAACACCATATTATTTTGGATTAATGTTTTATGTATTGCCAGTTTTTTTTAAATTTGTAAGGTGTTGTAATTTCTTTCACATTTAAAATCAATATCCATTTCCTTAATAAGTGGAAGGCAAATCAATGGCGAGAGGCTGACACTTTATTCAGGAGCATGACTGGGCACATTAGACCATATTGGAACCTCACATTAACAAGAGATACACTTGTTCCAAACTGAGGGTCTAGTATTCACTGTAAGACACATGATAGTTTGCTTAGAATATAATGAAGATGAGAAACCCTTTAAATTATAGGCCTGACCTCCATAAAGATATGTTTCAGAATTGACAAATAAAGACAGACACTCTAGGTTAGAGGTTCTTAAATTTTCATAATCCTAAAGATTATCTGAGGAGTTTTATAAAATTCTGATTTGGGGACCCTCCTTCCAGAGATCCTAATTTGTAATCAGAAATTGCTTTTGTTTAACCCACATTCCAGGTATGTCTAATGTAGAGCCCCCGAACAGCTGTGTTAACTGTTCCTTTTAGGGCAGTATGGATTTCCATGATGCAAGTGGTTCAGTGTATTATCTCTTATCAAATATTTCCCCCAGCCTCCCCCCAAAAAAATTCCCCTTGCCATTATTGAGGCGCTGAAGTAGATTTAGATTGCTGACTAGAAAATATTCTCTGAGAAGTTTCTACAAAAAATTTTAAAGCAGTATATAGTCATGGGAACCTAGCAAAGATGTATATGTAAAAATAAGTGGACTTGTTACATGCCATCATGAATGGTTTCATCTTAGAAGCCTCAGAAACCTTAGTTATGGTGCTAAAAAAGGGGGAAAATCTAGTACATACAAATATACACAGTTACTCAGTTCAAATGACTATATGCTTAGTCACTCAGTTGTGTCCAACTCTTTGCAACCACATGGACTGTAACCCCGTCAAGCTCCTCTGTCCATGGGGATTCTTCAAGCAAGAATTCTGGAGTGGGTTTCCAGCCCTCCTCCAGGGGATCTTCCCGATCCAGGGATCAAACCCAGGTCTCCCTCATTGCAGGTGGATTCTTTACAGTCTAAGCCACCAGGGAAGCCTTCAAATGACTATATATATATATATATATATATATATATATATATATGCCACTCATAAAGTAAAGATCTGCCTACAATGCTGGAGTCCCTGGTTCGATTCCTGTGTCAGAAAGATCCATTCGAGAAGGGAAAGGCTGCTGCTGCTAAGTCGTTTCAGTCGTGTCCGACTCTGTGCGACCCCAGAGACGGCAGCCTACCAGGCTCCTCTGTCCCTGGGATTCTCCAGGCAAGAACACTGGAGTGGGTTGTCATTTCCTTCTCCAATGCATGAGAGTGAAAAGTGAAAGTGAAGTCGCTCAGTTGTGTCTGACTCTTAGCGACCCCATGGACTGCAGCCCACCAGGCTCCTCCGTCCATGTGATTTTCCAGGCAACCCACTCCAATATTCTTGGGCTTCCCTGGTAACTGAGCTGGTAAAGAATCTCCCTGCAATGCAGGAGACTTGGGTTAGATCCCTGGGTTGTGAAGATTCCCTGGAGAATGAAAAGGCTACCCACCCCAGTATTCTGGCCTGGAGAATTCCATGTGTGTATACACACACACACACAGATTAGATGTGTATTATATGCCTTGAGAAAATCACTGCAGGATATACCATCCTGTTATTCCAAAAACTAATGTCTCAAAATAGTTTACAATAAATATACTAATATTTAGTTAGGAACCTTTATCATGTTATTACTAAATCAACTTTAGTGAGGTATAATTTATTTCATCTGATTAATCTGAATGTAAAAGATGGTGTCTATTTTTCAGTCTTTGAAAGTACAAATGAATCTTTAGAAATTCATAAGAATAACTTAGAGCGGTTGTGAAATAAAAAAGGTAGAAGTCAATTTCTAAAAAGCAATATAAGTATATTAAGTAATGAAGTTAGTGTATTTAAATGAAGCAAATCTGCTAAGTTTTCAATAGGAGGAATTTCAAAAGAGAAAAGTCAAAGATTTAATATTCATTTATCCAGTGTATTATGTCTGCATAATACAGTATTCAAATATAAGATCACTAGGATGATTTTAAAGATGCTATTAGCTATTATTTGGCTTCCTAGAAGAGGAAAATCATGACCAAAGCCATGAAGAAAGCGTCAAGCTGAGGCTGGAGTCCAGTGTCCAAAGCCCTAAGTTGCCCAGCTTTCCTTTTTCCTTCTCAGTTACACCAAACTTTTGAGGAATGATGTGTATCCAACTTGATTATAAATTTATATCAATGTAAAAATCCACCAAGTTCACATATTTTATCTTTATTTAAACTAATGAATCACTTGTGCAGGTGTTATCTACACTCAAATTATAGATTGTCCCGCCAAAGGAGCTATTTCAGACACTGGTAGGAGTAAGGTAAGAGAAACACAGCTAGCTGTGTTATTTGTCACTGCAAGTAGCTGAAATAGACAATTTTTTTTTTTGTAAAGAGAAGATAAAATGTTTTATATACTATGTACATTTATAAGAATTTTAGTATGTGGTCTGAGTTTGGTGATATGCTAAGAAAAGAATTATTGTTTTGTCTGTTCCGGGGTATAGATATATTTAGTCAATTCATTTACTTTTAAACCTCTGAAAGAATAAATATTTTTTCATGACAGTAAATAAGAAAGGTGGGAGGTGGTAAGGTTAGAAATTGCAGAAATGAGGGAAGGAAAAGAACGCAGGCTACCAAAATTTTAAGTATCTGCTACAAGTGATTTGTCAGCTACAAGTGACTCCTGTTATTAAAATCAGTATCTTTATTCTGTTTTCTTCTATAAATACTCAGGTTAGGTATGGGGAAATTTCCAAGGGTGCAAAATTTTCATCAGAGAAACAGCACTTATAAGTGAAGTGAAGTCGCTCAGTCGTGTCCAACTTTTTGCGACCCCACGGACTGTAGCCTACCAGGCTCCTCAGTCCATGGGCTTTTCCAGGCAAGAGTACTGGAGTGGGGTGCCATTTCCTTTTATCAATTAAGCATACAATATAATGTTAAATGGGCTTCCCTGGTGGCTCAGTGATAAAGATCTCTCTGCCAGTACAGGAGAGTGGGTTTGATCCCTGGGTCAGGAAGGTCCTTTGGAGAAGGAAATGGCAACCCACTCCAGTAATCGTTTCTTGGGAATCCTATGGATAAAGAGTCTGGCAGGGTTGCAAAAAACTCTGTGGGGTTGCAAAAGAGTCAGACATGACTGAGTGACTAAGCAAAAACACCAAATAATGTTAAACAGATGAGATATTAGTGAAGTAAAATGCAGATTTTTGGCTTAGAATTTTGACTTTTAGTATTTCTTGTATGTGACTGCTCAGTATTTTCCTTCTATTGTGAAAAGTAGCATCACTTTCATTCTGTTTATGATAGGCCATTCAAACAGATTTCTGAACATTTGTCCCTAACCCCAAACCTCTTCAAGTTATACATTCTCTTTCCCTTGTTCTCTTATTCTAAATCTTTGCCATTATAGGAAATATTTGAAATCAAACTGAGTAGAATTCTTGAGTATTTACTTTAGATATAATAAAGTATATTACATATGCATCCAAAATAATTTTATGAAAATGTTTAAGAGTTTGTTTAAAATATGATCAACTAAGTAAAAGAGAGAATGATCCAGAACTGAACATGGATATAACCCGAATCTCTTTGTGGGAGGTAGAGCACATATGACATAAAACAACAGAGAAAATACCAGGTGTTCAAAACTTTTGGGAATTAATTTGCATTTCTTATTGTTTCATAGTCCACAAATCTCTAACTTGTAATTCATCCATTATAATACTAAAACATTCAACACAAAAATTCACTATAATTTATCTACTTCAAATATCTGCATGTTAAGAAAAACTGTGTGCATGCTAATTTGCTTCAATTGTGTCTGATTCTTTGCGACCCCATGGACTGTAGCCTGCCAGTCTCCTCTATCCATGGAATTCTCCAGACAAGAATTCTGGACTGTGTTGCTGTGCCCTCCTCCAGGGGATCTTCCTGACCCAAGAATCAAACCCCCATTTCTTATGTCTCCTGCTTTGGCAGGTGGGTTTTTTACCACTGGCACCACATGGGAAGCCCAAGAAAAACTTTAAATATCCACAAATCAATTTCCATGTTCAAATTAGAAGCAAAGGAACAAAAACTGTTGCTAGAAACAAAATAGGAGGAGGACTGCAATTTTTTTTTTTTTTTTTTTTTTTTTTTTTGGTAAATCTCATCCTTAAAATGCTTTTTCCTAAGATTTTTGCTCACTCAAGTTAACTCAAGTACATATGAAAAGAAGAGTAATCACGGTCACATATTTGAAGTTAAGCCTTAGAAGTATCCAGGAACAATTGTAAAATTAGGTTTGATGGGAATACACGAATGTCTAAATAGCCTTTTCAGTGTGGAGAACAGAAAGTAATTGGAGGACAGAAGCATCTTTCTGTATCTACTACTGTATCACTGTTAATAATAATAATAGATAACATATTGTTGCTATTTACTTTTGCCAGGTGGTAATAGTAGGTGCTTCATATACATTATTCCTTTCAGCCTTTTCACGTAGATTTTATACACTAGTTAATATTTTCCAAATTCCCATTTTAGGGAACTAAAATGGAACAAAGTCTAATGACTAGACCAAAGTAATGCAATTAACAAATAACTGAGTCATGTTTTTACCCTTAATCCCAAATCTATCCTTATTAACCACAGGAAAGAATGCTATATTGCTCAAGTTGCTTACTGTCATCCTTATTGGGCAGAATTTTTATATTAGACCACTTCATTGACTGTCTGGCATCAGGTCCTTAACACTGGTGCAATCAGATATGAGTAGAAAAAAATGAGTATGTAAAAATAGATACCATCACTTCATAAAGAGCCCACTTAGAAAGAGGTAGAAGTTTGAAACATCTTCAAAGGATGTCATGATTTTGGCAAGCATACTGAGACTTGATGGATCTCCCAGGTGGTCCTAGTGGTAAAGAACCGTCCTGCCAATGAAGGAGACTTAAGAGATGCAGGTTCAATCCCTTGGTTGGGAAGACCCCTGGAGGAGGGCATGGCAACTCACTCCAGTATTCTTGCCTAGAGAATCCCATGGACAGAGAAGTCTGGAGGCTACCGTCCACAGGGTCACAGGTAGTTGGACACAACTGAAATGACTTGGCACACAGACACTGAGACGTGATGCCTTGGAAGTACTAGTTGCTTAATCTGTCCTCCAGTCTTTAGAGACACCTCCATTTCCCTAACATTTGTTCTCTACACCTTAGTTTCTTCTGGAATTTTTTTATGTTGGGTAAAATTTTACAGTTAGGTTGCGCTCTCTAGTATGTACTAAATAATCTAGCTGATAATGAAGAAATTAAAATTGCTTTGATTTAAATGTTTAAAATTTCAGATTTTTAAATTGAATTACAACACTGCTACCATTTAAATATTGAGATATAAATGTTTTTCCTCAGTAAAGTTTTTTAAAACAAATTTTTCTTCATAATTAAGCATTTATTGAATAAAGTCTAAGATACATAATGATACTTACATAACTACATTTATGGTTTCAGATGAAAGAAATGATAAATGTCCTTGGGAAACAAGAGCATAAATGTATATAATGAATAATAATTAGTAAGGTATATAATTAAAACATAATGAGATATTGTATTAAAATACCAAGATTTAAATTACAAGAATTGAAATTAATTAGTCTTCTTTAAATATACAACAGTAGTTTGGAAATTTCAAAGATATAACAGAAATAGGAAATGGCAATTAATGTATATTTTTTCTTGGGTGTTTATTGTCTAAATGTTAACTTTTTATTATGACTAATATTTTTTCTAAGTGCATTTTAAGGTAGCTTAAACATTTAGAGTACTTCAAAGAGGTTATTTAATCATAGTGAAAGATAGTCACTGTAACTTTTTAGAAATCAGGACTATCCATAGAAATATCAATCAAAACACAGAATCCCTAAAATTTTATTTTTCTCTCATGCTTGCTTACACTTTTACTTCCCCAATCATCTGCTAATAATTTCTCAAAAGATGTACCTATGGGCATCACATATTTGGATTTTGTTTCATGAATACATTTAGAAGGCTCATTATCTTTTCTTTTTTTTATAATAGAACACATATTTCTGTTATTGATCCAGATTGATCTTTGACCACAAGCCAGTAGGCTTTTAAAATATATTTATTTATTCCTCAAAAAGTAAAGATACTTCAGTTCACAAGTGATATCCAGATTTGGCATATCTTAATGGAAATAAAACATGAATCTTTGTTATGATCCTAAGACTTTTAGGAATGTTTTCATACCTTACCAAGCTCTGAAGGTAAAAAATATAAGTATGCATATTAGAAGACTGAAAATCCAAATCCTACAAATTAAAAAGTTGAAATGGTTAATTTTTTTGGCACCCTGAGTTGTCTGTAACTGAAGAAGAAAGTAGAACGCTTTTCTCCTGATAAGATGACAGAACTTTCATGCACACTTGTATAATATATCGCAATTATACATAAATTACATATATAGAAATATATTTTTAAGCAATGGGTGAATATGTGTATTTTTAAAGAAACTCTGATGAATATTAAAGTAAATTCTAGCTTTAGGATATGTCAGAACTTGCTGTGCTTCCCTTCTTTGAATTAGATTATAATTTAAATACATTAATTTTGGTGCAGTATAAATTTTGAGGTATTAAATGAAAGAAACACTCCATTAGTTCTCTATCAGTATTGATGCCCAAACAATACTTGAATATTGGCTATATAAGTTCTATCCTCTGTTGAAGGTGGTGGTCTTCCATTAACATCAACTCTCATGAATTCCAGCCCTGTAGTTATGGGGTCACAGAGTCGGACACGACTGAAGCGACTTAGCAGCAGCAGCAGTTGTCAAAAAGGCAAGAGAGGAAGATTATTCAACATAGTGATTGTTAAACAAAGGAACTTTAATTATTGCACATGTAGTTAGGGGCTTCCCTCATAGCTCAGTTGGTAAGGAATCCACCTGCAATGAAGGAAACCCTGGTTTGATTCCTGGGTTGGGAAGATCCACTGGAGAAGGGATAGGCTACCCACTCCAGTATTCTGTCATGGAGAATTCCATGGACTATCAGTCCATGGGGTCATAAAGAGTCAGACATGACTGGTTGTAGTTAATTCTCCCTCAAGGCTGCTCTGGAGTAGCCTTCACAGAGGATACTTAAAATGCATTTTAAGAATACACCGTCAGAATGAGGTCACACTGAACCTAATTTTCTAACACATGGATTATTTGGGTGGTGGGGACCAGGATGTTCAGGCCTCATAAGTTTTTCCGTTTCCTGTCATCCCTGGGTCTCCTTAACTAATATGTTCCTGAAATTAGTCAGAAAATATTAAGAAAATGAGGGTCATAGGAACACAAGTATTTAAAATGACATAAGCTCTTGCACCAACAGATGAAAAATACTAACAAGTGTAGCTTAGGATGTGGGATAAAAATAAGTTTGGGGTTTACATTTTGACATTATGTAAGAGGGCAACTTGTTTAAGTATAGCAAAAGCTCTAAAAATAAATTGTATTGCGAAATCTCACTTTTAATCATTAAATTGCATTTTTAAAGTAAAACAGGTAACCAAAGATTACCTACAGAGTGGTTTATTGCAACTTTTAATTTAACCTACTACTTTTGAACATCAAGATGAGATCAGATCAGATCAGTCATTCAGTTGTGTCCAACTCTTTGCGACCCCATGAATCGCAGCACGCCAGGCCTCCCTGTCCATCACCAACTCCCGGACTTCACTCACACTCACGTCCATCGAGTCAGTGATGCCATCCAGCCATCTCATCCTCTGTCATCCCCTTCTCCTCTTGCCCCCAATGCCTCCCAGCATCAGAGTCTTTTCAATGAGTCAACTCTTCCCATGAGGTGGCCAAAGAACTGGAGTTTCAGCTTTAGCATCATTCCCTCCAAAGAACACCCAGGGCTGATCTCCTTCAGAATGGACTGGTTGGATCTCCTTGCAGTCCAAGGGACTCTCAAGAGTCTTCTTCAACACCACAGTTCAAAAGCATCAATTCTTTGGCACTCAGCCTTCTTCACAGTCCAACTCTCACATACATGCATGACCACAGGAAAAACCATAGCCTTGACTAGATGAACCTTTGTTGGAAAGAAATGTCTCTGCTTTTGAATATGCTATCTAGGTTGATCATAACTTTCCTTCCAAGGAGTAAGCGTCTTTTAATTTCATGACTGCAATCACCATCTGCAGTGATTTTGGAGCCCCAAAAAATAAAGTCTGACACTGTTTCCACTGTTTTCCCATCTATTTCCCATAAAGTGATGGGACTGGATACCATGATCTTCGTTTTCTGAATGTTGAGCTTTAAGCCAACTTTTACACTCTCCTCTTTCACTTTCATCAAGAGGCTTTTGAGTTCCTCTTCACTTTCTGCCATGAGGGTGGTGTCATCTGCATATCTGAGGTTATTGATATTTCTCCCGGCAATCTTGATTCTAGCTTGTGTTTCTTCCAGTCCAGCTTTTCTCATGATGTACTCTGCATATAAGTTAAATAAGCATGGTGAAAATATACAGCCTTGACGTACTCCTTTTCCTATTTGGAACCAGTCTGTTGTTCCATGTCCAGTTCTAACTGTTGCTTCCTGACCTGCATACAGGTTTCTCAAGAGGCAGATCAGGCGGTCTGGTATTCCCATCTCTTTCAGAATTTTCCACAGTTTATTGTGATCCACACAGTCAAAGGCTTTGGCATAGTCAATAAAGCAGAAATAGATGTTTTTCTGGAACTCTCTTGCTTTTTCCATGATCCAATGGATGTTGGCAATTTGATCTCTGGTTCCTCTGCCTTTTCTAAAACCAGCTTGAACATCAGGAAGTTCACGGTTCACATACTGCTGAAGCCTGGCTTGGAGAATTTTGAGCATTACTTTACTAGTGTGTGAGATGAGTGCAGTTGTGCGGTAGTTTGAGCATTCTTTGGCATTGCTTTTCTTTGGGATTGGAATGAAAACTGACCTTTTCCAGTCCTGTGTCCACTGCTGAGTTTTCCAAATTTGCTGGCATATTGAGTGCAGCACTTTCACAGCATCATCTTTCAGGATTTGGAATAGTTCAACTGGAATTCTATCACCTCCACTAGCTTTGTTCGTAGTGATACTTTCTAAGGCCCACTTGACTTCACATTCCAGGATGTCTGGCTCTAGGTCAGTGATCACACCTTCGTGATTATCTGGGTCTGAAGGTCTTTTTTGTACAGTTCTTTGTGTATTCTTGCCATCTCTTCTTAATATCTTCTGCTTCTGTTAGGTCCGTACCATCTCTGTCCTTTATCGAGCCCATCTTTGCATGAAATGTTCCTTTGGTATCTCTGATTTTCTTGAAGAGATCTCTAGTCTTTCTCACTCTGTTGTTTTCCTCTATTTCTTTGCATTGATCCCTGAAGAAGGCTTTCTTATCTCTTCTTGCTATTCTTTGGAACTCTGCATTCAGATGTTTATATTTTTCCTTTTCTCCTTTGCTTTTCTCTTCTCTTCTTTTCACAGCTATTTGTAAGGCCTCCCCAGACAGCCATTTTGCCTTTTTGCGTTTCTTTTCCAGGGGGATGGTCTTGATCCCTGTCTCATGTACAATGTCACGAACCTCATTCCATAGTTCATCAGGCACTCTATCTATCAGATCTAGGGCCTTAAATCTATTTCTCACTTCCACTGTATAATCATAAGGGATTTGATTTAGGTCTTATCTGTATGGTCTAGTGGTTTTCCCTACTTTCTTCAAATTAAGTCTGAATTTGGCAATAAGGAGAAGTTCCCAATTTTTAAAACTTAAAAAACTATGGAAAATTTATATATAGTCTGCCATGTCCTTATTATATTCATTAAATGGAATTAGAATTACCAATATGAAGCTTTATTACAGAATATTTTGAATAAAAAAGGACAAGGCACAGAGAAATATATTAAGTACTTAAAATAATCACAACAATTTATATGTATTTTTTTCTATATGCAAAAGTCTACAGAAATGTTTAAAATACAACAGTGGTTATTTCCTACAGGTGACAAATTTCAGATCTGATTTTTATTATTCTCCATTTTCTTACATTTTAATTAAAGTACAGTTAAAATATCACTAAAACTTAAACTATTTGAAATAAGAACACTCTAATAGATAATCTAACATGACTTAATATGTATTTTGTTATTTAATTTTGCAGATTTCCTAATTGTAGAAAGAAAGCACAAGCACTGGTATGTTAGAAAAATGTGTGCATTTATATTTCTTCCTGAAAACATTATGCAGTTTAATTTATATTCACTTGGGCTCCCATGGCTACCTTTTCTAATTTTATTAACATAAAATGTTCCATTAGACCTTTTCTTTGAAATAGTAATAATTACTTTCACGAGGATTAATTTAAATTCTCATGACATGTGTCTTCTGTAGAGAAGTACTTAACTATCTGTGTTACTTATAGTGATGTTTATGACACCCATTGAACTTTTATTCATATTTCACAATTATCCAAATAACACAAGCCCACCTAGCTAAGACATCTGTCCTCTATCATATTAACTAATAAAGACACTCTTCTCACTTGATAGTTTGGGGTTTAGATTTTATATCTACAAAATGATAACTATTCTATGAAAACCACTATCTCACCATCCTTTTTGTTTTTCTACTTGGAAGACTTTCATACTTTTTAAATGTTTGTTTGATTGTGAAGGTAAAATGGAAGGAGCTGGAAAATATATTTACTCCATGCCTTTGATTCCAGAGAATTCTAGGGTACGAAGTTCTTCACAGTGTCATAAAAGATGTTTGCCTATGGTGCTTCCAATCTCCTTTGTGTTAATATTAAATATTTTCATCAGCAGTATACTTTCATGATTGCTCCCGTTTCCCCAAATATCTTCCTTTTATCTTTAATTCACAATGTTGTAAATAAATGATGAGGAAAGTTTCACTTCTTCCAGGGACAGTTGCCACTTGTATAGATGTGAGACTCAAACACACAGAATTTTAGCATCCAACAGGTGGGAAAGATTTGAGAAGAAAACATTGAGACCTGTTTTGGAAGTATAAGGTTGGAGCAGAGTCTCAGTAACCTAAAGTAATATGAACAAAATAACTGCTTATGTGATTTGCAAGTAGGTTTCTTTAGTCCAACATCTGTATCAAATGCGCATTTATATGTGGCATGTCTTGGTGAGTTGTTAAGATGACTAAAGGCACTGCTAGCATTTAATGCCTGGAGGTCAATAGTGATAAATATACTCCCAATAAAAAGTTATTGTTCTCAAAATGCCAGCGATCCCTAAATTGAAAAACAAAGCAATTCCTCTAGTGGTTATGAGAGCAGGCTTTGTGTCAATAGATGAGTGTTTTTGGTCTTGACTGTGCCCACTTTCTGCTTGGATGATATTAGTCATTTAGCTTTCCACATAGCCTCATATCTGATATGCAAGATGCAAACAGTAGATTTTCCGTGAGTATTAAGAGAAATACACAAAGTGTTTAATTTAGCATGTGGCACGTAGTGCACATTCGATAACTATTATCACTTATAGTATTGTTTTATTATCTTCCATAAAAGAAGTGTTTTCAAAACCTAGCAACTTAACACAGTAAGAAGTCGTACTAAATGGTTGTGAAAAGCATATTAAAATATTGACTATATTTAAATCAAACTGTAAACATTCAGTCTATTTTTGAGACTATTTTTGACACATAAACTAAACTCCAGCTCTGTTAGGCACTTGGTATTATGTTGATATTCAGTATTTCCCTACGTGATCTTTCCTTTGTTTGGAATGACATTCTCCTTCTTGGCAGTTTGGTGATTTCATATTCATTTATTAAAATGATTAAAAATTACCTTTTCTGGAAAATTTCCCTCATATTTGTATCAGTTCTTTCTGAATTGTACTGAAATTACCCAGTATGTGTGTGTGTTAGTTGCTCAGTCATATCCAACTCTTTCACAACCCTATGGACTGTAACCCACCAGGTTCCTCTGTCCATGGAATTCTCCTGGCAAGAATACTGCAGTGGGTTGTCATTCCCTTCTCCAGGGGATCTTCCTGACCCAAGGATTGAACCCCAATCTCCTGTACTGCAGGCAGATTCTTTACTGCCTGAGCTACCACAGAAGCCAAGTATTCCATGGCTAAGTAATTAATGATATTAATTGTGTAACATAACAAAATGTCTACAGATTAGCAGGCTGGGATACGGGGGCTCCTCAGGGTAGACCTGGAGAAGAAAACAGCAACCCATTCCAGTATTCTTGCTTGGGAAATCCCATGGATAGAAGAGCCTGGAGGGCTACAGTCCACGGGGTCACAAAGAGTCGGACACTACTGAGCAACTTTCACTTCACTTCACGCTTCAGGGTAGGCCAATGATATGACTGGAAATGCAAGTAGTGTGTGTCTTTCCACTTTGCCATTCTCAGTATGTTGGCCTTCAGTCTTAAATATCCTCATTCTTGCAAAACGGCTGTGGCTATTTGAGATTTCAAATGCTCACAACCTAAAGCAATGCAGGAGACCTCTTCCTTCAAGTCTGTTTGTAGTAATATAAGCACACTTGATTCCTTAGTTTCATTAGCCAACAATGGGGCCCATGTCCATATCCTAGCTACAAGAAGGACTGGGAATGTAAACATGTGGCCTTCCCTGTCTTGATAGTAGGAAGTGGGATTTTCACTGAAAGGTAACTATCAGGTAGGCAACTAAAAATGTCTTCTGCATGCCCACTCCTCGTCTTAGCCCCTGACCCCAGTTGCCCATATCAGGAACTGCTCTTTCAACATTCTAGTTACAACTGTATTAGCACCTACCACACATTATTGTAAATATCTATTTTCATCTACCCTGTCAGCAATGTGTGGGTAGAACTACTGTTGTCTCCATCATTATGTTCTCAGGGTATCTTTTGGTAAATGGACATTAATTAAATCAATAAGTTTAAAGTCTTTTAAAATAGAGAACAAGAAATTTTTATTGAAAAATACATGTAAAAGTCAAAATATGGATTTGAGAGAGATTAAATTGTAGTCTTTGAAGAGCCCTTAATAGTTAAAAAAAAAACAACAAAACACACACACACACACATAAGGAATAGGAGATATTGCATCATCCCCGAAAGAGCCAAAGCCTAACCATCTGCTTCATATCTCACTAAGCCTAGAGATGAGAAAAAATATGTGAATTTTGGTACCCCCTGGGAGATTGGATGAGAATCATACAGGATTCAGAGAATAGAACTTGCAGGGAAATGTCAATAATTTAGGTGTTTTTTTTTTTTCTTTTGCAATTATGAAGGAGAACTGTCAAAACTGTTTCATTCCTTAAAAATATAGTATATGAAATAACTCTTCAGATTCATTTCAGTGGGCTTTTGTGAAAAGGAAGGTAAAAAGGAAATAGAGCATTTCTATTGAAATTTCAGAAAAGAACTCTGAACTGCAAAGTGTTAGTCTAATGATAATAAAAACTTGACTCAACCATGTTGAATGTACCAGTTTTTTTCAACTGAAAAACATATCCTATGCCTCTTGCTAAATAAAGAACAAGGTTTTTACTCTGGGTACTTTTTGCTTTTTCTTGGTAAAGAAGCAGTTCCAAATGAGTCTATACTGAAGTGCTTTACAATTTTCCATATCACTGCCTGAAAAAAATGAGGAGGCAACCAATGTTAAATGATCAAAAAAAAAAAACCCTTTCTCTTTGAAAATTAAATGTCAAATTTAATTTGAAATGTTTACAGAGATACTTCTTATTGTTCATTATGATCGAAATGATAAATGAGCAAAGCTTCTTCCTGGGGATAATGTACTTCTTAAAATTTTCAATTTGGTCTTGATTTTATATAAGATGTCCTTGTAAGTATGAATTGCCATTTGCAGCATCAAAAGCACTTGGTGCTTAATAAGGCATAGAATGATTACTAATTTAGTAGCCAATAGATAGCATACAAATATACAATTAAGTACAATTTTCTCATAATAGAAAGATATTACATTTTTGTACTTTCTCATCTAATGAGAATAAAAACTTGTATGTACACCCATGCACACCACGCTCCCCAGTTCATATATTTCCCAATCAGGTATATCATTTATGTGAGCATTTACAGTGATTTTTATAAAATCTTGTCATATACTTCTAGTAATTATTACTATTGTGCAGATTTATTTTGACTGTCATTTGACATTAAGAAAAAAAATGTGTTTTATTTAAGTAGTGTTGAAACTAACAGAAAGCACTTTAGGAGAAACAGCCTTTAAAATAATGGTAAAATAGCTGGTGGTTTGTTTGTTTCATACTAATTTAAACAGGTTTACATAAGTAATTGGAGAAGGAAATGGCAACCCACTCCAGTACTCTTGCCTGGAAAGTCCCATGGACGGAGGAGTCTGGTAGGCTGCAGTCCATGGGGTCACTAGAGTCGGATGTGACTGTGCGACTTCACTTTCACTTTTCACTTTCATGCATTGGAGAAGGAAATGGCAACCCACTCCAGTGTTCTTGCCTGGAGAATCCCAGGGATGGGGGAGCCTGGTGGGTTGCCGTCTCTGAGGTCGCACAGAGTCAAACACGACTGAAGCGACTTAGCAGTAGCAGCAGCAACACAAGTAATATCTGGACCGTGAGGTGAACTGGGGTCTGATACTAGTTTCCTATTGCTGTTGTAACAGATTGCCACAAAACTTACTGGCTTTACAGCAACACAAGTTTATTATCTTACAGTTCTTGAAGTCAAAGCTCTCAATAGTGTCCACAGGACTGAGTTATTTTGGAAGCTTTAGGTGAGAATACACTTCCTTGCTTTTTCCAGCTTGTAGCGCTGCCCATATTCCTCGGCTCATAACTGCTTCCTCAGGGCATGGCAACTCATTCCAGTATTATTTCTTGCCTGGGGAATCCTATGGACAGAGGAGCCTGGTGGGCTATAGTCCATAGGGTAGCAAAGAGTCGGACATGACTGAGGTGCCTTAGCATGCAAACACACACAGGTCACTCCAGCATCTGCTTCTGTGGTCTCATCCTCTCCTGACTTGCCCCTTATAAGTACTCTTGTTGTTACATTGAGTTCACCTGGATAATTCAGGATAGTTTCCCCACCTCATGATTCCTTAATCACATCTGTCAGATGTCACCTTGCTTTGTCACCTTACAAAGTAAAGTGACACATTAAGAGGTTCTAGAAATTAGGATGTGAACATGTTTGGGGTATCTTTATTCAGTCTACCACTGGGCTGTTATTCAAGAATTTGATTAGTCTCTCTTAAAGAGTTTTATCTTCAGGGATAACAGAGCTCCAAGTTGAGCTGTATGAAAAATGATACATTTATATAAGAACATGATATTCTTACATACATGATGTGTGTGAGGAAATATGTATTTAGAAAAAGAAATTAAATTATCAGTAATGACCCAACAAACAAAAAAAAAAGTTATTAGTTAAAAACTATGTTATCATTGTTGAAATATGGATACTCTTCATTACTATCTGACTCTCTGATACAGGCCTGGGCAGATTTTTAAGGATGGACTTAGCATCGATAAATGAGACAATGAATTATAATTTTATTGTGTATCAGTTCAGTTCAGTCGCTTAGCCGTGTCCAACTCTTTGCAACCCCATGAATTGCAGCATGCCAGGCCTCCCTGTCCATCACCAACTCCCGGAGTTCACCCAAACTCATGTCCATCGAGTCAGTGATGCCATCCAGCCATCTCATCCTCTGTTGTCCCCTTCTCCTTCTGCCCCCAATCCCTCCCAGCATCAGAGTCTTTTCCAATGAGTCAACTCTTCGCATGAGGTGGCCAAAGTACTGGAGTTTCAGCTTTAGCATCAGTCCTTCCAAAGAACACCCAGGGCTGATCTCCTTTAGAATGGACTGGTTGGATCTCCTTGCAGTCCAAGGGACTCTCAAGAGTCTTCTCCAACACCACAGTTCAAAAGCATCAGTTCTTCGGTGCTCAGCTTTCTTCACAGTCCAACACTCACATCCATAAATGACCACTGGAAAAACGAGAGCCTTGACTAGACGGACTTTTGTTGGCAAAGTAATGTCTCTGCTTTTCAATATGCTATCTAGGTTTGGTCATAACTTTTCTTCCAAGGAGTAAGCTTTTTTAATTTCATGGCTGCAGTCACCATCTGCAGTGATTTTGGAGCCCAAACAAATAAAGTCTGACAGTTTCCCCATCTATTTCCCATGAAGTGATGGGACCGCATGCCATGATCTTCATTTTCTGAATGTTGAGCTTTAAGCCAACTTTTTCACTCTCCTCTTTCACCTTCATCAAAAGGCTTTTTAGTTCCTCTTCACTTTCTGCCATAAGGGTGGTGTCATCTGCATATCTGAGGTGATTGATATTTCTCCCAGCAATCTTGATTCCAGCTTGTGCTTCCTCCAGCCCAGCGTTTCTCATGATGTACTCTGCATAGAAGTTAAATAAGCAGGGTGACAATATACAGCCTTGACGTACTCCTTTTCCTATTTGGAACCAGTCTGTTTTCCACATCCAGTTCTAACTGTTGCTTCCTGACCTGCAAATAGGTTTCTCAAGAGGCAGGTCATGTGGTCTGATATTCCCATCTCTTTCAGAATTTTCCACATATAGTAGGGTTTATATTTCAATCAACCACAAATTTTGTGAAGGAGATATATTTCCTTGCCAAAATGAAACTACCAATTTTGACCCTTTGGGATCTACCTTCCCTTCCTCTCTAAGTGTGCATAATCCAAATTATTTTTGTATTCTTTTCAAGCAAGGACTTAAAGTGCTGTTTCACTTTATCTTACACTTACAATAATTATATTCCTAAAGGAATTATCATTTAAAAAAACTATTGTTAACGCATTTGGCTAAGTTACAATTGTATAGCCAGCTATTGTAAAAGTGTAATTTTCAGTATAGTCTTTAAGAGACTCTGGAGGATAACATTGAATCTCTCTCAAATTTGAGTTTTAGTTTTCATGGATGCTTTAGTTTTATATAGTATAATCTTTGCTATTCAGAGTATTTTATTTTAAGCATGGGAAAGCTTAGCTTTATTTTGGTGATTAACTAAATAAAGCTATTTATCATTCTGGTAATAAAACAAAAAACACCAGTATTGCTTTGATTTTTCTTTTTCCCCTCTCTTTCCAAAAGTAATGTATAATTCTGTATAGAAAAATTGACTTTTTTCCATTGAAAACTCCTTGTTATATCAAATGTGAAGTCTAAGACAGAGCCCTCTGCCTTCCAGAAGCCAAGCACCCGGTAACTACTGTACTAATTTGAAATACAATAAGATCTTTTGGGAGGTTTGAGTGGAGCACTATGGAGTCAGTGATGAAGGAAGAAAAAGTTTGTTGTGAAAGTTTCAATCAAAGGAGGTAAAATGTCTTTGGACTCTAGAGCAATTATTGTTGTTGTTCAGTCACTCAGTTGCGTCCTACTCTTTGCAACCCCATAGACTGCAGCGTGCCTGGCTTCCTTGTCCTCTCGCTATCTCTGGAGTTTGCTCAGACTCATGTACATTGAGTCAATGATGCCATCCAACCGTCTCACCCCCTTCTCCTCCTACCCTTAATCTTTCTCGCCGTCAGGGTCTTTTCCAATAAGTCAGCTGTTCATGTCAAATGGCCAAAGTATTATAGCTTCAGCTTCAGTCCTTCCATGAATATTCAGAGTTGATTTCCTTTAGGATTGACTAGTTTGATCTCTTTGCTGTCCAAAGGACTCTCAAGAGTTTTCTCCAGCATAACAGTTCAAAAGCATCAAATCTTCAGTGCTCAGCCTTCTTTATGGTCCAACTCTCAAATCCATACATGACAGCTAGAAAAACCATACCTTTGACTAGATGGACCTTTGTCAGCCGTACTAGTTTTGTTACATAGAAAAGCCATTCCAATCAAATAAATAAGCAGATAAAGTAAACACAAAAATACATACAATGATGTATCTAAGGAAAGTGAATAGAACAGTATGGAGAGCTTAAAGTATATGCTGAATGGTGAAAGGATGGTAGGAAAAAACATTGGAGAAGAAGTCCTTTCAATATCTTATGAAAAATAAATGGATTCTGATGATATTCTTCATTTACATTTGCATATTTTTCTGGAGTAGATAAATATAAAGGAAAAAGAATCATGGTGTTTCCTGATTCTTGATAGCTAATTTTACATGAGCTTTATCAAACTTTGAAGTTGAACAGGCAATGTATTATGTAGGTCTCTATAAGAATTCTTTTCTGATAATGAATTAATTACCTATTACATGAACAATATATAACCATATTTTCTTTTAATAATTATGTTTAAGTTAGCAATGAGATATAGATATAAGATATAGTACTCCAATATTCTTGCCTGGGAAATCCCATGGACAGAGGAGTGTGGTAGCTACAGTCCATGGAGTTGCAAAGAGTTGGACACAATGGAGCACACACACACACACACACACATAGATATAATAAGTAAATATTTTTCATGTTAACTAAGTTTGAAAACCTAACTCAGAGCATTTTCCTCATACTTAACTTGTTCAAGAGGCTGTATCGATTTCTTCCTTAACTTAACTAGGTTTAGTACCAGACTTCTCAGTAATTTGGCTGTTGAGTGGGTATTATCCCTCCTTTACATTCAAGTTGTAATTAGCTACCATAGCTCATCATGTATATGTCCTTCAAATGTTCCCAGATGATGCCCTATCATGTACTCAGTACACAATTTGTTGGTAAGCTAACATTCTGATTAGTATTGAAGTAGCAAATCAACTTTTAAGGGAAATTCAATGACAGTATTATAACTTAATTATAATAAAATACTCAAGGACTTAGTAGAGACTACACAATTGACCCCTATTGACAGATATCAGTTTTAGTATTTGACCTGTATGGTTTCTGAGTAGCAATTTCTCATTATGTTAAAATGAGAAAATATAAATTAGCTAGTATAGGCCAACTCATGTATATAAAATCTTTTAGCTAAGGCCATCGACATCCAAACTCCAAAAGTATTAGTATGCATGTTTATTAAGACAAGTAGTTAGATGTATTAATATATGTGTAACAGGATTCTTACACCAAGATTTCCTCATGCCAGGATGAATCCAAACTCAGTAAACTCCATAGGCTATGGTTGTCCTAATCTTTTCATGTCTTTTGATTGCAAGAATCTATTATTATGAAGAATCGCAGTATTAGCTTTGATCTTCTTCCTTATGAATGCAAGCAAAACTGCCTGCACATTCTCATAAGCTTCTAGTTTTAATTACAGTGTATAATATTACATTTCATACAATAGGAAGACATGTAAAATAAGATTAGTTTGGCTATCTCAGAAGTGCAACATGAAGCATTAAAAAGGATAAATGGAAAATGCACATAGACATAACATAGTTAGCTTCTGATTCAAAGAAATCAATCCAGTGTATGTATTTTAAAATAAGCACCTTAAAATGGTAGAAATTCATTTATTTGAATCCAATAATCAGTGCTTTAAAAACTGACCTTGAAATGGAATATGTAGTAGAAGAATAAATAGATGGGTTGTAACAAGTTATTCTTAACTGCTGTTTCCTAGAGGGTTATATAAAACTGTCCTCAAAATTGCAACAATGCAAACTCCCTTTAAAGGTTGGAGCTTGCTGAGCAAGCTGATAACGTAGGCTCATTAGGTAAACTCCCATAAGTATATCATACTTTAAAAAAAAAAAGTTTGCATCATGATGATTTTGTATATATGTCTATGTGTCAGTGCATCTGGGGCTTCTCTGGTAGCTCAGACAGTAGAGTTTGCCTGCAGTGCACGAGACCCAGGTTTGATTCCTAGGTCAGGGAGAAGGAAATGGCAACCCACTCCAGTATTCTTGCCTGGAAAATCTACAGTCAATGGGGTCTCAAAGAGTCAGACATGACTGAGGACTTCACTTTCTTCTTTCTTCTCTCTCAGTACATCTGCAAATGTATTGAGGAAGAGTGGTTTACGTATTTTCCCTAGGGTCTTTCTTATGGCATTTTCCCAAGAAATTATTTGTATCTATGGCTCAATGCAGGTGAACATTTGGACACTCATACAAAACAAATTAACTGTCAAATATATACTTTTCAACTTAATTGGATTCCCATTGCTGTTAGAAAGGCATCCTTTCACAGATTTCTAGTTGACTCCCTTCTCATTTTTCTATGCATTCTGAATTTTTACCACTCTTTCCAATTCTACCTTCTTTAAATTCCAAAAGTGAATCCTGCTTTTCAGTTTTTTGAGAAAACACAACCAGGTAAGAATACCTTAACCTTCTTCTCTACCAGCTAATGCTTTATCTGTCTCATTTTTCTATCCTTTCTTTCTCAGGGCAGATGCTCCCACTGTTGGTTAGGTTTGCATCAAAGTCCTCTGAGTTCTTAGGAGCTGCTGCACTTTCCTATCATTTTGCAACTTCCCGTCTCTCTCCCTTCAGTGACATGTATCCCTTGACCTTCAAGTATGCTCCATCTTATTATAATTTATCCTACTTGTGCTTGGTCATTGGTAAACCCCTTTGTTAATCCATTCTTAAAATTTTCCATGATTTTAATGCATCCCTTTCCCCCTTGTCCTTCTCTTGTATCTCTAGCTAAACTTTCTATCTCCTTGCCTGACCTGCTCTTTTTTTTTAAATATTCATTTATTTATTTACTTGCCTGCGCAGGGTCTTAGCTGTGGCATGTGGGCTGCAGTCCATGGAGTCACAAAGAGTTGGACAGGATTGAATGATTCAGCACAGCACAGCAGACTCTTAGTTGCTACATGTGGGATCTAGTTCCTGGTCAGTGATTGAACCTCACCACCCTACATTGGGAACTTGGAGTCTTAGCCACTGGACCACCTGGGAAGTCCCTGACCTACTCTTACTTTGTTGACTTTCTCTTCCTGTCTGTCTTTCTCTCTTCCCGCACCTGTCTTTAATTTCATCTAAATCTATTCTTACGCTTTTCAGTGTTTTCGTACAGCTCCAGTTCTTCTCTGTATCTTCAGTTTTGAACTTTCTCTTGAATTTCAGACTTCTAGTTGTCACTGCCTATTGCATATTTATTCTTGGATGTCTCCCAAGCACCTCATAGTCAGTATAATACAAAAAAAAAAAAGAAAAATGTTGAAAAGTTATACATTTGGGGTCAGAGATCTGAATTTAAGATCCTGACATTTAATAAGATGGTGAAAAGACATTCAACTTCAGTTTCCTCATCAAATCATCTTGAAACTCCATTTCACCAACACATTTATCCACACAACTATCCCCTTTCATCCACATTATTGCAATAATATCCTAGTTGACCTCTCTGCTTCTACCTTCACTTCACTGTATTCTATTTCAACACAGTAGCCAGAGTGATCCTTTAGAAAGAAAGTCACTTAGACTCTGTCTCTCTACTCAGAATATTCCAGTGGTTTCCCATCTTACTTTTTTTGTAAAACGCAAAGCCTTTACCTGCCACCCTCAACCCCATTTTTATTGATTCCCTGACCTCAATTCTTCTGCTTTTTGATTTTTCTCCAGCCACTCAGAGTTTCTTATTGTTCTTTAAATTAGCTGGGTTCTCTCTTGCCACAAGTTCTTTTATCAAATTGATTTTTCTTGGAGTAAAGTTGATTTACAGTGTTGTGTTAGTTTCAGGTATACAGCATAGTGAATCAGTTATGCATAAACATATATCCACTCTTTTATATTATTTTCCCATATAGGTCATTACAGAATACTGAGTTCTTTGTGCTATACACTAGGTCTTTATTAGTTATCTATCCAACCAGCCCATTCTGAAGGAGATCAGCCCTGGGATTCCATTGGAGGGAATAATGCTGAAGCTGAAACTCCAGTACTTTGGCCACCTCGTGCGAAGAGTTGACTCATTGGAAAAAACTCTGATGCTGGGAGGCATTGGGGGCAGGAGGAGAAGGGGACGACAGAGGATGAGATGGCTGGATGGCATCACTGACTCAATGGACGTGAGTCTGAGTGAATTCTGGGAGTTGGTGATGGACAGGGAGGCCTGGCGTGCTGCGATTCATGGGGTCGCAAAGAGTCGGACACGACTGAGAGACTGAACTGAACTGAACTGAACTGGAGTGCGAATATGTCAAACCCAATCTCCCAATTTATCCCTCTCACCACACTTTTCCCTGACTGTAACCTTAAGTTTATTTTCTACCTCTACAACTCTACTTCTGTTTTGTAAATAAGTCTGTTTATATATACCTTTTTTTTTTTTTTTTAGATTTGACATGTAAGCAATATCATATATTTGTCTTTCCTGGTCTTACTTACTTTGCTTAGTGTAATCATCTCTAGGTCCATCCCTGTTGCTAAAAATGATGTTATTTCATTCTTTGTTATGCCTGAGTAATATTCCATTTGGGGGTTTCCCAGGTGGCTCAATGGTAAACAATCTGCCTGCCAATGCAGGAGATGCAGGAGATATGGGTACAACCCCTGGTTCAGGAAGCTCTCCTGGTGGAGGAAATGGTAACACACTCCAAAATTCTTGCCTGGAGAGTCCCATAGACAGAGGAACCTAAAGGGTTGCAGTCCATAGGTTTACAGAATCAGACCTGACTGAGTGAGTGAGCATGCACGCAGGCAATATTCCATTATATACATATTGGAGACAAGAGTGGAGAAAAGGGAATCCCCCCACTACATTGTTGATGGGAATGTAAATTGATACAGTCACTGTGGAGAACAGTAAGGAGGTTCCTTAAAGAAAACTAAAAATAGAGCTACATATGATCCAGCAGTCCACTCCTGGGCATATATTCAGACCAAATGATAATTCAAGAAAATACATGCATTCCTATGTTCACAGCAGTACTGGGACATAGAAGCAACCTAAATGTCCATTGATGGAGGAATGGATAAAGACGATGTGCTACATATATATACAATGAAATATTGCTGCAGGTTCTTAACGCATGGCCTTTTATCCAAGTGAATGTCACTCTAATCTTCTATAAGCCTTTACATTCTCTGTGACATATTCTGACTACCTGATTCTATATCAATTTTCTATATCAAGATTCTATATCAGTCTTCCCAGTCTCTAACACTAATCCCCATTCCTGTTTTACTTTTTTCCCATAGAGTTTATCTTCTAATACATTTTACCATTAACTTACTTATTTTTGTTTCTATCCTCTACTGTAACATAAGCTCCATGTTGGCAAGGAATTCTGCTTTGTTTTACTTACTGTCGTATCCTCAATTCCTAGAACATAGTAGAAGCCCAGTGATATTTGTTGAATAAATAAATGAATGAAGAAATAAAAATGCCAGGGATGGAACTGCTTTTTGAGCTGCAGAGCACTATAAAAATACTGATTACTCCTTACTATTATTATTCCACTGTACCCATGACCAGGCTCATATGCAAATCTACATTCATATACACAATATCTTTTCTTTGTTTCCCATCTCTATATCCTGTATTTGTTTTGAGACACCATTTAATCAGTTTCTGAGGCTATTTACTTGGAGGCATATTTGAGCCTTTCAACCATTTAGTCTGCAACTCCTAACTCTTATTACATCATTTAGAACAGAGTTTCCATTTTAGTCCCCACTGCTTTACCTGTCATCTTGAACTTTTTTCTAGACAATGGCAATAGTCTCTTAACAGATCACCTTAAGAATACCCTTTCTTAAGTACTTTTCCATAACATCAAATTATCTACAGAATGCTTCCTACAGTACTTAAAGTCCTTCATTACTAAATATGACCTATGTTTTTGAGACATTATTTTTCAGCATGCATAAATTGTTCTGTATGGCCCTTTTCATTTCTTTATACTTCAAATTCTTATTGATTATTTACTTAGTCTGGCACTATATAATGGTACTTAGCAAGGCACCATTTTTTCTCCCTTTCCATATAGCAATTATAGTTTGGGAGGAATGAAGGATGGGACAACCTAGCATCTCAAAAGTCACCAAATGCAGAATAGCTATAGTTATAATCAATAGTCATTCTGATTTTTCTGGTTGAGATTTGGTTTATACTTGTTGCCCCAGGGTAGTTATTAATGTCTTCCTTCACTCTAAGATCTCTCCCAGTTTGATAATAAATCATATAGTCTCTGACTCTTTGCATTAACGACATGTACATGACTGCCTAAAAGCAAAGTTTAAGTCCCCTTCCTCTAGCATTGGAACATACTTAGAAATATCACACATAATGTTTGGTGGAGAAAAACCTAGATCTTATAACATGAATGTCATTTCAATTACAATATAAAATATTTGTCTCAAATGCAATTTAGTAATTACTGCATTAGCTTTTTTTTATCCTACCTCTTGTCTGGAATGTCTTATGTTTATTCTCCATTTAGCCATATCCTACCTACCTTTAAAATAATACTTTAGTACATCCCCCAAATTTTCTTCATCTCCATCTGTCTCTACTTGTGAGCTCTCCTTTTAGCAGTTATTTTCTACATCATTTATTTGGCACCTTTTTGTATACGGTGTACTTTTTTTTTTCTTTTGATTCTGTTGGTACAAGTAGGCTGGTGAATTTTTCAAGACAAAGACTGAGACTTCTACAGCTTTGATTCTATAGCACCAACTCTAAGGCCAAATTCACAATATACAGAAGCAGCCTGATGTTAGAAAAAAACAACAATTATGATAGCAGTGGTAATGAGTATGGAATTGATAGTGAATTTATTGAAAATGTAATAAGGTAAAAATGTATGAACTTTGAGAAAATATCATAGTGTAGAGTAGGAAAAGTTAATTATGGATGTATGTTTTGTGGATATGTGTGAACTGTAAGTGAAGTGAAGTCACTTATTTGTGTCTGACTGTGTGACCCCATGGACTGTAGCCTCTCATGTTCCTTTGTCCATGGGATTTTCCAGGCAAGAGTACTGAAGTGGGTAGGCATTTCCTTCTCCAGAGGATCTTCCTGACCCAGGGATTGAACCCAAGTCTTCTGCATTGTAGGCAGATGCTTTACTATCTGAGCCACCATGGAAGTCTTCCTATGAACTGTAAAGTATCCTTGTTTTAAGTTACTTTGAGGTTGAAAGAAGAGGCTGAGGGAGAGAAGGGAAAGACATAGTATATTTTATCAAACCATTAAGTGGAAAATGTGCCATCGTTTTGCATATTGTTAGTGGGAAAAGGTCAATTAAGCTATGGTGTAATGCTTTCATATCACCTAGAATATGTATTTGATATATATCAAAAGGCATATTTACTGATGAATTTCTTTTATCTTGACTCATTTATATATATTATATATATATAAACATATATACTCATCTATATGTGTATATATATATATATAATAAAGAATAAGTGATATCAAATGTCTAACAATCCTACCACTCCTTTATACTCAGAGGTCATCAATTATAAAAACATTTTTATATCAGACATATTTTAAAATTATTTTAAAAAGGAAATATTTTGTTAAATAAACTTATAGGACACTAATAAGACTATTGCAAAAAGCAGCATCTGATGAATTTATTAGGACTTGATGAAAGGCAACAGATCCTAAATATTCTGAAACAATGGAAGGAAAATAATGGAATTTTGAATGCAAACAAATGTAAAAACCTGAATTAGGGCAAAGCTTTATGGAATGTTCTATCACTCTCATTGTCTAGAAGCAGAAGCTTTCAGTTGGGAAGTTTCAGTGAAAAAGAGAAGAGAAAATAAGATGATATGGGGTCTCTAATAGATAGAGAGGCATGAAGTTCCAGCATCAGGGTGAACGGTTAAGAACTGAATACTAAGAGATGGTATTTATGTACAAGGTTTCACTGTTTTGGCTGATTCTTCCTTTTCTTGGGCCAGAGTAGGAAACTAAAAGATTCTGCTTAAGAACTTCTGCTTAGGATCAACATCTTCTATTAACCTTCTTGCTGGAATATATATATGCCTTAACTGATCATGAGAAAGATTGTAGCCCCCAAAACAAACAGAATTCTTAACTATTTTTAGGATAGGTTGTGTAAGACTCCAAAAAATTCAGTCTTTCGAATTTGAGTGCTTGAGCTGAGTGGGTTAAATTAAGAAAAATAATTGGTCTAGCTTTGCTGCTGAACAGAAAATGTGGATCCCATTCATGTACCTTTTATGCATTGCTTTCTCACATTTCATCTTTGTACTGTTCTTGTGTTTATGTTCAGATCATTCATATTTTATTTTGAAACACTTTCATTTTCAGATCAGCAGTCCTGTGATCCTGGTGAATTTCTTTGCCACGATCACGTGACTTGTGTCTCCCAGAGCTGGCTGTGTGATGGAGACCCTGACTGCCCTGATGATTCAGACGAATCTTTAAATACCTGTGAGTAGAAAGGTTCTCTTGCCATTCAGATTTACCTTACATGTGAAACTAAATGTCAGTTGTTTTCATGGATGACTGCTATTTCACCTTATTCTTTTTTATTTTCCAAATAGCCTGAAAACTTAAAAAACTTTTGTTTGTATTTCCTTTAAAATGACTATGTGGATGAGAGCATTAAATGTGGTTTTGTTGTGTGAATTAACTCATGAAGAGAAGAAAATGCAAGGTTAATTCTTTCAATGTGATTGTGTTACTCCTAGGAAAATTATACTTGAAGAGAAAAAAATCCATTAAAACACAGCACTAAAAGGGAATAAAATCCTCTCCACTAATTTATCTCACACATTTTGAGGCAGAGGAACACATACAAAGAATAATGAACTAATCAAGCTTTAGCTCCCATATTATTTCTATTAGTGTCTAGAGCGCTACACAAATTATTGAACATATTTTCTTTTGAACTTGAAAGATAAAAACTACATTTGTCCATTCATGTGGTGAATATCTTTGATTTTATAATATCAAATTCAAACTCTTAATACAAGAGTCTTAATTCTAATTGTACCACTGCATGTAACTCAGAGTCCATTAAGGGTTTTGTCATGAGAAAAATGCCATTAAATCAAAATTGTAAGTAATAACAGGACCCACAGCTAAGTCTTCTACACTTTCTTTTTAATATCCTCTATCATGAGGAGTACGGAGAGCCTGCTAGATTTTCGCATTGATAAATCTGGCATTACTAGTATCAGTCTTTACTACCCAGGCAAACAGGCATATCAGCTTCAGTATCATTCTCAAAGCAACTACATAGTTCTGTGAAGTCAACATGAAAAAAAGAAAATCCTTCATTGTTATTGCTTGATATTATAGAGATAACAATTATGGTTACCATTCTCCACTGTTATCTACTTGTTTATAAGTTCTTTAGATGGAAACAATGTTTTGATGAAGGCAGAAACAATGCTTACTCACTGTTTCCATGTTTCCTGGTGCTTTTAAAGTTTCTCAACATATGAGTTCTTGAATATCTACATTAATTGCCTTTTTTCAATTTGAATAGATCAGTTTTTTGGTTGGAAGGAGTTGCAGTTGTTTACTGTATTTCTAATTTTATATCAATTTCATCAGTTTAATTCTGAAAACTTTTTCTTGACTCCTATAGCATAGATAATGCTCCAGGCATGATAAAAGGAAAAAGTATAATAAGAAGAAAATAGTGGATAAATAAAATGTGGTAACTCCATAGTAAGGAATATTATTTAACAATAAAAAATTGAAATACTTATACATGCTACATGGATAAATCTTGAAAACATCATGTGAGGGAAAACAAGCCAGTCACAAAATATCACATATGATATGATTCCATTCATGTAAAATATCCCAATAGGCAAATCTATAGAGACAAAAAGTAGCTAAGTTGCCAGTGGCCAGTGAGTTGGAGGGGATCGAGGAGTGTCTTCTAATGAGTTGGAGTCTCTTTGGAGGTGATGAAAATGTTCTAAAATTAGATTGCAGTGATAGTTGCACAACTCTTGTTAATATATTTAAATACATTGAACTATGTGTATTAAATGGGTGAATTGTATGGTATGTGAATTACACCTTCACAAAGTTTTTTAAAATGGAAAATGAGAGAAATCTCAAAATCATGCATATGAATGTGGATGGTATAATTATGTGAAAGACAACAATATCAAAATACTCTGGCCATGAAAAATATAAATAGTTGGACTATATTTCTTTTATATAAGAAGTGGGACTTAACTCTGTTTCAGTCTTAGGCTTCCCTTATTGAAGTGCCACAGAGGAGTTCTCTCCTCATTAGATGCAAGGAAAAATTGTCATGGCATAATCAGACTAAAAAATTAAATTATTGAGTTTTGGAGGCTTGCATTTTTACCCTGATCATATCATTAAATTCCTGATGAGAAACATGACAGAGACATGAGATAGCTTTGTGGAATCCATTTGTAGGAAAGCAGGTTGAAGGAGAAATGCCCTGAAACTTAGACCTGTCACAGTGTAAAAACAATTGAGATGAAAAGACTGCATAGCCTCTCCCTCCATGCTGCTGAAGAAAAGAGAATAATGATGTTTCCCCTTGTATTCAAGAAAGAGCTCAGTAGGAGAATCAGGCTGGAGAGGATTTGTGGTACAGAGAAGGTGCAAGACCTTTGTGGTCAAAGCTCAAACCCAGAGAAGAAAGAGACTTCAAAGTGAATGCCAAAGTGGGTGGATGACAAATATTCCACTCCCCCTCCCATGCCAGCTCTTTGCCTCTAGGAACATGATCGATAGCCAACAGGGCCATACCAGTGGACTAGACTTATGTTTGTCAGTTGGCATCTGCCCTGATTGATTGAGTACCTGCTCTGAATGGCCAGTTTCTCCACCAGTGTTTGGAAGTACTTTGAATATCCATCTTGCCCAGAAGATAAACACACTTGTGTTTGGGGGAAAAAGGTAGGTCCTTCAATTCACAGAGATGAGGGGCTTTGGTCAGACTAAAGCCTCAAATTAGAAATTACATGTGGTTTCATTGAAAATAGAGATAGATTTTCTTCTTCCTTAGTTTTTAAAATGAAATTCATACCTGCTCAAGATATTTTTGCAATTTTAGGTATATAGTTGTTTTCCTCAATGAAATTTTGTGTTTGACTTTAAATGTTTTCTCATTTTGGCCATTCTTACTGTACTCTCAGATATCAAAATTGCTGAATATTCTCAAGAGCAACACTAAAAAAATTCTTATACCAAAGTAGTTACATAACAAAGAGAGAAAAATACTTTTTAAAAAACCTGGGTGTTTCATCTGAGTAACATATTTGGATCTACATTTAATTAGCCTGTCTCAGATAAGTGGTTTCAGTTAGTACCAAATAAAATCTGGACAAACACTGAGAAAAGGCTTTATGAAAAATATCAGAGTTTTTCAGATTTAAATTTCTCAATCCAGATGTTCACAATTACCATTTTCCCTAATCACAGTGCTTTGTAATGTGTTGTTTTATAACATTTGTATGCAGTCATCACTGATCTACATAAAATAATTGCATAATTTTATAATTATATGACTGTGTATACATTCATTGTGAAAGATAAATACTAGAAATCAAACCTTGAAGATTGATTCTTAAAAAGGGTAATTTTGTGCTCAGTGTATGAGCAAAAGGATCTTATCTTTGATTTGAAGACAAAGTATGTTGTATCTACAAAATACTAGGTGAAAATCGCTGATGCAATGACTTATTTTTCCTAAATCCATTTACCCTTTAAAATGATAAGAAGACCAATATAGCATATAATTTATTATGACATCGTGAAAGCTCTGCAATGACAAAATCCTAACAGAGAAAAAACTGGATGTTATGGAGGAAGAGGAAAAGCTTGTCTTCTGAGAAGCTGATGACCAAAATGCTTTAGAAGGTATACACGCACACAGAAAAACAATGAAAATCAAATGAAATTGAGATATTTGGGGATCTGCAAGGTTAACAGGCACATATTTTCTTCCTCTTCTGTGTTTGTGTAGGTCCAGGTTGAAAGGGTATTTTCTACTCTTCATGAGGCAGAAGTAAGCTTTCACTAACAGCCATATAAGGTCAAAGAAAACCTTCTTGAATGGGGCTGATTTACCAATAAGCTGATTGCATGTTGGGATGAGTTTTTTTAATGTGAAATTAGAGAAATTTAATAATTTATACCCTTACCATTGACTATGAGAAATAGTTCTTTAGCCTGATATTAGAAGTGAAAGCCTTTTTTCTCTACATTATTTGAAATAATTTGCCAAGTATCTAAACAGCTAACCATCTTTCAGGCCCTATGAAGCTGTGAGAATTGAAAATCAGGAAAATCATCATCTTTCTCCTTAGGGCTTTCAATCGAGTTGTTAGTCTAGCATTTTGTATGATGAGAATTAAAGTGAATAGTGGAAATGTTATTTGTGGAATGAAAGCTTGGTACCACCTGTGGCAGGGAAGTCTTCCTGAAAAGTGCTTTTATTCTGAGGCATTCAATATGTAACTCCTTGTAGGATTTTCTGTTGAATGCTTAACGATACTTACTTTTCAACAATCAGTGGTCAGCAGATGTATGTTCTTTTCTGGCAATCTGATGTTTATATACTTAAAACTAGATTCTTCCTTTTAAGTCAGAAGTGTATTTGTTCTGATCGTTTTCCTTCTTCCTTATCACCCTCCACTAACTTCCTTCAGAAAATCATTTAGAGTTGTTCTACTATAGAACATGATGTGGATTTGGTGACTCATTGACCAACCAGGGAGTGTAAAAATGGCATTATGGGAGGCTAAGATTTGAAAACTGGATAGTTGTGATAATTTTCATATTGATTCTACACTGTCCTGTCCTTCTGCAGGGACCAGTAGACTTTTTCTGTAAAGGATCATATAGAAAATATTTTAGGTTTTACTGAGCTTATGTGAGCTCAGTTGTATATTCTTCTTTGTCTTCATTTGTTTGTAAAATAATTAAAATGGAAAAACAAACATACAAATAAACATTCTCAGTTTATACTCCATAAAAAAATAGACCACAGGTTGCATTTATCTTAGTTAGTTAGTTCAATTGCTCAGTCATGACCAACTCTTTGCGACCCCATGAATCGCAGCACACCAGGCCTCCCTGTCCATCACCAAATCCTGGAGTTCACTCAGACTTACATCCATCGAGTCAGTGATGCCATCCAGCCATCTCATCCTCTGTTGTCCCCTTCTCCTCCTGCCCCCAATCCCTCCCAGCATCAGAGTCTTTTCCAGTGAGTCAACTCTTCGCATGAGGTGGCCAAAGTACTGGAGTTTCAGCTTTAGCATCATTCCCTCCAAAGGAATCCCAGGGCTGATCTCCTTCAGAATGCACTGGTTGGATCTCCTTGCAGTCCAAGGGACTCTCAAGAGTCTTCTCCAACACCACAGTTCAAAAGCATCAATTCTTTGGCGTTCAGCCTTCTTCACAGTCCAACTCTCACATCCATACATGACCACAGGAAAAACCAGAGCCTTGACTAGATAGACCTTTGTTGGCAAAATAATGTCTCTGCTTTTGAATATGCTATCTAGGTTGATCATAACTTTCCTTCCAAGGAGCAAGCATCTTTCAATTTCATGGCTGCAGTCACCATCTGCAGTGATTTTGGAGCCCAAAAAAGTAAAGTCTGACACTGTTACAGGTTGTGTTTTGCCAAATTCTACTGCAGTGCCGTAGCTAAACCATATCCACTGTACTCTTGTGAAGGTAGGTCTCTGTCTAGATCCTGCAACCACAGGAGCAGTGTAACTGCACACAGTGGAAGAATGTGGCATAGAGCTCTGTGAGTACCCACTACATATGGTGCCAAACTCAGGCAAGGTGGTGTTCTCTGCAAAAGCTGGGTTTTCTTCTATATTTGCATATCCCCTTATGTGTTAGCGTTGCACTTGAGCACAGGGAACAGAAGAAAGAGCTCAGACAAAGGAGAGTTTACTTTTAGAAACTCATAGAAAGAAAAAAGTGCCAAAGTGGACAATCCAGGATTGATATGGCTGCTCCAGAATGACACCAGGCTTCCCCTGCCACTCTTAGCATGGAGCTGTCAGTCTTTCAGCCACAGTAGGGCTTTTCCACCTTCCCTAGCAGATGAATCCATTTCCGCCAGAGAGATGGGAAAGAAAACAGGGAAACAGCAAGTGCCAGCTGAGTCTTTCTGTTTCTCAGGAGGATGATAACTTTTACAGAAAGCAAACTCAGTAGGTTTCTGCTTAGATCTTGTTTGCCGGAACTGATCACCTAAGGCATGAGGCACTGTGTATTTCCTCAGGGTTTCCCAAAATAAAATATATGGTCCTGCTAGTAAAGAATAGATTAGAGACTAGATATTGGCCAGGCAGAGGACCCAAGTAACCTGGGCCACAGTGCTCTCTTCACTCTCTTTTCCTCTCTTCATCTGTGGCAGGGATGGGGGCAGTCACAAGGCATGGTCTGAATCCCAGCTGCTTGACACCAAAGCCAGTTCCTCCAAATGAACATCTTTGCTCTTGTGCAACAAAGTACTCATTCCAGGTCTCTAGTACCTTATCTGTACAATGGACATGATAGTACCCGTCCCACAGTTAAGTGCTTGAAATACTGTCTTTTCCATAAGATCTTCTCTCCACCCAACACCCCTCCCCTATATTCTATCTGTCCAGAGCTCTGACCAAGCACCCTACCCCCAGGGTCTTTTCATAGAGCACCCTAATTGCTGCCTCTCCCATTCTTACTGAAAATCAGTTTTATTCTGTAAGGTTGTGGCTAGGGGTAGCAAGAATTTACCATATACACTAATACGAGTAAAGTTGCTAACAATTTTGAGTACTTAGGCATATTACACTCAAAATTAAGACAAGTAGATATAGAGATTATTGGAGGACAGGTGACTTTTCCTAGGAACTCTTCCAACACATTATGTTGCAGAATTGATTAAAGTTAAGATATATGGTTAAAAAAGAAGTTTAGTTCATAATTGTTTATTGTTTAATTGACATGGCAGTCCTGAAATGTGGATGTTTTCTCATTTTAAGAGATGAGGAAATTGTTTACAGTCTTTCTCTGCCTTCTGATTTGACTGTTATTGGTGAAAGTGGAGTTTGCATTTCTTTCAACTCACTGTTGTTTTTATATAGACTCAGGTAAGGAAGAATTCAACTCCTGAAAGGAACCCTTAGGCCACCTAATTTAAAACTACAGTGTCATTTGAAAAACAGACACTATCCCAGCAGAGTTATCTCACTCTGACTTTGGAGATGATCAGTTCTGATTGAAAAATGCAGTAAACACACCATGTCTCCTGAGTAATAGGAATAGAAGCATTTGTGAAAAATGAAAATGGCTCTAAGTTATTAGGGTTAGATGTGTCGCTGCATGAACTGACCATTGCTTTGATTGTATTTCCATTGTTGTGGAGTTTGAGCTTTATTTGGATGGGAGGATATTAACGAACTTCTTATATTCATAGGCTGACCTTTCCCCTAGGATGAAAGGTAGAAATCCTTTTACAGTTTCCTTCTATCTTTCTTTAACAGAGGTCAGGGAAATAAAATAAAATTCATGTGGGAGGTTATTAGCAAACAGATACTGCCCTTTAAAAATAAATAGCAAGATAGGGCACTGAAAGGAGACTCTAGGAACAATAAAATGAATGGAAGTATGGTCCTTGTTTCTGAGTAATAGTGATTTAGAGGTCATTTTGGAATGAGCTAATATATGAGAGCTACAAAGCTAAGCTTTTCGTTAGGTAGAGAAGCTGAAATGATCTTGCAGATTAAAGGTAGCACATATGAGGCCCAAGAGAGCAGTTTATGTCTCTTTCAATTCTTTTTGTTTTGCTCTTCATTTTATTCCGAGGCTTCCCTCTTTTACAATGAAGAGGCCAGAAACATTGACCCTCCTTTAATAATAAAGAGACCTCCACTTATGAGTTGCTATGAAGGGGAGACCAGAAGGTGAGGAACCGTATAATTGTGAATTGAAAGGGCCTGTTTCAGGTTGGTTCATTTCCCCAGCACAGTGGGGATGGGATGGAGGGGTGACATTTCTCTTCATACCGCCCTGTTATGTGCTAACAGATCTCTGAAAGTCTGCCTCTGCCATTTTAAGCAAGTTTGATTGGAGGCAGAGGTGATAAACTGAGTGCACTACAATTCACAGAGGTGGAGCAAAAACAGCATCACAAAAGGCCTCACTCTTCTTCAAGAAGTCACTGCTTTCCGGCTTTGATTCCAGTTCACAGGTCATAGGATAAAAAGGGACTCATGTCCCTCAGCCTGGACCGAAAACTTTAAGGAATGAGAACTTTGAAATGATGGAAAATAAAGGGGATAAAGTAAAATTATTCAATTCTAGTGACAACTCTGATAAAATCTCCATGGCTTAAGGGATGAGGTACAGTAAACAAATGGTCTTACAAGGCTCTCTAGGGACCAGGCTTAAGGCTGAGCAAGGAGCCTTCTCAGAAATGATACAATCCATCATTTATCCACAACTAATCTAGCAGTTGGGGTTGGGGATGAAGACTTCTTACCTTTCATGGGTGAGTAAATTTCTTCCCAGAGGATGTTTTATTCTTTATAGTCAGTGTATAAAATTTTCATTTGACTTTCACTCAGAAGCACTTTTGAAATGACATATTTTGCTAAATGAAGCACTGAAGGATGTTTTGTTCTAAGAACTTCTTTAATGGCAGTGGCTTTTTTCTCTCTCCCTTCCCCCATATTTTCCATTATCCTTCCCTGAAAGCAGGATATAAAACCCTACTATAATATGCCTATGGAATTCTTAGGGCAAAAGTATAATCCTTCTACTAATTGCTGTATTGGCCCTTTTCAGGATCAGGCAGAATAATTGATTTGGGGTTGACTTTTTTTTTTTTTAATTTTATTTTATTTTTAAACTTTACATAACTGTATTAGTTTTGCCAAAATCTCTGTAACATTAGCTTTTTTGATTTGGGGGTAGGAGAAATTTCTCACAAAGAGTAAAGTTCATGAGAAGATGAGTTAAAAACAGGGCTTAGGTGGCAGTACACAAATTCAGTAAAGGTAGCTTATAGCAATCTACTCATCCTGAATGATTTGTTTTTTCTTTCCTCTTTTTTATAACTTTTCTGAAAAATCATAGAGGGCAGGTTGTGATTAAATTTTACATTGCTTGATCAAGGATCAGATAAGAAAGGGGAGAATCTCTCAGCTTGCACAGATCTTCCTGGGTACTAAACAGCAAGATAGAAAAACAAACAAGTAAATGCTTCTCAACAACTTTGATGGAGTTAACAAAAGATAAATAATTATTAATTAAAAAATTCTTGTCTTGGACTGTAGTATATAGTTATAAGACTAATAATTTATATCTTACACAATTAGGAGTATAGAAAGGACTCTTACTTGTATAGCACTTTGATACTTTAAGGACATGTATGTTAGAATCATTAATCTTTTGGCCTTGTAGCTATTTTTTGAGAGAAATAATCCAGGTATCAGGGTCATTAAAAATAAAAACTCTAAAGCACAAACCAGTTGCTTGGTCAAGAGTCTCATAACTATTGGGTAAAAGGCAAAAATTGGAATTTAGAAATTGCATTTCCTAATAATAGAAGTTATAGCATCAGCTTTGGGATGAACTGCACCACCTCAATATTCATGTGTCAAAATCCTAAAACTATACCATCTCAGAATGTAACTGTACTTGTACCCTATGGACCTTAACTGTCCAGGCTCCTCTTTCCATGGAATTTCCAAGGCAAGAATACTGGAGTGGGTTGCCATTTCCTTCTCCAGGACATCTTCCCAACCCAGGGATTGAACTGGCATCTCTTGTCCTCTGCATTGGCAGGCAGATTGTTTTTTTTACCACTAGCGCCACCTAGAAAGCCTATTAGAGTGAGTCCTAATATCATCTGTCTGTTGCTACTGCTAAGTCACTTCAGTTGTGTCTGACTCTGTGTGACCCCATAGACAGCAGCCCACCAGGCTCCCCCGACCCTGGGATTCTCCAATCAAGAACACTGGAGTGGGTTGCCATTTCCTTCTCCACTTTCAAGTGAAAAGTGAAAGTGAAGTCACTCAGTCATGTCTGACTTGCAGCGACCCCATGGACTGCAGCCTACCAGGCTCCTCCATCCATGGGATTTTCCAGGCAAGAGTACTGGAGTGGGGTGCCACTGCCTTCTCCAACCATCTGTCTAGTGTCCTTTTAAAAAGGGGGACTTTAGAAAGATTGAGGGCAGGAGGAGCAGGGGATGACAGAGGATGAGATGGTTGGATGGCATCACCGACTCAATGGACATGAGTTTGAGTAAACTCCAGGAGTTGGTGATGGACAGGGAGGCCTGGCGTGATTCGGTTCTTGGGGTCACAAAGAGTTGAATGTGACTGGGAGACTGAACTGAACTGAGGGACACCAGGGAAACTTGTGCACAGAGAGAAGTCATATGAAGAGACAGTCAGAGCTGGGTGGGGCGATCTACCCTCCAAGGAAGCCTTGAGGGAAACTAACCCACCAACACTTTGATCTTGTATTTTTAGCTTCAGCACTGCGAGGAAATAAATGTATACTGTTTAAGCCACTTAGTCTATGATATTGTGTTATAGAAGACCTAGCAGATTCATATAGCAACCAACTTATATCTATTAAAATTTCATGCTTTTTATATTAAAATGTCCTTGTTTTTAATATTAATATAAAGAAGAATGCAGCAATTTAACCTCACCCCTGCCCCCCACCCAACCACCACCACTTTCCTCAAAGATATTGTATTAACCAAAAACTTTGGGTTTTCCATATTATGAAAAACTGGAATGAGTTTTTTGGCCAACCCACATACACTGAAACTAACTACCAGAGTACTGAAATTATAGGCTTTATTTAGAATTATGAAATTAAATTTCTGACGGAATAAAGGGCCTATAGTAGTGGTTGTAATCCTCTGTGCTGTATTGTGCTTAGTTTCTCAGTCATATCCGACTCTTAATCCTCTAAGAACACCTAATTAGAGTAATGTAGTATGAATCTTATACAAATGAAAAGAAATGTTTTCAATTAAAAAGCAAATAGATAATTACTATAGATTTTTAAAAAATATTTGTGGATGATGAGTTGCTCCAAAATTAAAAAAAAAAATAGGTTTGCATAACAGTTCCTCCTGGTGATCTGGGATATTCATTTAGCGGTGTAGTTGATAGCCATATTTGCAATGCTACCTACTTGCAACATAAAATACAAACTTAGATTAATAATATAATTATCATTATTTTCTGAGGGAAACAGACATAACTGGTATATTACATATATACATATAGTGTGTGCTAGTAATATATATTCAGTTCAGTTCAGTTCAGTCACTCAGTCGTGTCCAACTCTTTGCGACCCCATGAATCGCAGCACGCCAGGCCTCCCTGTCCATTACCAACTCCCAGAGTTCACTCAGACTCACATCCATTGAGTCAGTGATGCCATCCAGACATCTCATCCTCTGTCGTCCCCTTCTCCTCCTGCCCCCAATCCCTCCCAGCATCAGAGTCTTTTCCAGTGAGTCAACTCTTCTCATGAGGTGGCCAAAGTACTGGAGTTTCAGCTTTAGCATCATTCCTTCCAAAGAAATCCCAGAGCTGATCTCCTTCAGAATGGACTGGTTGGATCTCCTTGCAGTCCAAGGGACTCTCAAGAGTCTTCTCCAACACCACAGTTCAAAGGCATCAATTCTTCAGTGCTCAGCTTTCTTCACAGTCCAACTCTCACATCCATATATGACCACTGGAAAAACCATAGCCTTGACTAGACGGACCTTTGTTGGCAAAGTAATGTCTCTGCTTTTCAGTATGCTATCTAGGTTGGTCACAACTTTCCTTCCAAGGAGTAAGCGTCTTTTAATTTTATGGCTGCAGTCACCATCTGCAGTGGTAATATATATTAGGTTGCTATAATCTATCTTGCATACGTGCTAAAGTCACTTCAGTCATATCTGATTCTTTGCGACCCCAAGTACTGTAGCCTGCCAGGCTCCTCTGTGCATGGGATTCTCCAGGCAAGAATACTGGGGTGAGTTGCCATGACCTCCTCCAGGGGATCTTCCTGAACCAGAAATAGAACCTATGTCTCTTATGTCTCCTACTTTGGCAGTTGGGTTCTTAACCACTAGTGCCACCTGGAAAGCTCTTAATCTATCTTGCTGTGCTGTGCTTAGTCACTCAGTTATGTCTAACTGTTTGCAACTCCATGGACTGTAGTCCACCAGGCTCCTCTATCCATGAGGATTCTTGTCATAATTGTTGATTCTGAATTGATCATGGATTAGGCAATAAAGTAGATGCAATTTCATGGTTATAAATAATGCCTCTTTTTTCCACATGGACCTTTGGGGAATTTTGTTACATTTTGCTTCCAAATTTACATGTATTCGACAATTCAGTTTTTAAAATAAATGGTGTGGTATGTATTTTCACTTAAAGAGTGAAGAGAATTTTGTGACCAAACTAGAATTATCATAATGTATAAGTAGATTTTCTTTAAGAAAATTAGAATGTAATCAATCAGCAGTTATTTACTGAGGAATTACTGTGTTCAAGGTCCTTACTAAGCATGGCCCTGCAACCATTTTCCCACGCCCTACTTACTATATACCAGGATTTTCACCTATACAAATTTAGTCTTCTATTCCTGGTAAAAAGATACTAAATCTATTTTAAATAATATGTTTATGAGAAAGATGAGGATGACAGTTACTGACACAAAATGGATTAATGTGGACCAGGTGTTGAACTATGATCCTTATGTGGACTATATCCTTTGATCCTGACAACAGCCTGAGTGAGACCTCTGGTACAGCTGTTCAGATTGTGCAAGGCATCAGGATGACATAAATAATGCAGACAGCATAGGTATATGTATTGTCCTACAAATGGAAATAAATGATCTTTGAAAGGGAGCAATATTTTCTAGTTTGCATGAAGGTATTCCATGAGCTAATGTTGACCTCCTTATGTTACTAATCATAGTCATCAGCTTTTAAGATGATAAAAATAAAGCATTAGGGGGAATTCTCTGGTAGTCCTGTGATTAGAATCCTGTACTTTCACTCTGAGGGCCCAAGTTCAATCCCTGGTCAGGAAACTAAGATCCCACACCTGTGCAGCATGGAGGAAAAAGAAAGAAAAAAGAAAGCATGAAGGAAGTTACTTGCTAGAGGTGTTAAAGCATTAAGTGACAGAGTTACAGTTGAACACTTTACCATGTTATATAGTCTCCTAAATGAGGTAATGAAGTTGAGACATTAGTTTCCACTAACATTTCCCCTTAGTGGAGGTCAGACTGTCATATGTGCCTGTCTCATGTAACATTTAAGTTGGCGTCCTATACATACTCTAAAGTTCAGCTGGTAAAGAATCCACCCCATGCAGGAAACCCCAGTTTGATTCCTGTGTAGGGAAGATCCCCTGGAGAAGTGATAGACTATCCATTCCAGTATTCTTGGGCTTCCTTGGTGGCTCAGCTGGTAAATAATCTGCCTGCAATGATTAAGACCTGGGTTTGATCCCTGAGTTGGGAAGATCCTCTGGAGGAGGGCATGGCAACCCACTTCAGTATTCCTGCCTTGAGAATCCCCATGGACAAAGGAACATGGGGGGCTACAGTCCATGGGTTTGCAGAGTCAGACACAACTGAGGAACTAAGAACAGCACAGCACAGCACATACTCCATATATATATAGAGTCATGTCCAACTCTTTGCAACCTTATGGACTGCAGCATGCCAGGCTTCCCTGTCCGTCACCAACTCCTGGAGCCTTCTCAAACTCATGTCCATCACTTAGGTGATGCCATCCAACTATCTCATCCTCTGTTGTCCTCTTCTCCAGATTTCAATCTTTCCCAGCATCAGGATTCTTTACCAGCTGAACCACAAGGGAAGCCCCTATGAAATTTATAGACAGCAAAACTTATTTGAGTAACTACTATGTGATAGGTCCTGTGATAAATGTTGGGAATGATAAAATAAAAGATATAAAGAAGGATATCATAATGACTGAGAGAATTTTAACTGTCTTTCTCCAACTAGAAAAAATATACTTAAATATGTGTATATGCTACTGTATTAATAATTATAAAAGGTATATGGGTTAACATTTATATATATGAACTTTATGTGTGTGCATGTACACAAGTTGAATCTTGAAAAAATAATTAGTATTCTCTTCACCATTTTCCCTCACACACACACAAACAAAACACACCTTCACTCTAATTTAAAAACACATTGTTGAATAGATAATAACCGAATAAAAACACATAACCGAATAGATAATGAAATGATCACTTTTCTATTACTGTATAGCTAATTGCTACAGATTTAGCATGTTAACACCCCATTTCTTATCTCACAGTTTTGTAGATTAGAAGTCTGATTAGGATCATTTGAGTTCTCTGCTTACATTTTCACAAAGCAGACATCAAGATATTCCGAAGCCTGGGCTGTTATCTAAAGGGTCTGCAAGAACCTACCTCTAAGCTCATTTATGTTGTTGGCTTAATTTAGTTTCTTGTAGTTGTTGGACTGGGGCTAGAATACTTAAGAAATTTTATATTGGTGTATAGTTGGTTTACAATGTTGTGTTAGTTTCTGGTGTACAGCAAAGTGATTCAGTTATCAGATCAGATCAGATCAGTCGCTCAGTCGTGTCCGACTCTTTGCAACCCCATGAATCACAGCACGCCAGGCCTCCCTGTCCATCACCAACTCCCAGAGTTCACCCAGACTCACGTCCATCGAGTCAGTGATTCAGTTATACATACACATAAATCTATTCATTCCATATTTATTTCTCACTTCAGTCACTGCAGAATATTGAGTACAGTTCCTTGTGCTGTACAGTAGATCCTTGTTGATAATCTACTTTATATATAGTAGTATGGATATGGAGTTTGGGATTAACATGGGCCACAATTTCTTGGTGGCCTTCATTCAGCCTCAACTCTTAACAACTAAGAACCACCCACATTTCTTGGCAGAGGACTCTGTTCATTTTCAAAGCCAGTAATAGTGTGTTGAAGCTTCCTCATGAGTCGTGTTCCCTCTCCCTGACATCCTCCTTGACAAACTGCATGTGATTATATTAAGAACATTTGGGTAATTTCCTCTTGCATATAATGCAATATAATCCAGGAGTGACAGCATATCATGTTCACAGGTTCTACCTGCATTCAAAAGAGAAAGGGCTATACAAGGATGAAGGTCAATGGGATTCATTCTGAGAATCTTGAGTAGCACTGTGTATTAGTTAATTAGGGCTACCTAACAAAATAAAATAAACTTTTGGTTTAAATTTTAAAAATACATATAAATTTCCTCACAGTTCTGGAGGCTACAAGTCCAAGTTCAAGGTGTCGACAGGCTTGGTTTCATTCTGAATCCTCTCTTTTTGGCCTGCAGATGGCCATTTACTGGTGTTTTTACAAGGTCTTCCATCTGTGTGTGTCTGGGTCCTGGTCTCTTCTTATTAGGACCCCAGTCACATTGGATTCACCAACTTCCTTGGTGGCTCAGTGGTAAAGAATCCACCTGTTGATGCAGGAGACAGAGGAGACACAGGTTGGATCCTCTAGGTTGGGAAGATTCCTTGGAAGAGGAATGGCAACCCACTCCAGTATTCTTGCCTGGAGAATCCCATAGACAGAGGAGCCTGGTGGGCTACAGTCCATGGCATCACAGAGTCAGACACAATTGAGCAGACCTGATAATTGAATTCACCCTATGAAAAATTTTACTCTAATTACATCTTAAAAGACTTGTCTCCAAACACTCTCATGTTCTGAGGTACTGGGGGGTAAGGACTTCAACATATAAATTTGGGCCGATAACACATAGATGAGTTTGCTTTTCTTTTTTGATTATAGTTTATTTAATGAATGTAAATTGTTATCTGTTTAAAAAGTTGAATTCCCTTCCTCCCTTCATTTTTTATCATAAAACATTTTACTCAAACAGAAATGTTGAAAGAATAGTAAATACCCGTATACCCTGGATTTATCAACCCTAAAACTTTTGTGACATTTGGTTTATCTTTTTTCTCTCTTTCTGAATTATGTATGTGTTTAGAATGTTTGTACACACATATACATATATATGTTCACATATAGTTTTTGCTGATTCATTTAAACAAGTATCAGACATGATGAAATTTTATCCCAATATTATTCTAAGAGTAAGACATGCTTGTGCATAATACCATCATTAGACCCATGAAACTTGACTGTGATATAACATCCAATCCATATTTAAGTTTCTCCAACTGTCCCCATGGAAAAGGCAATGGCAATCCACTCCAGTACTCTTGCCTGGAAAATCCCATGGACGGAGGAGCCTGGTGGGCTACAATCCATGGGGTCGCGAAGAGTCTGACATGACTGAGCGACTTCACTTTCACGCCTTGGAGAAGGAAATGGCAACCTACTCCAGTGTTTTGCCTGGAGAATCCCAAGGACGGCAGGGCCTGGTGGGCTGCCGTCTATGGGGTCCCACAGAGTTGGACACGACTGAAGCAACTTAACAGCAGCAGCAACTGTCCCCAAAACACCATTTGTAGTTATTTTTTCCCAATCCAGGATCCAACCAAGGATACTGCATTGCATGTGGTTGTCATGGCTCTTCAGTCTTCCATAATCCAGAGTATTTTTCCAATTTTTCTTTTGTCTGTTATGTCACTGACATTTTCCTGTAGAATGTCACACAATCTGAATTTTTATATTTGTTTTCTGATAATTAGATTCAGAATAAATATTTTTCCAAGAATACACTATAGGTTGTGACATATATTTCCAATTGTGTTACATCAGCGGATATGTCAGTTTGATGAAAGCTTGATGACTTGGTTATCAAAACTGAAAAAAACTGAATTACAACAAAATGTTTGCCAGAAAATGAGATTATACCTCTGGACTATACAGCTAAGAAGTTTAAGATAAAAGAATCTTTGCCAGTCTTAACTATTCTGTTAGAAAAAAAGACTGAGGAAGGGATTAAAATTAAGACCTTAATATCATGAGATATACTCATGTTATTTGAACTTGAAAATAGAAATCAACTGAAGAATCAGGCTGTTTGTTCTTCGTATCTCTTGAGTTGTATCACTCACCCTTAAAAATCTAATTTTGTTTTTCAAGTTGTTCTATGTAAAGTATAAAAGAAGCATAAAATCAGTCACTACCATTTAAGTAACAAGTAGTATAAATCCTTCATTACATTGTTAGCATCCTTAAGGACAGGCATCTTTTCCACTCTTTTATATTCATACATTGTGCATTGTTCTGCACACAGTGAGCAGCACATATATCTTTGTCCGTCAGAAATTTAAAAGGTGACTATGTATGTAGGCTGTTTATATACACACACATGGGCTTCCCTGGTGGCTCAGATGGTAAAGAATCTGTCTGCAATGCAGGAGAACTGGGTTCAATTCCTGGGTTGGGAAGATCCCTTAGAGAAGGGAATGGCAACCCACTCCAGTATTCTTGCCTGGAGAATTTCACGGATAGAGGAAGCTGGCGAGCTACAGACCATGGAGTCACAAAGTTACACACAACTGAGCGACTTTTACATATATGCACATATATGATTACTTTCAAAGTCAAACATTAATTGCCAGTTTATTTGAATAGTTACCTTATTTATGGGATGCATGAGTTATACAATTATATCGAATGGGATTTAATAAGTCTACACTATTGCTCTATGGTTTAATACATTTACAACCTGTTTTCTTCACATAAGTAAGTAAAAAACTCCTTAAAGCAGGGAGAATCTACTTCTACTATTTACAAATTTTTAATCCAACCTTTCTTTTACTGCTGTCAACAAGTATTTTTGTATTCAGTTAATTGGTTCCCCAACGAAATAATTGAATGTAGCATTGGAGAAGGAAATAGCAATCCGCTCCAGTGTTCTTGCCTGGAGAATCCTAGGGACATGGGAGTCTGGTGGGCTACCGTCTATGGAGTCGCACAGAGTCGGACACGACTGAAGCGACTTAGCAGCAGCAGCAGCAGCGTCTCAAAAGGGAAAGTAAATGTAGATCCTGAAGAACGTATTATCATTTAACACACACACACAAATTCCTCTGAGAGTCATTTATATAAGACACTATACTTTGGTGTCAGTGAGAGAAAATATTTGAGTCTGTTTTACAACTGCAAATGAAAGAGAAAATGTTTGCAAGTGGAGAAACTTATAACATAACCATATCTGTTATGTTTGACAGCTCATCTCAATGGAGGAGGGATGATTCTGCATTCCCACTTGAACTTTCTCACATGTTATCCAAGTTAAAAACAAGTAAGCAAAAGTTATCTATAGGTTCAGCTTGAAGTTGAGGTTATAAAAAGAAATAAATAAAAGAAAAAGAAAAATCCACACCAACACTAGTTATAAAATGCCCTACTATAACAGCATCCAAATTAAGGCAAAACAGGTCAGACACATTCTGACAATGTTTAACCAAAAAGAAGTTTATGAATTCAATTAGACATGATAGAGTCTTAACTTCAGTAATGGTTGATGTGTTTAGAAACAGTTGACCTTTGAGGTAAATAAATTCTTACAGATATGAACATGGAATTTTGCACTCTGATTGGAATAAAATAAGAGTTTGCATTACCACTCAACTATTTTTCTGGTTATCTTTAAGTATTTCTTCCACTGATGAATAAGAATATAAATATATAATAATTTGTTTTGTTTCAAAATTTCTCGGCATCATGAATATTTGAGAGAGTGGGAGAATTTGTTGTTCCCCCAAATTAGAGCTGATTTATTAAATCAGATAGAGATTAATTCTAGGCTCAAGGAATCACAGTGATTGGATTGGCTGTATAGGATATATCATTAAATGGCCAAGACTGGCTTCTGTTTAAGGTTTAACCAAGAAAAATTGGAGCTGGGCAGCCCACCATGAGTCACAGCTTTTATGATGGGGATTCACTCTGCCAGATTCTTATTCAATTTTTGCTTCAAGATGGACTTTTCTCCTTTCATTCTCTGTTTCTTAATAGTAATATGTTGATTTACTGTGCACTCAGAGATGCTAGGAACTGAAATAGGCTCAGCCTCCAGATGAAAAACTAAAAACTATAGTTCAGTGAGGGAAAACAACTGGCTTGAAGACACATAGTTAATAAATCTCAGAACTGTGACTGAAACTTAGATACCCTTGACTTGTACCCTCTTTTTCTTTTCTTTTCAATTTGCGTGTGTTGCTCCCAGTAATATAGTTCTACATCCCTTCTATACTTATTGCATCACATCATTTAACAAATAGTAACAAAAACAAAAAAAAAGCAGAATCTGAAATAATAAATTTAACTAAATTTCAAAAGTTTAAACAAAAATAAAGGTGTATCCCCAAACTAATATTGACAACTGCTTCTATCTTTCTTCAAAATCTGGTGTGTATATGCACATGCATGCATCTTCATGCATGCATGCACACATGTACACACACGCTATGCAGTATTTTCCTGTAAAGGACAGAGATATGTTTACTTAGTATATGTGTGATGCCTTTTTTATGTGATAGCATGGAGTGGGATGGTATGATCACTAGGGGGAAAAAAAATAGAAGTATAAATGTTATTCTCCTTGCTTCACTTCCAAAGAAAGGTCCCAATACAAGAGATGAATATCTGAGCCAAAAGCAATTAGATCGCTTTATGCCTGCCAATATTCTTTCAGGCTGTTTTTAACTTACAGTCAACACTTCAGAAAACACTATAGATCAATTAGCCTTTATTTAAATTTTCAACAACCTAGAAAGTAACCATATGAATCTCTTGGAAAATCTATGAATAGTTAATTACATATAACCCAAGGTCCCATTATCAGGCCTTTGCTCAAAGCAGTACTTTACAACTCCATCATTTTCCCCAATGTACAAGTTTGTGACAGAAATACTGATGGGCCTTAAAAAGAATATTTCCAAGTTTTGATAAAATAATACTGCCCAATATGCTTATATGTACTTTCCCGAATATGAAATGTACTGTACATATTGAGAATGCTTCACTTTGAATTTTTGACATATTACTTGAGGTCTAAGTACTATTCTTCTGGCTAGTCAGAGAAATTAATATTGCTATACTATAGTACCATATCGGAGAAGGCAATGGCACCCCCCTCCAGTACTCTTGCCTGGAAAATCCTATGGACGGAGGAGCCTGGAAGGCTGCAGTCCATGGGGTCGCTGAGGTTCGGACACGACTGAGCGACTTCACTTTCACTTTTCACTTTCATGCATTGGAGAAGGAAAGGGCAACCCACTCCAGTGTTCTTGCCTGGAGAATCCCAGGGACGGGGGAGCCTGGTGAGCTGCCATCTATGGGGTCGCACAGAGTCAGACACGACTGAAGTAACTTAGCAGCAGCAGCATAGAACCATATAATACAGATTATATACTTTATTAAATGTTTTATTAAACATATTTAGACTTGCAGGAAAAGGATATAAAAGACTGTTTGCCTTTCTTGAGAATGTAGACTATTTCTTAAGTATCTTTTTACTCTCATATCTTACATATGTGATATATTACCTACTGTACATCTTCAGTCATTAACAAAATAATCTACAAATTTAAAGAATTAATATGTTGATTTTTTAGGAATAGATACACTCATTCAGAGAAATTCACACTCAAAGAACTGATTAGGGTAGATTTTCGCAAGGATTACAGCTAAAGCTGAAACTCCAATACTTTGGCCACTTCATGCAAAGAGTTGACTCATTGGAAAAGACTGGTGCTGGGAGGGATTGGGGGCAGGAGGAGAAGGGGACGACAGAGGATGAGATGGCTGGATGGCATCACTAACTCAATGGACATGAGTTCGAGTGAACTCCGGGAGTTTGTGATGGACAAGGAGGCCTGGCGTGCTGCTATTCATGGGGTCGCAAAGAGTCGGACACGACTGAGCAACTGAACTGAACTGAAGTCTTTCAATTTGAACAGATTTTAATCAAGCTTGACAGCAAAAAAAAAAAAAACCTTCACCTGATGTTTAATTTAATTTGAGATTTATAATTAGATGATTTATAGGAGGAGTTTGCTGCCGCTGCTGCTGCTGCTGCTAACATGCTTCAGTCGTGTCCGACTCTTTGTGACCCCATAGACGGCAGCCCACCAATATGTGAATGTGAAATATTTGTCTTTCAAATATTGAAAGACAGAATGTGAAATATGTGTCTTTATATAATAATAAACTACTCCCAGTGTCAATTGGAATCAACACTATTGTTTTTCTGACTTCAGAGATGTAGAGATGCAGAAGGAAAACATTTTCATTAGTATCCCTTGTGGCTTAACCTATGACCTTTCACAGAGATTTAGTTAAGGTTAAAATACATTCTTTAGTGTCATGCCAACAATCAAGATATAGGGAGATAGTTATTTTCTTCCAGACTAAAATATCCATTCCAAGCATGGGACTAAATTAAAAAGTGTGAAGACTAGATGATCTAAAAATTAGACCTAAAGGGCTCTTTAGGAAAAAGCAATGGCACCCGACTCCAGTACTTTTGCCTGGAAAATCCCATGGACAGAGGAGCCTGGTAGGCTGCAGTCCATGGGGTTGCTAGAGTCGGACATGACTGAGTGACTTCACTTTCACTTTTCACTTTCATGCATTGGAGAAGGAAATGGCAACCCACTCCAGTGTACTCGCCTGGAGAATCCCAGGGATGGGGGAGCCTGGTGGGCTGCCGTCTATGGGGTTGCACAGAGTCGGACACGACTGAAACGACTTAGCAGAGATTTTTAAATGAGTACTGTCTGTATTGTTATTTATCTGATATCTACTGTACCATTATTAGCTTGTTTTTATTTCCTATCTTACTTTTTTCATCTGTTCAATCTTTGTCTATTCTACTTGTATTCCTAGCATTTCCATCTTTTTATTTATACTGGTTCTTGTGCTAAATGACTCCTGTCTTCATTTTCTCCTTCATGGCAGTCCACTACTGATGTGTTAAATCTTTTTAAGAATTACCTTTAGCCTTGCTTCTCCACTGTCCCCACTCCATTCCTTCTCTCTCTTATGCTAAATGTCTTAATTCTGATAGTATTCATCACATCTTGCTGTCCATTTATTTTTAAGAGTTTTTTCATTTATTATATTATTTTGCCCACTTTTACCTCCTTCATATAGTTCTATTGCTTGTAATAAAGAAATCATAGCTACTTAATCAACTACTAACTCAGTTTCAATAATATTCCAAGTTAATTTGGATCAGTAGGGATTTAGAAATTATATTTATGAATAAATATTAGAAAAATAAGGAAGAAAATTAAACTTAAATTTTAAAGAGCTGACTCAAATTCTAATATAATTGCAATTGAGGCAATATATTAAAATATATATAAATAGAGAGTTTGAAGTTTCCTAAAACAAATAACTCTCAACATATCTAACAGTACAGAGCAAAATAGGTTACGTGTATATACATTTCAACAAATGATTTGTATACTTGCAATAAAAAAACAATTATATATTATAAAGAGTTTAATTTGCTATTCTCTACATGAAAAAAAAGTCGAGATTTTGAAATTTGGAATATTAATTTTTATATGAAAATAGGTATGAAAACTATGAATGATCTTTAAATGTAAATTTTCTTCAATTTTTTTTTCCTGTAGTCCTGTGATTTTACATCTTAACCTTGGAACTTAAGACCAGATAAATCTGTTACAGAAATTCTTATTATAGTCATGACAGTTCAGCTTTTCAGTACTATACAAAAAAAAAGTTCAATGTATTTAAATAATAGTTGAATATTGCCCTTTATTCCAGTAAAAGTGTTTTAAAGTGTAATTACTGTTTCTCTTTAGAATTACCTATGACACCTATTGTCATTTGAAAGCAGATAGTCTTTTAGAAAGAAGAGCATATCACTCTTTTATAAAGAAAAGTTGTGATTTAAAATAAGTCTTTTAAGGTTTCATCAAACATGTAACATGAAGCTATTTTAATTGGCAAAAAGATTCTTGACTATGAAGAAAGAAAAGAGAATCAGCTATTGACAATGTGTATAACAACAGAAGAAAAGGATAACTCGCTGTAAGCAGCAGGAATGTCAACCCAAATGGAATTTAGTCTTTTTATTTTTATTTCTTTGAATTTAGCCTTTTTAACAAGGTAACTGATATGTATCTAAAATGAAAGACAAGTAATTTTCTAAAATATTATTTACATTTTTGGAATTATCAGTGAATATCTACCTCAAAGGCATATCATCATAAATGTTATTAAAATATTTTAATGAACACCGGAAGAATTAATATTTCTCTTGAACTCTTTCTCCTCTATTTTGGTAAAAAAAATTAACTAGATCTAAATTTGACTAAGCAGAATGTCACTGCATTATTTGTTCCCTGTGAAACAAATATTCTTTTGGATTAAATAACTGACTCTGTACTGAAGTCTTTCACTGATAGTTTTTCATGATAAAATGTAGATGGAGATAAATGCAAGGTAAACAAGTGGTTCCTCCATTATATCACTGACCATCTGCACTTTCTTTTTCAAGAAATGGAAATGTAGATTTATAAATTTTTATTTCAATAACCGCTAAAAAGATTCTGAGGTATGAATGTTAAAACTGTGGATTTGGAATCAATGTCTCTCTCTGCACAGTATTTATTTTCCTTTTTCATTGTCCTTAGTTCATTCTTTCTTCTAATTCTGTGTTCTTGTATGTTATATTGACTATTTATTAACAAGAGCATTTATTTTGTTGCATTTGTGATTTTCATCTTTTTAAAAATATAGGCAAAGTGAATATCAATGATAAAAAAGGAAGTTGGGAGAAGCTGAATTTTTTTTTTTCTCTTGGAGTTTGTCATTTATATCAAGGAAAACACACAAAATAAATGGCACATTATGGTGATTGTCATGGAAAACTTCACCAAAATGCAGTAGCCAAATTATTGAATTATTTTGAGTCACGAGAAACCATGTAACTATTCAGGAAAGGTCTGGAAAACAGGAATGTGGTGCTTTAATTATGATTCTCTGAGTAGCTAGATGATCTGCTAATGCATTCAACCTTCCTGGAACATAATGCAATTATTTATTAATTAACCATTAAAATTTGAAAACTCAGCAGAAGTGGGCAGGACTGCTTTGGCTAGCATTCTGTGGTGGTTGAAGTTTTTCCGAGCCTACATCTGTTGTATAGTTCCCTTCTCGTTGGTTCTCATGCTATAATGGTTCCTAATCATTCTGAAATTCACCAATGTAGTGAACAATGATGTTGCAACCTCAATGTTAATTTGGAGTTTGTCCTTTTTGACGATATACCAAATTAAAATAGAGAAGCAAGTATAGGCATTAAACAGTACTGAAGATTGGTTGATGACATTACTGAAGATTGACTTGGGATTGATTGAAAATCGAATCTATGATACAAGACAATAAAATACAATGATTTTTTTTCCTCTCCTGCAACTTTATTTTTTTATTTGGAGGTAATTGCTTTACAATGTTGTGTTGCTTTCTGCCATACAAAAGCAAATAAAAATTAAAGCTATACCCTATAGGAACTTTGCTTTTGCATAAATGATTATCATGGGCAATGTATTAAAAAGTTTTAAAATACCTATGCACTATCTCTGTATAAGTTCTCAGAGTTTGTGTATATATATATAGCTTCAACCAATATAAACAGAACTCTGATTAAGTTGGAAAAATGAGTTTTCAGTGTTTTAAAGTTTATTTTTGTTAGTTTGTAAGTATGCTACTTTTCAAAAAGAAGAACAGTTACTGTACTCATCTATGTATATATAATTTAATACATTTTCATAATTTTCTGAATGTCTTTGGGGACGTAGAAGTTCTGCATTTAACATACTTCATTGTGATATTTTAAAGTTTTTAATCAAAAATTTCAAGAATAACTTCAGTGAAAACTACATTTTTTAAAGGGATAATATATAAAAACTAATGTATGTATTACTTTTCAATAACAGATTTTCTCTTAATAACAGTTTTATACCAATGACAAGTTCTTAGAGAATTTACTAATATATTTCCAGTATTCTGTTAAACCAATTTCTCTATTCCTTTTATCTTTAATATAGTACTATAATGCATATAAAATTAGTATCCTTATTTTTTCTAAATAATTTTAAATGCAATGAATAAATATGAAATTTGTTTTCTTAAGGAACTCATTATTATTGTTTGTGAAATAGTTTTTCATTATCAATGACAATAAATGAAGGAGGCTATAAGATGGTACAACTGGAGACTCAGTTTCCAAAATATTTTCTTTATGCTCAAGGAACATTTTTTTACTTTTAAAGAGAGATTCACATTACATAAATTAGATACAATCTTAGTTACTGTTATTCAAGCTGTGTGGAAATGAGGGTCCCTGATCTCTTGTCCTCTAACCACACTTCACCCCACAACAGTCCCTGGAATCCGTCCCAAAATTACCAGAACACTGAAGACGGTTTGAAATAACTGCTTAAAATGTATCCAATATCAGAAGAATTGTACATAGGCAATTAATTATTTGTGGAAATTATTTTTAAAATCTTAAATACAAATAAAATTAAAGGATATATGTTTTAGGCTTCATACTATTCCTTAACAGACTATGTTTATTTTAATTAAATAACAGTCTCTACTGGAGGCTTTCACTGATAATTTTTCATGATTAAACATACAGGAAGATAAATGCAGGGTTTATCTTCAGAGACAAACCATGCATCAATAATAGTGAGGTAATGATTCAAATTGTGTGTGTTCAAGCTATTAACATCTGAAAAATGAATCCAAAGTGCCACGAGGAGGATATTGTTAATGTGGAAATGTTCTAGGCTTGAACTGTTTTTTTATTTCTAACTTGAATTCTTCAGTGGATCTTACCCATTCAGCTTCAAGGACTATGGTGTACTTGAAGCTATAATGTAGCCCATCAACACTGGTTAAGTCATCAATAAAAGGGACAAATGAAGGGCATTCGGAAGCATTTTAGTCACCTCCAAGTAGAATGCACCTATTTAAAGCAGATCAAAGGGAACCTGCACAGCCTTGAAAATATTATTTCAAAAATTGTTAGACCACCTAATTGCCCAGACCTTGCTCACATTAGCAGTCCCACCCCATGAGTTATTCTTACCCTCTTTCTCCACTTCCCGCTATGTGAAAATGGAAAGTGACAGACGCTGTCTTCAGCCAAATCACTCAATGAAAGTGAAAGTGGTTCAGTCCTGTCCAACTCTTTGCAACCCCATGACCTATAAACTCCTTGGAATTCTCCAGGCCAGAATACTGGAGTGGTTAGCCTTTCCCTTCTCCAGAGAATCTTCCCAACCCAGGAATTGAACCCAGGTCTCCCACATTGCAGGCGATTCTTTACCAGCTGAGCCACAAGGGAAGCCCCTCTCTATAAAAGCAGTTTCTATTCTATACCTACCACAAAGTAAACAAAGAATAAAGCTGGCACATTTCTTATTAAACCAAGTCATGATTTTATCCATTTATCTCCTTTTTTTAAAAAAAAATCCTAAACCTCAGGCTTACAATCACTGCCATGTTTGGATTGATAATGTAATCAACCACAAAGCTACTACTCTTTTCTTCTGGATGAATTGTATGGGAGCCATCTTTCTGTCTCTGTTATTATTTTGTAATAATGAAATATTCTTTTCTTAATAGCTAATATTTATTATATTTTCAACATGTACAGTTAGTATTCTAATTGTAGTATTGAATTCTTTTGTAACAACGTTGTGAGGTATTAGGAGAGTCCCAGTTAGAAAATTGGACAACCCCCAATTTATTAGAAAACTATGAAACATTTAGTTTTCTTCATCAGTTCTTATTTAGCTTTCTTCATCAATTTCTTCATCAGTTATTATTAAGTCTTAAGAATACTAGAATGATAAGGAGTGATAATTTAATGAGTACAAAATCCCAGGTATTACTTTAATAGGTTTGCATAGTTTCTAATTACATAATTTAGTCATCAATATATGGTGAATGGGGTTTCCCAGGTAGCTCGGTGGGTAAAGAATCTGCCTGCAATGGAGGAGACTCAGATGTGGGCTCACTCCCTGGGTCATGAAGATCCACTGGAGGAGGGCATGGCAACTCACTCCAGTATTCTTGCAGAGTAGTACTCTTGCCAGTATTCTTGCAGAGTAGTACTCTTGGAGAATCTCATGGATGGAGAAGCCTGGTAGGCTACTGTCCATGGTGTCGCAAAGAGTTGGACACGACTGAGCGACTTCACTCACTTACTCACTCATCTCATGAACAGAGACTGGTAGGCTACAATCCCTGGGATGGCAAAGAATCAGACATGACTGAAATGACTGAGCATGCATACACATATGGTGAATATAAGACAGCAGCAATATTATTGTGCTGCTGCTGCTAAGTCACTTCAGTCGTGTCCGACTCTGTGCGACCCCATAGACGGCAGCCCACCAGGCTCCCCCATCCCTGAGATTCTCCAGGCAAGAACACTGGAGTGGGTTGCCATTTCCTTCTCCAATGCGTGAAAGTGAAAAATGAAAGTGAAGTCGTTCAGTTGTGTCCGACTCTTCGAGACCCCATGGACGGCAGCTTACCGGGCTCCTCTGCCCATGGGATTTTTCAGGCAAGAGTACTGGAGTGGGGTGCCATTGCCTTCTCTGAATATTATTGTAGTTCTTGCTTTTAAAAAATTCAGTTTCTGAGACTCTAGCAAAAACATACAATAGAATAACTCACAAAATCTCCCCAGGTTAGAAACTATCACATGAGTGTTAGGAGAGCTGACGAATTAAAGCTCAGCAATGCCAAGGTTTCTGTACAATGATTTCAGATGGTACATAGCTCAAATCATGAGTCTGTTACAAACAACAACAAAAAATACTACTTTTATCTCTCTTTGGAGAGTTATAAATGTGGGCCTGTCACATGAATCTAGTAGAGGCAGATGTGCTATATTAAAGAATATTTGGCAGAGAAGAGAAAAGCTTATTTTCTGTCTCAGATATCAGGTTCAGCTCAGTTCAGTCACTCCGTCATGTCTGACTTTTTGTGACCCCATGGACTGCAGCACGCCAGGCTTCCCTGTCCATCACCAACTGCCAGAGCTTGCTCAAACTCAGGTCCAGTGAGTCAGTGATGCCATCCAACCATCTCATCCTCTGTCATCACCTTCTCCTCCTGCCTTCAATCTTGCCCAGCAACAGGGTCTGTTCCAATGAATCAGTTCTTCACATCAGGTGGCCAAAATATTGGAACTTCAGCTTCAGCATTAGTCCTTCTATTGAATATTCAGGACCGATTTCCTTTAGGATGGACTGGTTGGATCTCCTTGCAGTCCAAGGGACTCTCAAGAGTCTTCTCCAGCACCACAGTTCAAAAGCATTAATTCTTTGGTGCCTAGCTTTCTTTATGGCCCAACTCTCACATCCATACTTCACTACTGGAAAAACCATAGCTTTGATCGTATGGATCTTTGTCGGCAATGTAATGTCTCTGCATTTTTTTTTTTTAATGTCTTGGCAAAGTAATGTGCCTGCTGTCTAGATTAGTCATAGCTTTTCTTCCAAGGAGAAATCATCTTTTAATTTCATCAGGGACTTTCTCCTATTTATGAAAAACTAGCCAAAAAATAGGTCTTTGAAAGCTCAAATTTAGGACAGAATTTATATTCATTTATAGACATTTTAAAGTATTCCTTCAGAATATACTCATTGGGGAAATTAGATTAATAATTTTAGATAAACTTATTGCAAAGGAAGAAAATATATACACAGGAAAAGGTTTTAATAAGACTAGTATATTTTTATTCAAAATCAGTAGTCTTAATTATGAGTTACATTTTTAGAATATGTAGCCAACTATACTTTCAATACTTCATATCATCTGGAAGCACAATATTTTGTTGTTGTTATTAAGTTTATTAAAGTGTAGTTTATATAGAATAAAACTCATACTTTTTAGTGTACAGCTCTATGAATTTTGACAAATGCATTCCATTATGTCACATCAGCTTATCCAAGACTTAAAAACATTTTCATCACTCCTAGAGAGTTCCCTTTTTCCCATTTGTAGGCAACTTCTTCCCGTATTTTTGGCCTCTGAGACAAATTTGCCTTTTGTGCTGATTATTTTACGTTTTCCATCATGGCATTTAGGTAGAACACAGTATACAGCCTTTTATGTCTGATTTCTTTCACATAACATAATGTATCTGAGATTGATCATGTTGTTGTGTGAATCATTAGTTCATTCTTTTTAACGAATTCAATTGTATGGATATATCATAGGTTGTTTACCCATTCCCCAAGTTAGAAGATATTTGGGTTGTTCCCAGTTTGAGGTGATTATGAATAAAGCTACTATACAGTTTCATGAATAGATTTTAACATAAATTTGCCTTTCTCTTGGTTAAATTTCTAGGAGTGGAATTCCTCGGTCATTTAAGCAAATGCACCAGTTTCTAAGAAACTGCCGTTCTGTTTTCCAAAGTAATTATCATTTTGCATTCCTCTTAGAAACATGTGAGTGCTCCGATTGCTTTGCCTCCTTACCAGAACTTGATATGGTCCCTCGTAAATAGAGACATTAAAAAAAAAATCATCAGCAAAATATTTTTTAAATGATAATACATCATAACCAACTGATATTGATACTGGGAATATAAGATTGTTTCAGTATTCAGAATCAGAATATTCAGATCAATATTCAGAATCAATATGTCACCATTTCAAATGGTTAAAGAAGAAATGCTCTATTATTTAAGTATAGATAAGGCATTTGACAAAAGTCACATGCATTCATGACAAAGATACTCGCAGAATCTAGGAATTAAAGTGAAAAATTTCTGCATATAGAAATACATTTTTAAAAAATGACTCTTTGAGACCCCATGGACAGCAGCATGCCAAGCTTCCTTGGAGTTGGTGATGGACAGGGAAGACTGGCGTGCTGCAATCCATGGGGTTGCAAAGAGTCAGACACAACTGAGTGAATGAACTGAACTGAGAGCTAATGTCATTCTTAATGACCAAGGATTGAGTCTTCTTCTTCCCATAGAATCAGGAAAAAGACAAAGATATATGCCCCCCATAAAATTCAACATCATACTGAAATTTCTGGCATGTCCACTAAGATAATAAAAAAAAAATCAAAGGAAAATAGGTTGGAAAGAAAAACTATCTCTATTTTTAATTAACAAGATATTTATTCTAAGTAGAAAATCATTAAAGAAATGATAAAAAAAAAAAACTTCTTGGTTAGCAAGGTTGCAAGATACAGGATCAAAAATCAGTTCATTTCCATATTTCAAATTGATTTTGACTTTCAGTTAAAACCAGGGTAGACTTTTTTCTATTTTAACAACTAAGGTTTGAGCCTCATCCTTATGTTTCTATTCATTCTGTTCTTCTCATTTATCTATAGCACAAGCACAGTTGAGGATACACAAATAGGTCAATTATAATCCAGTAACTGATATTGAAGCCTTCAATTTTTGTCTTTTCATTTTAGAAGAAAGGAAGCATTTTCTGTTGAATTACCATTACCATTACCAGGTTATCATTATGTATCCCGTACTTAAATCACTTTAATTTCTTCTTGCACAAAAATATAACATGGTGATTACGCAGTTGAGAGGTATCAGCCTACTTGGAATTCTTCCACTGTTGGAAGGCAAATCCTCTCTAACCCCTTTCTAGAGATTAAAAGGGAATAAACTGCATCTTAGTCACCTCCAAAACATTAATCTGGTACTTAAATTACTTTTTTATTTTGAAAACATTTGTTAATTAAAATTGACTTTACCTGCCACATAAACTTTATCTCCTATATGTCTATGAAGCTAGAACAAAATGTACTTATCACTCTCTCCTTGAAATGCAGATGTTAACATGAACATAGCATTCTTCTCAGTTGAAGCTGATGACCTAGGTGATAATTTTTGCAAAACTTCTATTTTCCCTTTTCCCAAAGAGAGGCATTTTGTTTATCCATATATTTGGACCTTGAGCTCTGATAGTTTCAAGAGTAGATCAAAGTATAAAATGAAGATATATAAGTAAATTTCAGTCTTCCCAGGTGGTGCTGCTGGTAAAGAACCACCTGCCTAATGCAGGAGACATAAGAGATGTAGATTCTATCCCTGGGTCAGGAAGATCCCCTGGAGGAGGACATGGAAATCCACTTTTGTATTTTTCCCATGGGAGAATAGCATGGACATGGGAACCTGGTAGGGTACAGTCTGTAGGGTCACAAAGAGTGGGAAACGTCTGAAGCAACTTAGCACGCACACAAGTAAATTTTTGGCCCATTTCTGCTAAATTAAAGACATATTAGGTATACTGGGTATGAAAGAATATTTATCTTTTCCTCTTTGGGACATTGTAACATTCTGACTATCCTCATTCTTACCATCTCTGGGATTGAAGGACTTTCATCTTTTTGGTTCATTTAGCTCCTCTACATCTCTTGTAGGGAGTTGTAGTTATAAACCACATTTTGACACATGGAAATAATCACCTTTATAATTGATTTTCTAGAACCAATACTGTGATGCATGCTATATGTGAGGGCTTGCTTCCTTCTCTGTGGTATCACATATTTCTCACAGATGGTCACAAATGTATTAGTCAGAGTATATAAATAAATATCCATAAGAGAAACTAGGTCAGAATTAAGAAAACACTGTCCTAGAGGTGATAATGATAAGAGCAATCATTTTGAAGTGAGTGCCATCTTATTAATAAAAGAATTTTTAAATTACCATATTGTATTTAAGAGACTGGAGATAAAATGAACTATTATGTAATCTCCATGTTCCTAGTGTTTAAGTTCAAGAATAAGGAGAAAGAGAGATAAATTGAACAATCTGGCATTTGGTTGTTTGACATGAGAAAACCAGATGTCCTATATTTATTTTCTCTGTAAATCAAACTGCATTCTAAAGTAGTTAGATATTAACTGCTCAATCAAAGATAGAAGTTTGTAAACCAGTTTTTTATATGAAAATTGTTACTTTTTTGCTTAGATATACTACTGGTGAAAAGACTAAGTACTTTACTAAAGATCACATAGCTAGCAGTATAGAGCTGAGACCAGGATCCGAACATGTTCAGACAATTTTTCATTAAAATATCTAATTCAGCATATACAGGAATGTGAATTGTGTCATCTGTCCTATGAAAATTGAGTTTAAAAGTATATATGCACACTATATACAAGTTTAATCTGATAACTTCGTTGTTTGGTTGCTCAGTCATGCCCAACTCTGTGACTCCGTGGACTGCAACATGCCAGGTTCCCTGTCCTGCACCATCTACCAGAACTTGCTGAAACTCATGTCCATGGAATTAGTGATGCCATCCAACCATCTAGTCCTCTGTCATCCCCTTCTCCTTCTGCCTTCAATCTTTCCCAGCATCAAGGTCTTTTCTAATAATTCAGCTCTTTACATCAGGTGGCCAAAGTACTGGAACTTCAGCTTCAGCATCAGTCCTTCTAATGCATATTCAGGACTGATTTCCTTTAGGATGGACTGGTTTGATCTGCTTGCAGTCCAAGGGACTCTCAAGAGTCTTCTCCAATGCCCCTGTTTTAAAGCATCAATTCTTCAGTGCTCAGTCTTCCTTATGGTCCAACTCTCACATCCATACATGACTGTGGGAAAAAACCTGATAACTATGTAAATATTAAATGTCTAGCTCATATTTATTTCCAACTGTTTTTTCCGCCTCCAGCATAAGTAATTATTTCCTCTTTGCTAAAATAAAATTAGCAAATGGAATTGTTCACATTTTTTAATTGCTTTTAAAATTTTCACCATGTATATCTGTACTATATGATGCAGAAATTTTATATGTCTTACTGTAAGGTAAATAGATAAGATGATTTCTTACATGCAAAATTATGCATGATAACTTAAGTACCAACATATGTGATCACTTTAAAATATAACTGCTGCTGCTAAGTCGCTTCACTCATGTCCGACTCTGTGCGACCCCAGAGATGGCAGCCCACCAGGCTTCCCCGTCCCTGGGATTCTCCAGGCAAGAACACTGGAGTGGGTTGCCATTTCCTTCTCCAGTGCATGAAAGTGAAAAGTGAAAGTGAAGTCGATCAGTCCTGTCCGACTCTAGCGACCCCATGGACTGCAGCCTACCAGGCTCCTCTGTCCATGGGATTTTCCAGGCAAAAGTACTGGAGTGGGGTGCCACTGCCTTCTCTGTTAAAATATAACTAGAGCTGAATAAATTGGTTTTATCATAGTAGCTGTTTTAACTATATATTGGAAGGTCATAGTATCTAATTTTCAAGAGATGCATTTTTTAATATGTCTATTATTGAAGTGTTAAAAGTAAACATTTGTCTAATATATTTCAGAAAAATAACATTGAAGATGATTTAGAGATATCTATTTCTTGATAATTAACATTTTATTGGTAATTTGTATTTTATTAATGATTGAATATCTGTTCATTAAACAGCAGATATAATTCTCAAGAGATTAATACCAGTATTATCTGGTATATAAAATCTAGCATTTAATCTAACATGTTATCTCCACAGGTGTAATGGAATATTTTGTTAGGTCTGCTAGAGAATGTATGTCATTAAATGCTACAGATTTCAAATAACACAATATTTCACAACCAAGTAAAATCATAAAGATATAATAGTAAACAAAATTCATAGATTTAGAGACTAGAAAAATAATGAGAACATAAGCAGTAAGTCTAGTTTCATTAATAGATTTTTGTATTTATGCAAACATTTTCAACATGTCAATCCAGTAATTCAAACTATGCAGTCAAGTAAAATTTACTGTGTGATAAAGGAGATTAATTTCATTTATTTTGACTATAAGATCTTTGGACATTGTAGAGTACAGTGCTAAAGAAATCTTTCTTCTTTTTTCATTGATTCTTCCCTGCAAGTGAACTCCAGAAGTGAACTCCTTTCTCCCTGACCTTCTATTGTAGTAATATCTCAAGTCACAGAACTGCCTACTTTAAAGAAACTATGCTCATACTTTGTGCACCTACCAGGAGAGTGCTAATGTGTGACTGCGGATAAATTCAATTCTAGGTTTCCTGTGCTGCCAGGACTGACTGTATTTTGCATACAGGGGCTACCATGCCATACTTTGTGGTCTATAAATCCTGACATGTACATAGGGCTCAATAAATACCTATTAATTATGTCAGTGGATAAATGAACAAATGAAGTAAATGGTTTCTACATTTCTCCCTAGGTTTATATTTCATATTCTCTGGTTCTGCGCTTGTTTGGGAGAGTCCACTTACTTTTGGGAATCTGCTCTTACCTGTTCCCACATCTGCCCTGGTGGTGTGAAAGCAGCTCTCAGTTCTCTACAGAAAGGATTTCTAACACAGTGCCTTATATAGAGTAAATGTACAAATAAAATGTGTCGATCTGAATTGAAATGGGGGAAAAAAAGCTTGTGTGAAAAGCTGACAGCGCAATTACTTTACCTAGATCACACATTCTTCATTGACCATATGTTCAATGTTCATGAACATATGTTATGCTTGCTTTTGGTAATTTTGTTCTCTAGCTATTGTACAATGGTGAGTTTTGCTCAATCCCCATATGATCAGTGTCTAAAACACTGTAATTCGACTATCCTTCTTCTTCTTCTGTTTTGTTTTTTGGTATGAGTACTAGTTACTCCCATTCAGAGTTGCATATTTAGGACACTGTGTTGCCAGAAAAGAAGAAAGGTAGGACATGAAAAGAATTACAGTCATAAACCAAAGCAACTGAACTTTATAAGGATAAAAGGGATTAAAGAATAGACTGAGATAATGGAACCTAAATGGATAAAGGAAAATGCCACTTTGTCATAAATATACAGAAAGCAGAAACTGGGACAAAGTTTTATTAATTAGAAATAATGATTCTGAGGTAAAATCCATTACTGCTTAAATGGGCAGGGGTTGACTTCAGTCTAAAATTTTATTCTTTAGAATATTTGAAGATGCTTTTAAAATATATGCTTCAAAATTAAATCTTCATCCATGACATTATAAGCAGCTTCCAATCATGTCAGGCAAGTACACTTTGATTATTAACAACCCATTGAGGGGTGGGACACTGTTATAGAACCCACGGCAGCATTTTTCTGGCAGAACAATTTAGTCTGTAAATATCAGAACAGTAGCAGAAGGTATGTCTTTCCAGCCACCCTCAGTGAGAAGATAATTAGATAATATTCCCCAACCTTGATGTGTTTTTGTATTATAAAATGACCCAAGGACTGATTTCCAACAGAAAAGGTTATAAAATGGAGAGACAGGAAAATAGTTGCTCAGATGGGAAAAACAAAACATAAAGATTGCTCTATACTTTAAGATTTATTTTTAAAAAGTGATTTAAGGAATCGAATAAAGAAGGGGGTGGGAGGAGGGCTCAAGAGAAAGGGGATACATGTATAAATATAGCTGATACACAATGTTGTACAGCAGAGACTAACATGACATTATAAGGCAATTATACCCCAATAAATCAATAGAAATCAGATGAAGAAAGCATCATCATTATCATCATCATCCCACTGAAAACATCTTGCTTGCTTAGCTAGCAAGAATAGGTTTTTTAGCTCCCTAGGAGAACTTTGGAAAATATACCTAGGTATCTTTTAGCTGTGTCTGGGTGACTACAGAGACTCCATGTATTTTGAATAAAACCAACTAGTGCTATTTATAATTCACAGGAAGGGAAGTTTAAAGAATATATTAAAATTCCCTTAAATTATGTACTCTTCTTCTAAATTCCTTCAAATAAATGCTGCTTTCTATGCTGTTTCCTCGTTTTTAATGCTGCTTTGTTGACCAAACCTATGAAGAGAGAAAAGGACAGCCTTACTCTCAGGAGCAGCTAAGTCAAGTGCTCTCTATTTTTGTACTGATTTTACTTTTGTCCACAGAAGATCTACTCATTATATAGCAAGACTGCCATACAAAATTAATTAGAGGCTTAAAGAAAACTACTGGCTAACTAAGTAAATAGGGAAGGGAATAGATTTAATATCATTTGTTCAAACTTGTTCACTGTAAGTATAGGGTTTAATAGTATTATACTACCAACATTATACCTTTGGCATAATGCCTAGTTGGACTGTATTATAGGATTGTTTTAATCCTTTTGCATCTATTTTACTTTATCTCAAAAATAAAGAGCCTTTAAAAATATAGTGTTAGTTGAGTACAGGGTTTGGCAACTAATTGTTTATGGAAGAAAAACTCTAGGTAACCTGTATATGTTTTCCTAAGGAGCATTGGAATTTGAGTTTTAGGAAAAATTGAGAAGTAGGTAGAACTTGTTTTTAAAGCCACACCTTGCCTTTTTACACAACATGGGACTGTTCTCATGGTCTCCACATCCTACCCTTTCCCCATGTCCAATTCTTCATTCTTGCCTGCATTTCCACAGTGGCTTGCAATTCAAAAGGACAAACATCAGTTGTTCCTCATTCCACCACCCAATGCAAATTATGTATTACTTAAATTATTATTTTAATGATGTGATGTGAGATGACTTGAATATCTGAAAAAGCAATCTATGGTAAGGTGAAATGGAGATAAACTATCTAGGAATATTTTACTTGTAGTCTTGTCACCATTTTTCTTAATTCAAAACAGTCTCTAATATAGCCAAGAGAAGGAGAACAAATGGAAATATATGTTCATTTAACCTCCTTGAGGTTAAAATTCCCCATTTGTAAAATTTGAAGGATGATTACCACTAGGCTATTTCTGGAATTAAATAGGGTCATGTAGGAAAAGTGCCTAAAAATATCATGCAAAATAGTAATAGGTATTTTAAATGTTTTAGAAGCTTTTTTCTTAAAAGTATATATACATATATATGTTTGTGGTATACAAACACATATATAAACACATTTGAATAGTTGATGATAGAGGACCAGTGTATCTTTCATAAAATTCTTTTTGGAGAGAAATAATTTGAACCTAGCAAATCTGAAGCAACAATACAAGAAAATTAGCTCTGGCTCAGAGAGTAATACAAACTAGAACAGTATTTCATAAAATCATGGAATTTTAGAATCAGATGAATTTATAGAAATGAACTAATCCAACAGTTCATTTGACATATGAGGACCAAGACAGTTAAGGATTAAAGAATTAATCCATGCAAATACAAATCTAGTTTAAGTGATTTGGCCTTACTTTGTTACATTAAATCTGTAAACTTTGGTACAGTGGGGATAATTATTACTGCACAGGTTTATTTTTCAGATTAAATCAGATAGTACAAATGATCAAGTAGCAATCATAGCCCTGAGATTCTGGAATACTGAGAACAATAAGTGATAAAGGTCATGGAATATTGCTTTCCAGGTCACTAGGTGGTAAAGAATCTGTCTGCCAATTCAGGAGACTAAGAGGCGAGTTTGATCCTTGGGTCAGGAATATCCCCTGGAATAGGAAATGGCAACCCACTCCAGTATTCTTGCCTGGAAGATTCCATGGAGAAAGGAAACTGGCAAACTATAATCCATGGGGTCACAAAGAGTTGGACCCAACTGAGCACCTAAGCACACACATACACATTTGAAGTCGACCTCTGTGACTCTGTACATTGTGGAACTTGTGCTTAATCATTTATTCCAAAAATATTAAGCAGTGAAAGCATTCCTTCCTATAAATAATGATGTGGTTGTTGATCTAAATATAGTTCCTGTCTCTCCATGTATTATTTTTCTATACTGCTGCTGCTGCTGCTGCTAAGTCACTTCAGTCGTGCCCAAGTCTGTGCGACCCCAAAGACAGCAGCCCACCAGGCTCCCCCGTCCCTGGGATTCTCCAGGCAAGAACACTAGAGTGGGTTGCCATTTCCTTCTCCAATGCATGAAAGTGAAAAGTGAATGTGAAGTCACTCAGTCGTGTCCAACTCTTAGTGACCCCATGGACTGCAGCCTACCAGGCTCTCCATCCATGGAATTTTCCAAGCAAGAGTACTGGAGTGGGGTTCCATTGCCTTCTCTGTTTTCTATACTACACATACAAAAAAAGAAAAAATGCAAGGGTTGGGGTGGAGATGTTATTTCTGGTCTCAAATGTTACTAGAATGAGGAAGAGAGAAATTTCAAGTGTGTAGGAGTTAAAATAATGTGTTTCAGCATTTTCTGCCCCATTGTATTTTGTAGTTCATGGTCATATCATAAATTCATTTTGAGATGTATTACACCATGGTAGGAAAATGCAGTCAGCTCTTTGGTGTCTCGAGGTAGGAAATGACAATAACAAAACACAAAGTTCTAAATAAATACAGCCACTTTCCACTTTGCCTGTGAAGCACAACTCCGACCAGTTCAGTTGCTCTTTGCTTGTCTCTAACCTGCAGGCAGTGAAGTGAAATGGACAGATACACTGTAGTCTACAAGGTGAAAAGTCTACTAGAAATAGGACTACATTGAGAGCAAAGATTTCAGAAGCCTATCAAGAGCTTGCCTGACTCTTTGAAATCTTTTAGCATCCTCAGAGTCCCTGAGATAGTGTGTAAACATGCCTAGATCCTGAACTCTTTTTATAAGACTAAGAATTCAAAGATTATCTTTAATCTCAAGTATGGAAAATGGATGCAAGTGAATCAAATCATACAATATAATCACCTCTTCTTATTCACACTACAGCAAGTTTACTAAGACGAACTATTTTGGAAGATGATTAATCATATTAAATACAAAACAAAACAAAAATAATAGCAAACCAATGCAGAATAAAGAAATTATAATTCCCAATTCTCCCAACGTTGTTCAGTTTTCCAAAATGATCACATTTCTAACTCTATCACAAATAATTTGTATTCAGCATACTTACAATTTTATATAGCTATTTAGTTAAATGTGGTTTGCTATATCTATGTGAATCAGTTCAGTTCAGTTCAGTCGCTCAGTCTTGTCCGACTCTGCGACCCCATGAATCACAGCACGCCAGATCTCCCTGTCCATCACCAACTCTTGGAGTCCACCCAAATTCATATCCATTGAGTCACTGATGCCATCCAACCATCTCATCCTCTGCCATTCTCTTCTCCTCCTGCCCTCAATCTTCCCCAGCATCAGGGTCTTTCAAATAAGTCTGCTGTTTGCATCAGGTGGCCAAAGTGTTGGAGTTTGAGCTTCAACATCAGTCCTTCCAATGAACACCCAGAACTGATCTCCTTTAGGATGGACTGGTTCAAGCTCCTTTCAGTCCAAGGGACTCTCAAGAGTCTTCTCCAACACCACAGTTCAAATGCATCAATTCTTCTGCGCTCAGCTTTCTTTATAGTCCAACTTGCACATCCATACATGACCACTGGAAAAACAATAGCCTTGACTAGACGAACCTATACTGACAAAGTAATATCTCTGCTTTTTTTTTTTTTTTTTTTAATATCTCTGCTTTTTAATATGATGTCTAGCTTGGTCATAACTTTCCTTCCAAGGAGTAAGTGTCTTTTAATTTCATGGCTGCAGTCACCGTCTGCAGTGATTTTGGAGCCGCAAAAAATAAAATCAGCCACTGTTTCCACTGTTTACCCATCTATTTGCCATGAAGTGATGGGACTGGATGCCATGATCTTAGTTTTCTGAATGTTGAGCTTTAAGCCAACTTTTTCACTCTCCTCTTTCACTTTCATCAAGAGGCACTTTAGTTCTTCTTCACTTTCTGCCATAAGGGTGGTGTCATCTGCCTATCTGAGGTTATTGATATTTCTCCAGGCAATCTTGATTCCACCTTGTGCTTCCTCCAGCCTAGCATTTCTCATAATGTACTCTGCATATAAGTTAAGTAAGCAGGGTGACAATATACAGCCTTGACGTACTTCTTTACCTATTTGGAACCAGTCTGTTGTTCGATGTCCAGTTCTAACTGTTGCTTCCTGACCTTCATAGATTGAAATTTGGCTCACTGGATATTTTGAGTATTATTTTTAGAAAACAATTCATTAAGAGTAACTTTCATATTTTTGTTATCAATACTTTAATATCAGTAGTCAAACATTTTATTTCAATTAATAGCCGAGTGAGATTATGGAAGGCTCTCATTGTCTGGCTGAACCCATTTTTACTTTTTAGAAATTCATTTCTTGCTTCACTTTTTATAAATTTGACCAAATTTTTCTGTTCTATTCCCATTTCCCGCTTCACTATATCTTGGCATAACATATTTAATAACTTCTTTATCTAGTAGTTGGGGTTAGATTTTCTTTATTCATTTTAAAATTACCTTGCCCACCTGTCAAAAGGTGTCCCTCATTCTAGTAGTTCAGGATTTAATGAACAAACCCATGTTCACTATTATCCGCACCATTTGTGATTAGGTAGATGTCAATCATGTCGCCTTTTAGCCTCTGCTACTCCAAAGCCTTTTTGTCAGTTTTCATTCCTTCTAGTCTGTTGCCATATAGCAGTTCTGACCTCTCCTCCACTCCCCTTATCAAGTTAAATTTTTGTAAACACTTTGAATCCACTGTTGGTTTCCCAGGTAACAAGAACTGTGTACAGTAACCCATGGCAGAATTAGAATACTTATAGTCTTTATAGCACCTTACATAATGATAATGATGAAAAATTTAAAAATATAGTACATAATAATTATAATGATATCTGGTACATAGTAAAACTTCCAGTAAATGGAAGCTTTTATCATCTATTATTAATTTTAATTAATTAGGTCCTATTCTTTTCCAAGCAGTTCATACATAACATCTCATTTAATCAGGAGCTTCATGTACAGCTTCCCATTTAATCTTCTTAGCATTTAAAATAGGTACTGCTTAAAGACATTTAGTTACTTACTTGAGTTATACAGCTAGTAAGTGCCACATGGAGTTCAAAATCTGATCTTGATGATTTCCAAAGTTCAATCATGCTCATTTTATGTACTGTGCCAACACTGATACTCCAAATCGGCCAATCAAGCAGGTATCGTTGATCATTTACTATGTCTGGTGTTGCATAAGCTACAAAAAGGATGATGTTTATGTCCATTTCTTAATGCTCTTGAGAACATTAAGACTATATGGAACCATGGGATAAATATACACAAAACAATAGCATATGAATAAAACTTCTGCTGGACATGAAGTATTGCATGGTGAACTCTAAAATCTGTTGCAATTAGGATGGAACCGTGAGTGTGGCCTGGCTCTTACGAAGATGATTTAACTAGGTCAGATTCAGTTTTGTGGAATTTAGAGAAAAAAAATATTAATTTTTAATCTTTGTATTTTTCCAGTGTCTTTAAGTCAGCAACACTGTGGAAATAAAGAACACTGGTATATAACATTAACACTTTTGTTACCAGGTACTGTGAATTTTGGAATTAAGATATCAAGGCTTAGATTCCCCGTGGATGAGCAAAAGATAGGACAACTTGATGAACATGTTAATAAATACATATCTAGATTCCATATTACTCAAAATATTTGTTTTGCTTTTAGTAAAGTTTTCTTTTTTTAATATTCAAAAGGACAATTGTCTAATTAAGTAGAAGAGCAATTAGTCCATTTTAGGTTTGTTATTTTTCTAACATTCTATTGGAATTTAAACTTAGTACCATACATGTTTTCAATTCTTGAGACTATGATTTCTGTGTTAGCTGGCATTTAGTGAAAAAGAGGGTATAATCACAGTTTTACTGATAAACAATGAACATACATCATAGATTTTATTTAGATCATCAGTTAAAGAAAGAACCAGTGAGATGTTACAACTGGTTCTAGGAAACCTCGACTATAGATATATAGGCAAATAAGGAATACTGAACTGAATTTACAAATATATGCAAAATAGGTCTATACAGGGCAAAAACTAATTGCATTCCACTCAGCCAGTTGGAATATATATGAACAAGAATCAGTTGCATTAGTCATTAGTTTTCTACAATTTATAGAACTGTGAAATAGATACTAAAAGACAATAAAAGATTGAGATAACCACAAATTTGTGCTAGGTGGGATATGCAGTAATCTTTTTTTTTTTTTTTCATTTCTTGCAATGTAGTTTACATTGTTTTCCTACAAGGTGATGAAGAAAGACTCCTCTTCTGTGTCCTGTGGTTTTTAATAGACCATAGATATTAAGATTATCCTTAGAGTGTATAAAACTGATACAGACCAAACTATGTTTTCCTCCTTTTTTTTATTTTTATTTATCCTTATTTTTATTACATTAGAATAAGGTTCATTTTTAAAGGGCAGCAGAATTGGAAAAGAAAATGTGGCCTAAGGATGTAACTTGATTAGGGTGGGGTTAGAGTTTCCTCTGAGAAGGCGATGGCACCCCACTCCAATACCCTTGCCTGGAAAATCCCATGGACGCAGGAGCCTGGTAGGCTGTAGTCCATGGGGTCGCGAAGGGTCAGACACGACTGAGCAACTTCACTTTCACTTTTCACTTTCATGCATTGGAGAAGGAACTGGCAACCCACTCCAGTATTCTTGCCTGGAGAATCCCAGGGACGGGGGAGCCTGGTGGGCTGCCGTCTATGGGGTCGCACAGAATCGGACACAACTGAAGTGACTTAGCAGCAGCAGAGTTTCCTCTACTGAGAGATTTTATGAATGGACCTTAGCCTCTTTAACTGGAGTGAAAGGCAAGTCAGAGAAGCAGTGAGGGTCAGAACTCTTCCCTTATCTCCCCGGGTAGATTCTTTTTTTTTTTTTTAGGGAGTTCTTTCTATGAGAAAGGGTAGGAGAATGAATTTATTTTCTGTTCTGGAATAGAAAAGTGTATTATTTTTGTAAATATCTTTTTTTTTTTAAACTTTACATAACTGTATTAGTTTTGCCAAATATCAAAATGAATCCACCACAGGTATACATGTGTTCCCCATCCTGAACCCTCCTCCCTCCTCCCTCCCCATTCCATCCCTCTGGGTTGTCCCAGTGCACCAGCCCCAAGCATCCAGCATCGTGCACCGAACCTGGACTGGCAACTCATTTCATACATGATATTTTACATGTTTCAATGCCATTCTCCCAAATCTTCCCACCCTCTCCCTCTCCCACAGATTCCATAAGACTGTTCTATACATCAGTGTCTCTTTTGCTGTCTCGTACACAAGGTTATTGTTACCATCTTTCTAAATTCCATATATATGCGTTATTATACTATATTGTAGTATCAAAAATATTGTCTATACAAGATCTATGAGAGGTTACTACATGGTGGCAGAGATTGGGAGAATTCATATAAAAAGGTTTCTGTAAGGTAGCATTTGAAGGGACAGTGTTTTCTGAGTTCCACATTATAAAAAGATGGGTACTTTCCAGCTCTGCTGAATAAAAATTCATGCCTTACTATGTCAGTCATCTTTTTGATCAGTTCTTTCATCCTCATGAATCAAAGATTCTTATGTAGGTTCAAAAATATCATTTTAATTATCATGTGAGCCAAAGTGTGGTGGGAGTGTTGTAAATTTTTGGAACAAGAAGACATATGCTAAAATTGAAATAACATCACCCATCATATCTTGTAGTCTGGCTACTGTATCTTTCAACACATTTCTGGGAATAGCTAAAGGCTTAGAGTTTCGGTTATAAACCCTGATACCTGGATTTTTATTCTTGTATTTTGATATAAAGCAGTGAAGCTTATGCTACTTCCACTCGCTTTGTTTTGTTTTTCAATATTGTCTGTTTCTACTTGAGTGCACGCTCATAACCCATCATCTTGCCTTTGTATTTCATGTACCCTGAAAAATCCATTTTCCTCTATAGTTGTAGGTTTTTTTTTTTTTTTTTTTTTTTTCTCAAGACTTTAGTCCAAAACAGAACTTTAAAGTGTTGCGGTTAAACACTCTGGCTGATATTCTGAGCAGCCCATGTTTTGAGGAGTTAGCAGAGACAAAACATTAAGTTTAATGCTGAGAAACCAAAAAGAAATACCCAACCATAGTTTCTACCAGCTTGGGTCATGTTTTCTCAGTCTACAAATGTTTTTTTTCCAGTTACCTTGTCTTCTGATTCTTTCCTGCTTTGTAATGATGAATAGTCTTCCTCATTTGGGATACTTTGAAGCCTTATAATTTCCTTGACTTTCCTTCCAGCAAAACATGCTTGACCTTGCTTTTGTTCCTGTAGCATCTGGCTCTGTGATTAGCTACCTATTGACAGACTAAGTAAATCTAGGGCAATGTGAGTTTAATGATGTATTTCCCAGAATGTTAGATTTCATGGGCAGATTAAATTTTAAAAATTACAAGAGAGAAACTGTGGCACAGATAAAGAAGTGTCTACTTTGAATTATATCAAATCATGACGTAAAAGGAAAATAAAATAAACCCTAAATAATGCTGTGTCCATAGTGTTATAACATGAAGGAAAGTTAAGCACATAGGAGAAGAAATCATCTGACTTCACAACAACTGACAGCAGTTAATATTTTAAATTAAACAAAATTCATCTGGGGAAAAATTTTTACTATTTCCTGATTTACTCTGGTTTAAAATATTACTACTAACTAGTTAGTGTTCTTGTTTCAAGTGTTTTTGTTTTGTTTTGTCTTCAAGAACTTTACACCAAAGATATCTTTTGGCAAAGAAAGAGTTTGGGTAACTGTGGACTCCCTTAAGTCAAATTAGTAAGGTCAGCCCTGACAGGTAGTCATAACTGAGAGACCTTCTTGAACTTTCTCACTTAAGAACATCTAGCGACAGAAAAGAGTGTATGACTATGGTCAGGGAGTCTAGGAACCCAATCTGATGTAGAAGACTCCAACAAAAATTCCCTTCATGCCTTACACCTATTCTGTGTTCCCCAAGTATTGTTCATTCATGGCCAACTCTTTGTGACCCCATAGACTGTAGCCCACCAGGCGCCTTTATCCATGGGGATTCTTCAGGCTAGAATACTGGAGTGGGTTGCCATCCTCTCCTCCAGGGAATCTTCCCAACCCAGGTATCGAACTCAGGTCTCCTACATTGCAGGCAGATTCTTTAACTTCAGAGCAATGAGGGAAGCCCGTATGAGAATCTAGGGTTGAGAAACACAGGAAATCATTCTAACATTGTATAAATGATGAGTAGCTTGTATATGCTGTACTGCTGCTGCTGCTGCTAAGTCGTTTCAGTCGTGTCCGACTCTGTGCGACCCCATAGATGGCAACCCACCAGGTTCCCCCGTCCCTGGGATTCTCCAGGCAAGAACACTGGAGTGGGTTGCCATTTCCTTCTCCAATGCATGAAAGTGAAAGTGAAGTCACTCAGTCGTGTCCAACTCTTAGTGACCCCATTGGACTGTAGCCCACCAGGCTCCTGTGTCCATGGGATTTTCCAGGCAAGAGTACTGGAGTGGGGATATGCTGTAGAGTCAAATTTAAAAGACAGCAAACCCTCTAAAACAGTGACTTTCAAACTTTAGCCTGCATCATTAGCAAGTGGGGATCCAGTTAAAATAACAATGCTGGACTCCAACAGAATCTGCTAATTAATTGAGGTAAAGCTAGGGAACATACATTTTCAACAACTTCCAGGTGAGACTGATGCTCTGGATCAAGGAACCACACTTTGGGAACATTGTACTTTTATTAAGTCTTTTTGTCTTTGTCCAAACATAGAACCTTATATGTCCTTCAACACAAATTTGTGAAAGAAGATTGGTTTTAGAGGATAACTATGAACAAATTAAAATTAATAGATGTCTTAGTTCAGGCTACTATAAAAAGAAACCATCAACTGAGTGACTTAAACGACAGACATTTATTTCTCAGAGTTGTGGAAACTGAGACATCCAAGATCAGGGTGCTGGCTGATGTGGTATTTGGTGAGGATCTTCTTCCTGGTTTGTGCAAGGCCATCTTTTTTAGTGTATCCTCCCATGGGAATAAGCAAGATCATCTCTCTGCTGTCTCTTCTTATAAGGGCACTAATTCCATTCATCAGGGCTCTGCCCTTATGAACTTCTTATTTCCAAAGGCTCATTTCCTAAGACCATCACACTGGAGATCAGGGCTTCAACATAGAATATGGGGGAGACACAAATATTCAGTCCGTTGCAATAGGGGATAAAAATCAGTGTCTTAAGAAACATGTCCTAATACTATACTATTTTTTTCCAGACAATGTTTTTCTTTTCAGATTGTTTCTGATGTCATTATCAATTCAGATTTTTTAGTTCATATTCTAACTTAGTTAGACTTCTCTTTTACTTAGGAATAAGTGTTTCATGCATGATTAGAATCCCCACTGGAGAAACGGTTAATAGATTAACAAAACAGCTGACTTGGGTGGATTTAACACATGTAAAAATCAATTAAGTTCATGTAAAATTTTAATAACCTCATCATTTCCAGTCACACCCTGGCACTTTGGGGAAGTTAGGCACTAGCCTTGTACCTTGTCCACATAGTTTGTTGACTAATTAAGAAGTAACATTCAAGACACTTAAAGTTTTTAAGGATTCATGACCAGCTAGGAGGAGTTACCTCTTATTTGCTCCAAAAGCTATTAACTCCTCCAGTCAGTGAGTAATTCTTAGAAAGTCTAATTATCGCTGGCAAAAAAAAAAAAAAAAAATTACAAGTAATGGAGTATATGTGGGTTTTTGAGGGGATGATGTTTTGATATTTTTAACAAAGTATTTTTTAGATAGTAATATAAGACTAGAAGTCAGTCCAGTGGCTTAATTCATCACTCGCTATTTCATTCTGTTTATAATTAAGCAAGTGACCCGCACGTTAGCCTTCTCTTAGCTGTTAACAACCAACTGGAGAAGCGAGGGCTATTTTTGCAATTATAATCTGTGAAGATTGAAAAGGACTAAGTTAAATAGTCAACCTTATTAACAGGCAACTCATATCCACACGTGAATACATATCAATAGGTGTCCTAGGTTCAATCTCTTTCACTGACCTCTTCCAATTCTTTAAGAACAGACCATCAGAAGTGAAAGTCGCTCAGTCGTGTCCGACTCTTTGCGACCCCATAGACTACAGCAGGCCTTGGAATTCTCCAGGCCGTAATACTGGAGTGGGTAGCCTTTCCCTTCTCCAGGGAAGGAGCATCAGAAGGTAACACCTAACTACTCTTTCTGCTGGGCTTTGCATTCAATTTTTAAGAGGCTGGGGCTGGGGGTTGCTTCTTGAAATGATAGCATATGACTAAATACTTTTTAAACCACTTTGAAAGAAAACATGTTCAGAGAGAGACAAAATGCATTTCTGGCAATATAAAAAGAATACTTCTCTATATTTATAGCTATGACAGTCAGCTATGGTGCTGTGTTTGGAGCCAGCAGTCTAGATATTAGTGAAGTGGCTGTGACCTTGAACAGATCAAAATTAGTTCACAACTATTAAATACTCATGGGGAGCATATCATTTGTCAGATATAAGAAGTATTCTCAAGTCTAAGCTTTGAAGTAATGTAGTGTCCAATTCTGTCTGATTTGACCGCTCAAAGAAGTGAGAATAGAGATGCTTTTGTATGATTACTTGACAGATTGAGTAGTGAGGAGTTGAAATCAGCATAAGAGGATCCATCCTTTTGCTGAAATTGAATAAGAGAGGTGCATAAAAGAATGCATAGAAGTAAAATACAAAAAGAGCACATATCTATATGAGCACAGCTATTGTGGGAGAGAAAAAAAAATAGCTTTTCTGGCAAGTAAAACAAAACTGAAATTGAGGGAGGGGGAAAGTTAGAACCAGTCAGAAATCATCAATTGACTCAGTTTGATATTTCAGGACTGAGCTACCTTTTTATTCCCTTTTGATTTTCAGTCCATGGTTTAAATATCATATTCTTTGTTTTCAAGTTGTCTTCAATAGAGAGGAATTAGATATGTGTCCAGAATTTTGCTAGTAAGTCTCTGGGTGACTTGAAACTCACCACTAACCTTTCTTGACATTAACCTCTCTGTCCACTAAAGGAATGGAACTATCTAATTTTCAAGCCTCCATATTGCTCTAACATCCTCAATAATATACTTTATAGTGGATCAACTTTAAAATACATAGTGAGAATTTTGAAGTTGAAAAATAGTGACATAGTAAGTCCAGAATGTAATTTCAACTGAAAGGTCACTGGTAAAATATGCCTATTGTAAGCTTCAAGGAAAAAAAAAATCTACTTTAACTCTCTGATTAAATATCATTGGTTAGTATCATCATTGTCCTCAGGATTGAATATGAAAGGTGACAGTAATCTTCATGACTCTCCCATACCATTTCTAACTTCACTTCAGAGTCTCATTATCCTTACCATAAGACTAAATATTAAAACAGACAAATAAACAAAAAAAGAACTAAGATCATGGCATCCAGCCCCATTACTTTATGACAAATAGAAGGGGAAAAGGTGGAAGTAGTGCCAGATTTCCTCTTCTTGGGCTCTAAAATCACTGAGGATGGTGACTGCAGCCATGAAATCAGAAGACGATTGCTTCTTGGCAGGAAAGCCATGACAAATCTAGACAGTGCATTGAAAAGCAGAGACATTGCTCTGCTGATAGAGCTCTGTATATCAAGCTCTGGTCTTCCCAGTGGTCACATACAGTTGTGAGAGCTGGACCATAAAGAAGGCAGGGTGCCAAAGAGTTTGAAACTGTGGTACTGGAGATGACTCCTGAGAGTCCCTTGGACAGGAAGGAGATCAAACCAGTCTTAAGGGAAATCAACCCTCAATACTCATTGGAAGGACTAATACTACAGCTGACTAATACTAAAGTTGAAGCTGCAGTATCTTGGTCACTGATGCTGACTCATTGGAAAAGAACCTGATGCTGGGAAAGACTGAGGACAGAAGGAGAAGAGGGCATCAGAGGATGAGATGTCTGGATGGCATCACTGATGCAATGGACATGAAATGGTGAGAGACAGGAAGACCTGTCATGCTGCAGTCCATGGGGTCACAAAGAGTCAGACATGGCTGGGCGACTCAACAACAACAACAGTATAAGATTTAGTACAGTGATACTATGATAAATATTATAATCCTGGTAATTTTTAGTATGATAATTAATCCACTCAAACAAATCAAATAGACATCTTGATAAGTTTTTAGTTAAATTCAGTTATTACGGAGGAAGCATTCTCCTATGAACTACATTACCTCAGTTTGATTGTTTCTGTTGCTGGATAAAAGTCAACTGATGGAAGGATGACCATGATTGACCATAAGTAGTTTTCAGTGAAAGCAAATGGCAGCCATTCATTAAATAAGGAGCAACAAATTAATTTATCTTCACTTCTGAACTGGAAAATCACCTAATTAAAATATGACTTAATCCAAATTTATGAAATAAGGAAGGTAAATTCTCTTTAAATCTTATACTGAAAATGCCACCTTTTTCAGTATATGGATAATGAAACTCTAAGTTGAGTATGTCAGTTTGTTGAAGGATAAAGAGATACATTATTAGAAAATAAGAGAAGTTTCAAGCATAAAAATATCTGCCTAGGAAATCTATACCATTTAGATCCAAGTATTCTTGCTAAGCAATAATTTTGAAAACAAAACATCTACATGACAAGCCATTGAAAGATAAATTGCATGTAAAGAATATTTAATGACTTTTTAAAACGTAGAAACCTTTGAAACATGTCATTGACACAATGCACACACTCTTAATTTGAGTTTCCTTATACCCTGTGGACATTTATTTTGACATTCATTGGACTGTTTACAACTTCAATGGAGTAAGCATCTCAAGGAGATCAAAAAGTTTTATTGTCCCCAAGTCCTTCTCTCACACTGTTTCCTGATTGGTGGGTTGTTGTCTTTTTTTGATTTTGTGAACAGAATAACCAGCCATGCAAATGATTTCTGAATATGTGCCAATTGGGACCTACCAGAAGTTTAACAAATTAGCTTCTTTTCATTCAATAGAAATTGCCATGGAAGAGAAAACTAAGGCATGTTTTCACCCAGATCTCTGTTTAATATTCTTGTCCCTGTGGGTTGAACATGAAGTAAAGGAAATAGGTAAACTATGTTTTCTCAGTTCTCTGGCTCCCACTGGCCATGGGTTTACTGTCAGGTTTATTGGTCCATTCATTGAACTCACATTTTGTACAGACTGCTCTCAGAATCTTATAGTCCAGCTATTAATTTTATATTTAGTAACCCTAGAGAAAGAATGAATGACAGAAGAAATGTATAAGATTAAGCGCAGGACAGAAAGTATAGTAATAGAAAATGAAAATTCTATTCATCAAGTCTGTAGAGTCTGTAAGTCTTAAGAGAAGATAAAAAATGTGAAACCATTTGAGGAGGTTTAGGCAATGGCACCCCACTCCAGTACTCTTGCCTGGAAAATCCCATGGACGGAGGAGCCTGGTAGGCTGCAGTCCATGGGGTTGCGAAGAGTCGGACACTACTGAGCGACTTCACTTTCACTTTTCACTTTCATGCATTGGAGAAGGAAATGGCAACCCACTCTAGTGTTCTTGCCTGGAGAATCCCAGGGACAGGGGAGCCTGGTGGGCTGCCGTCTATGGGGTCACACAGAGTCGGACACGACTGAAGTGACTTAGCAGCAGCAGCAGCAGCAGCAGCAAGGGACATACTTGCTTCCCAGGTGGTACTGTGGTAAAGAATCCCTCTGCTAATGAAGAGGACATAAGAGACATGGGTTCGACCCCTGAGTCAGGAACATCCCCTGGAGAAGGAAATGGCAACCCACTCCAGTATTCTTGCCTGGAAAATTCCATAGAAAGAGGAATCTGGCTATAGTCCATGGGGTCACAAAGAGTTGGACACAACTGAGTGACTGAACACACACGCACCCACAAAAGGGATATGAACTGTTTTACCTAAACCAGGCCAGTAAGTGCAGCAATTTAAATGCTCTTGTTTTCTCCTACTTGGTTTAGAAGCGGTTACAGACAAAATACACAGGTTTTAACATGATAATGCTTATGTAAGCTCTGTCTTAGAATAAAAATGGTGACTCATGCAACTCTGCTTAATACTATAGCTCATTAAACTTTGCTTGTCTAGCTTTCTTCACGGAGAAGGCAATGGCACCCCACTCCAGTACTCTTGCCTAGAAAATCCCATGGACAGAGGAGCCTGGTAGGCTGCAGCAGCAGCAGCAGCTTTCTTCAAAGTCGAGCCACATTTTAGAAGATGAAGGCATGAATCCTCCAGAAAGTTGTGGTTAATTCTCTTTGAGCCTAAAAGCTGATGTTCTTCTGTTTGTTGTTTATGTTTGTGTGCGCAAACCACTTTTGTTCTATCAAGGTTTTTTTGTCTTAAAGCTTTATTATTTCTATAGTTAATCTATAGTGGAATTTCTATTTTTTCCCCTAAAGTGCAGCTCAGAGTAATAAAAACTATTCTGTTTTCTCCTTTTGTGTGAGACTTGTGTAAAGAGGTAAATAATTAATCAAACCATATTTGAGGGGTTTGTTTTCTTGTACTCTCAGGTTCAAACAGCTGCGATAGGTTCAGAAGAAGGATCAAACATAGCATGTGTATGAGGCTTCCTGTTGTCATGGTAGTTGCTAATGTGCTTTAAAAAATAGTAAGAGAGGGATAATGACTTTCTACTATTGGGGAAAAAAAAAGAGAGAGAGAGAGAGAAAGATGTAAAAGACATTCACACAGAGCCAAAAGGATTTTCGCTGCCATGATTGAAGCCCCTTGTAAGCATCAAAGCAGGTCTTTGTAAAGGCACTTTTTTCTGTCCTCTTGTGCATTAGTGCATTAGTTTTGATTTGCTTCTCTTCATTTTCTGATGGAGAAAGGCATCTCTGTTCTTGAGGACTCTTGAGGAGAAACTGAAAGACTTCCATCATTCTTGCTTGGGAGATGAGTTTTAAATGAAGTCCTCTAGAAAGCTAGTTCCTGGTTTCTGCTCCGGTTCTTCTGAGCTAACCACTTTACACAACTCCCAGTGCTAAGAACATTAGCTGAAATGTAATACCAGCCTTGAAAATGCACCTGCCCCCATTTGAAGGTAGTACGTTATTACAGGGAAGCTTCTCCTGTAACTAGAGCAACACTAGAAATTTCACAGAAACCAGGATACACAAAAGACAGCCTTTTGTATTGTCAGTAGATAACATGTATAATCACTTTCACCAAAATTTGTTGATTGTCCCGGGCTTTTCTTACTTTTTGTTAATTTTTGCCTCAAGATAATTTGGCCAAGTTTAGTTGAAAATTCATACTCCTCTTTTTCCTTTTGATTTCTTGATTTCCTTTCTGTCCTTATTTGATTGTCTTTCGTGAAAAATAGATCTAGCTAATTATTCAGACTTTAATTTTGTATTGTGTTCTTATAAGCATAGCTAAGGAATCCATAATAGAATGTAAACAAGGAACTAAGGAAATGATGTAGGAACGGCTAGGGAAAAAAAGGAATAGAGTGTGTGTTTTTTTTTTTTTTTTTTCACATCCTTCTTTAGAGGAAAAATTTGGTTCCCTGAAAATTCAACTCAGGCAGTACTTTTCAAACTTGATTGATCATTAGAATCACCTGGAGGGCTTGTGAAACCAAAAAACACTAGGCCCACCCCCAGAGTTCCTGATTATTTAAGTCAGGAGCAGGCAAGCACATAGTCACACAAGCAAGGGTTGCGGCTTGTAACAGGTTCCTAGGACGTGCTACTGGTCGTGGTCTGAAAACCACACTTTTGGGTCATTGAAATGAGGGAGTTGGTGATGCACAGGGAAGCCTGATGTGGTGCAGTCATGGGGTCGCAAAGAGTCGGACATGGCTGAGTGACCGAACTGGAACTTGAAATGAGAGAGGAAAGAAACACCATTTATAAATTCTCTCTGAAGAAGCTGTCCTACCATAAGTGGCTTTTCCTGCCTTAGGAGTTAAACACCTTGAATGGTCCTAGAATAACAGCTCCTGTGAGTAAAAGTTTTTTCTGGGCAAGTGGCCCAATTTATCCATTGTCTCACTTTTGATTAGCTCCTAAGATATGTTTTATGAGATTTTTACCTAATAATTTTCCAGACATCATGTAGCATTTGGCCTGGTCTCTGTTTCTTTTTGTTGGTTGGTTTGATTTTGTTTCTAATTTTAATGAGAAATAATATACATCATAAGTTTAAGATATACATCATGATGGTTTGACTTACATATATTGTGAAATAGATACTACAATAGGTTTAGTTAACATTCATGATCTCATATGCATATGGTAAAAAGAAAAAATCGTCTCCTTGTGATGAGAAAAAAACTTATAAAATTTACACTCTTAACTTTCCTATAGTTGTGTAACTATAGTTGTCATGTTCTACTTTATAACCCTAATATATATGTTTTTTAATCTTGTAAGTGGAAATCTATACCTTTCTTCAATCTCCATCCCATCCCCCACATCTGGTAACCACAAACCTGATCAGGTTTTCTGAGTTTAGTGGTATTGGTTTGGCTGGTTGTTTTTTCTAGATTTCACATCTAAATGAGATGTTACAATATTTGCATTCTCTGACTTTTTCACTTAGCATCTAGTTAAGGCTATGGTTTTTCCAGTAGTGATATATGGATGTGAGAGTTGGACTGTAAGAAAGCTGAGCACTGAAGAATTGATGCTTTTGAACGATGGTGTTGGAGAAGACTCTTGAGAGTTCTGTGGACTGCAAAGAGATCCAACCAGTCCATCCTAAAGGAAATCAACCCTGAATATTCATTGGAAGGACTGATGCTGATGCTGAAGCTGAAATTCCAAAACTTTGGCCACCTGATGAGAAGAGCTGACTCATTGGAAAAGACCCTGATGCTGGGAAGGATTGAGGGCAGGAGGAGAAGGGGACGATAGAGGATGAGATGGTTGGATGGCATCACCAACTCAATGGACATGAGTTTGAGTAAACTCCGGGAGTTGGTGATGGACAGGGAGGCCTGGCATGCTGCAGTCCATGGGGTCGCAAAGAGTTGGACATGACTGAGTGACTGAACTGTATGCATTCAAAGTCTGTTCATGTTGCAAATCCTAGGATTTCCTGTTTTTTTATGGCTGAATAATACTCCATTGTGTATGTGTATATATCAGGTCTCTGTATCGCCTCCACTTGATACTAGTGGTTTCTTAGTCCTTGAAGTGAAGACTGGGCAAGTTGGCCTTAATTAAGCTTGTATGAACTAAGCAGAGAAAGCTTGATATAATGCCTGCAACTAAAAAAAGAAAGCTATTAATAAGTGAAAACCTGTTTGACTAAAATAAGTGAACAGATTATAAAATATTCAGAAGATCATAATTCTGCTCTTAACTCTATAGTATCTTTAAACATGGATGATTTGCTTTTAAAATATTCTAAATATATATTTTTGTTATTGTCAAGCTGTATATTAAATACTAGATAATACAATCTCAATTTCGCAGATGTTATATGAAATTTATTTCACCTGTGGGGAAAACTTACCTATGATGTCTTCCTCAATTTCTGATGTAAAATAGCAGCCTTGGCCTCATTCTCCTAGGCAGAATTTGCATCTCCAGTTAGAGATTTCCCAAGGAACTCAGTTTATAATTGTAACAGGATTAGGAGACTTTGTAGCCCATTTTGATAGTACTATGCCCTAAGCACCAAAGCACCAATTTCTTAAAATATCATTATTTTAAAATAGAAAATAAAAAGCTGATCAGATACAATAATTTCTGTTATCAAGTTGTAGCTATAAATATGCAGACTATTATGGGACTTTTTAAATACTTACTTTGTAACATTTCTATGTTTAACCAAAATGTGTAAAACTATGTATAAATAAACTGTATTTAATTAAATTAACTGAGATAGAGATAATTTTCTTAGGTCTTTGTTTTTCCTTTTTCATTTTTCACCATGATTTTTTCCTCTATTTATATCTTCTCTAGGTCATTTAGGCTGAGTACTTGTTTTTAATGTAATCTGTATTTATTAGTTCCAAAATATTTCCCCCTATAAATGCCCCATTAACCTTCTAGAGAAGGGTACTTAAAAGAAAAATTATACGTAGGCCAAAATTAGCCTTCGTATCTTCAACCTCTAGTACATATATACAATGATAGGGTGGCACACCTGAGAGATTTCTCATCAAGAATTGTTTGGAAGCACACTCATTCTCTCCCTCTGGATATCTTTCCTGCATCTAAGTTAAAGGCATGCTCTAACTTACACATTTCTCATTTTATACACTGGGAATAAAAGACATGTCTATAAGACATATATGTTCACATATGTATGTTGGGTCTGTTAGTTTTTCTTTCATTTAAAAACTCAGAGGCCATTGTGGTGTTATTAATTGGCTTAATTTCAATATTGCTGTCTTAAAGAGTAGGCAGCCCAAAACAGAGAGAGAAAAGTAGGGAATGGCCAGTTGATGGAGCAGTCAGAAAATACATAGCATTTATTAATTAAATTTGCCATATAGTTCTGGTGCCTCAGAACAATTATAGTAGTGACATTAAAGATCAATGATGGCTGTGACAAATGGTATCATAATGAAAATACCTGAAATTTTCCAAAAATGTGATACAGAGACTCAAATCAGGCAAATGCTGTTGGGAAACATGTTAAGCACTAGACTTGCTCAATATGGGTTTGCCTCAAAAATAAAGCACAATGTCTGTGAAGCACAAAAAAGTGAAATGCAATAAGAAGAGGTATGCCTATAGGTGGACAATTTTATGTCCAATCACTGTTCAATTCTATAGTGAAAATCACAGAACAAGTATTTTGCATTCACTTCTGTTTTGTAACAGTCATGAGAAGTAGAATCACCATGTCAAAAGGAAACAAATTTTTTATGGATAGTGATGGATGTTATCAAATTAACTTGCCTTTTCAATGTTATCGCCATCAATATTGTCAATTCAATATGAAAAAAAATCTTTTCTGAAAGGTTTTAGTTCAGTTCAGTCACTCAGTCATGTCCAACTCTGTTCGACCCCATGAATCGCAGCACGCCAGGCCTCCCTGTCCATCACCATCTCCTGGAGTTCACTCAAACTCACGTCCATCGAGTTGGTGATGCCATCCAACCATCTCATCCCTGTCGTCCCCATCTCTTCCTGCCCCCAATCCCTCCCAGCATCAGAGTCTTTTCCAATGAGTCAACTCTTTGCATGAGGTGGCCAAAGTACTGGAGTTTCAGCTTCAGCATCATCCCTTCCAAAGAAAACCCAGGGCTGATCTCCTCTAGAATGGACTGTTTGGATCTCCTTGCAGTCCAAGGGACTCTCAAGAGTCTTCTCCAACACCACAGTTCAAAAGCATCAATTCTTCGGCACTCAGCCTTCTTCACAGTCCAACTCTCACATCCATACATGACTACTGGAAAAACCAGAGCCTTGACTAGATGGACCTTTGGTGGCAAAGTAATATCTCTGCTTTTAAATATGCTATCTAGTTTGGTCATAACTTTTCTTCTAAGGAGTAAGCGTCTTTTAATTTCATGGCTGCAGTTACCATCTGCAGTGATTTTGGAGCCCAAAAAAATAAAGTCTGACACTGTTTCCACTGTTTCCCCATCTATTTCCCATGAAGTGATGGGACTGGATGCTATGATCTTTGTTTTCTGAATGTTGAGCTTTAAGCCAACTTTTTCACTCTCCTCTTTCACCTTCATAAAGAGGCTTATGATCCTCTTCACTTTCTGCCATAAGGGTGGTGTCATCTGCATATCTGAGGTTATTGATATTTCTCCCGGCAATCTTGATTTCATCTTGTGCTTCTTCCAGCCCAGTGTTTCTCATGATGTACTCTGCATAGAAGTTAAATAAGCAGGGTGACCATATACAGCCTTGACGTACTCCTTTTCCTATTTGGAAGCAGTCTGTTGTTCCATGTCCAGTTCTAAATGTTGCTTCCTGACCTGCCTACAAATTTCTCAAGAGGCAGATCAGGTGGTCTGGTATTCCCATCTCTTTCAGAATTTTGCACAGTTTATTGTGATCCACACAGTCAAAGGCTTTGGCATAGTCAATAAAGCAGAAATAGATGTTTTTCTGGAACTCTCTTGCTTTTTCCATGATCCAGCGGATTTGGCAATTTGGTTTCGTTTAAAACTCGACTTTTACTTATCTTTCTTTTTCAAAGTCACACTTACTGTACTTGAGTTGTCACAATAAAAATAAAGTTGTAATTCTAGAGATTTTTCTGTTTGAAATAAGTTATTATAAGAATTCTATTTTCAATCCTTCCATAATTTACTTCTGGTTCTTATGGATATAATTAGGATTTTATAATAAAATAATTATATTAAAATATTTTTATTTGTCAACACTTTGATTTGGCATTTGTTCATAGCTATATTTATAATACATTTTTATAATTAAAGTTGGAGGGCATACTACCATTTGGTAGCAAAGCTCTGTTTTCAAACTCTAAATTTTATAGGATTTTCCTTTTCTTTTAAGTGCATGTATAGTTTGATTTCTTATCAAAGTATATTCTTCCATTGCTTTTGGCATGTAGCTTTCTCTAAAGTATCTTGAAGATTTTACTTAATTATAACCTCAATAATGTCTTAAAGACCATTCTTTATTTTTTCTGTTCCTTGATGATTTGCTTGTTTTTATCCTACCTACAGACTTAGTTTTGTTTAATATTTCCCATGGTTTATTTAAGATTTTCTGTTCAATTATTTTGCCTCTGTTTGACTATTTAAATAGCAGATATTTAAAGTCTTAACTTTTTTCTATTATGTCTTTAAATATTCTCATTGTTCAATATTTCCAATTATTTCATCAATAATGCTAATAATTCACAAGTGATTGCCTATCCCTATGCAGAACTCTGATCTAATTTCTTAATTTATTCATTTTTCCCTTTCTATTCAGCATTCTAGTAGATCATCTCAAGGTTATGTTTCATATTCTTATTTTGTTGTTCTGCAATACAAGCTTTACCTTTCATTAACATTTTAACTCTGCAGGAAAGTTTAGAACTTCCTTTAATTTTCCTAATTTCATTCTCTGCTTTGCTTCCTTTCATATGATCTTTTCATCTCAATTTATTTTTTCATCATGACTTTCTGTTGTTCAACAGTCTCTGGATTCTTTCCTTCTATTAAGAGTTGCAAACAATTTTTGGAGGATTTTTTTTTTTAAATATTCATTCTTCAGAGTGATGATACATGTCTGATATTTGCATTTTTTCAAAGCCCTCTTGGATATTTATCAGCTTATTTAATTTATGATTTGGCTTGCCACAACAGACTGAGGTTTGATTTAAATTCTGCTCTTTGAAATTTTTAAAATGGAAATCTAGTTGGTTTACAGTATTAATGTCTACTGTACAAAATTCCTAGTTATACATAAATATGTACATTCTTCATATTGTCCACTATGGTTTATCACAGGATACTGAATATAGTTCCCTGTGCTATGTAGTAGGATGCCCCTTGAACCTTTGATACCTGAAAAGCCTTTATTTTCTAAAACAGAAGTTTAAGGGGAGAATGAATTTCTCAACTCATTTAAAATCCATTTTCTTGTGGGTACTTATCTTCTTTCCTATAAATGTTTCCAAAAAAATATATATTTTTTTGTCATTACATACAACTAAAAGGAAAGAATAAATTAAATAAAAATATCTGTTAAACATCAAATGAAAGTTATCTCTATCAGGCTATACATTTCTCAAAGGTAGGACTTTTTTCCGATCTTTGTTGTGAATCAAGTAGAATATCTGGTTTATAGCAAGCAATCAATAGATAAAGAGATGAGCAAAGGTACACTTAGTTAAATCACTGAATTTGTGAATTCAAGATTTCTTGTAGTGATTAACTATTGATACTTATTTTCACATGTTTATAATAATTTATCATTGAGTATTTCAGTTAGTGTATATATGTACATATATATTCTCTACATAAATGACTAATTTAGAATGGACTTGTGAAAAACTTAAGAATTGATTAAATAAAAATACATTTTGATCAGCTTTGAAAATTCAGACTTCTAGATTTTTTATACATGGTTCTGAAATTATAAGAAATATTGAAGCTAAAATAACATGAATTTATAAGATGGATTATACAAAGCAATGTGACTTGTGATTTATTTTTAGTTTGAAAGGAATGTATAATATTGAGTTGTTATAAATTTAATAATCCTACAATGCTGGTTTAAAAAAAATAAACTGCTCTTGTCTAGGTATGAATATGTAGGTCAATGACACACTTAAGGGGCTTATAATCTTTGTAAATTGCAGCTGTTGAATTTGCATAATTTGTAAATACAGCCACACCCTGTTTGATTCACTTCCTGGCTCTAAAGAAGCTTAAAATGACCTCAAAATTGTGTCACTCTTGAAGTCTTTTTTCTCTTTAAGTTTTTTTTTTGGCGGTGATGGGGGGGCCGGGGGGGAGGGGGATTAACACATTGTCTTTCTGGTATGTGCTGCAAGAACTTGGAAAGTGGCAAGTAAAAAATAAGACCAGTAAGCTGTGAGGAACTGTTGAAGGGGAAAAACTAAATGAGGATTAGTATAGGAAACATTGACTGCTCCTTAACTAATAAATGCACAAAATCTCATGAACTTGTTGATCTTTAATTTTACTGTCATTGTCATTACTCTCTCTCAGTATTTCTCAAACTTTAAACTGCATCGATTCCCGGGGAGATCTTGTGGAATGCAGATTCTGGTTCAGTAGAACTGTGTGAGGCTGATTGTGCAGCTTACGAATTCTCAGTCATCTGTTGCTGATCAAGGAAGCTCACTCAGGGAGTGTCTGGGTCTCCTGAAATGCATTGAATGGCCAAGGACTTTAAATTGGTTTTTGTTTTAAATTGACAGTAAGAGCTTTGAAAAGCTCTTTTTAACATATTTCCTTAGAGTTTTAAAAATACTTCTGCTAGTAATTATTAGTGCTTTTCATTTGTCATTTAATTAGGGTGAAGGTTAACATAACTTGTATTTTAAATGTTTTTATTTGTAAAATTGAAACTAGACAATGTATAAATATTAAATATAATTCTAAAAGACAAAAATAATAGCTCTATTTTCTGTCCACATGAGTAATGAATGTGTGCATATACTGTGTGTATGTATGGATTTGTGTGTATGGATATAGATAGATACACATTAACATATGTGCACATATTATATATATATATATATATAAATTGAGAGATGGAATCACTTATCAAATAAATAAAATACTTTACTACTTTAACATTGCTTATCATTCCAAAATAATTAATTTAAATAAATTGAAATTTAAGTCTTGGATGAATGTCTTTGGGAAATTGACTTAATTCCAGGTTCTAACATTTTTAAATTTTTTCAGTTCTGTTCAGTCCAGTCGATCAGTCATGTCCGACTCTTTGCAACCCCATGAATCACAGCACGCCAGGCCTCCCTGTCCATCACCAACTCCCGGAGTTCACCCAAACTCACATCCATCGAGTCAGTGGTGCCATCCAGCCATCTCATCCTCCGTCGTCCCCTTCTCCTCCTGCCCCCAATCCCTCCCAGCATCACAGTCTTTTCCAGTGAGTCAACTCTTCGCATCAGGTGGCCAAAGTACTGGAGTTTCAGCTTTAGCATCATTCCTTCCAAAGAAATCCAGGGCTGACCAAAACCACAGTTCAAAAGCATCAATTCTTCGGCATTCAGCTTTCTTCACAGTCCAACTCACTCACCTAGAGCCAGGCATCCTGGAGTGTGAAGTCAAGTGGGCCTTAGAGAGCATCACTACGAACAAAGCTAGTGGAAGTGATGGAATTCCAGTTGAGCTATTCCAAATCCTGAAAGATGATGCTGTGAAAGTGCTGCACTCAATAAGCCAGCAAATTTGGAAAACTCAGCAGTGGCCACAGGACTGGAAAAGGTCAGTTTTCATTCCAATCCCAAAGAAAAGCAATGCCAAAGAATGCTCAAACTACTGCACAATTGCACTGATCTCACATGCTAGTAAAGTAATGCTCCAAGCCAGGCTTCAGCAATACGTGAACCATGAACTTCCAGATGTTCAAGTTGGTTTTAGAAAAGGCAGAGGAACCAGAGATCAAATTGCCAACATCCGCTAGATCATGGAAAAGGCAAGAGAGTTCCAGAAAAACATCTATTTCTGCTTTATTGACTATGCCAAAGCCTTTGACTGTGTGGATCACAATAAACTGTGCAAAATTCTGAAAGAGATGGGAATACCAGACCACCTGACCTGCCTCTTGAGAAACATGTATGCAGGTCAGGAAGCAACAGTTAGAACTGGACATGGAACAACAGACTGGTTCCAAATAGGAAAAGGAGTATGTCAAGGCTGTATTTGGTCACCCTGCTTATTTAACTTCTATGCAGAGTATATCATGAGAAACGCTGGACTGGAAGAAGCACAAGCTTGAATCAAGATTGCTGGGAGAAATATCAATAACCTCAGATATGCAGATGCCACCACCCTTATGGCAGAAAGTGAAGAGGAACTCAAAAGCCTCTTGATAAAAGTGAAATAGGAGAGTGAAAAAGTTGGCTTACAGCTCAACATTCAGAAAATGAACATCATGGCATCTGGTCCCATCACTTCATGGGAAATAGACAGGGAAATAGTGGAAACAGTGCCAGACGTTAATTTTGGGGCTCCAAAATCACTGCAGATGGTGACTGCAGCCATGAAATTAAAAGACGCTTACTCCTTGGAAGAAAAGTTATGACCAACCTAGATAGCATATTTAAAAGCAGAGACATTACTTTGTCAACAAAGGTCTATCTAGTCAAGGCTATGGTTTTACATTGTATGGTGCTGGTCAAATCATTTGAACTCATTAAAGTCAAGGACTCTTGTATTGGGGAGATCTGAGTGGTTGGGTTGCTAGGAAAAGGAAATAAGCTTATAGCCACAGTTTGATAATTTCAACTCAAATTTGTTTTCAAATATCCACATACTGATTTAAACACTTGACATTTATGGAGACATTAATAATCCTGAAGATTCTGGTAAAACAGTTGCACAAGAAGGTTAAGCAGGGACAATTGTTAATTAACAGGGATTTTTGCAGGTAATATGTTGAATAAAAGCTATTATTTCCAGCCATCAATAATGTAGAATAGAAATTCATGGCAAATTTGTAAGTTTCACAAAATTCTACCTTTTTATATATTTGTCATTTTCCTTATATATTCAGTTACATGTATGTAACTACAGATTTTAAAACTATTCGCATAGTATATGCTAGATTTACATATTTGTTTAGTTTGAGTGAATCTATACATTTGAAGAGCCAATAGATAGGTAAATTTGGAACCCACACTTTAAATTCCAATCTATGGATTTTACTCTATGGATTCTACTCTATGGGGAGAATAGGAATTAATTAACCAGCTTTTTCTAGATATTCATATCTATTCAAATATTTATTATGAATAGTACCATAGGAACAGTCTTCATCATTTTTCAAATACCTACATATTACTTCAGAATAAAATCCTGGCAAGAAAATCTGTGATTCAAAATGATAACATTTTTTAAGACTCTTGATATATGTTGCTGAATTACTGCTCTTCAGAAAGGTTTTACTTTGTGACCCCCTCAATATCAGTGAGCCAGATTCTATGATTATCAAGACTGAGTAGTAATATTGCAGCAGTTATTTATTGGTATGTGAGGGAAAACTGGTTCTAGGACCACTCCTCCCATATCAAAATGCATGGATGCTAAAGTCCTTTATATAAAATGGTGTAGTGTTTGCAGGTAATCTACTTATTTTCTCCTATACTTTAAATCTTGACTCAAGTAATAAAGAATCCACCTGCCAATGCAGGAGACAAGCGTCCAATCCCTAAATGAGAAAGATCTTCTGAAGGAGAACATAGCAACCCACTCCAGTATTCTTACCTGGAGAATTCATGGACTGAGGAGTCTGGAGGGCTACACTTGATGGGGTTGTAGAGTGGAATGTGACTGAGCAAGCCCCAGAGCTCAAATTATTTATAATTCCAAAGACAATGTAAATGGCTATGTAAATAGTTGTAGACACGATGTAAATACTATGTAAATGATCACCAGTGTGTGGCAAATTTAAATTTTTCTTTTTGGAGCTTTCTGAAATTTTGTGTGTGAATATATTTTTTTCAGAATCCAGATACTGAGGGCCAATTTAGTTTTCATTTTTGCCAGTATAATATTTGAAATAAGATATGTTTGTGTTTATGTGCTTTTTAGTTTAAATATGTTCCTCAAAGGTTAGTGATTTGTCTTTCTTTTATATTTCTTAATTTAAGATTTTTATCATTTTCAACTGAGGTATTTAAATTAGAATATTTATATTTTTGATTTGTAAGTACCTATGATACATTTAGAAGTCTAATAGCCGTGTCTTTTATATGGCCTGTATTCCTTGTTTACCATTTACTCTTTTAAAAAATCTGTTTTATCATGTCACACTTAAAAACTATTTGAAGTAGATTCTATGAGTCTTCTCTACTTTAATTACTTAAACAAGTGTAAAATATTCAATATGAGGAATTATCCAAATACAGCCTTTGTATTACACCAAAGTAAGAGATGGTTAACCTACCCTCATCTCTATTCTCTTCCTATTATAAGAGGATATACGAGTTTGGTATAGTTATCTTATATTAGAAAAGAAAGTTCAAACCTGCATTCAGTTCAATTCAGTCACTCAGTCATGTCCAACTCCTTGTGACCCCATGATTGCAGCACTCCAGGCCTCCCAGTCCATCACCAACTCCTGGAGTTCATTCAGACTCACGTCCATCAAGTCAGTGATGCCATCCAGTCATCTCATCCTCTGTCGTCCCCTTCTCCTCCTGCACCCAATCCCTCCCAGCATCAGAGTCTTTTCCAATGAGTCAACTCTTTGCATGAGGTGGCCAAAGTACTGGAGTTTCAGTTTTAGCATCATTCCTTCCAAAGAAATCCCAGGGCTGATCTCCTTCAGAATGGACTGGTTGGATCTCCTTGCAGTCCAAGGGACACTCAAGAGTCTTCTCCAACACTACAGTTCAAAAGCATCAGTTCTTCGGTGCTCAGCTTTCTTCACAGTCCAACTCTCACATCCATATATGACCACTGGAAAAACCATAGCCTTGACTAGATGGAGCTTTGTTGGCAAAGTAATGTCTCTGCTTTTGAATATGCTATCTAGGTTGGTCATAACTTTCCTTCCAAGGAGTAAGTGTCTTTTACTGGTCATAGCAAACACCCTCTTCCAACAACACAAGAGAAAACTCTACACATGGACATCACCATATGGTCAACACTGAAATCAGATTGATTATATTCTTTGCAGCCAAAGATGGAGAAGCTCTATACAGTCAACAAAAGCAAGACCAGGAGCTGACTGTGGCTCAGATCATGAACTCCTTATTGCCAAATTCAGACTTAAATTGAAGAAAGTAAGGAAAACCACTAGACCATTCAGGTATGACCTAAATCAAATCCCTTATGATTATACAGTGGAAGTGAGAAATAGATTTAAGGGACTAGATCTGATAGATAGAGTGCCTGATGAACTATGGGCAGAGGTCGTGACATTGTACAGGAGACAGGAATCAAGACCATCTCCATGGAAAAGAAATGCAAAAAAGCAAAATGACTATCTGAGGAGGCCTTACAAATAGCTGAGCAAAGAAGAGAAGCAAAAAGCAAAGGAGAAAAGGAAAGATATACCCATATGAATGAAGAGTCCCAAAGAATAGCAAGAAGAGATAAGAAAGCCTTCCTCAGAGACCAATGCAAAAAAATAGAGGAAAACAACAGAATGGGAAAGACTAGAGATCTCTTCAAGAAAATTAGAGATACCAAGGGAACATTTCATGCAAAGATGGGCTCGATAAAGGACAGAAATGGTATGGACCTAGCAGAAGCAGTAGATCTTAAGAAGAAGTGGCAAGAATACACGGAAGAACTGTACAAAAAAGATCTTCATGACCAAGATAATCACAATGGTGTGATCACTCACCTAGAGCCAGACATCCTGGAATGTGAAGTCAAGTGGGCCTTAGGAAGCATCACTATGAACAAAGCTAGTGGAGGTGATGGAATTCCAGTTGAGCTATTTCAAATCCTGAAAGATGACACTGTGAAAGTGCTACACTCAATATGCCAGCAAATTTGGAAAACTCAGCAGTGGCCACAGGACTGGAAAAGGTCAGTTTTCATACCAATCCCAAAGAAAGGCAATGCCAAAGATTGCTCAAACTACCGCACAATTGCACCCATCTCACACGCTAGTAAAGTAATGCTCAAAATTCTCCAAGCCAGGCTTCAAACCTGCATTAGAAGTCATATATTTCATATTGAAAATGAGATATTTAGAGAAAATCTGCTACCCTTAAAAAGAAGTAAATAAAATTTCTAGCTTCCAAATTCTTAAATTTCTAATCCAGACTTCTAGAATATTGAATATTCCATCTGTCAAGGTATATGATTTCATATTAAGTTCCTCTCTAAAAAACCTGAACAGGAGGCAAGAGGAAGCCCAGTAGAATGTGACTAGTCTAGAACTAGATCTGTTTTAAGTTCTTTTCTGAGGATCAAGAAATATAGTTATTTCATTTTAGTGTTTCAGTGGTTGTAATTGATAAAATTAAGGTTGGATATCTCAATGTTTCATACAGACAATCAATTGCAGGTTAGAGTTACTGACACTTTTGTGTAATTTGTTCACATCTACTGGGTTTAAAGAAGTTTTATTTAGTGCCAGTAAAGAGTTGACTTGCTGATTTAACCCTGTGTCTTTAGAGGAATCCACATAAACTATGTCAACAGGGAGACTTTTGGAGACTTTTGAAACACACACAGTAGGAGTTATATCCTAGGGCCAGTTCCCTTGTACATTCTAGTATAATTATCATTCAGAGGTTGGACAAAATTCTAAACTTTCTCCTAAATATGATTGTATTATATGTTGATGAGTGGGTATTTGGAGAGATACCTAAATGTTTGAGTCATCCAGTTGTCAATACATTCTTTAAATATTTATTTATTTATTTATTTATTTTGATTAGCAACAAATGTTTTTATTGATAAGCCTCCTTTTGAATTATTTCCTGCTGACTACAAGAATCCATGCCAGTTCCAAATCTGTAATGTCTTTTTAATTGCTTAAAGGAAGTAACTTGGTCACCTGGAAAGACAATAGTGCCTTGTTAACTCTCAATTATCTGTGCTAATGTGAAGTAATCTGATGGGATTTTATTCACTGCCATACAGATCTTAGAGGTCAGAAATGTAAGAGCCTGGGGACAAGTATCCAGGAAATGAGATTCTCAGGAAGACTCCAGGGATATGACTTATGAATTCAGTTTCTTACTTTGCTACTGCTACTGCTAAGTCTCTTCAGTCGTGTCCGACTCTGTGCGACCCCATAGACGGAAGCCCACCAGGCTCCCCTGTCCCTGGGATTCTCCAGGCAAGAAGACTGGAGTGGGTTGCCATTTCCTTCTCCAATGCATGAAAGTGAAAAGTGAAAGGGAAGTTGCTCAGTTGTGTCCGACTCTTAGCGACCCCATGGACTGCAGCCTACCAGGCTCCTCCATCCATGGGATTTTCCAGGCAAGAGTACTGGAGTGGGGTGCCATTGCTTTCTCCGTCTTACTCTGCACTCATGGATAAAAATAAGAAGTATAAAACTATAAATTCTCTGGTGACCAACAGGTAACTATGTTTTCAATGATTGAGATCATGCTGGAGGGGGTGTGACTAGGTAGCTATGACCTGGCATGTAGAAGTCTGAATTAAAAGTGACTTACTCTTCTCTTGGAGATTATCAGTTGAAGTACCTATTCTGTGCATGCTCAGTCTCAGGTATTAGGGTCACAAGGTGAATGAAACGGACAGATTACCAGATTTCATGGTGATGAATTTCTATGAGATTTGAAAAAAAAAGCAAATAAGACATACTTATTTAGATATCAGTGCTATCAAGAAAATAGGATGATTGTATACAGTGATCTCAGTTGAAGGACAGTGCTAGTCAGTGGGTCAGTAGGACAATGTTCACCATGGAGTCTGTGAATTGAGATCTCAGCGGGAAGTCATCTGGAGAATTTTCAATAAGGATGTGGCTCGATGCTATTTTCACATTGAAATGTTACCCTCACTGCTGCAGGGGAATGGCTATATAGTACAAGAGTGAAAAATATAAGACAGGTTACTACACTATTGCAGTAGTCCAAAGAAAACAGTTCAAGTGAAAAAGAATTAGCTGCTGTTTGGGGCAGGGCTTCCCAGATTGCTCAGTGGTAAAGAATCCACCTGCCAATGAAGGAGATACAGGAGAAGCAGGTTCGATCCCTGGGTCAGGAAGATACCCTGGAGAAGAAAATGGCAACCCACTCCAGTATCCTTGCCAGGAAAATCCCATGGACAGGGGAGTCTGGCAGGCTACAGTTCATGGGGCCACCAAGAGTTGGACATGACAGAGCAGCTAGGCACACATGGACACGTGTGTGCACACAAGCCTGGGCCTAAGAAGCCAAGCTTGACCCAAATATGTACTCAGGATACAGATGAGGTGAGTATTTTGATGAAAACTGGTAGACATACATGGTTGCAGATAAGAAAATGAAGCAGGTTATGGGGTCTTTGGAGAATGCAACTTGAACAGGAGAAATTAAATTAAAAAAAAATTATCCAGGAGAGTGATTCTGAAGCAGGGTCACACATCAGAATTATCTGAGATATTTTCAAAAAATACCAGTGCCTGACCACCCCTACTTCCAGCCCTCCCACCCACACTTCACCACCACTACACACACAGCCACTCTTCAAATTTATTTGGAGCATGGGTCGCCAAGAGTCGGACACGACTGAGTGACTTAACTGATGGAGTGGACAGTGAGTTTTTAAAAGCTACCTAGGTCATTCTAATCCACAGCTTCCTGTGAGAAGCATTAGTCTGTGCAGAACTTCAAACAGACACCAAACTGAGGCAGAGGAAGGAAGAAAAGTCAATTAAATGGGAATCTGGATGGTGGTACCCCAATGAGCAGTATCAGGTGTTTAAACTCTTACAGGACTGCATTCTGATGTTGCATTCTTAACAGGAAAACAGCTTAAGTACACTAGGCCTCCAGAGTCAAGCAAATCTTGGAGTTTCTTACAAAAGATTTCTTCACTTTAGGGGCTTTTACATTTATGTAAATAACACCTTTAAATTCTCTTCTGCCCTTTAAAAATTCCCCATGTACTTAAAAAAGCGTTTGTAACTACAGCACAGAAATTAAACTTACTACATAAAGACCTTTATGGACGCCATTAAATTTAAAATTAGTATTGATTTGTAAATACTTAGGTTAAGACTAGTACCAATATAAAAACAAATTATATTTCTCTATTATATACAGAATAACAATTCATTTGATTTTTTTTTCACTGAGCTTAATGTATACTGCTGGAAAAGTCATACTCTGGTATTTGTTTTCCCAGAAACTATGATGCCCATTTTAATCAGTTACAAAGATTAGTGTTTGTTGTGAAATTTGAAAATGTTGGAAAAAAAGATGACCATGTCCCAAGTAGAAGTTAATTTGAAACAATTTAAATAACACAAAAGAAACTGCTCTTTAAAAAAAATCAGTAATGCTTAGTATTATTGATAAAATATGAAATTGTTGCATCCCCAGTTTCAAGCCTATTTAAATACTGTGCTTAGATCCTTTCTGGCAAATATTTAAATCCCTTTTCTCTTCAGTTATTTGTTTTTTGGGATGAACTTTAAAGTAATGTACTTTCTTCTAAACAGTCTGTCCAGGACTAACTGACAATGAAAATACTTAGTTGCAGATAGGGGCAAAGTCAGAGAACCCTTCATTTGATATAGTTAGAGCAAATTCGATATTCTTAGAAATAAAATCTATTTTCTAGTTTATGAAATAGCCTTCCAATTAGCACATTAGTCACTATTTCCAATTCTTAGAAATACTTTGTGTAACTTTCTATAGTTGGTGAACTCAGTTCACAGCACTTTTATTGTGGTATTTATCATATTCTAAGACTATTGATGTGAAAAGATCTTAAGAGATAAATTTAAGATGTAAGGAAAATTAGTCTGGAAGCATTTTTAAATGTTTTTAATATTAAAGCACAGTTTATCATTTGAATTTTCTAACTTAAATCTATTTTTTTAATGCTACAAATTCAAACAACTAATGGAAGATATTAACCAATTCCCTCTACTAGTATAGTTGCTAGCTGCTAAGTCACTTCAGTCGTGTCTGACTCTGTGCAACCCCATAGACGGCAGCCCACCAGGCTCCTCCGTCCCTGGGATTCTCCAGGCAAGACCACTGGAGTGGGCTGCCATTTCCTCCTCCAAAGCATGAAAGTGAAAGTGAAGTCGCTCAGTCGTGTCCAACTCTTAGCGACCCCATGGACTGCAGCCTACCAGGCTCCTCTGTCCATGGGATTTTCCAGGCAAGCGTACTGGAGTGGGTTGCCATTGCTAGAGAGGAATGTAAAGACAAGTATACTGAGTTCAATTCCAAATACTTTATTTGTTAACTTTTTCAACATATGATTCCATTAAAAATTTCAGAGGTAAAACATTTTTCTTTTGTCGAAGGGGTGAGTATAAAGAAAATGTCATTGCATACAACTACTTCAGAGTTTATTTCAGTAGCTAGTGGGTAATCATAATATTGGGGATTTACTAAAATGATTGAATCAAAAATAAATACTACAAAAATGTTATAGAAATTCATCTAAAAGTTGTGAAAATGCTGCTAATCAGTTACATAAATCTTTTATTTAAATTCCACTAATTATGTTTTTCTAAGGAATCTTTTTTCTAACATTAATATTCTTATATGTTATGTTAAAAAGATGAAGGCTAGAGTTTTAAACCTATTTTAACTTCAGTACCATCATATAACATACTTTAAATGTTTTGCTATTAAAAAAAATACTGAAGATATAATCATACTTAGCTCACAGATTCATCACTTTATTCAAACTATTGTGATCAAATAGTAAAACAGAATGTTTATGATGCTTTGAGAGTATGTGATGGAGTTTCCTTTTTCTTTTCTTTAAGATGTGTGAATGCTATAATATAATGATTACTGATGCTTGAAGGACCTGAAGAAAAGACTAGCAACAGACTCAAGGAATGAGGAGCTTTTTTTTCTTTTTCTTACCCTTTTAGATTTAGAGGGAAGCAACAACTATATAAAGATTGGACTGGGAATTGATATCCAGCTTCAATATTGAGAATAAGAAATCATTTAAGTTCAGGGATGCTTGATGTCACCTGAGAACTTATTTTTTAATCAAAAGCATCTTTCTAGAAATAGAAGACTAATCATCATCACAAGTAGAGTTGGGCTTTCTTACATGTGGCGTGGACAGGAACACTGAAGTTATAGAAAATAATAACCCAGTGAAGATATCTCCAAGTTATTAAACCTGTAGAGATTCCATGAAGAGAATTGGTGCCTCAGTCTGGAAGCAGGTGAATTACAGTATATATCTATACTGAGAAACATACCAGACATGCTTTAGCTCTTCCTCAGAAACAAAAAAGTTAATACTGTGACTTTTGTAACCCCTTTTTGAGGCTTTGTTTTAATTTTAGCCTAATTTGGGTTACTAGCTCAAGTCCATGAGAATTATGCAGTAGTTTCATTTCATACATTTTATGGTAATGAAAAGTATAATTTCCCTGACACTCTTGTTCCGATAGTGACATATTTCTCAGGCATCTAGACATTGTCATCATTAATGTCCCTTCCAATCCCCAATATAGTTTAGCATGTGTAAAACCATGCCCCATACAAGGTTTATAACTTAGAAGGTCAGTTAACACCAGCCTTTTCCCTCTTGTATATATTAGCCAAGTTTCCTTCATACGTTCCGTCCTCCATAGGTTAGACTTAATTTAGTTCTTCATAGTATTCTTATTGCTGCTCTTCCCAGATCACTGGTCTAAGTAAAATTGCCCTGTTTAAACACCAGAATATCTGTACATGCCTCACCAGGCAAGATCCTGACATGATTTCATCTACTCATTTGTCAAATGCTGTCATTCAAGTTCAGGTTTGATAGAAATACTCTGGTATTTAGATTCAGATATGATAATGATTGGTATTTACCTACTGTATCCTCATGAATAGTGTCAATTTTGTGTTAATACAGACCTCAGATATATCCAGTAACACAATGGATTTGTGTTTTCATCTCTGGAGTTGCTTAAATTAACCTGTTCATGTCAATGAAGTAAATTAATGTAAATCTAGAACAAGAGGATTCCTGTTATAATTTACTGCATACCTATATATTAGAAAATCTAGTTAAAAGTTTAAAAGGCCTGCTTTCTCATATCAAGCTTTAATTGAAGTAAAAGTCTTATTCATTTCAATTTCCTAAATATATAATGATGGAATGAAAAAATCATTCTTTGGAATAAAAAAATCATTTGGAACATTTGGAGGACTTATTATAAAGGTCCAATTTACTTTTTTTGTGTAAAATTTGTTCTTGTCTAAACTTGTTTTCTAAAAATATTTCTGTTCCGCTCTGATTACAAATTTAGACAATAAAATAAAGATTTTAGTACAAGCGTTTGAGCATTCATGTTCATGTTGGAATCTCTCCTTTCTAAAAGAATGCAGCAATCCCTTAGCAGCAATAAAAGCCAGTATTTCTGGGTGTTAACAGATTGTTGGATCAAGGCAGAAGTAATTTCAGCAATTCATTTCATTCCCAGACATCACTGCATTCAACCTGGGTCTTTTCTTCTGTTTGGAGGTCTACAGCCTAAAGACATCTTGTTTGGGAAAAACCAGAGTGCTTCTAGAATGGAAACTGTTGTGTCCTCCCAACTAATGATAAAGAATGAAGATCTCATATCCCATGTGGGTTCGTTCCAGTGGTACCACATCAACCGAGTTTATAAATGTTAAACTCCGGAATAACAGAATGGTATTACTACCTGGGGTGAGACTGATGGGACTAGAGTGTTCCTCCTCCCATAGCCCATATATAGGACCCTGGACCATGTTCAAATTTGTTCAGGATTGATAAGTGAGTCCTTGTTAAGAGAAGTTCCACTTATTTAAATATTTTACAACTATGTCCTATAATAAAGGAATAACATAGAATATTTGTTAGGAGATATTATATAAAGAGTCATGGGGACAGTTTCTAACAGACAACAATATAATCATTAATATAGGCCTTATATATATATTATTATAAAAGCTCCATGTGGTTTGTTTTTATTTTCACATGAAAAATTTATTCATTGTTATATAATTTGTTTAAGGCCACACTGCTAACATTGTATCAGTACTTTGAGAATAGGTATTATCTAGCTATCTCAGTGTTTGAAATGTAGGACATAGATGCCTCAAACTATTGATTATAAATTAACTGACATAAAAAGACATTTTGTCTTGTAAACCAAACTAAGTCAGACATCATTTTATATTGTAGGATAATTTTGCACTGTAGAAGTAAACAGATTTTGAATCAAGGGATCACTATCAGGATTATTGTAATTAATATTATGGTAATGATACTTAATGTTCAGTCACTAATCTAGATAGATTTCATGCATCTCAGTTTTTTCATCTATAAAAATTGGAATAACTTTCATGATCTCTTAGGATGAGTTAAATGAAATAATGGCACAGATAATGCAAGTAGAGCAGCAAATACAATACATACAAATAGGAATCAATGTTATTGTCTTTGTTTTTATACAATAGAATTTAAAAATATATAAAAGAAAAACAAAGAAATCACTCCTTGCCTGCCACCCAAACATAATATTTTAAAGGCTGCAGAATACTTTTCAAAACACTTTTAGAAAGTTTCTCTTGAGAGCATATTCTAGCAGAGTTGAGGGCTTCCCTAGTAGCTCAGTTGGTCAAGCATCTGCCTGCAATGCAGGAGACCCCGGTTTGATTCCTGTGCCGGGCAGATCTGCTGGAGAAAGGATAGGCTACCCACTCCAGTATTTTTGGGCTTCCCTGGTAGCTGGTAAAAAATCTGCTTGCAGTGTGAGAGACCTGGGTTCGATCCCTAGGTTGGGAAGATCCCCTGGAGAAGGGAACAGCAACCTGCTCCAGTATTCTCGCCTAGAGAATTCCATGGACTGAATAAATAGTCCATGGGGTTACAAAGAGTCAAACATAACTGAGCAATTTTCACTTTCCCTAGCAGAGTTGTCATCATAGTCATATATACAGTTTACTGTCAGTTTTCAATTGCTTTTACGACATAAGAATTTTTAATATTTTGGTAGCCTTCAAAAACCTCCTTATCCAGTACAAAATATTAAACAAAACATTTCTACTCAATCTGGGGAGCTGAGTTTTTGGACCAATTTTAATATTTCATTTTAATATATAACGTGTCTAAAGAGCTTTGTCCAGCAAGTGGTTTCCCGCATTTAGGATGGATGTGGAAAATAACAAAATAACACACAAAATAATATTTGTGTGTTATTTACATTTTTTCCCATTCTCTTTTTGTTCCATCTAGCCTGACTTAGCTGTGACACAGAAGAATAGGAGGAGAGAGGATTCCTTCTTGGGAAAGACATTACATAAATTTCACAAACTTTTGGCCTTTGAGTTTCTTCCAACATGAAGGATGCTCAGCAAAATTATTTTCAGTGTTTTTAAGCCAACTATGATGGGGTTAGGGTCATTGCTGTTTGCAAAAGAAGGGGTATCATTCATGTCTGTGTATTTTGGCTGCCATGCCTTAAAGGTATTAATCTCACATTTGAGTTATACTTTTTAAGTTAAATATAAAACTTGACATTCAGGTTTAATCTTATATTTGGCTTTTAGTTCTTTTAGGACTTAAAAAAATAATACTGTTTTTCAGCACATGATCTGTTGCCCTAGTGTTATATTTGCAAATGTGGCAAGGCTATTTTCTATATTCTCAGTCGCATTACTAATCAGTGTCCTCTACTGCCTACATTGAAGTATAAAATGTGAAGTGAACTTACTAGGGGAACCCCATTGCCCTTACCCCAGACTGTTGGCCACTATTGAACACTTACCAACCTTGTGATAAGTATTATGGAAAAGTTTATTGGATATTTTACTAAAATAAAAATAAATGTCATGCCCATGATGTGAAAATGTAGTTACATTTCCAAAGATAATATGGCATTAGATTGACTTTATCAACTAATGAAATAATAGTAGTTATCAGGTTCTGTAATTCCTTCTTCCAAGTATCTACAAGGCCATTTTTTTTTTTAATTCTTTTGCTTTCTTATTATGCCTTACCTCTTTCCAAAATTGATTTATGGTGAATTTCAAAAGATATCTTCATATATGCTCTAGGAATGTTGCCAATGATTTGATTCATACAGTGTTTAATCTGGACAGACTTCATAAAGGAAATGAGTCTTGAGCTATTCCTTGAGGAGGAGAAGACATATAGTTTCCTAAGCTCAGCCAGAAAATGTTTCAGGAAGGGTGAACAAGTCAGGTTCAGTGGAGCCCAGGCATGTGAGCAAGAAAGTATTCTCTGAGGATAAGCCTTTCCATTGCTATAGTTTTTTAAGTAACTGCTATACATCCTTAAATATTTAGTATGGATCAAAAAATTTAATAGTAGTAAAAATGCCAGAAATTTTTCATTATATTATATACTTTAAACGATTTTACAAGTGAAAAAGTGTTTTACCTCATTTTCTGTATAAGGAAACTGAGATCTGCTGCTGCTGCTGCTAAATCACTTCAGTCGTGTCCGACTCTGTGCGACCCCATAGACGGCAGCCCACCAGGCTCCTCCGTCCATGGGATTTTCCAGGCAAGAGTACTGGAGTGGGGTGCCATTGCCTTCTCCAAACTGAGATCTAGACAGGTTTAATTATTTCCTAGAAGTCACACCAGTGGTAAATACTAGAAGCAGAATGCACACCTGCTTTCAGTTCTCTTTAGAGTCCATGTCTGTTTCCCCCTCTGTAAGACTCCACTTAACTTCTACAAAACAATATTCAAGTATTTGTCTTTTGAAATTAGATGATGACAAAGTGTCTGTCCTCTAATAGGCATACATCTATGTATTTTTATTTAATCACTTATTTATTTTGGATTTAAACACCATTAGGTCTTTCCATGCCAGAGGTTTTGTTTAATGAAAGGTTTAGCAAAGTAGAAGAAGCACTGTGTTGCCAACTTCCCAGGAGATTATCAATCTGAGTAGCACTTGGAAAAAGAAAGTACAAAGAACAAAAAGACAGTTTAAGTCACATTATTTTTATTTTCATCTAAAAGTTTAGTATTTTAATCTTCTGAGATTTAGGGGGTTGTTTATCCCATTTTTCAGTCAAGGTCACAAGTGATATTTTAGCTTTTTGTTTTTGCTGATCCTAGTTCTGGGTAGAAAGAAGGTGTTTATTTATATTCCTATTTTAAGTGTGAGTGTGCATGTGTCTGTGTGAAAGTATGTGTAATGAAAATTGAATGTTGTAGTGGTTTGCTCCAAATCAAAGAAAATATTAAAAGCAGACCCTCTTACCTTTTACATATTTATTTGCCATTTTTTTCAAATGCAGGTGGTTACTAATTACATGCAATTTGAATAGGATTGAGTACGAAGAAGGAAGAAGTCAGTATTTTTCAATAGATATTTTTACAGTTCTAGCCCTTTAGTAGTTTTATATGAAAAAGGGTCTTACCGAGGTATTAAGATTTAGAAGTGGAAGAACAGTTATCAAGTCTTCTCATCTTGGTTAGGAATGACTTTTCCTAACAAAGCTTTAACCTTAGAATATTATGTAGCTTATTATCTTAAAGTATGTCATAAAATTGTCTGTTCTTTGAAAAAGGTAAGATTCATCTGAGTTCTATTTTCCTTTTGTTCAGATATATATTTCATAAGGCCACTGTGACATACTTGATGGTTGTGAGATTTCCAACAGAAAGTGATACATTCTCATTATGACTGTGATAAAAATACTGTGCCCTATAATTGTGCAGTGTGTAACCTGTTAAACTGTACACAGAAGCTCTGCAGTGTGTATGTGTGATAAGTTTTCTGATTTCTTCGGATGATTGAAACATCTCAATTTTTGTGCACATTGAAAATATATCTCTATTATTGTGAGACTAGGCGAGCCAGAAATAAACTTGCTAGTTGTGAGAGAATTAAGCTTAATTTACCATAATGTAACATTTTTTTCCTTTTCCTTTTACTGTTTTGAATACCTATTTCCAGGACTCATATAGAAATCTGAATGTACATGTGTACATTCCTATATGTACATAGTGACTTTGTATTTACTAAAACATTATAGCAAGTAATATTGATTTGTGGATAAAGAGAAACATAGCATAAGTTTTCCTTCTTGGAGACTGTGTCTTTGCAAGAGAGAATCAGCTGGTTTTAAAACAAAGAAATTATAGCAATTCTGCTAATTAGATTTTAAAACTAGCCTAAAGAACTCTCTGACTAATGATGTAAGCTCAGGTTTATTGAGAGGACCCCAAATTCTATCACAATGACTCAAAGCAATGGATCTCCTATGAAAAATAAACATAAATGGGCTTTTTAAGTTAGGTGCTTCTGTCTAAGATATTTTAGTAAAGTACCAGGAGAATGTTTACTTCTCAGGATGACTTAATAACAAGCTAGTGTCAATAACTGGAATATTAGCATCAACCAGAAGAGATCTAACATGGTTTGAGGTGAGATGCTTTCCCTTTTCACTTTCATGCATTGGAGAAGGAAATGGCAACCCTCTCCAGTGTTCTTGCCTGGAGAATCCCAGGGACTGGGGAGCCTGGTGGGCTTCCATCTATGGGGTTGCACAGAGTCATACATGACTGAAGCGACTTAACAGCAGTAGCAGCAGCTATACTATGAATGTGAGAAAGCACAAGACAAAGTCATGTTGTTTAAAATGATATAATACCACAGCCCTTGGTTTTCCTACATATAACATGTGGTAAACTAGACCAAACTGGGGGTCTGCCAGTATTATTACATGCATTTCCCCCTTATGTCAATAATATGTCTTTCTTGAAGTTGAAAAATATATTGGGAACTATTCTCAAAATACCCTGAAGAGGGTTTTCTGACTGTGAAGAAGCTCTATATCCTGATAAGCACCAAGTCTTTGGTAAGCCATAGCTGGGATGTTGGCAATATGTACATCCAGAAAAATCCATCCACCTAGGAGAATATGGTCCCCTCCCTACCTCAGAGGAGACTGGCCTTTTTGATAAGATTTAGATGAAGACTCCACTACTCAGAGTCCAGAGAAAATCTAAGTTCTCTTCCCAAGCTGCTTCTATAATATTATTCTGCATCTCATAAGTCTGTTAGAAAGAATGTTGTGTCTCTCCCTTGGGGTCTTTCCTCTAGTAAATTAGACATTTCCTGATGTCACTGGAATTCTTAAAAAGAAGTCACTTTGAAGAAGGTAGATGTCTTCACTACCGTCACCCCTTTGAGAAGAAGTGATAGAAATGAACCCTGGGAAGCTCTAAGAGGTTCCTCTGCTGATCTCTACTGCTGCTGCTATAGTGAGTTGCTCCTGTCCCTCTGATGTTGGCATCTATAATGAGTTTCCTGGGGCTGCCATAACAAAGTAACACAAACTGGATGGCTTAAACCAAATGAAATTTATCATTTCATAGTTTTAGAGGTTACAACCTAAAATAAACATGTTGGCAGGGATATGTTCCCCCAAAGTTTTTAGGAGAGCATCCTTCTTTCAGCTTCTGAGAGCCCCAGACATTCCTTAGTTTATGACAGAATAAGCCAATCTCTGTCTTTATGTTCATAGAGCTGTTTTCCTTTTGTGTATTGTGTTTTCACATGATGTTCTCATCTCTATGTCTCTGTCCAGATTTTCCTTTCTTCACAAGGACACCAGTACCCCACGTTAACTTGAGTATGTCTGAGAAGACCCTGTTTCCAAGTAAGGTCACATTCACAGATACAGGGCGTTACAATTCCAATGTAACTTTTTGAGAGACAAAATTCAACACGTAAGAGCACCCATGATTTGCTTCACTGCCATTGTCACAAGCACATACACAGCCCTGTCTAGAGTCATGATGGAAGGAGGAAGGCAGTCTTATACTCAGCCTGGGCAATACACACCAGTTAAGTCTGGGTTTCACTGCTACACTCTTTAACTCTGCCTCTCTCAGGCAGGTTGTTTATAGAACAGAGGCTAGTTGAAGAGAGCTCCCTGTATTTCCAGCATCATAAATTCAGATGCCCTGTTCCCTCAATAACTCATCTCTTTCTACCATTACATAATTTAGGTTAGTTTAAAGCAAACAGTTTCTCAGTTTTGACTGAAAGCATTCTTTTCAAACAGCTCTTTTGTTTTTAGTGCCATGCTGGCCTTCACAGCGGCCGAGTCTGGATCCAGCCAACATGCTGTTTCTACTTGGTTTCCCCAGCTGTGGAATGGGAGATTAGGGTTTCTAAATATCGGTACGTGCTCAGACTTCAGGAAATCAAACTCTGCAGAAGGGAGAAGAAAAGTTGTTCTTCACTGAACACCCTGCTATGTGAGATTTTAACAGGATTAATAATGTAATAACTGATCACATTTTACTTTGATTTTCCATTGAGTGAATATGGAATACTCCCAGTAAATGCTTTCCTTAAAATTGCATTACTCAAGCTTTGCATCAGGGTATTTATTAAAAACAAAACAAAACAAAACAAAAAAAACTCTCTTGGTTCTGAGTCTACTAGAATTGCCTTGGTTTACTTAGATCTCCAGTTTGTAACAGGAAAATACTGAGTGGATCCTACTAACAAACCTCCTAATCTCTCACTCAGACTTTCTTTACTGGCTTGAAGATATTGGACAAATCCCCCTTAAAGTCTACCCAACACTGGTTTCATTATTCTGCCTTGTAATTGTCTTATCCATTTTTTCTCTTATGCTGCCTGCATTTCATTGCTATACCCTTTCCTCTGACTAGTATGTCCCAACACAGCTATCTCTGTGTGTGGTTTTGTCTTTCAGATGATCATTTTCATTTCCTAAAAAATAATCACCAGCATAGAAAATGATTTTTAATGTTTCGAAGGTCAAACCCTTTCTACCTACTCAGGTATGTGGCTGGAGTAGAATTAGTTGTATGGTGAGACTTCAACGTTCAAAACACATATTGGGGGAAGTAGCATTTCAATTGTAGTAATTTAAGGTAATTTAGCTGTAAAACAAGCACACATAGTCTCTACAGACATCAATTCCAGCCAAAAGTTACCATCACTTCTTTTCAAACAACCCCAGTTTAGGAACTGGAGAGCAGGTGCTTAATAATATATTCATAAGGACTCCCTAGTCTCTATCTTTGTTATTATAAAATGCTTTCCTTTGCTGTTTGTGTGATTCTAAGACCCATTCACCTGCAGTTTGCAGCACTTGTTATCATCCAAACGGCTCTCAGGAGCATTTCATAACACAGAAGAGGTAGGCAGAAGGGCCCTTAAGAAATATTAAAATTTTAAAAAAAGGACTGAAACTTACCACAAACACAAATGCCCAGAAACCAAAATAAAAGCAAATGTCATTAAAAAAAAATTAAAATCATGATCTCATTAAAAATAATTGCCAGAATAAAGCATATTGACAATGGAAATTACCTTTTAATTGTTTTGCTTAAGTATCTTTTTTTCCATTCTCATTCTCTGTTTTTAATAGACTGTTTTAAATATCTTTTGTAAGGAAGGATTCTGGCATTAAGAAAAATCTAACTGCTAAATATAGTCATGAATCTGTACAATTTATAAAGCTTAAATTGCTTTCATTTAATTAAATTTATTGCTATTCTTGTTAGTGTTTCTTTTACTTTACTAGATTTCCAAAGTTGACTATATTATTAGAATTTTTATTCAGTGTATTTATTTCCATTCTCTTCCCAGATAATCTAGAGATTAATTCATCAATTAATTAAAATGGATTCAGTGTTGCTTTTGGCTTACAGTAAGCACTTCATAAAGATTTTTATTTTCTCATTTCAAAATCTAATTGCCAACCTTTTTAGTTATTTAAGTCCATCAACAAATATTGAGTTCTTACACTAGGCAAAATATTGTGACAGATTCTGGGATTATAAAGATGAGTAAGACACGGTCACTAGACTCATGAAGTTGTAATAAAGGCAGATATATAAAGTAATAAGTGCAACTAAGCATTATAGGTTCTGTTTCTGAAGTACACACAGCAGACATGGATTGGAGAAGGAAATGGCAACCCACTCCAGTGTTCTTGCCTTGAGAATCCCAGGGATGGGGGAGCCTGGTGGGCTGCCGTCTGTGGGGTCACACAGAGTCAGACATGTCTGAAGTGACTTAGCAGCAGCAGCAGCAGCAGCAGACATGGTGAAAATAATGATCTGGTAGTTGAGTATTTATGAAATGCTTCATAATCATGCCAAGACCAACATATTTACTTGTGTTGAGGCAAGCAGAAAAGAGAGGAGTGCCATTCAGCATTATCAACTGCGTGAAGCACGCAGTTGTGAAAAACCATAGAATATTTGGGAGCCCCAAGTCAGATGATAACTATATTAGTGTGGGAGTTATTTCCTGAGATATAACTGAAAAGGTAAGTGATAGCTAGGCTCAAGCTCCTCCTGATTCATCTAAGCATTTTAAGCTTAACTCTTTAGGCAGATGTTGAAGGGATTTAAGCAGGTGTGTAAAATGACAAGATTTGCATTTGAAGAAGGCTATTCAGAAAACATTGTGAATAACTAGTTGGGAGTAGGACCAGGGACAAAAGCTTGAAGGCTTTCAGTAGTTCATGTGAAAAAACTAAGGCCCAGAGCTAAGAACTAAAGCTATAGAGTAGATCTGAGTGTTAGTTTTGTATACCTTAAGTCAGCGGATAGAGTGATAGAGCCAGTGTAGTCTCTGTGGGCAATTCTTGACAGGAAGATGACCATAAATCAAACATCAACTCACAACAATCAATGAAATTCAAGGAACTAGAACCTTGTGTTCTCATGTATGTGTGTTAGTCACTCAGTTGTGTTCAACTCTGTGACACCATGAACTATTGCCCAAAGGGCTCCTTGTCTATGGAATTCTCCAGGCAAGAATAGTGGAATGAGTAGCCATTCCCTTCTCCAGGGGATCTTACCCACCCAGGGACTGAACCCGGGTCTCCCACATTGAAGTCAGATTCTTTACAATTTGAGCCATCCAAACCATTACTTGTAACAGAAGAAAAGTGAAATCATAACCAGACTGTTGATCCAGAATTAGAATAAAGGGAAAGGAAAGTTGTTCAGTCGTGTCTGACTCTTTGTGACCCCATAGACGGCAGCCTCCCAGTCTCCTCTGTCCATGGGATTTTCCAGGCAATAGTACTGGAGTGGATTGCCATTTCCTTCTCCAGGGATCTTCCCAACCCAGGGCTTGAACCCAGGTCTCCTGCATTGTAGACAGACGCTTTACCATCTGAGCCACCAGGGAAGTGGAGAATTAGAATAAGTGGAGCTAAAATCATACGATATTTAATAGCGTTAGGCCAGCATAGCCTGATACAACCATCCTGCAAAAAGGTATCAGAATATATACTCCTTGGCTACAACTCCCACCATTCATCTTCACATCAGGTATGGCCTTGCCATAGGCATTGGAATATAAAATATTCTAAGGCCAATAACTAAAGGTCTTGCTTTTTTTAATACTATGTTGGTTAATTATGCCAAAACATCACTTTTACTTTTTCTCTGCTTCCATTGCTCCACAATCCACTTTATGATTGATGGTTTTTTTTTTTTTTTTAAGTTTCTTTAATAATAATTTGGCTTTCCAGGTAGTGTGCTGATAAAAAGCCTGTCTGCAATGCAGGGGACTTGGGTTTGATATCTGGGTTGGGAAGATCCCCTGGAGGAGGAAATGGAGAATTTACCTGTCAAAAAAGTCCTTAATTTAGGAAAATCTGCTCCCCCTCCCAACATCCCTCCAGAAAACTCACTTCTGTACAGTGAAAAATATCAAGCTTGATCCTTGGGGAGAAGGTTTGACTTTAAGTCAGATCATAAGGCAATTTCAGAATCTAAAAACCAGTTGACTCATGTATAAGTAAGTAAGTTTTTATACTACTCTTAATAATGAAAAGGAAGTTTCTTGTGACTTGTAAATACTATATTTAGTGATATGGTAAAAGGCTAGCCTTACCTTTTCAGGCACAAATTGTACCTATAAAAATTGATTTTTAAACTAGCATAATGGGCAGTTGGAGATACAAGGACAAAAAGAATGTTGAAATACTAATTTGGAAAAGAAATGCAGAAAGCAGTAGCATTAGAACGTGGGCAGAGCAGCATGTATTAAATGAGTTAAAGCAGCACTTTCAAATATTTTTGCAAGGAAAGCACTTTATCCTTTTCCTCCCTGGCATTCAGATATAATTCAAATCTGTAGAGAGCTCAGCTTTTCCCCTTGGCATCTCCTCAGCACTCCTTATGCAGTTTGAATCGGTAATGATGATGCCAGCAAGGATGTGTCTGGCATTCTGTGCCCAGACCCTGGTTCTCACTCAGCCAATTAAAAGCCTCTCCCATCTGGAGTACAGACTCCCTGTTCCACGTCTTCTCACAGCGTGGTGTCTGAGACTGAGGTTGGGCTCCTCAGGCTTCAGATTCTGCTAGGAAAGCCCAGACTAGCCAAGCCACATGATGTTTGACAAAAATTGGCTCAGCTGGAAATTGCTTTTCACATGTTTTTCAAATGTCTGCCCATGGTTCTTTGAGACAGTTTTGCCTTTGTATCTGCTGGGTGGAGGAAGCGGGTCATAGACTTCAAACTTCAATTAAATAAAAATACTGTCATTTAATGCCCACTCTCACCCAAACCTTTCTGCTTATTCTGTGAAAAATATGCCTTGTACCCCCCTCATTTCTTGGCTCGTTCTCAGACTCTTGCTCAATTGGATCCTATGTGAAGAATCTCTAATGATGATTTTCTATAAAAATGGATGGGTTCTATTTCCCCCCCCTCATTTTACCCCACCTATGGTATCACCCAAGCATGAACAGAATAGGAATAGAAAATGTGCTTGAAGAACATTTTGAAAATGTAAATCCATTTTAAGAAAATGTCTGAGTCTAGTAAAATATTCAAGCAATTTAGATGATTATATTATTGGTTGACACAGGCCTGTGTGTACCATGCCCTTGAGCTGGCCTGGAATTATTATGGCTAACCAGTAGGCGGATAGATCCTAAGGCTGCAACCACCACTGATGTACCATCTAACCCAGTGATGGACTATTGGTGATCACAGATCCCTTTAGACTGAACTTGGCTTTTCCTGGTAAGATGTGATTATCTGTAAAGTCTCTCTACTAAAACTTCCCTTCCAAACTAACAAAGCTTAAGCCAGGATGCTAATTGCTAAACATTTTTAAACTCAAAATTAATGATTAAGCTTAAATACTATGACAGAAGCATTTTTGTCTGCAGTATCAAGCTTCATGGGTGGTTGATGCCCCAATAACATCATGTGGTAAATTTACCAGGAGAGCTGTAGACATGCACTTGAAAAACAGAAAAAACAGATTGTATTTGAGGTCTTAACACATCTAATGGCCAGACTCCCTTTGGCTCACCTTGTTAAGCATCTGCCTGAAGCCCACAAAGAACCCAGTTAGAGGCTCAGCTGCTCTAATCAGCAGAATGAATTCGGAGAGACTCTCACTGACAGATGGGGACTTGCTGATTTAGAGACACCAGTCTAGTGGCTGGCTACCTGTTGGCAAATACAACACTCCTGGCACCCCTGCCACCCAGCAAATTCAAACAGAAAGGAGATGGGGGAGACCTGATACTTTAAAGAAATAGATGGAAGAAAAACATGTATTAAGCCAAGCCTTGCATGTGAGAGCATATAGCTAAGCAAGGAGACTACTTTGTAAGAGCCTATGGACTCAAGAGTCTTTCCAGACCAAAGCGAAGTAAAAATGAATGATGTATCTTCAATATTTCAAAAATGGACATTTAATCACGGTACTAGTAGGGCATCAGAAGTGTTAAATTTGCTTCACTGGTGTTGCATTCCTACTGTCCAATTTGCTTCTGAAGATGGATGCAGAAGTCACGTTTCAATAATGTATTTGTGGATCTCTGATTTTTCTGCCAGAGTGACTCATTCTACAGTTTTCTTAGCTTTGAGGCAATAAGAACAATTCTCTTAACTTGGATATTATTGTTCTTCAGAGCCCTGTGTTTCTACTTGCCTAAAACCGAAAGGAAAAGAAGAGAAAAAAACGTAATTTAGGCAGCCTCATCTTTTACTAGGAGCTAGTGGAGGCTCTTGACTCAAGTCAGACTGAGGTGGAGGGTAAGGTCATGCCTAGGGGACAGTCACTCCTCTTCTGGGAACAAAAGAAGAGGTCCAGGCCATTGTTGCCTCTACTGACTCATGTCCCAGCCTTTAAAGAGTGAGTGAGACTCTTCAGCTTGAATGAACTACTATGTAGAGAAGTACTGGGCAGTTGAGGTGACTTATTTTTGCAAGTTCTTCTCTCGCTCCACAGTATTCTTTACACAGTCTTCTTTGCAAAGTTCCTCCTCCTTAGATTTTTGTTTTTTTTTTTTTTCCACCATAGCTATTCCACCTTCAGAAGATTTTATGTCTCTTGAAAAATACTAGTATTCTCTAGACTATGGAGTTTTATTTCCCCCATTATAGAGTATAAGTACTGTTTTCCAGGGGAAAATCATAGAGTAAAAATTTCAAAATAGAAAAAAGCTTATAAAGAAGTTTGACTCTCTCTCCTTCAAGCCTCTCTTACTGTGACAACTGGATAGCTTTTTTACAAGATGATGTGTCTCTATGGATGGCCCTTCTCTTGTTTTGTCAAATTCAACTCAGATCTTTTCTTTTTTTTTTAATATAAATTTATTTATTTTAATTGCAGGCTAATTACCTTACAATATTGTAGTGGTTTTGCCATACATTGACATGGATCTGCCATGGGTGTACATGTGTTATAACCCTTCCCCAGGAATCATATAACACATTTTAAAAAGTTGCTCAAAGGGATACAAATTAATGTATTTGAAATGAGGGTTATGTATTAGACCTGGAAAGAGTGGTGAGATGATCACATTCCCTTTATTTTAGGGATGTAGAAAGTGAGACCAGATCTTAAATGGTTTGACCAAGACACACAACTTTCAGGTAATATACAGTACTGAAATTCAAAGTCAATGTCAGTCTTAAGTCATGCTGCCTCAATCAATATAACTCCTTAGTTGTACTGGAAAAGTGGCGGGCAAGTTAGCTAGTGAGTCATACTGCAAACCTGTATCTAATTACTGCAGCACAGTGTGAAGGGCTATAGAAATTCAATTAGAGGAAAGCATTCCAGGTAAACCAGATTTTGGCTCTGCTTCTTACTGTGTGACCTTGAACCAGTTATTTAACCTTTCTGTTCTTCAGGGTCCTCATCTGTAAAATAGACCATAAAACTGACCTCTTCAGGCCAAACTGAGGATTTCTGAGTACATGCATGTGTGGTCCCTAAGGTATTCATCTGTTGCCAGCTATTACCTTTCTCTAAACAACAGCTAGGTATTTTTACTCTGGATTTTCTTTCTTTTCTTTCTCTTTAAAACAACATACTTTAGCCCACATTCAATTTAGAGAATTAAATCTCTGTTAGTGATTTTGCAGGAGTAAATTTTCCTGTGTCAGTTTTAAAGCTTTTCAAGTTGGTATTAACTATGCCTTCTTAAATAAATGTACTGTTTATTACCCAGTTCTAGATCACAAATTCAGATGTAAAATCATATGGTTTACAATATGTACTGCTTCCACCAAATAATTCCTCACACTTCAAAATATTTTCATGTATTATAACTTTCCATCTTCAATTTGTCAAGCAGAGCATTGCATCCACTTGAACTCTGGATCAGTTCTTGGAGCAAATGCCATAAGTTACCCCATCATGCTTTGTTTAAATGTGTTCTTATAATCAGCTAATTCTGTTGTTGTTTTGGAGGGAAAATCTGTTGAACTTGACTGTTTTGACTTATTTTTCATCAGCCACATTACTTTACTGCTTTTGATTTCAGTATCCTCTGAATAGTTAAACAGATTTTTCTTTTATAATATGTATTTATTAGTGTATTAAGAGTTGATGTTACTGAGGACTGTTCCCAGAACTGTTCCTCTAATGATATTTGAAATGGATTATGATGTTTGGTCTCACATATTACCCTGTTTGACTGTAACTTCAAGAGTAACTACTGTTATTTCTAAATTTACCAACCACCATGCTCCCTAGAATGTATAGGAGAGGTAACTTGGTATTTTAAGACCCTTACTTTATTTTTAAACACAATCATGGATTATGCATTCTTGTTATGAAAGTAATGTACATCTAAATTTCTAAAATCAAGATAAGAAAAATTTAAAAAGCAAATCACCTCTTACCCAGAGATAATCACAATAATTTTATTAATAGTTCATGTCTTTTCAATCACATGTATATGTTTATGTATTTTTTAAAGTGATAATGGATCACACTTCACATATTTTGTACCTTTTTTACCTAACAATAAAACATGAATATATTTCCATACCACTTAAATATTTTTATGCTGTGATTTTAATATGTATATAATACCGGATAGAACTCATACTCGGAGAAGGCAATGGCACCCCACTCCAGTACTCTTGCCTGGAAAATCCCATGGATGGAGGAGCCTGGTGGGCTGCAGTCCATGGGGTCGCGAAGAGTCGGACACGACTGAGCGACTTCACTTTCACTTTTCACTTTCATGCATTGGAGAAGGAAATGGCAACCCACTCCAGTGTTCTTGCCTGGAGAATCCCATGGACGGGGGAGCCTGATGGCTGCCGTCTATGGGGTCGCACAGAGTCGGACATGACTGAAGCGACTTAACAGCAGCAGCAGAACTCATACTTATTTTAGACCACTTATGTTTTCTATTTCCTTTGTATAAATAACAGTTTTATAATAATAAATCTTAACCCATATACAGAACAGTAGAACTTTTTTAATTGAATGTCTATAATTTGCTAGGCATTTTATATATGCATGCTAAGTTGCTTTAGGCATGTCCGACTCTATGCAGCCCTATGGACTGTAGCTTGCCAGGGTTCTCTGTCTGGGATTCTCCAGGTGAGAATACTGGAGTGGGTAGCCATTTCCTTCACCAAGGGATCTTCCCAACCCAGGGATCGAACCTATGTCTCCTGTGTCTTCTGCATTGTCAGGCAGATTCTTTACCACTAGTGCCCCCTGGTAGGCATTTTATATATTCCTTTTCATACTTTTTTTAATTTGCAAAGTAAGAATTATTACCTTCTCATTATAGATGAAGAAAGATAATAGAGATTAAAAATAACCAGATTTAGAAAGAATGAATCTATGACAAACACCTGGAAAGTAGAATAGTTAGAATTCACAGGCAGACTCATGCCAAAGCCTGAGTTATTTCTGCTTTATCATATTTGTCCCAAGACTATATCTTAAAGTAAAAAATAAAGTAACTATTTCACAGGAAAAAAATCATCCTAAATCATTTGCTATACAGTCCCAACCAAAAAGACTATTTGTGTTCTTAGTTTGTATTCAAAAGACATTAAAAAGTTCTCTTTAACAAATTGTAAAAAAAAAAAAAAATCCCCTTTATGGCTAGTACAGTTCAAAATTTTTATTGTTACTTCTTGCAAGTTTAATTACCATATTAAAAATTCTGAACAATTTCTGTTCAGCAAGGATGGACACTTCTGAGATAAGATCTCTGATCAGTCAGCATTTCACAGAGTCAGTTACTACTTGGAAAATCACTAATGTAGTAGATGGCAATTCACAAGATTTCTCCCAATATTTAAAGAAGCTAAGTTCATTTTCTAAATTTTTTGAGACCATTTATTTATTAAAACATATTACATTTCATTTGAAAAAATTAAATAGATAAAAGCCAAAATAAAGCGAGCAACACTTAATCTCTTGAATTTATTAATAGATCCTCACACTATGAAGGAAACTAAAATTTACTCTTGAAAAGCTGATTTGTAGTTTGTGGGGGAAAATATTGGCTTAAAATCAGTAGTCTCATTTAAGTTTAATTTTTTAAAAAAGGGGAACTCTGAATGTTACAGTTACAAATAAGCAATTTTCAAAAAGATTGTTTTATAATAATTGTTGTGATGAACACAAGACAAAATAATCTAGAGTCCTTATGTCTCTTCTTCTCCCCACTCTGCTGCTGTTTCATAAGTTAAATGAAAACAAACAAAACCAAAATCCAGGATAGAATTTCCTATTTGGTCATAAACATACACATTTGAGTTTTCAATGTCATGATTCCTTAACCTAAAGTTTTGTTGGCCTTTTGTGTGAAAGTGGAGTACTTTTCCATCAGAAGTCTATAAGGAGCTCATTAGTGATATACTTCGGTATAATTTCTTGCTCAAGTATATATATTAAAACTCATATTTTTTTAGAGCATCTGCTATATTCTTGGTATTACCAAATGAGAGAACCATGTTTAAACTTCAAATATTAAGAACTTGCAGAAAATAGACATCCATCTCAAATATTTCATTAGATTTGAGGCTTATTCACTCTTATCTAAACATTCTCTTACCTACAGTTCTAACTAACACACTAATCTCTTAACCTAAGTTGAGAGACACTTTGCCCTGCCTTATCGGAGACAATGTAACCTTGGGACTCTATCAGATGTCAGAATCTGCTCACCTTTGCTTCTGCTTCAGCTTTTAACTCCTTGAGAAAGGGAAAGTTTAAATTTAATGCTCATTTCACTTAGCCCACAGCAAGTCATTACTATCTTCCTGTTCCCCCTGTCATTCTTTTTCTGCCCCTAACTTTCTGGGTACTTAAGGAGAAACAGTCTCTCTTAACTAAAAAATGGTTAGAAGAAAAGGTCAACTGCACTCGTGACATTCAATAGCCTGAACACTGTGACTATTTCCCACCTAGAAATTTCCTTACTATTTCACTGTGCCTCATTCTTCATAGCCTGTGTAATTTCCATTTATTCATTTAGTTTTCTTAATATCATCCCTATATACTTAAGCATCAAATATCTCCTAGTGTTTTTATTTGCTCCAGGTTAATACACTTATTGAGGTATTGTGAAGGGGAAAAAAATACTGCTTGTTTGGTCTTTGTTGCAGTCCTTAGAGCAGAGAGTATCAGCCTTAGATTTTTCAGTCTTAGAGGTTAGGTTGTGAATTTGGTTCAAATTAACATCATATAGACTATCTATCAATGTTAGACATTATCTGTATTATTAGTTTTGGCACAGAGCACACACTAGATAAATGTTGAAGGAATATTGCATTATGAAAAACATTAATTGTCCATTTATTCTGAACTTTGATCTTTTACGTTCCATATCTCTTTCATACAAAAATTTGAACTCATATTTTTACTTGTCCATTTATACCATGAATTCTATGGTGTTAGGAAATTATACCAGATCTAAGCTTCCAGAAGTAGATTGGATTAGGATGCATTATGTTTCCCAAAAAAAGATGATGTTTCTTTCATCACTAATTTTGAGGCAAGGGGATACTCTTGTAGTTTGGTTTCTTAGTATGTGTCTATGTATTGATTAAGGAAAAAAATCTAGATATATTCTATCAAATTTCATAAAGCACATCTCATGAATTATATTTAGGTCAGTTTCCAAAGTGTCTAATTATAAAGGTACAGAATTATTTATTTTCTTATCTATCAAAAGTTCTATCAATATCGAACCTTTCCAGGAATCATTTGACTTTTTCTTTTTGCTTTTCTGGGAAACATGAGGATCAGATATAACTGGAAGTATTATAAAGTAAGATAAACTTACTGTGTCACTTGACCTGATTGATGTTGACAGTTTTGGTGAATTTTCAGTACACAGTGTGAGAATATGTAATTTTTGCTTCTATTGTTCATTTATATTTTAGGACATTTTTCTGGAATGGCCTGGAAGTGATAATTTGAGAAATGACACTAGTACATGAAATAAAATTATAGGGAAAGAGTTTTCTCTACAGAAGGATTAAACTATCATATCAGTTTTTATCAAAACATCTTCCTACAAGCCATTTAAATAATTTTAAATAATACTTTTAAGAAGCAAGGAGCTTTAAAAGAAAGTCAAGGCCAACTTTAAAAGACAGAAAATTACATAATATTTCCAAACTCTATTCAATCTACTTTCTCTCTGGTCTCTGCTGCTTATGAACAAATATTTTAGTTGGGACACTTTTTATATCTGATCCTGAAAAATGTTAATCAAATATGAGTATACCACAATGAACCCAAAGAGTTAAGCAAATTTGCATCTCTGCAATATGTGTGAAAACTATTTTTTTCTTTCAGCTGTTTATTAAAGTACCATAAGTTGATTTTTTCTGACATAACCCTATAGAAAAAGAAATGATATTAATAGTTCAAGTAAAGAACACAAAACATATGAAAGGATGCTGCCCATCTCATTAGTTATCAAAAGACTATGCACCTAAAGAATAGAGGGATATATAAATATATTAGTATATATAAAGGAATATATATATATATAAATGCAAGTTAAATCACAGGAGCAGGTTCTTTAGAACACTGATTCACTGGGGACTCTGATGGGTGTGCTGGAACAGAGGAATGGAAATTCTGGTTTGGTTATTTTAATGGTCTAGATGGAAGATGTGTCTGATTTAGAATATGGCCATACACATTTTGGGAGAGTAGGATATTTTGCTCTGTAGCAGTAATTTTTCACTATTTGTTTGCATCATGCAAACTTGCTAAACTCCAACCAGACATTATTTACATCATAGTTTTGCCAGGAAATTTATTTTTAACCGATACATGGTTTTGCTTAGTTGTTCTTCCTATAGAATAAAGTTCCCTGACCTTAGAAAAATCCCAACAATTCTGTTTTAAAGAATAATATCTAAAAATTTTATGTGTTTAAAATGGAAAATGTATTTAAGTGCCATGCATTGATACAGGTTAAAATTTTATAAATTAGCTATAAATCAATGCAAAGATGCAACATATTAAAAAAAGGCAGAATATCTGATATCTTAAATGAGTCTGATTAATTTGGTCTTATTCATGAAGCTTTATACAATCTGCCTGGTAGTTAAGAGCCAAAGCACTGAACTCAACCATTAATAATAAATTAATGCTAAGTAACAGTTTATATAAAAATAAGATAATTTTTTAAGAAGAAAATAAAAGTAGAATAGTATTAATGATTACTTGACTAAAACTGATTTTGTAAATTATGGAATAAAGGCACAAGAAAAAAATATTTGTCACAAATGAACAGTGAAGAACACTTTAACAAGAAACAAACTTCCTAAAGATTTATGTATAGTCAATTTCATCATCTTTGCTTGTGAAATATAACAAAATAAATATTGGGTGCAGTCCAATGTCATATACATGATTGAATTGGTTTAGAATGAAAAGGAATGGCAGTGAAGCTTAAATGAAAAAGATGGTCTTTTCAGATCATCTTAGTGATGGTAAGGTAGAAGCTAATGATTGAGCAAATTTGTCATTATTATAATTTAAGACATATATATTTTATCTGACAATTATAAATATGATGTTAGCTAAGGAAAAGTAGATATAGCTCTATCAATATATAAAGTTATGCTATCAGAAGGAAAATTCTGGAAGTGGTAGCCAGTTCACAGCCTTAATTCCTGAGCAACCAATGTATCCTCACTAGAGAGAATGTGTCAAAAGTGCATCCACTTGATTATCTTTCAATGATCTTAATGTGATAATTAAAACTGTAACTTCACAGATATGCATTACCAAGCAAAGAAATGTACTGGAAATAGTCCTCCAACTCATTAACTGACTTATTGCTTTGCATATGAGAGAAGGGGAGAACATACATGTTTATGACCTTGGATCAACAAATAAATTTATAATTCATGATAAGAACTGGCTCATTTAGTAATAATATTTCATTGAGCCAATCAGAACAAAACAAAAAACTTGAAGTCAGAATTGTGACTGTGAAAAGATAACAGTGGAAATGAAGCTTGAGATCTGGGTGAAGAAGTCATAGATATTATAAGTTGTAAGACATTTTCCATTTACATGTAATTAGAGCTGCTGCTGCTGCTGCTAAGTCGCTTCAGTTGTGTCCGACTCTGTGCAACCCCATAGACGGAAGCCCACCAGGCTCCCCCGTCCCTGGGATTCTCCAGGCAAGAACACGGGAGTGGGTTGCCATTTCCTTCTCCAGTGCATGAAGGTGAAAAGTGAAAGTGAAGTCACTCAGTCATGTCCGACTCTTCATGACCCCATGGACTGCAGCCTACCAGGCTCCTCTGTCCATTTGATTTTCCAGGCAAGAGTACTTGGAGTGGGGTGCCATTGCCTTCTCCAGTAATTAGAGCTAGTAATGCTAAAATAAGAAAGAACTTAGCCATCTCTATATTGAAAAAAGTCTTTGGATGAAATACTCTAGTAAAAGGAATCAGAAAAGATGGATGATTAGAGACATCTTGTGTCCGCTGTATGACAAAAGCAACCTTACTGCTCTAAGAAACAACTTTTTAAAATTGCTAACAGTAGTTCTGAAAATGTTATACCATGCATTTTCTCCTTTTGTTCAGGTTATCTCTCTTCAGTGACAGTTTACAAAGCAGTTTTAACAATGTACCATTGCCACTTGCATCCATGTATTTATGTAAACCAAAGTTCTAAGAAAACTGTAATACAAAGCAGATTAGAGAATCTATTTAAACAGCGCCCCTGATTTTGGTAATGATTTTGGTAATCGATCCATGGGTCAATACAATGAAAGATGAGTTGCTGAATGGGGATGGGATGCGGCTGGTGGTTGCAAACTACTTGTTGCCAGAATCCTTTGTTCTTTCAGCTGTCCAAGTAGGTCTGGCCACAATGTTCCTATAAACTCTCAAGGCACAAATGTTATTCTCTGTTCTTCAACTTTTACCTGTATATAAATGTAAATGTGTTATACCTTAAAAGTCAGAGACCTGCCAAGGGACTGTCCTGCATAATTTGGGCTATAGGCAACATTCTTTTACAAAGGTGCAGAGTCAGCACGACTAAGCACAGGCAACAGAGCACAGCAGTTAGAGCTAAAGAAGTAAATCCAATATGGAATTAGGTTTGTTCTCTGTTACAGTAATAATGTTCTTTCATCCAGCACAATTTTCTAAAGTTTACCTGTTCTGAATTGGGAAAAAAAGAAAAAAAAAATATATATATACATGACAGATTGCAGCTCTTTGTTTATAAAGGCAATCTGAAACCATATTTTTATATACCAGTATATTGTAGAAGTGAATATAAATTTTATGGGAAAATATCAAAGAATTTATCCTTTGTTCATTTATCTGTGGCCTAGTTCTTTCCCTTCTCCTCTTATCGTAAATCATGGTGCCTTTCATATCATTAGATGTTTGTTTGTCAGTGCTTGAAAACTTTGGTGTAGTCCTTATCTAACCTTTTATGAATGGGCAAATGGAGTTCACAGAAGCAACATGAATAATCTAAAATCTTCAAGTTAGCGAGTTGCTTAGTTAGAACACTATTAACACGTTTGTGTGTGTGTGTGCTCAGTCGTGTCTGACTCTTTGTGACCCCATGGACTATAGCCTGTCAGGCTCCTCTGTCCATGCAATGTTCCAGGCAAGAATACTGGAGCAGGTAGCCATTTCCTACTCCAGGGGAACTTCCCAGCCAGGGATCACACTCGCGTCTCGTGTGTCTCCTGCAATGGCAGGCGGATTCTTTACCCCTGTGGCACCTGGGAAGCCCATCATTGACTGATGTAGTTTCCTACTACATTGCAACTCTGTCTGGCTCTTGACATAGTCACTGGTAAGGCTAGATGACTTTGAGACAATAAATAAAACTAAAAGATAATGAAAATGTGCCTAGAAAGAGAGCGAGAAACAAGATTGCACTGAAGTTAGCTGTAAAAAGTGTTGCTCTGAAACCCACTTGAAGAATGCTCAGCTCTTCCTATTACATATTACATTCTGGTGTCATTAGACTTAATATTAGAGAATAGTGATTTCTGTCTGAGGTACTATTCTGCAACATCCTTTTATGATTGACATGTTTCCTCATGAATACTCAAAAAATCTTGGGAAAAGTAACATTTATATTTTTTATTAAACTGACTGCTGAACTTCTATTAAATTTTTTCTACTTTTTATAAAAACTCCTGGTAAAATACCCAATACTTATTTTTAGAATTTTCATAATAATTGCAATATTTACTCTAGTTATTGATGACATTAATCTCTTAGGATTTTTGTTATTTTCTTTTTAATCCCTCTCACCTCCCCACCCCTCATCAACTTCTTTCTGAGGAAGGTAAGCAAACTGTTGAATCTCCTTTTTGTAGAGCTAATTGGCAGGATGTGAAATATTTAATCAGTTCTTATCATGATCTAATCCTCTGTTCCTCAGCTCTGCTAGAAGATAAGTTGTGCCCAGAATACTGTTTTAAATATCTGAGATTCTTTCTCTTACTTCTGATCTTTTTACATTATTCATAAAGATATAACATAATTACAGGCTTTTGGTCATTCTTTATCCATTATAATGCTTTTGATCCCAAGTCTCATCCCATACCATGTGTTGAAGAATACTGTTTAAATGTCATTGAGTATCTGAGGGAAAGAAAATCTTCACAAACATTAGCAGTGCTATAGGCTTTCAAGACTATTCCTGGATGAACCCTGAGACTCAGGCAAAGAGGACTTAAAAAGAGAAGTTTGGAGTTGGGGAAGGGGGTCATCCTTCTTTGAACGTGTACTTAGTGCCATATACTCGGTTGAACACCCTAGGTAAGGATCTTGTACCTGAGAAGCATGGGTTAAGCTATCACCAGAAACAAACAAGGGGAAAGAATGGCCAGACAGGGCACACACCAAAAGAACTGCCAATAAACCTGTGGTTTAGGGAGGAAAAGGAAAGAAAATTAGTCCTTGGCAATTTGTAATTTTTCTATCAGGGTGCATTGTTTCTTCCTTCCCCGCAAAAGCTCCAGAGGTGTCCCTAGTGTTACTCCTTCCTCTGATTATCCAACCCCTCCACCTCACCAAAATATAGAGCTAGTCTTGTGATTTACAGACTGTGATAATTTCTTAAACCATCTACTTTCAGACACTTTGTCCTTGGCCACTTTCTTTTTTTCATCTTCACTATCAGCAAAACTTGGATGGTTGCCCAAAGAGGCTAAATGTTATCTGTCCCCTATGTCTCATAGAAAGAGTCAGTGAAATTATACCTTTGTTTCAAAATTAGTCATGATTCTATCCTTTCCTTAAATCCTCTACTTGTTTTGATACTTCCGTTATTATTTTCAATATTACCAACAGACTGTATACTTTTGCCTGGGCTTGCCAGGTAGCACAGTGGTAAATAATTCACCTGCCAAGCAGAAGACTCGGGTTCAATCCCTAGGTGGAGAAGATTCTCTGGAGAAGGAAATGGCAACCCACTCCAGTACTCTTGCCTGGAGGATCCCATGGACAGAGGAGCCTAGTAGGCTACAGTCCATGGGATGGGGTCACAAAGAATTGGACACAACTGAGTGACTTCACTTTCATGCATTGGAAAAAGAAATGGCAACCCACTCCAGTATTCTTGCTTGGAGAATCCCAGGGACAGAGGAGCCTGGTGGGCTGTCATCCATGGGGTCGCACAGAGTCGGACACAACTGACTTAGCAGCAGCAGCGGTAGCAGTAGCAATTGAGCGTGCATATATACTTTCATTAATAATTAATAGTGTACAAAATATGCCAAACTGAACTGAATTTAATATATTTGTACCATGACCTGTGACAAAATTTTAATCTGCATTTACTTTATAAAGCAGTTTTCCTCAGTTTTAAGCCAGGGTGACATTTAATACCTACTGAATCCTTTATTAACAATTTCAGAAGCTCGGCCTTAGACTGAATCAGCTTTAACTGCTGTTTCCATTTAAGTTACATTGAGTTATATTGGCAAGCCAAGGTGGCATGAGCTGATGCTGTCACTAACTGTGACACCTGATGTTTAAAAAAAACAGAGAAGCTCTGCCACTGATTGAGCCAGTTTAACACTACTGATCAACTTGAGATGCGCAGCGGTAGTCCCCACCCTTTTTGGCACCAGGAACTGGTTTCATGGAAGACAATCTTTCCACAGATTGGGGCAGGTGATCGTTTTGGGATGATTCAAGTACATTACGTTTATTGTGTACTTTATTTCTATTATTGTATCAGCTCCACCTCCTCAGATTATCAGGCATTTGATCCCAGAGATTGAGGACCGTTTTTCTAGAAGAAAGAATATTTTCAACCATTAAGAGCAATATTTGACATAAGAACAATAATTCAAATACACTAATGTTGTGTAGTTGCTAAGTCATGTCCAACTCTGCAACCCCTTGGATTGTAGCCCACCAGACTCCTCAGTTCATGAGATTTCCCAGGTAAGAATACTGGAGTGAGTTATTATTTCCTTCTCTAGGGTATCTTTCCGACTCAGGGATTGAACCTACATCTCCTGCATTGGCAGACAGATTCTTTACCACTGAACCCCCAGGGAAGCGCACATTAATATTACACATCTCCTAACGTTTGACTTTTTCAGTAACTAAAATTGAAAAGGGACTATCTTAGTCCAGAATAATATTAACATATAGTTAATAGTACTAATTAGGCACTAAGGAAAATTGATTTCTGGGTTATTAAGATAGACAAGGTCTTTTGGGGTAGGGATTGGACAGGTGTTAATTTTTGTTGACATTTATATCCTACCTTTGAGCATTCAGAAAATAAAAATGGAGTCAAATCAGGTCAAGCAAGTACAAATGAGAAGATATTGCTGAGAACTGCACGAGCACCTAAACACCTAAACCCAAATTAAACAGCAATTCTGAATTGCAACCCCACCTGTGAATCACACTGGGGGAGAAAATACAGAGGATTTATTTAGAAAGTCTTGGCAGAAGGAAAGTAGGGGAGAAGAACTTCAAAATTACTAATTTATTTTGCTAAGGAGTTCATCAAGACTAGCAGACACAGGAAGGATTTCAGACTGTCTCATAAAGTGGCTTACAATCAATTGCAAAGCTAGACATATTAGTGTAGAATCAAAACATTACTGCTTTTAGTCACAGGACATAACTGAGCACAGCACGCTATAGAAAGATTGCAGGCCACCCAAACTGCTTGGCTTTAGCAGATCTTTTAGCTTTTGCAAATGGCAAAAGTATGCAGAGCAGTAGCCATCCTTTCAAGCAAGTTCGTGCTAGCTGATCACCTTAAGTTGCAACTTATAAAACTTTGTTGCTGAAATAGTTTATTTTCCTCTGGATCCTTCCTGAAACTCTGCTGCTTTACTTTAAGTGATGTATTTCACACCAAGCATTGTATTCCTACTGGAGTTCTAGCACTAAAACAAGAGTCATTTCCCTTGGGATGTAGGGGGGGGGAGTGCATATTGTTACTTTTGCAAAAGAAATTTTCATTAAAACACTAGCATCTGTGACTCTCAAAAGTGAAATAAATTATAAAGCTTGCTAAGGCATAAAAATACCTGTTCTCCAAATTACAGGACTTCAACGCTACAATTTTGCTGCCGAGGCTGTTGAACATTTTAAGGAGTGCTTCTAATCCCCTTTATAGCTCTGTGCTGAATGCAGAAACACTTCTCTAGTGAGAAAGTCATTTTAGAAGTGTTAAAAAGTGTCAGTTGGCTTTTGTAAGGTTATGGAGAAGTTTTTGAACTTCTTTTATTATTGTGCCCTACCCCAAAGAAGTGTGTTTCATCAGTGTTGGTTGAGGGATTATCTATGAGTCAAACTCAGATCTCCATCTTCAGAGTTGAGTGGCTGAGTTCCACCTCAATTCAGGTTCCTTGATGTTGACTATCAAACAAATAGTCCCTGAGTAGCTGTACAGTAGAAGTAAACTTTCCAGACAGTCTTTGAAGCAAGAACCTGTTCTCTGCTTCAGTACTGCTCTGAATTAGACTGTTTTCTTTCTTTTTTTTTTTTATCTTTTTTTTTTTTTAATTTTATTTTATTTTTAAACTTTACATAATTGTATTAGTTTTGCCAAATATCCAAATGAATCCGCCACAGGTATACATGTGTTCCCCATCCTGAACCCTCCTCCCTCCTCCCTCCCCATTCCATCCCTCTGAATCGTCCCAGTGCACCAGCCCCAAGCATCCAGTATCGTGCATCGAACCTGGACTGGCAACTCGTTTCATACATGATATTTTACATGTTTCAATGCCATTCTCCCAAATCTTCCCACCCTCTCCCTCTCTCTCAGAGTCCATAAGACTGTTCTATACATCAGTATCTCTTTTGCTGTTTTCTTATAAATGGAGAAACTATGGCAACTACTAACTTTGATGTTATTTGTGAGTCTACTTCTCTGCTTTGATCACCATTACAAAAAGAACGTGATTTCGGGAACTAACTTGGGTCATATTATCACAGTATTGTCCACTTTTGCTAATCCCCTTAGTAAAGGAATGCCTGAAAAGCAATTAGTATAAAATAACAATTATAATCAAAATGCCTTAGGTATTTTGGAATTATCATTTCTTTGTTTCAAGCTTGTTGAGGCTTCTAGTTGCTTTCATAAATAAAACAAAACACCCCCCCCAAAAAAAAAACTAATGCCTTATTCTCTCCATATACATCTAAACCAATCACATTATTCTTACATATTTCCAGTCTTAGTCTGATTTAGAAAATCAGACCTGCACTTCATCCTCTGCTAATATTTGGATCGTTTGGTCTCTGTCCTAGTTTGCCTGTCTGAAAGTAGTTTCCATTCTCCTCTATTCCAATCTCTGATTCCTGCTCAAAATGCAGCTTCCTGCCAGATCATGGGTTTCTAAGAGTCTCTGCCTATAGCACCTTGTCTGAAGCCTGAAGCTAAAACTTGGGAGTTTCTTTAAAGAATGAAAAGTATCACTAAAAAGGTACCTTTAGATTAGAAAATAATAATAATAAGGAATTGGCAAGTAAAAAGTCATTTTACCTTTTAATAAGTTACAGAACCTGAATAAATACTCAAAATAGAAATAAACTGCCTAGAAAAAATAAGTTGTTTCAAGATTAAACAATTCACTTACCACTAAAACAAAGGGAGTAACTTCATTTATTCAGAGAGCATATTGTGTTGGAAGTACTAGGGTCATTGCTAATAATATTCATTGATCTATTCATCTATTCATCCAACAGATGCCTATTAAGAACAATTTCTCATATCACTGAATGTGTTTAAATATAATGAATGTAAATATCAATATGAAATAAATATAAATTGGGCTTCCCAGGTTTAGCTAGTGGTAAAGAACCTGCCTACCAATGCAGGAGACATAAGAGATGGGGTTTATTCCCTGTGTTGGAAAGATCCGCTGGAGTAGGAAATGGCAACCCACTCCAGTATTCTTGCCTGCAAATCCCATCATCCAACAGATGCCTATTAAGAACAATTTCTCATATCATTTAGTGCATTTAAATATAATGAATGTGCCTATGTGCATGCTAAATCGCTTCAGTTGTGTCCAACTCTTTGTGACCCTATAGACTGTGGCCCACCACACTCCTCTGTCCATGGGATTCTCCAGGCAAGAGTACCAGAGTTGCCCTGCCCTCCTCCAGGGGAATCTTCCTGACCCAGGGATTGAACCCCTGTCTCTTATGTCTCCTGCATTGGCAGGCAGATTCTTAATACTGAGCCACCTGGGAGCCAAATAATGAATGTAAATAAATATCAGTTCAGTTCAGTTCAGTTGCTCAGTCATGTCCAACTCTTTGCTACCCCATGAATTGCAGCACGCCAGGCCTCCCTGTCCATCACCAACTCCTGGAGTTCACTCAAACTCATGTACATCGAGTCAGTGATGCCATCCAGCCATCTCATCCTCTGTCGTCCCCTTCTCCTCCTGCCCCCAATCCCTCCCAGCATCAGATTCTTTTCCAATGAGTCAACTCTTTGCATGAGGTGGCCAAAGTACTGGAGTTTCAGCTTCAGCATCATTCCTTCCAAAGAACACCCAGGGCTGATCTCCTTTAGAATGGACTGGTTGATCTCCTTGCCTTGCAGTCCAAGGGACTCTCAAGAGTCTTCTCCAACACCACAGTTCAAAAGCATCAATTCTTCGGAGCTCAGCTTTCTTCACAGTCCAACTCTCACCTCCATACATGACCACAGGAAAAACCATAGCCTTGACTAGACGGACCTTTGTTGGCAAAGTAACGTCTCTGCTTTTCAATATGCTATCTAGGTTGGTCATAACTGTCCTTCCAAGGAGTAAGCATCTTTTAATTTCTAAAAATATACAAATATAGTTATAAGTAAATATATTTAAATATAGATATATAAATGTATGTAAATATAAAACTTAGAAAATAAAGCCTGTATGCTTAGTGTAGTTAATCACATGGAAGTTTGTTCAGCTTTTACTCTAAATTTTACCTCCTGTAACCTAGTCTTTGGTGATTCCATAAGTTCACAGATGAATTTGCAGACCAAAGAAGGGAGGGAATGTCAGTGAAACTAGACTATAGCTCTCTATTGACAAATATCACTGCTCAGTTTTAAAGCCAACAAATCAGATAGGAAATCATCATTACTGGATTCTGTCTAGGCACCAAACATAAATCTGGGTACCAAATATGTATAGTTTATGATGCTAATATGAGAAAAGACAGGGCATATAGTTGACAAGGATCAGCAAATTGATAATTTTATCTTCAAGCAGGAAATAAAATACCATTAATAATTATATGACTAAAATATTTTCATAAGAATATGAAGGATATAAGTTCATTTGAAATACATTATTTTTCTATATTTGTATTGTGACATCTCATTCTATTAAGTTTAAATATTGTTTGGATGGTTTTATTTTAGCATTTGGCAATTTACTAGAATAATATAAAGAATTCATTTTAACTAATAACTGCTCACAAAAGGTTTTCTATGAGTTGAGTTTTTATTGAATTTGAACCTGGTCTGGTGTTAATATTGCTGCTTAACAGATATAGCATTTATTATACCATATTATACTCATTTCCTGAACATGAGCCCTACCATTTCCTCAAATACACTTTGGAAAAATATTGAAAGTATTCATCTGGATAAAGTATAGGTTTATTTCATTAATAGCTTTGTCACTGAATTAAAAATATGTTTTAAATATATACAAATTTAAGAAGACTCGACCATTTTGGGAACTGGTCTTTGGACCTTAAGATTCAGAATCAGTGCAAAGCTGGATAAGATTCAGAATTGTCTTAGGAGTCATTGTTTCCTGTGTTATTGGATGCTTAAAATGACCTTTTAAAAATTTAATAGTATAAAGATTTTAAAAGAGGTTAATAGGATTTATTTTTATATGTCCAAATGGAATTAGGACAATACTTCCAATGCATTTGTATTACAATACCTTAAGAATGTTTAATAATGATAGTTCTTACTTACTACTTTTATAGACAAGCAACTCTTTTATGCAACTTACATACATTATCTCATTTAATCTCTCTATATCAAATGAGGTAGGTACCAATTATTACACCCACTTTACAAGTGAGGACAATGAGATGTAAAGCAATGCCAATACGGTGGCTTGCTCAGGATAACATAACCAGTTCTTTATGCTAAAGACAACATAATCTTTATTTGGTAAAACTGTGCATCATGTAAATAGTAACTGGTCTGTGGAATTTTTAAATAACATTTTATTAAATGAAAAACATATTTCAGGGTAGGAGCCTACCTATGGGCTCCCTGGTGGCTCAAACCTTCCCAGGTGCAGGTAAAGAATCTGCCTGCAATGCTGGAGACCTGGCTTCAATCCCTGGGTTGGGACGATCCCCTAGAGGAGGGCATGGCAGCCCACTTCAGTATTCTTGCCTGGAGAACCCCATGGACAGAGGAGCCTGACAGGCTACAGTCTATGGTGTCACAGAGAGTCAGACATAACTGATTGACTAAGTGCACACAGCCAACCTACATAATTCCCAGGAATCTTTAATTTTCTGATTACAAATTTTCTGAGTTCTTATTGGCATCATATTTAAAATTAATATTCCCAAATAGGAATAATTAATTTTCATATTAATTATAATAAATTGAAAATAAACACCATCCATATGCTTTTCAAGTGATTTTGGCAGTCCTAACTTTTTCTGTGGGTGGGGTAAGCAACCTTACATAGCAATGCAAAGGAACTAATTAGAGCCCACTTTCCTCACAGCTGCAAATGTGTGTTTGTGTGTGTGTATTTGAGACAAATCATACATTTAGAACGTAAATGCCCTTGAGACAGATAAAGTAGGTTTGAAATCCCATTAAACTGTATGTGTTTGTGAATGGGGGTTTGCTTTAACAGAGGAAATGAGAACTGAGCAATATATCCTAGGGTGTATGGATGGAAAGATCTAAGGGGGAAATCAGAACACTATGAATAGGACTTTAGTGCCTGAGAGAAGGGAGCCTCTGAATGTCACTGAGAACTTTTATGGATTTCTGTATAATCTATGTTTAACATCTATTTTAGGTGGAATTTTATTTTTAAGCTGTAGGGGGATTGCAGAAAACTCAAAGAACAGATGTGTTTCTAGATAGCCCCAAACCAGGAACAAGTGAGCTATCCATAACTAAGGCAGCTGCTTTCTCTCACTGGATCTTGCTCTCTTTCTTCCTTGTCTTCTCCCTCTCTGTCTTTGCCCTGATGGACCTGCCTTGTCTGTCTTAACACTGAGGATTGATTTTCTCTGCTTCTTTGTACTTGATAACCAAACTAATCTAACTAGGAGAATTCTTTGTTGGTCTAATTAAGCTATTTACTGTCTCCTGGTTCTAATATTCCTTGGTGAGAATGTGGTTGGTTAGCTAGGGTCAGAGGTATGCTACTAGTGAAATCAGCTGTGGTTGGGTTGGCACACTATATGTGGGCAGTTCCAGAGACCACCTGTGGGGGGTACCAAAATGTTTCAAATATAGTTTGTCCAAATGAAATTATAGGAATAAATAAGAGATGGTAACATTTGGATAACTGACAAGGTAATTTTCTTAAAGAGCAGGGAAGAAAGGCTAAGAATAATTCCCAGATCATCCTGGCAAAGACAGTCAATTGGCTTAGCTAGGCAAAAATAAAGCTAGGGTAAAATATATTTTTCTAGGTTTCTCTTGGAACTTACATGATAAGAAATTTGATGATAGAAAGTCAGTATAATGGAGAAAGTGATCATTCCTAACTTGGCTGATAGTTTATTGATAAACAGTGCATGAAAGTTTATTGATATACAATGGATGAAAGTTTATTGATATATAATAGATGAAACTAATCATTAATCTGAGTCAGTCTTTGCTAAGCCCAAATTAATGAATTTTCTGATGATCTGTTTGTAGCTAAATTCAAAGGTGACTTTCAGGTTAATTCTGTTTATTCTGTAGTCTGTACTTATGGTTCTAAGTCTTAGCTGGGAATATTTTCACTGTATTTTGTTTTCCCTTTCTTATCTGAATCTATGGCTACAAGTAATTCCCAGTTAAGCTTTATTCTAGAATGTGTAAGCACTTACACTATGATACAGATCTTTTTGCAATGTTCATAATGATTCTTTCTCTGGTTGTTTAGAGACAAATTACTTTAACTTTCTTGGCTAAAACAACAGATGAGACAATTGAGAGGAAAAAAACTGATCCTGAAATGTTTTATATTTCTATGCTCAGAAGCCCACTGGAATTCTAGAGCTTATTGTGTTGATGGTGGATTTGCTGTTCTTTGTAGTCACTGAAGGTGTTTAATAAGAATAATAACTATGTTTAGGGTTTTTTGAGAAGTCTGTTCTAGGTTTTCCCAACCAAAAATCAGCATCCATATCCTTATTTACACTTAAAAGACAATGTAGAAGAGGAACTTAAAAAAAAAGTGACATATTGAGAAGAGTAAAGAGTAGGAAAACATTCAGTAGGTTAGGATTGTGATAATAGTGTGAGAAAAATAGTACTCAGTTTAAAGCTTACACATGTTATTTATGTGTTGGGTTGCCACAATTTACCTGGTAGTCTTTACCCACCTCTTTCTCGTGCCCTTTTGGGGCTTTTACCCATCAATCACATATGGTGATTGGTATGTGGCTTTCCACTTCTTTCCTTCAGGTCTTGTTCTATTAATCCACTCTCAGGAAATGATCTGATTACTTTATGGAGAACCAATAACTTAAGTAGTGAAGGCTTAAACCAAAGTATCTTCAGTCTTGGGCTTTAACAGATACTTAAAGAAATCATCTTGTCTTCCCTGGTGGCTCAGATGGTAAAGCATCTGCCTGCAATGCGGGAGACCCAGGTTCGATCCCTGGGTTGGGAAGATCTTCTGGAGAAGGAAACGGCAACCTACTCCAGTACTCTTGCCTGGAGAATCCCACGGACGGAGGAGCCTGGTAGGCTACAGTCCACGGGTTTGCAAAGAGTCGGACACGACTGAGCGACTTCACGAAAGAAATCATTAGCACGTTTTGGAGACCCCTCAGAACCTCTTATCTCTGCCAACTTGTAACCAGACCATAGTGGGGGTGACTTGAGATTAGAAAAATTTGTTTCGGAGAACATTATCTAAAAAGGATCTCTCTTTTTTTTAAATTAATTTATTTATTTTAATTGGGGCCAATTACTTTACAATATTGTAGTGGTTTTTGCCATACTTTTTAACACTTCTTAAAGTTTACACATTGATAGGATGATCTATGGATTAACTTGCTTATGCTGCCTTAACAAAATATCACAGACTGAGTGTTTAAACAACTGAAGTTTATTTTCTCACAGGTTTGGAGACTTGAAGTCTTAAGATCAAGGTGTCAGCAGATTTGATTTCTTCTGAGGCCTCTCCCATTGACTTGTAGACAGGGCTTCATAGTGTGTCTTCACGTGGTCTTCTCTAGTGCATGTGCACCCCTGGTGCCTGTGTTCAAATTTCTCCCTATAAGGACACCCATCAGAATGGATTAGGCTCTACATTGGAGATTTCAGTTTTCCTTTATCACCTATTTAAAAGGCTCTATCTACAACTAGTCACATTCTGAAGTATTGGGAGTTCAGTTCAGTTCAGTTACTCAGTCGTGTCCGACTCTGCGACCCCATGAATCACGGCACGCCAGGCCTCCCTGTCCATCACCATCTCCCAGAATTCACTCAAACTCACATCCATCGAGTCAGTGATGCCATCCAGCCATCTCATCCTCTGTCGTCCCCTTTTCCTCCTGCCCCCAGTCCCTCCCAGCATCAGAGTCTTTGCCAATGAGTCAACTCTTCGCATGAGGTGGCCAAAGTACTGGAGTTTCAGCTTTAGCATCATTCCTTCCAAAGAACACCCAGGGCTGATCTCCTCTAGAATGGACTGGTTGCATCTCCTTGCAGTCCAAAGGACTCTCAAGAGTCTTGTCCAACACCAGAGTTCAAAAGCATCAATTCTTCGGGGCTCAGCTTAGGACTTAAATATACAAAGTTTCAAGAGACAAGATTATTGTTGTTTCTGAAGGCAGAACCTAAACTTACTGCTAGTTATTTGATCCCATTTTTTATTTTTCTTAAAGTAGCTTGTGAGAAGAAATTCTTTCTCACATTCTGAAGAGATCTGTGTTGTATTGTGATTCCTAAGATATCAATAAAACAAGACATTATAGAAACTAGAGCTTATATGTGTGTGTGTGTGTGTGTGTATTTACATAAACATTTTGTTTTGAGTAGAGATGGATATTTATTCTGGGAGACATCACCAGAATTATATTGAACAATAAAATACACCTTTTTTCTTTTACCTTCCCATTTTCTTAACATTGGAGTTCTTAAAGTTGCCTAAACTGGCATGGTAATTAGATGGCACTTTTCTTCAACATTTCAAAACTGCTGATTGAATCAACACAAATATTGCTGTAACTGTAGAAAAAAAAAAATGTCTAGCCAATGCTGGAATATTTTCATTTTATATCTTATATTTTTGTGTACAAATTTAGTGCCTATAATAATGCTAATCACTTTGGATCTTAATAAATACCTGTTGTTGAGTGAATCAGGCTGTCTCCTGTACTTGCAAGGCATTTTGCACCTGCCTCTCTTACAGCATTTTTACATGGCATAATGATCATGTGTTCCCATGTTTGTCATCTTAACTAGACTGCACACTTGATTCATTTCTGTGTCCATGGGATATAATGAAGTGCTTGACACATGGAAGATACTGAATAAATATGTCTTGACCAAAGAATATAAAGAACCTCTATTTTCAACACCAGTGCTGACACAACTAGCTTTCCATTGCGCTGTACTTGCGGTGATTGTGGGAGTCCCTCTGGAAACCTAGCACAGCTTTTCTCTGACACCACAAATCCCTTAAACAGTATTTCTGACAATACAGGTGGAACTCAAGTATTCTCAGGGATGATAATCAGTTCATTTCAGTTCAGTTCAGTCACTCAGTCGTGTCCGACTCTTCGCGACCCCATGAATCGCAGCAGGCCAGGCCTCTCTGTCCATCACCATCTTCCAGAGTTCACTCAAACTCATGTCCATGAAGTCGGTGATGCCATCCAGCCATCTCATCCTCTGTCATCCCCTTCTCTTGCTGCCCCCAATCCCTCCCAGCATCAGAGTGAGGTGGCCAAAGTACTGGAGTTTAAGCTTTAGCATCATTCCTTCCAAAGAGATCCCAGGGTGATCTCCTTTAGAATGGACTGGTTGGATCTCCTTGCAGTCCAAGGGACTCTCAAGAGTCTTCTCCAACACCACAGTTCAAAAGCATCAATTCTTCGGCGCTCAGCCTTCTTCACAGTCCAACTCTCGCATCCATACATGACCACTGGAAAAACCATAGCCTTGCCTAGACGGAACTTTGTTGGCAAAGTAATGTCTCTGCTTTTCAATATGCTATCTACGTTAGTCATAACTTTTCTTCCAAGGAGTAAGCATCTTAATTTCATGGCTGCAGTCACCATTTGCAGTGATTTTATACTATAATGTAAATTCACAATACAGTATGAATAATTGGTATCAGATTCTTTCTAGGAAATGGATTTTGGTGGTTCAGTTGAGGATGTTGAGAAGGAATGATGAGACCTTTTCTGCTTAGCCATTGAGTGCTCAGGACAAGGGGTAGAAAGGAGAGATCTTCACCAGGTGTTGGCCTTTGTCTTTGTCACTGTAGAAGTTAGCCTGGAAGAAGTCCAGTGGTAGTGATATATAAGAGATCATGAGTAATAATCCAATTTGTCACCCATTCCAGAAGTCTGTATAAATATCTTTATTAACCCAAATGTATCTAAAGTGTACTTATTTTCCTAATGCTGGTATGTATTCAGAGATGTTTAATTTCTGACTTATCCATATTTGCTTGATCCCTATAATTCTTCTGATGCTTGTGTCTTGGTAATTTGATTATCTGTTAATAAAAAGATACTGTTCATGGATTCTCAAGGCAAGAAAACTGAAGTGGTTTGTCATTCCCTTCTCCAGTGGACCACAGTGACAGACTTTATTTTTGGGGGCTCCAAAATCACTGAAGATGGTGACTGTAGCCATGAAATTAAAAGACGCTTGCTCTTTGGAAGAAGTTATGCCAACCTAGATAGCATATTAAAAAGCAGAGACATTACTTTGCCAACAAAGGTCCATCTAGTCAAAGCTTTGTTTTTTCCAGTAGTTATGTATGGATGTGAGAGTTGGACTAAAAAAGCTGAGTGCCAAAGAACTGATGCTTTTGAACTGTGCTTTTGGAGAAAACTCTTGACAGTCCCTTGGAATGAAAGGAGATTCAACCAGTCCATCCTAACGAAAATCAGTCCTGAGTATTCATTGGAAGGACTGATGCTCAAAACCCAATAATTTGGCCTCCTGATGCAAAGAACTGACTCATTTGAAAAGACTCCGATGCTGGGGATGATTGAAGGCAGAAAGAGAAGGTGATAACAAAGGATGAGATGGTTAGTGGGCATCACCAAATGAATGGACGTGAGTCTGAGTAAGCTTCAGGAGTTGGTGATGGAAGAGGGAAGCCTGGTGTACTGCAGTTTGTCGGATTGTAAAGAGTCAGACACAACTGAGTGACTGAACTGAACTAATAAAAAATAGGAAAATCAAAATAATTGAAATTAAATCTATACAGCATATAAATTAGCTACTGAAAAGTTTGGTTATAAAGGATTTTATTGCATAATGTGGGATTTAGAAATTATCAATAGACCAGGGTAGAATAGAATCCAATATTTTAAATATTTAAGAAGTGACTGGAATTACATGTTAGTATAATTTATAGATATAATGAATTTAAAGGTTTATAGATATGGATTTAAATTATATATTCATTTTGTGGTCATAGGAGTCTTGCATAATTCATACTTTTCTTGGCCCAGCAAGGTATTAGGAAGAAATATCAAAGAATTAGAAACTTCATGCTGCAATTCATGGGGTCGCAAAGAGTCGGACATGACTGAGCAACTGAACTGAACTGAATGTGTTGAGATACCATTGCTGTCTATATTTAAATGCCTTTCTTTCACATGGAAACTTCAGGGATGATGATTTTCAGGAAGAAATTGAGGCACAGAGAACTTAACTGATTTTTTTCCATTCTGCTGGAGAACTTTGAAGCAAGTTGATATAATGGGAAACTCACCACCCTAGGAATTAAGAGCTGTAGGATTTAGTCCAGTGACAGCACTCTATATTAACTCTAGAGCATTCAGTTAACTTAAGAAATGTTTGTAAGGGTTTCTTAAACACTTTGCATAACACGAGGCACTGAAATATAAAGACGAATGAGAAACAGTCTCTCCTGTGTCTTGGCATCTGCCTTATTCAAGGATGTGAACATTTTAAAGTGATAGATTGGACACTCCAACAGAGAAGGCAAAGTCCTAATGACTTGAGATTGCTCTAATTTATTCATCAATATTGCGGTAAAATAAGTGTTCTATTCAGAATGAAAGATACAGTATATTTGAAAAGATTGTATTGTAATTAAATGGGATAGTATGAATGGTCTTGAGAGTCATTCTAAAGATTTTGAACTTTATTCATGCAAACTTTCCTACATTTCAACATAAAAGTTTATTTATATATACTTTGTCATCTTCTATTTACCTGGGAAAAAAAAGGTTTTTAGCAAATAGTGAAGTTGAATCCATTATTAGTAAAAGAAAAATGAGGCTGGAAATGTATGTTGAGGGCATCAAATTCCATGCTGTGTTGTATAGTTATCCAATAAATATCTTAAGAATAGACATGGCATGATTAGCTCACAGAATTATGGCAAATATGGAGGGATGTTTAAAAGTGTGGAGTCGATTTAGAGTCAAATAGAAATGCAGTTCAGTCTCTACTTTTCTAATTATTATATATAGATGCTTCATTTCTTTTATATTTTACTTATTTTTGTCCATGTCAGGTCTTTGCTGTGGTGCGTGGGACTTTTCTTCTCTCTAGTTGTAGCGCATAGGCTCTATATTATAGCATGTGGGCTTGGTTGCTGCAGGGCCTGTGGAATCTAAGTTTCCCGACCAGGGATCGAACTCACATCCCATGCATTGGAAGGCAGAGTTTTAACCATGGGATTATCAGGAAAGTCCTCACTTCATTTCTCTAATCTTCCTAGCGCATATGTGAAATAAAGACAACATCTGAGTTAGTAAATAGTGCCTGACACACGGTTAGCACTGACTAAACGGTAGTTACATCTTTCAGTTATTATTCCTACAGGTGTAATTGTGGGAATGAAGGGAATTGGTGAAAGAACTTTACAGAAGTAAAATTAACACACTATGTTATTAAAATGTATTTGATTAGGAAAACCAATTCATTGAGAATTATCTATATGTAAAGTTAGTGAAATGAAGTCACTCAGTTTTGTCCAACTCTTTGAGACTCCAAGGACTGTAGCCTACCAGGCTCCCCCATCTATGGGATTCTCCAGGCAAGAATACTGGAGTGGGTTGCCATTTCCTTCTCCTGGGGATCTTCCAGACCCAGGGATGGAACTGAGGTCTCCCGCCTTGCAGGCAGACACTTTAACTTCTGAAAACCAGGGAAGCCCCATATGTAAAGTTATGGTTGCTTAATTGCAGATTTGTCCAGGACTCTGGAGGTTCCTGTGACAGAAGTGTTTCAGTGCTAAAACTTGGAAAGTCTTGACTAAACTGGAAAGGGTTGGTCACCCTGTATAAAGATCTTTCTCCTCTTACAAGTCCTATGAGGAAATATGCTTGTCCAGTACACAGGTGAAAAAACTGAAATTCAAGGAGATAAGGTCACTGGCTCAAAGTCACCTATTAATAAATAGCAAAAATAGGGATTCAAACTTAGATTTCCTTGGTTATAGATAGGTATTTAATGTAAATGCAGTGGTTCTAGAATCAAAATACCTGGATTTAAATACTAGCACACATTCTACCGGATCCAGATACATGGCTTTAAGAATTTTGTTTAACATATATGCCTCAATTTTCATTATCAAATGAGTTTATTAGTGTATTTCCTCATATGTTATAAAGATTTTTTGTTGTTCAGCCACTAAATCATATCCAACTCTTTGTGACCCCATAGACTGCAGCACACCGGGCTTCCCTGTCCTTCACTATCTCCCAGAGTTTGTTCAAACTCATGTCCATTGAGTCAATGATGCCATCCAACCATCTCATCCTCTGCCACCCGCTTCTCCTCCTGCCCTGAATCTTTCCTGCATCACGGTCTTTTCCAATGAGTTGGCTCTTCACATCAGGTGGCCAAATTATATAAAGATTAAATGCTATAAAAATTAAATGAGGCAGTATATGTATGAAGTTTACATCAGTACTTGGCATGTAGTGAATTTCCAAAAAATAGATGTTATGGTTAAATCTATAGGACTCAGGTTGCTCAAGTGGTAAAGAATCTGCCTGCCAGGGCAGGAGACTCAGGTTCAATCCCTGGGTTGGGAAGATTCCCTGGAGGAGGAAATGGCAACCCACTTTAGTATTTGCCAGGAGAATCCCATGGACAGAGGAGCTTGGTGGGTTACAGTTCGTGGGGTCACAGAGTTGGACAAGATTTAGCAACTGAACATGCACAGTTAAATATATTACCTTCTACCATATAATCAGTGCTCTGCAAGATACAGCTTTAGGTGAGAAGGTAAGAGGGTATAGGGGCTTGATTTTATGTTCTTTGAGTTCCGGTCATCACATAGGTACTAAATGATCATGTCCAATAAGAAACTGAAAAAAGAAATGTGGAGCTTGTATGAGCAGCCTGAATTAGAGATATAGGCCATTAGACTCGCTAATGGTTGATGACATGGCAAGATATGCATGGATCCTTGAATGGATATGAGAAAAGAGCATGTAGTGAGAAGAGACCACTGGCAGGACACCAATGATGTCAGGAAGAAAGTATCAATTGGACACTTACAGGCATCTAGTGTGGGATGACGGCTAAGCTGATTTTTAACCAGGGAGACAATGTACAGGCTCAGTATGCATTATGAATTTATGTAATGCTTGGAGATGAAGAGGTGGGCCACAACTGTGTAGCAGTAGGGAGTAAGAAGCAATTGAACTTCTATGATTCTCCAAGGGCCTTAAGAAAAGTTTAAAGCTAAATTTCAAATTTAGGAACCTGGAGGGTTTTATGTGTTATGTTGATAAAAGTATACATACCTCTTTGATAATTCATAAGGCACTTCAAACTATTGTGTTGTATTTCAAGTTGATTTTTTTTAACCACCCGTACATGATAAGTTTAGAACTTCTGGTTAATAAAGCATTTTAACTGATATCATTTTGAATAAGAGAAAGGTCAGTAAATGAAACAGAACAGAAGTGCAATGGAATAAAATCCCAATGCATCAGGACATTACATGTACTTTCAAAAATATCCCTGATCTAAGCATTAATGCAAATAAGTCATTCACCAAGAACATTATATTACTTAACAATCCTTTGAGTTCACCATTTTTCATTTTTCTCATTAAAATGGACTACTTACTTGGCCTTTTTTTTTTTTTTTTAAAGAATGAGCCTGAGTTTTTGCCATTAGCCTATATGTAAAAACTCATCAGAATCACCAAGGACCTGGAAGATATCAACAAAATATGGATGAGGAAATGTTAACACTGGGAAAGTGGGAGTGACTGCTTCAGACATCCTTTGTAGTGAGAGGTTTTTTGCATGAGTCTTTGAGGATAGTTTAGGAAGAATACTTTGGGGAAATTGATTTACTACCTGAAAACGTAAGAGCTCATTTGCAAATGAGCATAGCCCATTAGGCCAACATGACCCCCCTTTCCCACACTTGGGTTTCCTTATATTCATCCTCAACAATACCATTGTGGGAAGTGCTAAAACCAGTGCATAATTAGGGATGAAATGACTCGTTGATTTTGCTAGCTTCAGGACATTTCCGAAAGCTCAAGACGGGGATTGGTGTGTGGGAGTTGAATGAAAGGACTTTAAAAAATATTGAAAAATATCCATCTAAAACTCAGAATGAGCCAGCAATTTGAAGTGGCTTGGCACACATCCATAATGGTTTTCTGTCTGTATTGGGAGTAATGCACTTCGTTGCTGAGTCGAATGATGTTCTATGAAAGCTTTTAATTTCATAAGAAAGAAAATTACCCATAATCGTTGTTATTAATACATAAAAACAGACTAGTATGAGCCATAGATTAACCATTGCTTTTTAATTTAACACCCTAGAGAGGAAAAGCCAGGTAATTATGCTTTATCACTGAACAGTAAGCACAGATTTGTTTTTCCTGAATGTCTTTGTAACAGTATGCAAAATCTTCAGCCAAGAGGTCCCTTATAAATTCTTATACATTTTACAATGTGATATTCTGTCCATAGGTTGAAATGATAGCTGCTTATTTGTATTCACAATTTCTGAAAGCCTAAGTGTGAAGATGACTTTTCTTCTTGTGAAGAAAACCACATATGATTGTACTTACTTGTTTAAGGACATAGAAAAAATAGACAGGACTACTTAGTACACAGATGTTGAAAATGTTCTGTTTATCCTATTATGTATAATCAGATTAAACTTTCCTTTTGTGCTGTAATTATTACACAAAATGGCAGGGTTCATTTGGTGAGACATGTCTTTCTTTTAATGAGCCCACTTATGTAAATCTCTTGATTAAAGGAAAAATAAGAGAAATGGGAGCAATTAGCACAACTTGGGCAGACAAAAAATGAATTTTAATGAGCTAAAATTAGAGAGGGGCTCAAGTGGATTGCTTTGAACCTTAAATCACTCCCTTTACAGTCTCCCAACTAAAACCTTATTTTGGACCTTCATAGTTCAACCTGGATTAGAATAACTTCTAAACTGTAGTTTTGCTCTCAACCTTTGTTTTCAGTAATTCATCTTGCAAACAATACTCTGAAGCAGTCTGCTTAAAATATTCCTTAGCATGTAACACTTCTGTTCAAGAACTTTCCATGGCTCCCTACTAACATATGAATTATAAATGTCTCACCTGGCATTTAGACCTTACACATGGCCACTTCAAACTTTTCCAGAAGTTAACTGGCAGCTAGAGACAACACTTTTTGACAAGCATAATTTGTTTGATCTACGTGGTGTTTTAAAATGTTGAAAATAGTCCTACTTAAAAATCAGAAACTGAAAGCTGAAACTAAAGTCACTCAGTCATGTCCGACTCTTTGTGACCCCATGGACTGTAATCTACAAGGCTCCTCCATCCATGGAATTTTCCAGGCAAGAGTACTAGAATGGGTTGCATTTCCTTCTCCAGGGGATCTTCCTGACCCAGGGATTGAACCCAGGTCTCCCACATTGCAAGCAGATGTTTTTACCGTCTGAGCCACCAGGGAAGCTCAGAAGAGATCTTGATTTTATTTTTATTTTTTGGCAATACTGTATGGCTTGCAGGATATCAATTCTCCAACCAGGACTAAGCCCAAGCCACAGCTGTGAAAGCCCCAAATCCTAAACATTAAGCCACCAAAGAACTCCCAAGATCTCATTTTTAAACTAATACAATTATGTAAAGTTTAAAAATAAAAAAAATAAAAATAAAAAGTTAAATAAAAAAAATAAAATAAACAGATGTTCTAGCCGCATTGCTACACATTCCTATGGGTAACAGTTTATTTATAGCTAGGAAATGGCTGCCTCCTTTACTCAGAGTTGGCCCTCTTGTTTGCCAGAACCCACACATTCTCTCTGCCTAGACCTGGCCTGCTTTATTCATCTACCTTACCTGCCTATGAATGTTATAGTTTGCAAACACTGTTTTTTTTTTTTTTTTAAGATCCTACAAGATCCTTTTGCATAAACCCCTTTGATCTTACGATGATCATCCCTATTTCCATGACATTCTACCCAGTGCTCCTTACCTAAATGCCACCTTCATTGTGTGTGGTGGTGGTCTTGAGTGACTAAGTCTTGTCTGACCTTGAGTGTATTCCATCATTTTATCACTGCTTCCAAGATTTTCTTGTTCAGGCATATTTCCCAGTTTCTTTATCCTCAGGGATTGTGGCTGCCTTGACATCTCATGTTGTCTTGTGTGTGTAGAACTTGTTTGCCATTTGGTTTTGGAAACAATTAGCATAATTCCTAATGTTCTCTGTAGTTTATTTCCCAAAATACATTATAAACTACTTAGGGATTGAGACAATTACATTTATCTCTTTATACATCCAGGAAAGTGCTCAATCATGTCCAATTCTTTGTGACCCCATGGACTGTATCCCACCAGGCTCCTTTGTTTATGGAATTTTTTAGGAAAGAATACTAGAGCATACTGCCATTTCCTCCTCCAGGGCATCTTTCCTACCCAGGGGTGGAACCCATGTCTCTCATGTCTTCTGCATTTGCAGGAGGATTATTTCACCACTGTGCCACCTGCGAAACCCCATGGGTAGCACCAAATTATATATATAATAGGCATTAAATGAATGTTGCAAATTGAATTATGCTAGAAACTGTTTGGGATATTAGACATAAAAGCAAAACACTGCCTTTTTCAATGTTAGTTTCCAGTCTTGCATGGATGAAAATTGTAGTGCTGTATAATATGAAAAAGACTGTAGATTATTTTTGAAAATAGTATATCTTTTATTAAATACCTACCTTCCAGACACTGCTCTAAGTACCTTCCTTTATTAGCTCGTATAATTCTCACAGTTCTATGAGGCAGGTTCGGAGAATCTGAAAGTTTAAGTACTTTCACCAGGATGTCTGGGTTATAGATGATAAACTCAAGATGTGAACCCAAACAGTCTTGAGTCAAGGGGCATAAGGATGGAATAAATTATTTTGTATTGTGTTTCTAGAATGACTTCCTAAAAGGGAATATGTGGAGTGGTTCTTATAATGCCTAGATTCTGTCATACAGAGAAAGATAAAGCCCTCCAGGAGCGGTGTGTGCAACATGATTAAAGGCAGAGTGGGTGGAAAGTGCCTATGTGTTTAGGGCTTGGTGAGCAGCTAAGTATAATTAGAACACTGGAACTGATGAAATGAAGTGAGATATGTTAAGGAATCTGGACATTTCCCTGTAGAGTATAAAACATTGAACATTTATAAAGCTAGTATGGGAATAGATTAACTTCTGCCAAGGCCAGGATAATGTTCTGGGGCTGGATGACTGATAGCAATGCAGTAGCACAGGTCTGATAGGTGCGGATGGGGCAGTGAATTCAAATGTCAATCATGAAACAAAGAAGTATATTAGATTCTAGGAAACTTGGGGAGAAGAGGGTCTGATATGACATCAGAATCTCACAATTAGTTGCTGGTGCCCATAATAGAAGTAGGGAAGTAAGGAGATTTGAAGCAGCAAGAAAGGGGTGAAGGGTAGACTTTGCAAATGCCTCTCAGGTATCTTATCAGCATTTTTTCCCCTCTTCTACTCAGTAGCTCGGATAGAACCCATAATTCTCTGAGAAAATACCAGTTCTTTTTGGCATCAAGCACAAGTTCACCTTAAAGGCTGTTAAGTTCCCTTTATCAATTAATCTTATTCTGGTCAGAACCCTTTTGAATGTTCTCTAAGTACACACATGCATGCGTTGGTAACTCAGGAATCTTCTAGATCACATAACATAGCATATTTAATTCTTTATGAAGTGTGTTGACAGTATTTCTAAAGGTGTTTTTTTTTTTTCTTTAAGCCAACTTTCTTTTTTTTTTTCTATTTTTAAAGAGCTTTATTGAGATATATTTCACATAGCATAAAATTCTTCCTTTTATTTTTTTATTTATTTATTTTTTTTAAATAAGAGGTGCTTTTATTTATTTTTTTTTAAACTTTACATAATTGTATTAGTTTTGCCAAATATCAAAATGAATCCGCCACAGGTATACATGTGTTCCCCATCCTGAACCCTCCTCCTTCCTCCCTCCCCATTCCATCCCTCTGGGTCATCCCAGTGCACCAGCCCCAAGCATCCAGTATCGTGCATCGAACCTGGACTGGCAACTCATTTCATACATGATATTTTACATGTTTCAATGCCATTCTCCCAAATCTTCCCACCCTCTCCCTCTCTCACAGAGTCCATAAGACTGTTCTATACATCAGTGTCTCTTTTGCTGTCTCGTACACAGGGTTATTGTTACCATCTTTCTAAATTCCATATATATGCGTTAGTATACTGTATTGGTGTTTTTCTTTCTGGCTTACTTCACTCTGTATAATAGGCTCCAGTTTCATCCACCTCATTAGAACTGATTCAAATGTATTCTTTTTAATGGCTGAGTAATACTCCATTGTGTATATGTACTACAGCTTTCTTATCCATTTGTCTGCTGATGGACATCTAGGTTGCTTCCATGTCCTGGCTATTATAAACAGTGCTGCGATGAACACTGGGGTACACGTGTCTCTTTCCCTTCTGGTTTCCTCAGTGTGTATGCCCAGCAGTGGGATTGCTGGATCATAAGGCAGTTCTATTTCCAGTTTTTTAAGGAATCTCCACACTGTTCTCCATAGTGGCTGTACTAGTTTGCATTCCCACCAGCAGTGTAAGAGGGTTCCCTTTTCTCCACACCCTCTCCAGTATTTATTGCTTGTAGACTTTTGGATCGCAGCCATTCTGACTGGTGTGAAATGGTACGTCATAGTGGTTTTGATTTGCATTTCTCTGATAATGAGTGATGTTGAGCATCTTTTCATGTGTTTGTGAGCCATCTGTATGTCTTCTTTGGAGAAATGTCTATTTAGTTCTTTGGCCCATTTTTTGATTGGGTCATTTATTTTTCTGGAGTTGAGCTGTAGGAGTTGCTTGTATATTTTTGAGATTAGTTGTTTGTCAGTTGCTTCATTTGCTATTATCTTCTCCCATTCTGAAGGCTGTCTTTTCAGCTTGCTAATAGTTTCCTTTGATGTGCAGAAGCTTTTAAGGTTAATTAGGTCCCATTTGTTTATTTTTGCTTTTATTTCCAATATTCTGGGAGGTGGGTCATAGAGGATCCTGCTGTGATGTATGTCAGAGAGTGTTTTGCCTATGTTCTCCTCTAGGAGTTTTATAGTTTCTGGTCTTACGTTTAGATCTTTAATCCATTTTGAGTTTATTTTTGTGTATGGTGTTAGAAAGTGTTCTAGTTTCATTCTTTTACAAGTGGTTGACCAGATTTCCCAACACCACTTGTTAAAGAGATTGTCTTTAATCCATTGTATATTCTTGCCTCCTTTGTCAAAGATAAGGTGTCCATATGTGCGTGGATTTATCTCTGGGCTTTCTATTTTGTTCCATTGATCTATATTTCTGTCTTTGTGCCAGTACCATACTGTCTTGATAACTGTAAGCCAACTTTCTTTGTAGAATCCCAGGAATAGGGGCCACCCTTTCTTATTTTCTAATAGATCCCTTAAAATGTTTATGAAAGTCAAATGTTCAAAAGTTGATTACTGAACTTATATAAGGAGATTTGGCTTACAAAGACTAGTTCCAGTCGGGTTTATTATAATGTCTGCACATAATATTGTAGATTAAATGTAAGAATCAGAATATGTTTCCAAAGAATATTTAACTCAATATAATTTGTTTAGGACATTTAATATTGCAATTTTAGAAAAAATAAACTAATTTTTTTTCTGGATTGGAGGTAGTGACTGCAATGTAGTTTAATAATGAAATATATAGACAGAAAGGAAAGACAACACTCTCCTAACCTGGTTGTTAATCACTTTTGTGTTTTCTTAGAAAGTTATTTAACTTCTCTCTTTTTTAAAAAAAAAAACATATTTGTATGAAACTTTTTTCTTTTTAAAAATTAAAAAAATTAAAACATTTTTATTTTGTATTGGAGTATAACTGATTTTAAAAAGTTGTGTTAATTTCAGGTGACCAGCAAAGGGACTCAGCCATACATATACGTGTAGCCATTCTCCCCCAAAACTCCCCTCCATCCAGGCTGCCACACAACACTGGGCAGAATTCCAAGTGCTATACACTAGGTCTTTGTTGGTTATTCATTTTCAATATATCTGTGTGTGCATGTCCATCCCAAACTCCCTAACTGTCCTTTCCCCCAACCCTCCCCTCCCCGCACCAGCAATGATAAAAAAGAAACTAATTTTTAGCATCAAGGATAAAGCATTCTCAGGTACATTCTCCTTTATTCTTTTGATAAATGTTTGCAGAGCACATGTTCTGTGATAAGTGCTGCTCTCAGCACTGGGGTATGGATGCGAATAAAATAGGTGCTTGCACGCGTGAGGTTATAGTCTGCTAGCTGAGGTGGCCACTGACAGACAAGATACCAGACTTTGTAAAGGGTTTGAGTTGAAAGTTGCAATAATATTGAAGATGTTGATATCATATCAGGTTTTTTTGTTTGTTTCTGATGTCAACAGAATTAATAACTACACTACTGTTTTACTTGGTTAAATTTTCTCTAGCAAGCTATATTCTTATCAAAAGTTGAATGGACAGGAGCAGTTTACCTTCAGATTGCAAGGAAACTGTATTTGTATTTAGAGCACTAAATTATTTTATTCTTCACAGACTAAACCTCACATTTAACTTCAATGATATAGTTCCACATTAATAAGTTCTTTTGTTTATTCTTTCTCTTAACTTTCTTAGCATACAATAAATTAGCTGACTTCAAAAGAGTGTGTTCTAGAGACTAGTAATATACCTCATTTGTGCCATCTAATGTCATCTTTGTTTAAGTTTTACCATGTCTATGTCACAGTTTAATTTTTATACTTGTCACGTTTTTAGACTGTAATAATTCAAAGTACAACAAATATCCATATGCTTGTGAAGATAATACTAGAAAGGCCATTGTAAAACCTGACATTATTGAGTACAGGCCAAGCACTGTGCTACAGAAAATGATATAACACCTCTACAGTAGAACTTTTGACTGGAAAACCATTCTACCATACAAAATCATATGTTAGTGTTAGAGAGGTGATCTACAGTTATAGCAGATTACAGGTTAAATATAAAAAATAAAGAACAATTTTATTGGAGATAAAAACAAACTAAAATTATAATGGACATGGAATTAAGCAGATCAAGTTGTCATTCTAACTCTCCCTTTAGGTCATTGAGTGGTCTATCTTTAGGTTTACTAATAACAGTTATAAATTATATAAATATGAAGCAAAAATGTATGTGTATTTAGATATATACATAGCTGTATGTAGATGTATTCTATATATGAATATTAGATATGAAAGTTTTTAGCAAAGGAACTGTAACAGTGGAGGCTAAAAACCTCTTTTGTCTGTAACTCTCCCATCCCCCTACACATATTAGAGACTCCAGGGAAACTTAAAATTCTGTGAATGTTTCATCCAGCCCAATGAGTCTAGAGGGACTGAGCCTGAATATCAGTACACTTGTAAAGAAAGGTCCCCAGGTGATTGTGCTGTGTATCTAGGCTTGAGAAACACTGTTCTTTCTCTTTCTTGGGAAGTGCTATACGTCCTCTTCTTTCTTCTTACTTATGAATAGGGTTTAGGATATACACAGAGAAACAGCCTTCTTCACAATCCATGTGGCTTGACTAGGACTTTGATGAAGGAGAGGAGAAAACAAGAGAATAAACTGTCTCTCCTGTCCCCAACAAGAGCTACTACCTCTGTATCTAGCACATCCTCTAGTGTTTCTCAAGGTGGGGATTTGGAACACCTACATCAGAATAACTGGGCTCTGGTTAAAAGGGCAAAGTTTGAGACCAGCCCCAGATCTCCTGAGTTATAGTTTCATTATAAGTGGTGCAAGAGTGGAAATCTAAAATCTTATTAAACACTTTAGGGAATATCACACAACCAAATATTTAGACTCACTGATCAAAGTTAGTACTTCTAACCTCTCATGTGTAATTTTTTTTCCTTCCTTAAATTTTTCCTAACCAGGGCACAAACACTGTTCATCTGCTTGAATGTCTGATTACAATACACATCAGCTCAAGTAATCAGAGGAAGGGGTTCATTGGAGTACAGAAATCTTTTAACTATTCTGAAAGCTCAGAGATAGGCATATTTTATAACTTGTTTACCATTTGATTGGCCTAACTGATTAAATCTGTCAAAAGCAAAAATAAATTCAAACACTCTTTAGTGTTCTGATTTTATGAGCTTCCCAGGTTGCTCAGTGGTAAAGAATCTGCCTGTCAGGGCAGGGTACACAAGAGATGCACGTTCAATTCCTGAATTGGGAAGGCCCCCTGGAGTAGGGAATGACAACCCACTCCAGCATTCTTGCCTGGAAAAATCCCATGAACAGAGAAGCCTGGTGGGCAACAGTCCAGGGGGTCCCAAAGAGACAGACACAATGGAGCATGCACTCACGCATCTGCATCTGATTTTATGCCTGGGTGTTATTTGTAGATAGAGTGAGCCCTTGAGGTATCTGCTTCCTCAACATTTTCTCTGAAAGGTCTTTCTTAGTCTTTGGGTTCATTAGACCAACTAGCTGGAGGTTTTCCCAGCATCCTGTAGAGCACTCATCATTCTATATTGTTATCCTTTGTTTAATTGTCTGGATTCCCTGCTAGGCAGGATGGTGTGTGACAGCACATCCTCATTTGTCTTGCTCACCATGTTCCCCCCTCATCCCACATGCACATTGTGGGAGTTCCAAACCCCAGGGAGGCACTCCTTAAGTGAATAAGAATGCCATTTCCCCCCACCAAAAGTTTAAACGTGCTTGCAAATGTAGGCACTAAGTATGAATGTTTCCCCGAAGCCCCTCACCTTTAAGAATTTCTCCAGAGAAGCAGCACCTATTCCTCCAAGAGACAAATTATATCTATTCTATGTAACTGATGCTATGCTATCTCTTCACCATATGTGGGGCCACACGAGCTTAGAAATATTAAGATAGTGGATAAACTTGACAAGAGTAGAAGCACCATAAGTAAAAGCTAGTCATCCGCACCATGATGATAAGCAGTATAGTATACAACAGTTAAATGTGTCATATTTATCTTCTGATATAGTATGGTTTTTGCCATTTAATCTTCTTGTTTTGAATGTCAGTTGTAGCCAGTTTTGTGTAAATGGTGTTACTCATTTTTTTGTAGAGAAAAATCCATACTTCTGTGTTTTTTTTGATTCCTGATTTTTAAATTTTAAATATCATGTTTACTTTTTAATTTTAAATATCATGTTTGATATTCAAGTGGCCAGAACAAACTGACACAGCCTGAGTAATGTGTATGTGCATCATTACCAATAAGGCTCAAGGGATTTAGAAAGAAACCAGGTACAAGCCTCCTATTACGTTACAAATTTTGCTGCCATCTTTATTGGAAAATATTTAAAATGTGTTGTTTTCACATTTAGATCACAGTCATTACTTTCCAGTACTACTTCAGTTACCCTAATTCGTTTTTCTGGACTAAATCCTAATCTCTATGTATATTTCAAATGTCATTTGAAAGTAACAAATGTTGTATTTACCACCTCTTTCCACAACATTAAAAGAGTAAATGAGATTGAATTTAACAGCAACCATATACTCTGAAAGGAATGCTGCACTCAATTGATTGGCTCACTGTGTTCTATTATCTTTGCAAATCATTAGCTAATAGTTTAGTAGTACACATTCATTTTTAAGCTAAAGTAAGAGTGGTGACAACTTGTAGGATGATTACCATGTTTATTTTTGGATCCCTACAACAAAGTAGAAAAGAAATGGCTGAGTTTTTTCAACTATGAATTACACAATTTTAAAAGAATGCCATGTTAAAAAATATTCTAATATGACAGACAAAAATGAAAAAAAAAGATATATGTATAATAAATGTCTGGTTACCAAAACCAGAAAATGATATACTTAATTCATAAAAATGACTGCCTTTAAATTAAGAAAACTTGACCCAGTCCATACTGATTTATTAATCCATTTTACTTTTTTCTAATTATAGTTTTACAATATATAAAATTCAGTTGAGTTGCTCAGTCATGTTTGACTCTTGCAACCCCATGGACTGCAGCACACAAGCCTTCCCTGTCCATCACCAACTCCCAGAGCTTGCTTAAACTCATGTCCATTGAGTCGGTGATACCATGCAACCATCTCATCCTCTGTCGTCCTCTTTTCCTCCTGCCTTCAATCGTTCCCAGCATCAGGGTCTTTTCCAATGAGTCAGTTCTTCCCATCAGGTTGCCAAAGTATTAGAGTTTCAGCTTCAGCATCAGTCCTTCCAATGAATATTCAGGACCAATTTCCTTTAGGATTGACTTGTTTGATCTTCCTGCACTCCAAGGGACTCTCAAGAGTCTTCTCCAACACCACAGTTCAAAAGCATCAATTGTTCGGCACTTAGCATTCTTTATGGTCCAACTATCACATCCATACATGACTATTGGAAAAACCATAGCTTTTACCAAATGGACCTTTGTCAGAAATATAATGTCTCTGCTTTTTAATATGCTGCCTAGGTTGGCCATAACTTTTCTTCCAAGGAGCAAACATCTTTTAATTTCATGGCTGCAGTCACCATCTGCAATGATTCTGGAGCCGAAGAAAATAAAGTCCGTCACTGTTTCCATTGTTTCCCCATCTATTTACCATGAAGTGATGGGACTGGATGCCATCATTTTAGTTTTCTGAATATTGAGTTTTAGCCAGTTTTTTCACTCTCCTCTTTCACTTTCATCAAGAGGCTCTTTAGTTCTTCTTCGTTTTGTGCCATAAGGGTGGTGTTATCTGCATATCTGCAGTTATTGATATTTTCCCTGAAATCTTGATTCCAGCTTGTGCTTCATCCACCCTGGCATTTTACATGATGTGCTCTGCATATAAGTTAAATAAGCAGGATGACAGTATACAGCCTTGACGTACCCCTTTCCCAATTTGGAACCAGTCCGTTGTTCCATATCCAGTTCTGTTTCTTCTTGACTTGCATACAGATTTCTCAGGAGGCAGGTCAGGTGGTCTGGTATTCCCATCTATTTAAGAATGTTCCACAGTTTGTAGTGATCCACACAGTCAAGGCTTTGGCATAGTCAATAAAGCAGAAGTATATGTTTTTCTGGAAGTCTCTTGCTTTTTTGATGATCCAACGGATGTTGGCAATTTGACCTCTGGTTCCTCTAATATATAAAATATTATCATAAAATTACTTTATTATTGATTGTCTCAATGTTCCCTTTAATTCCTGTAGCCTTTTACCTACCACATGACAAATCATTATTTTTCATCTTTAAAGATATCCTTCAAATATGACAGTAGTTACTCATAATTTTTCTCAGTTGTTGTCATTAAACCAAATTATGCATATTTAGTTCTTTAAGCTTCCCTCATAATTGAATCTCTCCAGCTGCTTAATCATTGTAATGGTTCATCCAACTTGTTTGCTGAGAAATGGTGGGGGGAAATTGAATTATATTGTAATTGTTTTACTCCTAAAATTTCAGAGTGGAAGGTTGAAGTGTGAATGTGTAGCTATATATTGTTTTGATGAAGACTCTGGTGTTTAGATATCTTGAGTCTTTATTTGCACCCCCCATTAATAATCTAAAATACCAAAAATACTGAATCAGAATTAACGTGGAGATCAAAATCTTAATTAAAAACAATGAATGGGAACACAAAGTATATATTGTTTATGGCTGCAGAATTATTTAATTCTAATTATTATAAGTAACTTAATTTCTTTTTCATAATGACTGTTTGATTTCATGCAGTTCTTAGCTATAATTATTTATGCATTTATTTTTATATTTTAAGTATCAAAATATATACATTTGCTGCATTTATTTTTACAATATTGTACTTCTTACTCTGAGCCTACTTTTTAGTAGAGATTCATCTTTATTCAGAGTTGTACTGAGTCAGTTAAATTTTTAAAAGGGAGGAAAAGCTTGCTGAAAATTATATCTATAACACAGATGCAAGTTGACAATGAGTTAGGTTCCGTGGTTTAAAAATAAAGATAAATATATGTATATGTCTCAGATGGAATTTGTTAATTATAGATTTATAAAAAACAAGATTTAAATTTAGGAAAACTTTTTTTGTTCTTTTTCTCAAGGTAGAAATACAGGTAGTTCAAGGAGATTTAACCACTCTATTTTATTTCAATCCATAAATGAAATCTCTACTTATAAACACAGTTACTCTATAGTGCAAAATAAATGAGAGAATATGCTGGATATATCTAGTTTTTTCTCTGTATTTTGACAAGAACTGAATCACTGTAACATTGGATCAACAATATTTACAATATTTTCAACAGACCTTGGCCTTGGGCCTTTGTATATGATATTTAGAATCTGATAATGCCAAATTATAACCTCTATGGCTTTCTTCATCTTCAAAGTAGGACTATTTCATAAGTTTGTTTTGTTACGATTAAGGTAATGTACAAAGAACTTATAATTGTACCTGAAGACACCACTATCATCATCATCATCATCATCATCATCATTGCTAAATAGTGTTGCAGTGATCCTTTCCACTGGCCAGGTATATATTTTTATATTAGACTTCTGAATATTTTGCAAGAGGACAGAATAAAGTTTGTCTTTTTCACGTCTCTTTAGAAATACAATAAATTTACCCCAGAAGGCATCAGAAAAAATTACAAATTGCTTTTTGTTCATTATGTACCTCCTCAAATGACAATAACAGATCTTAACCTATGTTAGGTTAAATGGGAAATAGAACAGTTTAAGAGAATTATGTGCAATAGGGGTAGTATGGCACACTAATCTTGTATTGGGAAAAATACACAAAAAAGACAATTTGCATGGTACAAACCCAGCTGTAAAGAGACCACTGTTCACTGTGGATAATCATTCCACAATGTGGCAATCCTTGCATAAAATAGCCAAATGTTGTTTCTTATAAAGTGTTTTAGAATGCAGAATTTAGGAGTAATATTTTGTTCAGTCTGCTGAAAGAGAAACATATGGATTTTTTTTTAAAAGAGCCATCAAATGGAAAATGAAAGATGATGAGTGTGCAGAACAAGTTCTGTGAAAAATTATTCAGCAAGAAAAATAAAAGAGAGAGATAGGATGTAATCACATTCAGGAACAGGGGACATAGAAAAGAAATAACAGGATATTCTCATCCATTGTCATTTAATATCTCCTTTTCTGTTCAGATTTTGTAAGAATTGTATGTTTATGCTCATAGTGGTTTCCAAAGAGCACCACTTGTTCCCTCAAGCTCTCCTAAAAGAGAAGATTAAGATGATGCCTTGTCCATTGTTTTTAAGGAACAATCCAATGGTAATGAAGCCACATTCTTCATGTAATTTTAGGGATTTCCTGATTGTGTAAGACCTGGGTCAAGTAGGTCAAACTGTATGATTTCAAATTCTAAACCTGTCACTAACTCTCCAGGTACTTTCACTTCCCAAATCTGTAAAGTAAGGATGAGAATAAGATTGCTGGAATGGTAAATGATGTATATGCCAGAACTCCTGAAATAAGGCTTGGCACGTGAAGCCCTCTGGACATGTTCCCTTCGTGGCTGGGTTAGCAGGACAGAATTGTTCTCGGTCTCCTAGGTGCTGGTGCTTATTTCAGCTAGACCTTGTTCAGTGTCCTCACTCCTTTATTTCCACTTATCTGAATCCCCTAAGGTGCTGCCTTTTCTAGTTGGAAAGGCAAAACTCACAAGGACCATCAAAGTTGTAGAATCTTGATATATCACTGCAGATGAAGAAACTAAACTCCGATTTTGAGAGAGAGAGAGAGAAATAGGTGCTTGGGCTGCTTAGAAATTTACATTTCACAGACTTGTACACTTCAACATTTGCATAATTTTCCTCTCACAAACTATACCCGGGGTTGGGGAGGACAGTACAAGAAAATATAAAGAAGGCAGAGTGAATCTAGAATCCCTGCTGGACTTAGGTAGGGAAGGAACATAAATGGACAAGATATGAAAGAAACATTTAAATTATTGGGTAAGGCTAAATGTAGTTGCTTATTGAATGTTTACACACAGTCCACAAAAGCACTGCAGTATTTAAGTATTGAAGCTCCCTGGGCAACATAGCAAAACCTGGCAAAACCTTTGTTCCACTGAAATACAGTAAGTCCCCTATATATGAATGAATTCCGATCTGAGAATTCTGTAAGTCCATATTGTTTGTGAGTTCAACGAAGTTAGCCTAGGTACCCAACTAATAGAGTCAGCTATATAGCACTGCACTGCACTGCAATAGGTTTATAATACTTGTCAACAAATAATACATAACCAAACACAGAAATAAAATATTTTTAAAATTATGGCGTAGCACATTGAAAAGTGTAGTAATTCCAGGTATATCACCACCACTTTTGCACTTGCTTCCAGACATCCTGAACTTGAAATTAACATACTATACTACTATACTCTATACAGTACTGTACAGTAAGGTACACAAAAGCACAACCACTTGTAAAGAAGGCATGCAGGTGACAATGTACACCAGACATGTGAACTACCTTATGTGACTGGATGTGTAAATGCACATTTGCACTCTTTGAAAGTTTAAAATGTGAAGGTTCGTATGTAGGGGACTTACTGTACTAGGAAGGATTATAGTAATGATTTGTATTTATACTTATATAAATTTATATTATAAATATAATTACATATGTGTGTCATGTGTAAATTATATATTTATTACTTATATGTTATTTGTAATTGCCATCATTGAAAATATCAGAGTTCATAATGCATGCCCTTACCTACACTCCTGAATGACTTTGGGAGTGGTTTTCCATTAAAAGAAACTTAATCCTCATCCTGGAGGTGCCCAATGACAGCATCAGGCTTAGTCCTCTCATTTTATAGTTGTCAGCAGAACACTGATGCCCACATTGAGACTTCTTTCTCAGGATGGAGGATCGAATCAACAGGTATTTTTGGATCAGCTGTTACAGATAATGAAAATGCTAATTGCTAAAGAAATAATGGAGACCAGGACAAATTCCTTGACTCTGCTTTCCAGGAGTTTAAGATTTAGTGAGCACTAGAATCATGTAACGGAGAAGGTGATGGCACCCCACTCCAGTACTCTTGCCTGGAAAATCCCATGGACAGCGGAGCCTGGTAGGCTGCAGTTCATGGGGTCGTGAAGAGTCGGACACGACTGAGCGACTTCACTTTCACTATTCACTTCATGCATTGGGGAAGGAAATGGCAACCCACTCCAGTGTTCTTGCCTGGAGAATTCCAGGGACGGCAGAGCCTGGTGGGCTGCCATCTCTGGGGTTGCACAGAGTCAGACACAACTAAAGCGACTTAGCAGCAGCAGCAGCAGCGGAATCATGTAAATGGCAATGAAATGTACTCTCAGGTTATTTCATGAATGTATGACCTGTACAATCACAAAGTACCATATACCTAGAAGAGCTTGTTACTTGGTGTAATACTTCCTTGTTATCATCTTCAAATTCTTAACTTTTGGTATCTTGTTTTCATTTTGTAATGAAATTGGGACCCTGGCAAATTATGTAAAGCATCCTGTGTTCTTATTAAAGTATTACTGTAGATAAGAACAGGTTACTACAGGAACACTTAGGATGGAAAAAGGAGCCAATTTCTGGATGGACTTTTTTTTTTTAATTTAAATTTATTTATTTTAATTTGAGGTTAATTACTTTACAATATTGTATTGGTTTTGCCATACATCAACATGAATCTGCCACGGGTGTATACATGTTCCCCATTCTGAACCCCTCTCCCACCTCCCTCCCCGTACCATCCCTCTGGGTCATCCCAGTGCACCAGCCCCAAGCATCAGACATTTTTAAATAGAAGCACTTAACTGCAAGGTACTCTGAGTGAGATCTCTATAGAAACATTGCAAGGCACAACTTAAGAATTCTATACTTTCTCTTCCCAAATTTCTTCCTGACATAACATAAATATTTTAATTCCAATTTATACATATACACTTACGTACATATATCTAAATATTTTCACACATATAAAACATATACTTAGTTGTGGTCTCTTCATGTGCTTGTATTAATAATAATAGCTAATAGCTATTGAGCATAAAATATGTCCCCCTTGTCTAAATACTCTATGTTGATTTATACATTTAATCCTTACAACATTAGGTGTATTCTATCAATCTATTTTATGGGTTAGAAAAAAGGCCAAGACACAGATACTAAGTCACTTTTCCAAAATCAAACTAAAATAAACAGTACTAGAAGGATTTGAACCAAAGCAACTTGAAGACAGAAATCATTGCTTAATCTTCACACTAATCTTTACATACTTCATTTTATAGTTAAATAAACTAAAATATAGAGAGTTTAAATAATTTATGGAGAGTCAAACCACTGGGAAGCAGTGACAGGAGAAATTCAACCTATGTCTTGGCCACTCAACATAGTGCCACTTTGCTAAATATTTGATGGAAGAGGCATCTTCCAGGGAGCAGTCACAAGTGCACACTAAAGTGATGAATGGAAATTTGTCAACTGGAATAGAGAATAGGATAAAAGAGATATAAGCAGAGTGAATAGTTTATGCAAAGGTTCTGTGTTCAGCAAAAGCGTGGTAAATCCATGTTATGTTAGTGTAATTTTAGAGTGAAAGGTAAGAAGAGATGAAGAAGAGCGCATATCATAGATAACTATGCAAGTCATGATATTACAGATGGTTTTATTCTGAAAAGATTACTGTCATTGAACTTAAGTGGGAGAGTGAATTTATCAAATGCCTGTTTTAGAAAAATTACTCTTAATTGCTGTGTAGAAAAATCATCAGGGACCTAGTTAAATGGTATTTCCATTAATTTAAGCAAAGGAAGATGACTAGAACCCCAAAGGTCTGACAAGAGAGATAGAGAATTCAGACAACATGCTGGTTACCAGGATTTCTGAAGGAAATAAGGGGGAGTCAGGGATAATGACCATATTTTCAGTTGGGAAAAATGAGTAAATGTTCATAATGCTTGCTAAGATATCAACTGCAAGACAGAAAGTGGGCTTATGCAGAAGATGATGATTTCTATGTTATAAATGTTGAATTCAAGTTGTTTGTATGATATTCACATGGAGAGATTCAGAGGTAGAAGGATAAAAGGTTCTGGAGTGTGGAAGACGTTCATGTTGAAGAAAGAGTTTGGGAAAGAAATAGATGGTGTATGAGTGGAACAGTTATACAGGTTGCCTAAAAACAAAAATGTGGAAACAATAAAAAAACATATATTCAGGCATTCCATAGAACAGAATAAGTTTCAAATGCTGTTAAGAACTAATCATTTGAAACACACCCTGGTGCATTTAGAGTTAAGATCATGTGCATGCTCAGTCATTTCAATCATGTCCAACTCTGTGACCCTGTGGACTGTAGCCCACCAAGCTCCTCTGTCCATGGGATTCTCCAGGCAAGAATACTGGATTGGGTTGCCATGCCCTCCTTCAGGAGATCTTCCTAACCCAGGGATCAAACTTGCTTCTCCTAAGTCTCCTGCATTGGCAGGCAGGTTCTTTACTACTAGTGCCACCAGTAGTACAGAAATTAATAGACTGCATATGCTGTCACTTCTTAAAAAGTATAGGATTCTTAGGACCTATGTCATGCCTTATGATTCGGTGGTAAACCTCAAAGTATCTAGCAAAATGCCTTGCAACACATATGTGTGTGTTGACTAACTGCTTTGTTTTTCTTTTTCTTCTAACTTGAGCAGAAAAGACACTCTGCTTCCATCTGGTCACTGGAATGTTTCAGTCTACACCCACAGAGGCACAGAGCCATAAAGTCTGGGACTAAACCAAAGGGAAACTCAAAATTCAAACCACAAGGAATTGTCCCAATTTCCCTTATATTCCTATACTAAATATTCATCAGAGGTATATTTTTCTCCAAAATAGAGGCCTCATTCCTAGCCATTGGATATTTTTCAGCAGCCATCTGAGTATAAATGGACCAGTTTAACAGGAACAAGATCCTTTCAGCAGTTACTGCTCTCCTCCTTGAACCATTGCTTTTCTCACCTTGTATTTCATAAATTAGTTCAAGTTTAACCAGTATTCCACTCATAGAAATGCCAGAATGTCAAATCCATGTTGGATTTCCCCTCAAGAACTTAAATTATATTCACGCCTGGAATGTATCTTTTTCTCTTCTGTATGTCTCACGGGTCCCAATAGTACACCTAATAGAAGAATTTATAGTGATAGACTGGAGAGGCATCCTGGAAGAGGAGGAAATAAAGAATACATCGTTTAATTTTATATGTTGGAAGCCTACTGAATGCAAATGAGCTCTGAATCAAACTGTCAGGAAATGTTTATTTCTGAATTATGGCCAACACTTGTCTCTAGAATTTAGTATTTTTTAATCAGCATTTGACATAAACACTATACCAGAGTTTGGTATCAGAATTAGAATTGTCGGTTTTATTTTATTTTATTTTATTTTAATTTTATTTTATTTTTAAACTTTACATAATTGTATTAGTTTTGCCAAATATCAAAATGAATCCGCCACAGGTATACATAGATGTCAGTTTTAAAATAACAAAATATATATATATATATATATATATATATATATATATATATGAGATTTGTGAGTATGAAGGTATAGTCCCTAGATGGTGATAACAGCTATTCAAATCTATGGGCTTCCCTGTTGGTTCAAATGGTCAAGAATCCACCTGCAATGTGGGAGACCTGGCTTGGGAAGAATCCCTGGAGGAGGGCATGGCAACCCTCTCCTGTCTTGTTGCCTGGAGAATCCCCATGGACAGAGGAGCCTGGCAGGCTGCACTCCAGGGATGGCAATGAGTCGAACATGAATGAGTGACTAGCCACAGCACAGCACCCAAATTTATACTATTATATTTCTAATTTCTTTTAGTTGACTCCAATTTTACCTCATTCTCTCACATACAAACCAGTAAAGTTAAAATACAAACTAATGTTGGAAAAAAGTAGAATGCCCATGACCAATTTATTTAAACTTTTGATTACATCCATAATTTATGGATTTTATAACTATAGATGTTATCATTTCTCTGGATTTAACATATTTCTCCTCATAAAAATACAATTAACTAGAACATATGAGACAGTTGTACCACAGCACAGACTAAAATATTCAAGGGGACATAATCAGAATACCAAGAAACAGCATGCTTGTTCAATCCCAGTAAAATTCAAGATAATCATTTTAGCCAAATTTATGTTCTAAATATTCGAAAGGTGAAAATGACTGAAACTTTTGGAATTCAGACTTTTGCCTTCAAACAAATGTACTGAAATTCATTGATAAAGCCATTCTCGTAAAAGCATAAGTCAAATGTACAAAGTAGGAAAGAATGTAACTAAATAATAATGGTAGAAATTCCATTTTTCCTATTGCATTACTGTGTTTACCTTATGGAAGACTTACAGCCTTTTTAAAATTACAGTCTTCCAAGTGTTTACAAGAGTAGATAATGCTGTTAATATGTCCATATTTTATGTTTGTTGTAGCTGTCAGAAATCTTACGTGAATTTACATTTCAATCAGTCTTTTTATACTAGAGACAGGGGTGATTATTTTCATAATAAATTTTCATAGCTGGTTGAAAAGTAAGTCAGCTGACTCATGTTTATTCTGTTGTAAAAGAGATATTTATGAGGTGGAGAAACTGGCTTAAATTTTAAAGGTGTACTAAGTTAAGCAAATTTGATCACAATATATTATCTAAAGTTTTCGAAAAACATTACATTTCCAGAATTAATTAGAATCATTTGCAAAATAAAACTGAAGGAAATAACCTGTCTGATTTTAAGTACATCTTTTTTAAGATCTTAATCCATTTCACATTATATTAAGTTTGTTTCTCTAAATTTCCTTATATACATATATCACAAAAAAGCGGTAGATATGTATGTCAAAGGTAATATGACCACATCAAAGGACATCCATCATATATGTGTTTGTAACTGATGTACATAAATTGTTTTCAGCCTAATCTAAATATACAGAATGGAATGAACTTGTGTTTTTGTGTAGCTGTGTGATTAAATGGACACAGAATAGTCTTTTAAGGACAATTGATCTGAATTTGAATCTCAGATACACCACTTCCTAGCTAGTCTGTTTTAGGTATATTACCTATTCTTTCAAATTTTCCTTATGTATAAAGGGGGATACTTCCTTGGCTAGACTGTGTTGTTAGGAACAGTGATAATATACGCCTAGAACAGTGACTAGCACATATATCTGTAAATACAAATATAGCTTCAAAGACCAAGGCAAACAGTGACAACAGAAGTTAGTTTGTGTAGCCCCTTGGTTAGGGCAGGATTCCTTAGAGAAGAGTTAGGTTGCAGAGAGGATAAGACAGCACTTTATAGCATCAGCAGTAGATTTTATAATTTTATTCTGCAAACTGACAGTCAAGAGAGGAGTTGGAAATAAAAAACAAGCCAGATAATGATCTTGAAATGTTTGTGCACTGAGTAATGGTTTGGTTGAGGAAGGTGGTAGATTAAGAGCTTATTTATCCTTTTATAGATTAGTATTATCACTATCCATCCATCCTAGGTAAAGGAGAAGCATTTGAAAGCCATGTTTCTTTCTATGGCCCCTTGATTGAAATATTTTTTGACACATAGATGTAATGACTTTTATGTAATCAATGGTTCTGAAAAGGCAAATATTTAGCAAAGTGGTACTATATTGAGTGGTTAAGATCACAGTTTCTAGAATCAGATGACATAATAGGTTGAATTTCTCCTGTCACTCCTTCCCAGTGGTTTGACTCTCCATACATTATTTAAACTCTCTTTGCTTTAGTTTATTTAATTGTAAAATTAAGTATTTAAAGATTTTTATGAAGATTATGACTTCTGTCTTCAGGTTGTTTTGGTTCAAATTCTTCTAGTACTGTTTATTTTAGTTTGACTTTGGAAAAGTGACTTAGTAGCTGTCTCTTGGCCTTTTTTCTAACCCATAAAATAGATAGATTGCTAGAATACACCTAATATTGTAAGGATTAAATGTGTAAATCAATATAGAATACTTAGAGAAGTGGGACATATATTATTCTCAATATCTATTAGCTATTATTATTAATACAAGCACATGAAGAGACCATAACTATGTTTTATATGTGTTAAAACATTTAGGTATGTGTATATGTATAAATTGGAATTAAAATATTTATGTCAGGAAGAAAACTGACAAGCGAAAGTATATAGAATTCTTAAGTTGTGCATTGCAATGTTTCTACAGAGAACTTGCTCAGAGTACCTAGCAGTCAAGTGCGTCTATTTAAAAATGTCTACATTCCTGAATCATTTACAGACTATGCTTTAACTCTCTGAACCACGTGTTGTAAATATGCCAGATCAGTTCTAAACCAGAGGTTTTAGTGTTGAACTTTAATTGGTAGAATTGATCATCTCAGACTCTCTTAGAGCTTGCAGATTTGGAGAAATGCTTTACATGGAAGAAAACATTTCTTGGTCTATATCTCAAGGGTAGATATGAAATAGTATTTTAAAAGATTAAAAAGGAGCCAAAGAATAGGAGAGGTCTGCCATCAATCTACTTACACTTTACTCTTCTATCTTAAAAAAGCAAAACAAAGCCAAATATCCAAAAAGGCACAAATCCTTTTATTCACCTTATTTTATGCGGTCAAGGGCCAACAGCTGTGAAATATCAAGATGTTGTGAAAGTACAAGTTAATTTAATACATTTTCTGATGAAAACTATAACATACATGAATGATTATGTAGTAAATTAAATAAGAATATAGCATAATTACGTTCTTAGATATTTTGGGTCATTCATCTTTAAAATCAGGTTGTTATAAAGTTGTTATAAATTTTAATTGAGTAATTGTTATAATGCTAGATCTTTATTAGGAGTGAATAACCTATTTTATCTAGAGCCTGGAATTTGGCCAACTGTATCATTCCAACTATAACTTCCCTGATTATTACAAAATAACACTAAAGTTCAGGACAGAGCTTAGTTTGTTTTTTTTTTTTCCTCTCATTTGCCCATAATATATTAGAACAAAATGAACTATTAGGATAAGTAGAATATTGCATTTAATCAATCACAGGTAGAATGTGGGATTTTCATAATTTTTAAAATATTCTAATCTGTATTGGGAAAATATTAATTATTTGAGATGACAGAAGCCTTTATCTTTCCAAATTCAGAGGGAAACAGTATGGTATAATAGTCTGTGAGCTTTGCTGGTAGTAGCCTATTTCTGACAACTACCATAGACATTTATAAGGCCATGAGAATATTACTAAAAATTTCCTGGAGATCAGCTGTCATAATAACATTTGTGTTGTAGGCCCTTGTTAGAACTAGCAATAAGGTATGTATGTGTATATACATATATATATGTGTGTGTATATATGTATGTGTGTATATATATATATACATATGTGTGTGTGTGTGTGTGTGTGTGTGTGTATATGCCACACAGAAATTTCTGGGATATGGGTGTAGTTTTCAGCATATACTGTTATCATAATTATTAATACTGGAATGTATTTATGCTATAAATTAAAACAAAATGTAATGAGTTTTTGAGATTGATTAACACATTGAAATAGCAGTTAAAATATTTTGGGCTCTGAAAATTATATGTAGAGTACTGCTTCTATAGGAGATCATTGAGAAAAATAAAATATTACAATAAAAAACTCCTTAGGTTGACATCTGAGTCTTAAATTTAATGCATTTTTTTGATATCCGCAGGACACTTTTTTGAATCTAGATATGACTGAATCAATTTGTGTTTACTTTTCTATATGAAAATAGTTGGTACTTACCTCAGAACCTGTTTGGACAAATGCTTTATATGTACTTAATATTTTATAATGTTATTCTAACTGGAGTATACTGTAGGTTACATTTGTAAATAAGTGACAATTTTCAAATTAATAGGTTAAGAAAAAACATACTGCATTAGTATCCAATTGCTGGGGGTCAAATATCAAGGTGGAAGCAAGCGAATTTTTCCTGGCAGCTTCAGATAAGAGCCTGTTCCTTGTTTTTTCCAGCTTCTAGAGCCTACTAGCTGTCCTTGGCTTATGACTGCATCACTGTAACCTCTGCTTTTGTCAGTTACTACCTTCTCTATCTGATCTCCCTACATCCCTGTTATTAAGACCCTGGTGATTACATTGGGCTTCTCAGGTAATCCAGGATATTCTATCATTAAATCCTTAATTTAGTTCCATCTACAAAATCTCTTTTGTCATTAAGGTAACGTTCACAGGTTTCCAAGACTAAGATAGGTTATTTTTCAGGAGTAGACATTATTCAGCTTAGCAAAATCTGTCTCCTGGCCCTCAGAGATTTCTATCCATTCATATACAAAATGCAGTCAACCCATCACAACATTTCCCAAAGTCTCAAGCCATTACAGAATCAACACAAAGTCCAAAATCTCATCTAAATCTCATCAGTTCAAAAGACACAAATATCATTCCACAAAAATCATCTAACTCAAGTATAATCAAGACTCTGTATGATTCATCATAGGGTAGAATTCCTCTCCCATCTGCGGACCTGCGAAATTAGAAAATATGTTACCTGCTCCCTAAATACAATTGTGTAATGTAAAATACAAGTTATAGACATTCCTATTAAAAAGGAGAAATGATGAAAGGGGATCAAAAAGACTTACTGGTCCCAAGCCTATTTAGAAGTGCAAGAAGGCAATTTTCACTGGGTTTTAAGACTGGGGAATAATTCTGTGGCTATTGGCTCTACCATCTGGAGTCAAAGCTCTGACTTTAAGTCTTTCTCCATTTTTTTGAAAGGGTTGCATGTTTGTAGTTGAGTACATCTATCAACCTTTCTCTTGCTTTTATAATTTTTGGAATCTGACAGCTTTCTTTCATTTTGTACTGTTTTGTCTCTTAGTTCAAGCTGATAGTGTTCCTGTTGATACAATATTCTTAGGAACCTTGTGTGCCTCCCATGTATGTCACAGGGATTCACTCCGTTAGACAAGAGGTTCCTCCACAGGAGTTTTAAAATTAATCCCATCTCTCTTACTTCTTTTGAGATATCTGGACTACTTGCCAAATATTTCAAAAGCATCCTGCATGTGATTGAATACTGCAATTTTTATCCTTTCAGGGTACTAGCAAAAGACTGTTGAGTCACACCTTTGGCTTACTATTCTAGAGCACTCTTCCCTAATAGTGAATCTCCTAATTTTGCATCTTTTGAAATCAAGATAAGATGATAATATTCCAAATCATCAAGAAGTAGTTTCATTTGGCTAAACAGTTCCTTTCCTTTCTCATTTTTTTTTTTTTTTTGCATTTTACTAAAAGCAGCAATTAGAAACTAGGCACACCTTCAATATTTTGCTTGAAAATATTCTCAGTAAATAATCATGCATTGCTTGTAAGTTCTATTTCCATATAACTATAGGGAATAATACATCTAAGCTTCCTTCCACTATATAGCAACAATCTCGCTTCTTTCAGTTTCAGTAATGTTTCATTTCAGAAATGTCTCATTTCCTTCTGAGCTCTTGCCAGAAGCACACTTATTTCTATCAACATCCATATTTCTATCATCAGTTTATTTCAGAGAACTTAGGCATTTGCTAAGGTAATGTAAGTTTTCTTTACCATGCTACTCACTTCCTTCTGAGTCCTCACCAGCAGCTCTTTTAACATTCATATTTCTATTAACAGCCAGTTCAAAGACATCAAGGCTCATTCTATCATGTTCCTTTAAATTCCTCTAGACTCTATCCATTACCTAATTCTAAAGTCACTTTTACATTTTCGGCATTTTTTTACAGCAGCTCCCTACTTCCACATATAAAGAATCTCTTAATTTTCTGTTTTGGGGAGCTAAATTCAAGGAATCAGTAGAGCTAGTTCCTTTTGGATGCTCCAGGGAAATTTTTTACCCTGCCTTTCTATCTTCTAGCATTTGCTGGCATTCTTGAGTTTGGGTGTGTATGCCATATGCAGAGTGCATAGAGCAGCAAAGATTGCTATCCACACATACTCAAGAGATCATTTTAAGTAGATAGTATACACCAAATCCTGGACCTGATAGCAAAAAAGAAAAGAAAATAGCCACTGTAACATAAAGTTTATCATTATTTTCATAATATATCTTAAATGAGTAGGTGGTTTCTAGGTTAAAAAAAAAAGCAATGCATGTGATTTCATATTTAAAACAGTTTAGTATTGTGCTAAGATGCAGAGATGTCACTTTGCTGACAAAGGTCTGTATAGTCAAAACTGTAGTTTTTCCATTAGTCATGTATGAATGTGAGAATTGGACATAAAGAAAGCTGAGCACTGGCGAATTGATGCTTTCAAATTGTGGTGCTGGAGAAGACTCTTGAGAATCCCTTGGACTGCAAAGAGATCAAACCAGTCAATCCTAAAGGAAATCAAACCTGAATATTCATTGAAAGAACTGATGCTGAAGCTACAGTACTTTGGCCACATGATGCATAGAGCCGACTTATTGGGAAAGACCCTGATGCTGGGACAGATTGAAGACAAAAGGATAAGGGGGCGGCAGAGGATGAGATGGTTAGACAGCATCATCAAATCAATGGACATGAGTTTGAGCAAACTCTGGGAGATAGTGGAGAACAAAGGAACCTGGCATGCTGCAGTGCATGGGGTTGCAAAGAGTCAGACATGACTTAGTGAATGAACAACAAAAGATTCCAACAAGCAGTTCTTCTGTTATGTATCCCATTAAATATATTTTCCAGTGAACTAAGTTGTATAAGAAAATGCTCCCATCCTCCAAATCACAAGACAAGTTGTATTCAGTTATGCTCACCGTTTTGAAAGGACACATATATCTGAAAGTTTCCTAATCATTGTCTTTCTCTAAATCCTACATTGAGCCTGGTTGTGTGAGAATTGAAGGTAATTGTATCATTTATTCATCAGAGATTTGATTTATGAAAATTAGCAGAGGTTTACCAATATACTACTACTATATCCATGGAGTATTCTTTCCTCATATTTGATTTATTTTCTTAATGTTAGGTCAGTTGTTACTATTACATCAACAGAGCAGTTATAAGGCCAGTTGCCTAGTGGTGTCCTAGAAATCCTTTTTTCCCACCTACTTTGGATTTTCCTGACATCCTCCTCTCTGGTTTTTCTAATACTGTTCTTCTTACAAATAAAATACTGCTTACAAGCAGTGCTAGCTGATAAAACTTGGGCTAAAAAGATGGCAGATATAGTTGCTTTTTGACTCTCCTCTCAACCCAATCCTTCTCCATTCTAGTTTATTGCCATCTCCATTTTTTTTTTTTTTTTTTGCAGGAAATTATATCCCCAAAGTTGAAGGAGCACCCATTTCTATCAAGATACCAAATTGAATACACACGTACTTTTATCCCCTTTACTTCTCTCTGATTTTTGCTTCTATCTACTTTTGCTTTTGAATTCTTTCTGCCTCTAAACCTGAAAAGAAGTAACTAGGTTACAGAGCAGACATTGAAAGCAACAAAGACAGAGATGTCAAAGAGACGTAGTTAATCCTGCACACAGCCTGACTGCGTAGAGGACATTTCTCATTGTATATCTGAAAATTGGATATATCTGTGTTTATTAGAACTCTTCTTTTCCCAAATTCTTTTGAACTGAAGAAGAGTAGGAAGCTTAAAAATAGTAGGATTTGAAAGATCATTTAATTTAATCCTCTACTTTTGTAGACAAAGAAATCCAGAGGAATTCAGGGACTTGCTGAAGACAGTGTCAGGATTGGAATTTGAGCTTAATGACTCAATTGAGTATTATTTCTGCCACACTTTACATCCTCAATCAAGTTAGGAACAAAATAAACTTTGTTCCAATGCTTTACCTTGCTATCTTAAATGATTTTGTTCCTAAATCTTTCCTTCAGGAAATCCAAATGTTACATATATCAAAATTACTTAGTTACATATCTTAATACTCTAATAAAAGATACATAAAGTAACAGGATATAATTAAGGAAATATTAAATGGTAAAATATTTAATTATTCTAGTTTTTCTTCTATATGAATTGGAAAACTCTAGGATTGATTTGTTAGCCAGGTCTCAAGACTATATTACATTCTGTAAGAACCTATTGATTCTGTACTTTTTTAAAATTTACCAAGAAAATCACAATAAATGTATATATTATTATTAAGTTTACCCCTGCCTTAGATGACTTTGAATTTTCAGCAAAAGGCAGCGCATTATATTCTTACAGTTAAACTCCAGTATGTAAATACTTGAGTAAAAAGTACATTAAACAAAAGTACGATCCCAGTCTTCCCAAACAACCAGATTACAATTTTAATTTATTTAATAAATATTTAATTACTGCAAATATTTATTTCATAAAAAATTAGTTCAGTTGATAACACCATAGATTCAATTGAATTCTTAACACTACCAAGAAATCTTACAACTTTTCTTTATTGAGTTCTCAGTCTCATTCTCTGTATATACTGTTTTATAACTTTCCTCTCACCCTCAAATTGCAGATTGTCACTTCTGGTCCCTCTATTTTTATATATGTCTCTCATACTTCTAATTAATCATAATCTTAACATGAAAGTCTTTTTTCAGAATGTGTACTCATCCTTGTCCTGTCTATCCATCTTATGTTACAGTGGGAAGAATATCAGTGGCTGTAATTTTACATTGAGTTCTTAATATGCTCTCAATCTCTTCTTTATCCTCTTTATTTCCTTGACTTTTCAGTGTGTATTGCAAGACAAGTCATTCCATTAATCTACACATATTCTATATTTTTCCATTTAAAATACAGTAAAGGAAGCAATTTCTTTCTTGCCCTCACAAGTTCTTCAGTACCCCCTAATGTCTCCATCTCTTTCATAATCAAGCTTGCAATTTTTTTGCTATGACATCACCTCTACCTGATTCAGATTCACAACTCCTAAAGTTTATAATGAAATATCTCAAAACTTGAAAAACACACCAATATAACCTGTAGCCATGTATCATCTACCCTCAGACTTAATTAGTTTCTTGGCTATATTTGCTTTGGATCATTTTTTCAAAGAATTATATTATGGATATAATTAAATCAACCCTCATTTAATCTCCATTGCTTCATTTTCCAAAGGTTGACTGTTATATTGAAGTAGGTATATACCATTTCCACTCTAACTTCTATAATTTATAATATTTATATATATTTATAAATTACACAAGGTATGTATATATTTTATAACTACACAAATCATCCAAGTATTAATATACTTTTTGTATCTTATATTAACACATGGAGATCTAATTCATTTATGTTACCCTTAATATAGTGTTTTGCAGCATCAAAAATATTTATTTAGTTTCTGGTCTTACATTTAGATCTTTAATCCATTTTGAGTTTATTTTTGTGTATGGTGTTAGAAAGTGTTCTAGTTTCATTCTTTTACAAGTGGTTGACCAGAGTTCCCAGCACCACTTGTTAAAGAGATTGTCTTTAATCCATTGTATATTCTTGCCTCCTTTGTCAAAGATAAGGTGTCCATATGTGCGTGGATTTATCTCTGGGCTTTCTATTTTGTTCCATTGATCTATATTTCTGTCTTTGTGCCAGTACCATACTGTCTTGATAACTGTGGCTTTGTAGTAGAGCCTGAAGTCAGGTAGGTTGATTCCTCCACTTCCATTCTTCTTTCTCAAGATCGCTTTGGCTCTTTGAGGTTTTTTGTATTTCCATACAAATTGGGAAATTATTTGTTCTAGCTCTGTGAAGAATACTGTTGGTAGCTTGATAGGGATTGCATTGAATCTATAAATTGCTTTGGGTAGTATACTCATTTTCATTACATTGATTCTTCCAATCCATGAACATGGTATATTTCTCCATCTATTAGTGTCCTCTTTGATTTCTTTCACCAGTGTTTTATAGTTTTCTATATATAGGTCTTTAGTTTCTTTAGGTAGATATATTCCTAAGTATTTTATTCTTTTCATTGCAATGGTGAATGGAATTGTTTTCTTAATTTCTCTTTCTGTTTTCTCATTATTGGTGTATAGGAATGCAAGGGATTTCTGGGTGTTGATTTTATATCCTGCAACTTTACTATAGTCATTGATTAGTTCTAGTAGTTTTCTGGTGGAGTCTTTAGGGTTTTCTATGTAGAGGATCATGTCATCTGCAAATAGTGAGAGTTTTACTTCTTCTTTTCCAATTTGGATTCCTTTTATTTATTTTTCTGCTCTGATTGCTGTGGCCAAAACTTCCAAAACTATGTTGAATAGTAATGGTGAAAGTGGGCACCTAGAGGAGAACATAGGCAAAACACTCTCCGACATACATCACAGCAGGATCCTCTATGATCCACCTCCCAGAATATTGGAAACAAAAGCAAAAATAAACAAATGGGACCTAATTAAACTTAAAAGCTTCTGCACATCAAAGGAAACTATTAGCAAGGTGAAAAGGCAGCCTTCAGAATGGGAGAAAATAATAGCAAATGAAGCAACTGACAACTAATCTCAAAAATATACAAGCAACTCCTACAGCTCAACTCCAGAAAAATAAATGACCCCATCAAAAAATGGGCCAAAGAACTAAATAGACATTTCTCCAAAGAAGACATACAGATGGCTAACAAACACATGAAAAGATGCTCAACATCACTCATTATCAGAGAAATGCAAATCAAAACCACCACGAGGTACCATTTCACACCAGTCAGAATGGCTGTGATCCAAAAGTCTACAAGCAATAAATGCTGGAGAGGGTGCGGAGAAAAAGGAACCCTTTTACACTGTTGGTGGGAATGCAAACTAGTACAGCCATTATGGAGAACAGTGTGCAGAGTCCTTAAAAAACTGAAAATAGAACTGCCGTATGATACAGCAATCCCACTGCTGGGCACACACACTGAGGAAACCAGAAGGGAAAGAGACACGTGTACCCCAATGTTCATTGCAGCACTGTTTATAATAGCCAGAACATGGAAGCAACCTAGATGCCCATCAGCAGATGAATGGATAAGAAAGCAGTGGTACATATACACAATGGAGTATTACTCAGCCATTAAAAAGAACACATTTGAATCAGTTCTAATGAGGTGGATGAAACTGGAGCCTATTATACAGAGTGAAGTAAGCCAGAAAGAAAAACACCAATACAGTATACTAACGCATATATATGGAATTTAGAAAGATGGTAACAATAACCCTGTGTACGAGACAGCAAAAGAGACACTGATGTATAGAACAGTCTTATGGACTCTGTGGGAGAGGGAGAGGGTGGGAAGATTTGGGAGAATAGCATTGAAACATGTGTAATATCATGTATGAAACGAGTTGCCAGTCCAGGTTCAATGCACGATACTGGATGCTTGGGGCTGGTGCACTGGGACGACCCACAGGGATGGTGTGGGGAGGGAGGAGGGAGGAGGGTTGAGGATGGGGAGCACATGTATACCTGTGGCAGATTCGTTTTGATGTTTGGCAAAACTAATACAGTGTTTCAGGTTAAAAATAAAATAAAATTTAAAAAAATATATTTATTTACCAATTCTCAAATTGACGAGCATTCAGGTTGTCTAGTTTTTAACTCTATGTAATCATGTAATACACTCATACAATAATTATTCCTATCTATATGTCTTTGCTTGCATGAAATTGTTCCTTTAGAAGAGTATTGATAGTTAAGGGTACAATATCGTCAACTTAATAGCGGTTGTGTGATGGAACAGATTTATATTTCTACCAGCAATACATGGATGTTCCCTTTGTCTCCACATTCTTACAAACACTTGTTTTAATCAGACTTTGAGTTTTTTTTTGCTTATTGAAGGGGATACAATTGTCCTTGTCTTTGTTATTTATTAGTGCATGGCAAATTTCCGCAAAAGGCAATGGCTTAAAACAGTAAAGATTAGTATCTGATGATTTCTGTGAATCATGAATGCAAACTTGTCTGAGCATCTCTGCCTCAAGTTCTTTCACAGGTGACAACTGAGTATTAGTGAGGATTGTGTTTTTATATGAAGGCTTCACTGGGCAAGATTGACTTTCTAACCTTACTCAAATGTCTGTTAGCAGAATTCAGTTCTTTATATGCTGTTATACCGAGGATTGGGCACAATGGTCTGTCTTCATCGGATGTTGGATAGAGACCACCCTCAGTTTTTAACATGTGCCTTTAGATAGGCCAGCCGACAATATGGAAACTAGTTTCACTCAAAGCAAGCAGGAGATTTAGAGAACATAAGCATGAGGGAAATCTATCTTTTTGTAACTTGCTCAGAAATAGACATCTCATCCCTTTTGCATGTTTTAAAAATTAGGAGCAAGTACCTAGGTCCAAATCACACTTAAGGGGAGAGGATTAGACAAGGGCGTGAGCACCAGGAAGCAACAAACGTCCTTGAAGGTCATCTTAGAGCCTGCCTATCACAGTATTTCATGTTGCAATTTTCCTGAATATTAGTTGGATACTTTTTCATATGTTTTTGGACATTGTTTTCTATTTTATGAACTGTTTCTATTTTTTCTTATTTTTCAATCTAGTTATATGTTTGCTTTTATCTTAATATGTAGATATTATGTGTACATTCTGAATACTCATTTTGGTGAAGCTCACGAACTGGAACCCATTTACTCTTCAGCCTGCTTTAATTTGATATCCTTTCCCACCCATTTCCCCAACCTCCATTACCAAAATGGCTCTTATAGGGTCATCATTGATTTTCATATTGTTAAGTTTGATAGATGCTTTTCGGCTCCCATCTTAATTGACTTGTTGGCAGCATTCAATGCAGATGAGTAGTTTCATTCATTCATCTTAAAAATAGCTTTGGAATCCCACCTTTATGTCAGGTATACTATTTGTTCTCGACTTTCATGACATTATTGTATATTAGTTTTACATCTTCCACTATGGCTGATATTTGTCAGACTCTTTTGCCAGTTTTTCTAATACTACTTGACCTCAAAGTGTTTGAATTTATTGGTATTATTCCTGACTTCTCTCCCTAGTGATCTTACTCAGCCCTATAGATTTATTTTTATCATTATGCCAACAATCCTCAAATTTATATCTTCAGAACCAGACTGCCAATCTCCTACATAACGTATTTACTTGGATTGCTCACAGCCCTCTCAAACTTAATAGGCTTAAGTCTGAAATTTTGACTATCCCTATTTCTTGGTTGCATCGTAAATTTCACTCACTTGGTGATACCAGAAAACCAGAAATTCTAATACCCCCTTGTCTCTACTACCACCTCAAATCTGTGCACCCAGACCTCGCATCTCTGCAGCTTTCAGCTTAGCCAAGCTACTTTCCTTTCTCCCCCAGGATTGGGCAGGTCTCCTACATTCATTTTGTTTATGTTATTAAACTTTGTCAACATAATATTCACAGCAGGCTTTATAATTAAAAATAATGGCATAATATCCCTGTGATAACTTTCTAGAAAATTTCTATCTTTTGCTATCAGTCTTACTTGCTATCAAGTAAGACTCTTAAGTTCTGAGTGAGAGACCTCAATGATAGACATTGCACATAGTGCTAGACTAGCTTTCTTGTCATTTTAATCCTCAGTTTCTTCTCACTCTGTTGCTTAAATCATACTGTTTCTTTTTTTTTTAATTGAAGTATAGTTGATTTACAATATTTTGTTTCAGATGTACAACCTAACAGTGCAAGAAGGCTTCCTTTTCTCTACATTCTCACTAGTACTTATTATTTTTGTTTTTTTGATGATAGCTGTTCTCATAGGTATGAGGTGATGCCTCATTGTGATTTTGATTTTCATTTCCCTGATGAGTAGTGATTTTGAGCATCTCTTCATGTTCTTTTCTTTTTCTGTCAAATTCCAAAGTACGTTTTTCAGGCACAAAATTTTAAACTTGCAGTTTTTTATGCATGAAGAAATTTTCTCTCACTTTGCCTGCCTAACTTGTACTCATTCTTCAGATTTCAGTTGAAATGTTACTTCTTTGAAAAATTCTTCCTTGCCCTCCAGCATAGATTAAATATTCTAGTGTCTATTTCATGGCATAAGTTTTTCTTTATAACCTTAGTCACAATTGTAATTTCCCAGTGATTAAACTGTTGTTTTTTATTTTTGTAATTAAAGTCAGCTTCATTCATGGGCAATGGTTATATAAAAGTTGCACATATCTAGTAGTTTCACACCTCTAGATTCTAGAATATTTCTTGTCCCAGAGTTGGCACTTAATAATATTTATTCAATGAATTGCTGGATCTACTGTTAGTTCTAGCTCCAGAGGAGCTTTTAATCACATTGGTACAAAATTAGAGAAATACAAAATTGAAATATAAAATGTGAGCCATGATCCATATACTCAGAGGGAGAGTTTCATAATCTAGCTAGCAATCCATTTCCTCATTATTAAATGAAGGCTTTAACCTAGATCTAGTCTAAGATAATTTTTACCTCTAAAACTAAAAATTCTAGCTGCTGGCTCAGGAAGAAAGAGAAATTAATGTGCTCCCAAGTAGTCAAGGAGAACTTCCTTAATAAATTTTTAATAATAAAAGCTATACAGGATGGGAGAGAAATAGATATCAACATAGGTATTCTGAGAGAGTGAGATGGATCAGCTGCCTGATGTAAAGCACTATTTTGAGTTTTAGTAGGAGATATTATCTTCATGGAGCCATTCTCTAAGGTATCTAAAAATGATGACAAAGTTTTGGAATTTGAGTAGCCACAAGACATTATGGGATACAACATATTACATTATTTTTAAAAGAATTTATATTTAATAAATGTGTATTGACTTTTTGTTATGTGCCGGGAACTTCTGAGCACCAGGGTAACAAACATGACTGAGACATGGGTCTGCCCTCTATGTACCTCAAAATAATCGGTTGACAATCTTAAAGATGAATAATACTAGATCACAAAAAAGGAGGTATAAAAAGATAAAACTAAAATATTAACTGTAATATGTTCATAAGTATTTCATAACAAAATAGTGCTGTATTGTGGAAAGATCATGTTTTATATCCATATTCGTTGAAGAAGCAAGACCACTTCTATGAATCCAGCCATTTTGCAAGATATAAGTGTAAATTTAAGATCACTTACAACTGGGTAACTTTATCTCTCACATCACCTTTTCAAGCCTGTTTCTTTATATGTAAAAAAAATCATAACAATAAAAGTATTAAAATCATAAATGTTATAAATGTTGGAAAATAGATTACCAAATGAAATCTGAGTATGCAATTATAGTGAATCAGTGAGGAAATGATCCAAAACTTAAAAACAAATATATGGACTACTGCCTCCCCATTTTGAAAAAATAGATCTCTAACTTCTGCTAAGACAAATATATATAATAAATTTAAAATAGTTAAAAGCTAATATTTGACTATTTAATCTGTATCAGGCCTTTTTAAGCTCATTATGTGTATTAACTTGTGTGATATTTGAAAAATCCCAGCAAGATACATACCATCATTAGCTCAATATTAAACACAAGGAACTGATACACTAACAGGATAAGTAATTTGCTCAGGGTAACCCAGCTCATTATGATTTGAACTGAAGGGCTCTGGAACATGAATGTGACTTTTTTTTTTCATTTTTATGTTTTTATTTGAAGTACAGTTGAATTACAATGTTGTGTTAATTACTGTTGTACAGCAAAGTGACTCAGTTATACATTCATTTTCATATTTTCCATTATGATTTATCACAAGATATTGAATATAGTCCCTGTGCTATATAGCTATTTTGTTGTTTATCCATTCTATATATGCCTGTTTAACCTGCTAATCCCAAACTCCCAATCCACCCCTCTACCACTACCCTCCTTGGCACTCATCAGTTTATTCCCTGCCTGTATTTCTGTTTCATAGATAGGTTCATTCATATCATATTTTAGATTCCACATATAAGGGATATCAAATGGTATTTGTCTTTCTCTTTCTGACTTACTTCACTTAGTATGATAATCTCAAATTGCAACCATGTTGCCACAAATGGCATTATTTTGTTCTTTCTTGTGGCTGAGTAGTATTCCATTGTATTTATGTACCAGATCTTCTTTATTCATTCATCTGTCAGTGGACATTTAGGTTGTTTCCGTGTTGGCTATTGTCAACATAGGGGTGCATGTGTCTCTTTGAATTATAGTTTTGTTTTGATATATGCCCACAGTGGATTGCTGGATCATCTGGTAGCTCTATTTTAAGTTTTCTGAGCAAAGTCCATGCTGTTTTCCATGGTGGCTACACCAACTTACGTTCCCATTAACAGTATGGGAGGGTTCCCTTTTCTTTACATCCTCTCCAGCATTTATTATTTGTAGGTTTTTTTTATGAGGTGGTACCTCACTGTAGTTTTGATTTGCCTTTCTCTAATAATTAATGATGTTGAGCATTTCTTCAGGTAAGACCTAAATAGACATTTAGGTCTTCTGTCCTTTTTCCAATTGAGTTTTTTCTTTTGTTGAGTTGTATGACTTGTTTATATATTTTGGAAATTAAGCCCCTGTCTGTCATATATTGTGATATTTTCTCCTATTCTGTAGGTTGTGTTTTTGTTTATGGTTTCCTTTGCTGTGCAAATGCTTGCCAAGTTTGATTTGTTTATTTTATTTTTGTTTTAATTTGTATTGCCTTGGGAGACTGACCTAAGAAAATATCAGTGCAATTTATTTACATGACTTAATACTCTGTTCTGTACCTTCTATAAACATTGAATTAAAAGTTTAAATGTTGGATTAAAGGTATAATATCAGAGACAACCTATGAAATTTGTTTTTATACCTTTGTGGATAAAAATCTCCTTAAAGCACATCAAAACCACAAATGTGATTTCAGAAAAAGTTCAAAATTATTTTACTGTGAATGATACTTAAAATGGAAGTATTTGAAGTACATAAAGTATGTATTGTGTTAATATATGAAGAGTTTCCACAAATCAATTAAAGCACAAATTTGAATAACAAAAATAGTAAAAGGGCAAAGAATAGCAATTAATAGAAAAATAAAAACAAATGGTACCAAAACATTTTCAAATGCATGCTCAAGTTCAAAAGTGAATGAAATTGCAAATCAAAACAGGGGTACAGCTGACAAATACAAAATGTTAGCAGTGGACAGTGTCATTGAGGGCACTAATGTACATTATTGGTGTGCTAATAAATAACTGCATGCTTTCAGGAGGGTGATTTCTAGTATCTAACAAAATGTTGAATGTGTATGTCCTCTGATAAAGCAAATTATTTTCTGGAAATCTGCCTAGTACAGTTTAGTGGTTAAGGAGTTTGGTTCCATAAAACACTGTGTTCCAGTTTCTTGCTGTTGACGTAAACAATGCATAATGTGAGAGTTGCCAGCTTTTTATTTGAGGCAATATGAGGACTAGAGCCTGGGAGACAGCACCTCAGATAGCTCTGAGAAACTGTTTCAAAGCAGGGAAAAGGACAGTATATATGTGATTTTGGTAAAGGGGGAGTACATGCTCTCAGGCATATATTCTTTTGGTAGAAAGCTTCTGATCTTGTGAAGCTTCTGTTGGTCACGAGAGACAATCACCATCATGAAGTATTTTAGTGCTTCTACCGATGTGAGGAGATATAAGAATCGGGCTTATAAAATCAGCTTTTGAGAGTATCTAACTATCTGAAGACCTTTCCTACAAGTTTCCCCAGAGCACAGAGTGCTTCATTTCTGGTCTCCACCCTGAGTTCCTTTCAGAGGGTATTGAAGTCAGCAGCTGCAGCAGCACATGATTTAATCCTTGTAGAAGTAAACAGTAAGCACTCATGGCAAGTGCCAATTTGTGGTTGACACTGCTATACCATTATTATACATGTGCCCTTGCAGAAATTCCTCACTTTCAGAAGCCTCACAATACTCATTTGAAAATAAGATAACAGTAGTAAAATTGCCTCACAGGGTTGTTCTGTAGATTAAATGAAATCATGCATGTAAAGCAATTATCACATTTCAGGAGTTAATAAATGTTAAATATTATTATTATTATAGATTATGTGTCAAGTGTGAAGATATAACTTTATGAAAATGTTTATTATATTATAAAGTAATAATTTCTATTAATAGTTTTGAATGTACTCTTGGAATCATTGCAATTATCTTTGTAAAATCATGGAGAATAAATTGATCTTCAGAAGACAGGATACAGTTAAATGTTGATCTGAGTAAAGTAATATATAATAGCTGCAGATTCAGAAAATTTGTAGCACTTGATGGGCAAAACCTTAAAATAGTTAAGTAGATAGATTTAATTAAAAAATAAAATAATGTAGTTAATACTAGAAATAAACATAAATTTATATGTTTATAAATTTATACTTTCTCTCTACATGATGGAAGTGTAGGGTTGGCACTTTAAAATATTTTCTGATTTTATTTCAGGAAAACATGACATTTCCCCCATTGTGGGTAATACTGTGAAATATGACTGGGTAGTAGAGTGTGGTAGAGACTTGGATATGTTACTATCAATAAAGAGGGTGGAATTTAAACACTCGATGGTTAGATGTTAACCTGAGTGAGATGTGTCCAGTGGCCTGATGAATGCTTCTGCCAATGGGTGCATCCAGGTTAACATTTTTATCAGAGTTAGTTATCAGAGATGCAGTTCCTAAATTTGCAGACCTCAGAAGTACATAGGTTGAACTGTGTAGATGATGTAATTAAGATTCGAAGTGACTTAAGGAAAATCTAAGGCACTATGTTAGAATCAACACGTTTCTATTTAACAAAAAGAAACATAAATTAAAGTTCAAAATATCAGTTGCACAATTACAGCAGTTTATATGACAATTAATATGTGTATATGTGTGTGTGTATATATATATAAATTATGGTCCACAAATATTGATGGAAATGTTAAAAAATACTCTCACATTGTTTTGCCAGCTTGCCATTTTTTAAGCGTTGGGGTTATTGTATCCCATTTTGGGCACCACATTTTAAAAGAAACATCAACATATTGAAATAAGTCCAGAGCTCACATGAAAATGTTACATATTTAAGAGTTGAAGGAACTAGGAATGTTTTTCCTGGTGAAAGGAAATAGATGAGAGACGTGAAAGGCCTGTTTAAAAATCTGAAGGGTTTTCTTACAGAATAAGGAACAGAATTAAGATACCTAGTTTAAAGCACAGCTGAAAGCTGAGGAAAGGTGAAATTCATTTTAGAACAGACTTTCTCAAATTAGGTATGTTCAACATTTCAGTAATTTTTTTGTTTGTTTGTTTTTTAGGTAGTAAAATTCTCATAATTGGAAGCATTTAAGTAGACAGTAGGAAGACTACCTTTAGGATTGTGAAAGAGGCTTTGTTTATAAGAAGAAGATGGATTAAAATATTTCTAAGATTTATTTTTATAAAAGGAACATGGTAAAGTGAAAAGAATACTAGTTTTGAAGGCAGAAAACTTCCAGGTCAAACTTACTCTATCATCACCCAAGTTTTAAGGGAATTTAACTTACAGAAATGTGCATAATTGTTTTTAGGGTAGGAGAAACTCAGTTAATGATACCCCAAAAGGGGACTTTTATCATAACTCCACAAAGCCAGTTTGCAGTAGAGTGGCATATTGGGACTACTCGCAACTCAAGTGAAAAAGGGAGTTTGAGATAGGAATCCTTCATGATGTATGTAACTTCTTCTATTGTTGTATCTCAGGTTATATTATTTATAAATCATATTCACTTCCCATCGGTTATGCCTTATTCTATAGTTCTTTAATTATATCATAGAGACAAAGTCTTTGTGGTTCAACCTACTTTCATTTCAGTTTTAGGTCCTATTTTTATGCATGTTATTCTAGTTAATACACTTGTTAGGCTTTTCTCTATAGAATACTTTGCTGACCTCTGTGATTCAGGAAAAATAGAATTGATATACTTAACTCTCTATATTTTTACAAACCAAATTGCCTGAATCTTGGTAGAGAAAACTTTTCATGAGACCGAGACTTTAGTATTTCAGTACTTCAAGCACAAATAATTTTTTTTTTTTTCTGTTTGATTTCATAAGCTTTTCCAGGAAAGAGCTCAGTGGACTAGAAATAACATTATGGAACAGGCAACATTTGAACCCTAAGTGCCTCCAAGCATCTCATGATGACCTCCCTTCCCTTTGTGGACACTCTGTCCACAAACCTTTGGTATCATCATGCTCTCCCACTGTGTCAGAAGTGTGCCTGAGTGGTTATAGTGATGAGTGAGATTTTTTTTTTTTCCCCAAGTGAAGCTGTCTCTTCCTTCAAAGAAAGCTTATTTACTATATCTAGTTTTACATGGTAGAGGCTTCTTCAGACACTGAAACACATGGAGTCTTGAAAATTGAGAGTTGATAATATATTCTTAATATTTGTTGAAAGCCCTTTTGTCACCTTCCAGACAAGATTAGGTTCAATATCCTGCCGCCCTATGCTTTTATTTTTTTAACACTTAGTTACAACTAGATTTCATTAGCTGTTTATCAGTATAATTTTTATTATACTGATAAGCACTCACCTCTGAAAAGAATGAGTGTTCCATGGAGGCAGACACTGTGTCTATCTGGTTCAATGCTACACTTCCAAACTGCATCCAGTGCCTGGAACACAAGAGATACAGGAAATTCTTGATTATTTACAGAATAAACAGAATTTTGTTTGTGAAAAACAAATTGTTGGTTGGCTGAGAAAGGACTTGAATATTTAATAATAACATTCACTCGTGTATATGTATACATATATATATATAATATACTATATATAATATATATAATATTACCTTTTATATATATTGGGCTTCCCAGGTGGCACTAGTAATAAAGAATCTGTCTTCCAACTCAGGAAACATTAGAGACATGGAGCCTGGTGGGATACAGTCCACAGGGTTGCAGAGTCATGCATGACTAAAATGACTTGGCATGCACAAATTATATATATATTGCCTATTTTATGCCAGCTAATATGCTAGATATTAGGAATACAAAATTACGTCTTTGTTTTCATCTACTCTGAATGATGGCTTAATATCCAGTTTTATATCAGAAAAAAAAAAAATCCTAGAAGAGCTCTGCGGTGTTTTGATGTGAATTAGTTTTTAATTATGTAACACCTAGAAATGTCTTATTCTTTCTCTACCCACCACACTTTCAGCCCCTTCCCTATCTGCATGTTTAACTGCTGACAGGTATAAATAAATCCTAGCAGGCTTGCCTTGAATAAGACTTACTTGAGGCTTTATTTCACTGTTCTTCAGTGGGATCCCTTTGACACCACTCTGTAGGATTTTGCCTGAGAGTCATTCTTGCTTGACCTGCTTCCCTTCCTCACTCAGCCTCCTCCTCTTCCTTATTAGTCTCCCAAAGGAGCATTTCCTCAATCTAATACTTGGACATAAATCTGAATCTTGTGATCAGCTCCTGCTGAACCTGAAGAATTTTTTCCCTCCTTGCAATAGTTTGATTGTCTTATACTCAATTCTTCTCAATGGTAATTATGAACAAAATCATTACCTCTCAAGGGTTATTTTAATTCAAGAACTAGATGTTTCTTCAAAATCCTTACCATATTAATTGTTGTATAATCCTTTCATATCCTGAGTATTTCTAGATAACACTAGTCTTTGCAAAATTAGCAGAAAAGAATCTATCAAAATTCATCTCAGATGAAGAGGTCTCAATCATTACTGGGAACAAAGGCTCAACTAACCACTGCACAGGATAACATTGCACATTGGTTTTTAATCTAAGTGAAATATCTTTTAAGAGTCCAGTTCTGAATATGTTTGAACAGTGATGATGTTGAAGTATGAGATTATAACATTCTATATAGTCCCAGCAATAGTTTGAAGCAGAGTCCTACAAGTATGTGAATTTATGACATAAGAAGTGACTCACTGGGACACAATTGAGAAATTTTACACCTAATTTCATTTCAGAACTAAATGCCAAAATTCCAAGGTAAGAGATTAATTTTGTATTTCAGTATGCAGGCAAGGTGTACTTTAATTAGAAGAAAATATTTATTGTTTCCATGTGTCTACAGAAGGCTTTGCTTTTTAACCAGGGAAGTCCTCCTCTTCATTCATAATGTAAAAGGCATATTAGTTTATCACACTGTTAGAAGAGATATTTAAAGGGCTACTTCTAATCTATCATCTCTGGCCCCTCCTAGTCACCTCACTCTTCTCTCTGCCCCCAGCCTAGGTCAAATGAAAATAATCTGAAGCCTTTAGCGTATAAAGTTTTAGAAAATTCTTTCTGTTATCCACCTACCTAATGTTTTGCTTTATAGGGGACTTGTGTACATATTAAAAATCAAGTGTTTTGTTTTTTCACAAAAAATCTTCTGATCATTTATTTATTGATTCAATAACAAATATTCTGTGAATACCTACTATGTTCCTTGGACTGTGTTAGGTAGTGGGCTAAAGTGATGAATTAGATACAGTATCTGTTCTCAAGGAGCTCAGTTTTTTAAATTTATTTTTTAATTGACGGATAATTGCTTTAGAATATTGTGTTTGTTTCTGCCATACATCAACATGAATTAGCCATAGTCATAGGTGAATTCATCATATGTCCCCTCCCTCCCCATCCCTCCCACCTCCCACCCCTCCAGGTTGTTGTGGAACCCTGGTTTAAGTTCTCTGAGTCATACAGTAAAATCCCATTGGCTATTTATTTTACATATAGAAGTATATATGTTTCCATGCTACTCTCAAGGAGCTCAAGTTTGAATGAAGAGGCTAACAGGTCTAAATGCAAAACCAAGATTAAAGCAGGAAGAATGAAGATGTATGCAGACCACAGATTTTTTTAAATGTATCCATTAAAAGCCGATATATTGAGCTTTTTAAACTTTGCTTATTAATGTTAATAAAAGAATTGCAATGAAAACATTGCACTTTTTATAGCCCCAGATAAAAGTGTAGGAAATATATTATGGAAATAGCACTCCTGGAACAATTTCCCCTCTTTCATCTGGAAATTAGATCTCAGTCCTTATTGTGAAGTCTAGCCTGATTGTCACTGTAAAAATGGGTAATTACAATAAAATGCAGCATATATCACAGTGGCAGGAGGATTAGAGGGCACTGAAGACTAAAAGATGGCAAAGCAATTTCTCTGCCTAGGGGCTGGCTTCCTAGGGGAGGGACTTGATCTGGGACTTGTTCAAGCCCTCTGCCTCTGGGGGCTTGATTCAGGGTGTGCATGTAACATCGTCTTAAGTTAGAAGATGGAGGAAGGATATTTCAACAGTAATGGAGGGTACAAAGAAAGAAGGGAAAGAAAGGATGTCTATATTCAGAAATGCTGAAGCATCAAAGGCTGGAGTTTCAGAATGTGGCTAAGTGACCCATTCTGTAAGTGACATGAACTTTTCTGTCTGATTTATTGGAAATGGGAGCCATGCTTCATAGCCATTATTTCAACCACATTCTGTGCTAGGTGGTTAATATACATCATCTCTAATACCATAAGCACTTTAATATATTTTTTGTTTCCATCTTAATTTATATAAGGCAATGAAACACAGAGGGGTTATTTTCATCCATCCAGTGTCCCTTCATTCAGCAGATACTTGCTGGATGACTCTTATGTGCAGGTGCTACATGCTGGTGCAAAAGGAGTGAAAAGACCAAGGGTATTTTCTATCATCATAGTGCTTATACTCTAGAGCAATAGACCCTTATATTAGAAAAGCAATTCACTAATGTGTGATACGTGTGAAGAGGTAGAGATGACTACAGGTAGAAAAAGAAGGATCCAGAAGGAGGTAAAACTAAGTAAGGTTGAACACATTTATCAGGTGGAAAGCCTGTTCTTTTTGTAGTTCTGTGCCACCTCAAATCCCACAGGCATGTTTTTACAAATAGGGGAGGGGGGACCTTTCCTTTGGAGGCCCAGGAGCATCTTTAGGTGGTTCAGAAAAATATGTATTTTTCTAATAAGTATGTATTCAGTTTACAAACTTTTTGTCAAGTGATTTTTCTCCCCATTTATGGCAACGATATAGCATTTCTTTAAAAGTACATATATTTGAGCAAATATAGTGATCTGATTTTAAAAAGCATAGCAAATAATAATACATGTATGTGTATGGATGTAACAGAATTAATTGATATATAAAAATTTTGTAGTTGTGCCAGTTCTGCAGATGCTTTAGTTTGTTCTCATTCTGATTTTTGCTTGTTGCTGATTCTTAAAATGGGTCCTCTAGTATTGACCCACTAAGCATTTGGTAAGTACAGTATGGTAGTTCATTAAAATGTAAATTAGGTTAAGTGCTTAGGAAACATACAGAGGAATATGTAAATAATGAAGAACAATGAGAAGCAGGCTCTTTCCCTCAGGAACTTTGCTTCTCTAATAGTTTGAACCTTATCCATAGTCATGAATCTGGCTAGAAAACACTCTCAGTAAAAAATCTGGAAATAAAGCAAATGAGCTGAGGGCAGCAGTGTGAGACTTCAAATGACATCAAAGGATGAGAAAGCCATCAGGGAATGCTATTGTATTTAATGAAGGAACTGTACTAGGGTTAAATGGTTTTGGTATTTTTCCCTAATTGGATCATCTGGCACATTTATGTGTTCCTCCTAGAGTTTGTCTTCTGGAGATGTACAAGTCAAGGCTAGATCTGTTTAAGAGATAGAAAACTGACTATGGCTAGTCTAAGCAAAAGAATAGTTTTTCCCATTCATTTGACAAAAAACATCTCTATGAAGGTCTTATTGGGCCACACACTCATATCTGGACTATCTCCTGAGACTAGGAATTGTTTTGTCTTAGCATGTATCACCTATGGAATGGGCAGGTAGAAAGGCAATATAGAAGGCTATGGAGGAGTTGTATTGGCAGATTAGAAGTTATTGTGAGAACACAATATGTAAAGTAACTGCAAAGGATGGAACAGCAGGGAAATCATAGAATTTGCCACCATGAGATAAAACTTTTAATTTTTTGGACTTGTGTTATAGACAAATCCCCATCCTTCTCCTCACCTTGGTCTTGCCAAGTAATTCAGGATAACATTGTGTCCAACAAGGAGCTGTCCCAGGCTGCAGCCTGCTGCTGCTTCCCACAGCAGCATATGTCAACAAATATCCCTTTAAGATGACTGGGTCTTTCTTTCTGTGTAGTCCTTACAAGGAAACCAGCCTAGATTTTTCATATTATGGCTGGATTCTAAGAGGCAAGCTCCAATGCACATTGATTTATCAGTTTTTATATCACATATGCTGCTGGCACAAGGACTAAAACAGACTACATGCCAAGCTCAGAATCAGTATAGGCAGAGACTCCACTAAAGTGACAGTCCCAGGAAGCATGATTCACTGGGAGCCAACCAGTGTCAGTCTGCTCAACCTGGTTAACATACTCAAAGCTTTTTCCAGTCTGGCCTCAGATGTGTGCATGAATGTGTGCTAAGTCATTCAGTCATGTCCAACTCTGTGACCCCATGGACTGTAGCCCACCAGCCTCCTCTGTCCATAGGATTCTCCAAGTAAGAATACTGGAGTGGATTGCCATGCCCTCCTCTAGGAGATCTTACCAACCCAAGGACTGAACCCACGTCCCTTAAGTCTCCTGCATTGGCAGGTGTGTTCTTTACCCCTGGTACCACATGGGAAGTCCCTGGCCTCAGATAAATAGTCTTCAATTTCACTTATGCTTCATCCCACCAGGCATCCCTATCTAAGGAGCTATGGACTCTTATTTGAGCAAAATTCCTGAATATGTCTTGCATTTTCTTAGATTTATGCCTTTCCTCATTCTTTATTTAAATTTTTTCCCCTTTCTTGCTTTGTTCCCACAAGTCATGCTTGCCAATCATAAAAATTCTTGAAAATAACACTTCAAATGATCCCTCCTCTCTGAGGCCTTCTCTGGCTCTCCATGTAGACTTGATTCTCCCCCTTTACCAACATGTAACCACTCACAGCTAGCAGGGAAGTTTTCACCTTAAGGCACCAGTTTTTATACTTGTGAAAAAAATTCAAGGTAGTAACTTTGTCTTGATCAAAACTGTATATGTTCAAAACCTAAAAGGATATCATCTGTTTTAAGAGACCTTGAACTCCAGCAGTGATCACAACCTGAAAGTCCAGTAGCAACCTGGTACTGATAATCTCTAAAACAATATAAGAAAAAATCCAATTTCTCTTGCACAGTAATTCCTAATTACGTAGAATTTTTTTAAAGACTGTATAATGCATGGTGGTGTCAGAAGGTAAAATTGAGCTTTATTTCAAATTGCAGGAAACGGAGATGAATCCAAATGCTTTGCACATAAAATGGGATGGGATTATGAGCTTATTCAAGCTGGGAGAGGTTTTATCTGTGATAATGCCTTAGTGCTGAGAAAAATAGAGATGGTTTTTTGTTAAGTAGGATGGACATTGAGAAAGCATGGTTTTTATAAGCATGAAGTGGTTCTTTTTATATTAAGTATGAACAGATAGTTTCAACTCTGCAAGTATTATTAAGCACTTTCTGTTAAATGTGTGGCAATGAGGCAGTGCAGGGGGGCGGGGGGGGGGGGAGGCGGGGTGGCGGGGCGGGGATGTACTTATATGCTCACAAACATACACAAATCTAAAGGTATTTCTGTATCCTGAAGAAGTTTATTAGGGAGAGAAATGCTATAAACATAACAGACATAACATAAGACAAAGATGACCAGCTACAGCTGAAGAGAGCAGGAAGTTCTGAGAATAACAGGAGGAAATTCCAGAGCACAATTTGTTAATGGTTATCATTCCAAACATCTTCCTTTAAGATATGAAACTTACTGTAAAGTAAGTACAAAGTTTTGACTAAACAATAACTTTAAATCTCTCACATGACCCTCTGTCACATAGAAAATAGTCTAAAGACATGTATGGCCTGGATAAAATTTTTATTAGCTTGTTAATATATAAAAACTAGAAGATTTCAGATAAAAATTTGGACTTCTGAGTTTTTGTAAAGTATCAGAAATTTGGCAACACAGGATCTACAATCCTTTACGCCATGATCAGCTTGAGCTGGATATTACCTTCTTTGTAGGCAAGGCAGGCCCATCCCAGTCCCCTTCTCCAGCACACATTGTGGGCCCTTACAAGGGCCTCGTTTTATGTTGTAGATTTAGCTCTTGCAAGCAAGGGGAGTTAGCAAGCCCAGAAATGCTTACATTCTGTTATGAAAACTAATTCATGTTGGGTTAATGATATTAACATATTCTCTATACTCTTGTAGCATTCTCAAATGTAGTTCTCTTACCAGTTAACTATTATTGTCTTCAGTGTTATAGGTTCAGATTATCAGAATTTACAGCTAGGAAGCTATTTGTTGATCTTGCTGATTCTGTCCCCCTGCCCCCACCCCCCACCCCCATGAAATGAAATGACTTCTTTAACCAGCTGTCTTGGATCTGAATTTAAAAATAGAATCACACCAAAGAAAGTAAATTAGTGTTTTTGAAAAAATATTTTTGTTTGTTGGACTGTTATAAAGCAGTTGCTAGACAAATTTGTGGATGATTGAATATTCTAGAACATTGTTTAAACTTTCTTCAGTTAATGGTTAGAATTGACATAGAAGGTAACATATGGAATATGTTAACATATAACATGTGGAATACTTATTTGAATAAAGGAGGATGCTTTGGTTAGTAAGACTATTTCAAAAAGACAATATGTTGTTACATAGAAAGTTACAATGTTTTTAATGCTACAATTTGATTAGTTGCCAACAATAACATAAGCATGTAATGCACTGATAATTTCTAAATTCAGCAAAAATACCACCACTTTTGTAGAGCCTCTGGTGATACAAAGTTGGCTTCAAACATGTCTTAAAATGTGTCCCTTGTTTCTGCTCAGATTAATTATAAATTACTAAAAAGAGAGATGTGTAATTGAAGCAACGATGACCAGCTTTTACTAACAATAGTGTGAATAACTTAGAGCCTCTTGCATTTGGTTAATTTGAATTGTAATGGATCATCATACCTATAGAATATAATTTATTTGATGGCAATTGCTATCCATAATAGGAACTTTTTATGAAAATTGGATATTTGAATTAACTACATTCCTAGCCAAGAATAAAATTTATTTGATCCATAAGACAGACTTCATCAAGAATTAAATGTTCAGTCATTAGAAAATGCTTTATGAATAAATTTTCAAAACTGAATTTATTAGACATGGCATAACTTTCTTTTGGTCATTTACTACATTCTGATTTCTAGAATGTTAGAGATAGTTTGTATTAATTACATATAATGTATGTTTCCTTTTGGTTAAGTAGATCTATCCTAATAATTTGAGCTCTTAAAGAACTTCCTTCTAAAATCAGAAATATAAAAATTTTGTTTTATAAAATATCTTTAAAATAGAAATCTTATATAAAGAATACTAGACTTTAGCATTCAGAAAACTAAGAATATGGCATCCAATCCCATCACTTCATGGGAAATAGATGGAGAAACAGGAGAAACAGTGGCTGACTTTATTTCTGTGGGCTCCAAAATCACTGCAGATGGTGACTGCAGCCTTGAAATTAAAAGATGCTTACTCCTTGGAAAGAAAGTTATGACCAACCTAGACAGCATATTAAAAAGCAGAGACATTACTTTGTCAACAAAGGTTTGTCTAGTCAAGGCTGTGGTTTTTCCAGTAATCATGTATGGATGTGAGAGTATGTATGGACTATAAAGAAAGCTGAGCACTGAAGAATTAATGCGTTTGAACTGTGGTGTTGGAGAAGACTCTTGAGAGTCCCTTGGACTGCAAGGATATCCATCCAGTCCATCCTAAAGGAGATCAGTCCTGGATGTTCATTGGAAAGACTGATGTTGAAGCTGAAACTCTAATACTTTGGCCACCTGATGTGAAGAACTGACTCATTTGAAAAGACCCTGATGCTGGGAAAGATTGAGGGCAGGAGGAGAAGGGGATGACAGAGGATGAGACGGTGGATGGCATCACCGACTCAATGAACATGAGTTTGAGTAAACTCCAGGAGTTAGTGATGGACAGGGAGGCCTGGCGTGCTGTGGTCAGTGAGGTTGCAAAGAGTCAAACATGACTGAGTGACTGAACTGAACTGAATTTGCTATTCCAAATGCAGTAGAAATACTAAATTGGCCTTATGATTTGTAATTTTTATATAAATTGGTTTTCTCCCACATTCTAGCACATTATCTTTGTGCTGCATTTATATATGTTTCTAAGTCCCCCTTATATTCCCACACCCTTGTACACATTTTAAAAAATATATTTATTTTTAATTGGCAAGTAATTGCTTTACAGTATTGTGTTGGTTTCTGCCATACATTAACATGAATCTATCATAGGTATATATATATCCTCTAACTCTCAAACCTCCCTCACACCTCCCAACCCGTCCCACCCCTCTAGGTTATCACAGAGCACCAGTTTGAGGCCCCTGCCTCATACAGCAAATGCATTTACATTATATATCTAATACTGGATCTATGAATGTGGAGCACAGTAAATACTCAAAAAGGGATTTGTCAAAATTTGATGGCTGTGTAATATATATTTTATATGCATGCATGGATTTTGTAAAGTTCTCAGATCATATAAACTTAACTCCCTTAGATTATCAATGCAATATGAACACTTTTGAAATGTCATTTAAAAGCAAACATTAATACTTAACCCTGGGACATTAAACAATTGCACTGCTTAGCATACAATTCAATTGGGTAATTACTGAGGATAAAACTATCCTTTAGTTCACAACATTTAAGTCAATAATAGATATGGAAAGAAAATGCTCTTTAAAATGTATTGTTAATTTCCAAAATCATAGCCTGATGTTCAAATTTCAGTTTTGAGATAAACGTGTTCAAACAAATAATAATTTCAGTGAGATTACAATACTTGTAGACAGTGGATCAGAGATAGAAGAAACATTTATATATAATGTTTTATGGAGGATTCCTTCATATCAGGAAATCATGTGATACTTCAATGTCTTCCAGAAGTACCTATGATAGGAAGGATGGTTGTATTTGATTGGTATTAACTATATAACATCAACATATTACAGCTAAAAATGGTTGTTTAATTTTAAAGAAGGCAACATCATGTTGTGTTGAAGAATATGGCTTCTGAAGCTAGAAGGCCTGACTTCAGCTTCTGACTCAGCTTTTTGCTAGCTGTGCAGCTTTAACAAGGCACATAACCATTCTGTGCCTCAGTTTCTATATTTACTAAATAGGTATAAAAATTATACCTAATTCATGAGTTTTCCATCATAATGAAATGACTCAATATATACAAAAGGCTTACTTACAATAGCATTTGGTCCTTAGAAAATCATGTGTTTCATTGAAAATAAGTTATCTTTGTAGTTCTATTAATATATTTTAAAAGACCCATTTCATCCTCAGAACTATACATTTGTGTGCATAATAACTTAGAAATGTATTTCCTACTAAGCAAAGTAATAGTTGAAGTCTAAGAACAAATAACAGTGTGACCTTGAACAAATCATTTAACAGTCCTGAGCTGCAATTTCTCTAACAATACATTGACATAGTTGGTCTACATGATTTCTAAAGAATCTTCCATCTAAAAAAAAAGAGGAAAAATCTGATTCTATAGATTCATTCTGCTACATCTTAATGGTAGACCAATAACAAGTAATTCATTGTGGTCTTTGATAAATAACAGATGACCCAAACTATGATAGAAATGTATTCTTGCATCCATCTTTATTTTCTTACATTGCAGTTTGAATGGACAGTCACATATCAACTGGATTAATTAGCTATAAAACTGGGCCCAGCCATGTTTTGATTTGAATAGTCATTGCAGTTTTATTAAAATCAGAAGCTTTCAGCCTAGTCTAGTAGTATCATGGAGGGCTCTATAAAATTCAAATATACATTTGTCTTAGCTATAAATACAACTCTCCTTTCTTATTATTCCACCGACATATATATATACATATATATATATGTATATATATATACACACAACATATGTATGCTTAATGGGAGTGGAAAACATTAGATCTTGTGAAAATCTGGTTTTATTTTTATCTTTTTTTTTTTTTTTGGTATAAAAAACCTGAATGTAAAGTTATCTTTAAAAATGATGGCCAAACAGAATTTAGGTGACTTCTCAAACGTTATAAATAAGTCAATTTTACTCAATATACTATAAATCGAGGCCCCTTCCCCCTCCAGTTTATTAACACACAGGGTTTGGAGTTTGAGTTATTACTGTTGGCTATTAGTAAAGCAGGCTTTAGAGCATTTCCCGTATATATTTCAAAAAACTATTCTAGGTTATCTCCAATTTAGCCTCTGTAATGATAAATTACAAAAACTACAAAACAGTAGCATTATTAGTATTGAAGGTATTCCTAATATATAACCATCTTATTTCTGTTCTTACTACTATAACACCAAGATGTTATATCATTAACATAAATTGAAGATTGAAAGAGAAGCTTGATTAAAATTTTTCTAAGATACACACTTGGCATTTCTTTGCAATTCTCTTTAAGGATAGGGGTACAGAATTGAGGTAGTACTTCTGTCTTTAAAACAGGATTGTAAAGATGTGATAAATATGTATCCTAGAGTTGTGACACCTAAAACTTTCAAATTGGGATACACTTTGGTCCAGAGCGGCACTGACAAGACCTTCCCTCTACTTAGTGAACTGAGAGAGCTAGATGCAAATTGCTCTAGTCCTGTGGTCTAAGTCAGGCCTGGGGAAAAATGCAAGTGAGTTAGAAGAGCAAGCAGATGGGAAGGGGGAGCACATGTGACAGATGGAGGAAGGTTTCTCAGGATCACCAGACCCCTCCAGCCCCTGAATCTGTTCCGCAGGCCGAGGAGCACACCTGTTTCCTGCTCCTTCCAATAAATTTCCACTTTAGCTTAAGGCAGCTTAAATAAGGTTTCAGTTACCTTGCAAACAAAGGAACCCTGGCTTAGGTCACATTTGTTGACACACTTCTCTTTTGATAGTTTAGTGATTCTCTAGCCTACCCACATTTTCAGCTTCATGTAAAACTATTTAGAGGGTCTGATTTATGTATTCTATTAAAAATACATAATTAGTTAAAAAAAAAAAACAACTTCATGTAATATTTTGGCTTATCTACCTTTTCCCCTTTGCAGTTTAAGCACTATTTCTAAATTACTGGATCCTCCCTGTCCTGCCTAAAATAATCATAAGACTTCTACTTTTATATCTAAAATAAACTACAGATTTCTATAGTTGAAAACTTCAAATTTTCAGCAGTGTTTCAAACCCCTCCAGAGAATTTTTATGTATGTACATTCCACCAGGCTTAGACTATGTTTATGAAGGTGTCACAAGGAACATTCAGCTTTCAAAAACAACTCTGTAATTCTTACACATTTAAAGAATACATGAAACCTTAGCTGTAGCAAAGATTCTTCTGAAAAAGTTTTATGGAAAGTAGCTTTAAAAGTTTTATAAACCACAAGTTCTGTAAATTTCAGTTTGGTCCTTTCTTGGATTCTCAGGCTTCATTTATTGATGGTTGACTTAAAACCTGCATCAAATACATTAGTATCTTAAGGTAACATAGCCTCAACCATCTGAGTTTGATTCACTGCCACAGAATCAAGATCGCCTAATGCCATGAAAACTCTCCCTGGCATATCTTAAACTTCATTCAAATTCACAGTGTAACCTCAGTGGCCCATTCCTTTGCAAAGCCTGTTATACTAGAATATGTAACTGGAGCTTCCACAGTTTAACTAAGGATTGATATGTCTGACTGGATCTGTAGATATTACAGGACATGCATTTACAGCATTCTGCTGATGCCAAGAGCACTCTGCCTGCATTAGGAGCAGAATTCATATTAGAAGTTGCCTCTTTCATTTCTGTGACACGTACTGATGCAATCTCTCTGGTCTGGGCTTTTTCTTGGGCCATTATAAATTGTCAATTTGGTTCTGTTTCCTATCCCTATTGGAGGGGCTTCATCATGACTCTACACATGATGATCTTGCAACATACTTGCTAATAAATCCTCTAAATTACATCATACAGTAAAATGACACAGCTCTGAAATAACAGCAGCAAGGTCCTTACCAAGCTGCGGATTCAATTGGTGAAGCTTAAGTCTCAGAACATTAACTAACAGGGCTGCGTTTGTGCGGACTTTCAGTTACCTTACAGATTTATCAAACGCCTACATTTCCGTGAGGCAAGGATATTGAGAGATCATGTAATAACCCTGTACAATTCTATTTTCATTATATAAATATAATATTAAAAACTAAAATAGAGTGACAACAGCCTTTAAAGCTCTGGCATTTTGTGTACAGTATCCCTTAGCGTATTTAGGAAGTAGAGTAAATCAACTGTAAAGGAACATATGCCAAAAGACAGCCATTCTTTTCTTGATATGTATTTGATTACAGATTAGGTAGAAGCTGTGAAGTGTTATGAAACAGTGGCAAAGTGGTGGATTGGGGGTTGGAGGGTTTGAATTCTCTCTGATCTTCTTTTCTCTTAATTTAAACCAGATATCTTAATTTAAAAGAAAAGAATTGAGCTTGATGGTTTTTAAGGTTCCTTCCATTCTAACAGCTTGTGAATAGAAAAAAGTTAATGGCTTTATGATTACCATTATCCTCCCTATGCTCTGCATGTCTTGTTTTAGTCTGGTGCCTACTCATCAGCATGACTGAGCTGCAATAGTGCTTGTCCATCAACTGCCACTAATAAGCCATCAAGGAAACAAATGTGTCTCTGTGTTTATCCATAGTCTGTCTTGAAATCCATTTATTCAATCACATACAACACAATTCTAATAAGCCATATTATCAAAACAAAGTCTAGGGCAGATAACTACTTTATCTGTTTGTATTTCTTTCATACAATTAGTGGGACTTTATTTATGTATGTATTTCTCAAAGAAATCACTTCTGAATGGATTCTATCTTTCCTGGAACCAGATTCCTCTTTTAATATGTCTCTGAAGAAATGGAATAGAATGTCTCAATGGAAACACATAAAAGAAAATACTACAAGGAGACATTAGTCAAGAGTTTATAATGTCACTATCATGCTAAATAGGGCTTAAATTAAATAGGTGGAGAGATGAGTTCTTGGGACTCATATCTGATAAAATAGAGGGAAGTTGTATGTTACGATCTGATCTACATATATTTAGTATATAATGGAAGGAGAACCTGCCCTCAAATAGAAATAGGAGCAGAAACCATTTTAATACTGTTACTTTAAACTAGTGCATAAACACTACATTTTTTTTTTTAATATCAGCTATAGCATTGATTTTAAAACAGGGAACATTTTCTTTTTGCAATAGGGTTATACATTTTAGATGCTCTAAAATATTTTAAGTGTCATTTGCTTAAAGATAGCATTTTATCGTGTCACTTTTCCATGGCATATCTATTGTGAAAATTATATAGACCTATAATACAAGGTAGGGCTTCCCAGGTGGCTCAGCAGTAAAGAATCTGCCTGCCAATAAAAAGACATGAGTTCAATCCCTGAGTTGGAAAGATCCCTTAGAGGAGAAACTGACAACCCACTCCAGTATTCTTGCCTGGGAAATCCCATGGACAGAGGAGCCTGACGGGCTGCAGCCCATGCGGTCACAAAGAGACATGACTGAGCATGCACGCACATCATGTCATAATATAAGTTAATTCTCAGTTGGATACTTTAGTTATAATAATAATAATATTTAGCAAGTATAATTTAGAACAGCCAGTTAAATTTGAATTTCAGATATATCATTTTAGTGTAAGTATCCCTCATGAAATATTTTTTATATTCTTATACTAAAAATCCATTGTTTATCTGGGATTCAAATTTTACTAGATGTTCTGTATTATATCTGGCAACTCTTTTTATGCGTAAGAGATATTTTACTTTTTCATTTTACCTTTATGTATGTATAAAAATTCTGGAAAATTACTCACTAGTTTTGACACCGTAATTACAGTAAACATACAATTGAGGACTTTGAAATGTAAGAAATTACAAGAACAAAGATACTTTGTTTTTGAGAAGGGAACTTGTTGAAAATAATGCTCTGCAAGGCTGAGCCATTTAAACTTCTCCATAGTAAAATCTAGCATGGTAATATTTGAGCAATTAATATTATGTAAAACTATATTCATTGAAACATGTGTAATATCATGTATGAAACGAGTTGCCAGTTCAGGTTCAATGAACGATACTGGATGCTTGGGGCTGGTGCACTGGGACGACCCACAGGGATGGTGTGGGGAGGAAGGAGGGAGGAGGGAGGAGGTTTCAGGATGGGGAGCACATGTATACCTGTGGCGGATTCGTTTTGATGTTTGGCAAAACTAATACAGTGTTTCAGGTTTAAAAATAAAATTGAAAAAACAAAACAAAACAAAAAACAATATTCAGTGAATGCTGAAAATGCCTAGCTCTTAAAGAATTTTCAGATTAATGATGGCAGGGATAGGCATCTTCATAACTAGAATTTGGATGAACGATATTTACATCAGACCATCTCTATACTATAGTTCAAAATAGAAAGTACTGAAAGATAATCAGAGAAATTAGAAGCTAATCAGAATAGCATAAATCTGAAAAACATTGACGGTTGTTTCTTAATGTGGTTTTGGAATGTGTTCTCTTGCGAACTGACTCACTAGATGTTTTTCTTCATTGCAGTATGCTTCCCATAACTTCAGTAGTGTTTTTGAATATGGTCGAACATCAAATGTTCTTTGAGCATTATGTTATTAATTTCTAAATTAGATGAATTGGAAGGAATAATGCAATAGAAATATGCTTTTCTTGTTCTCAACCTTGCCAATTTTCCACCCTCATCCTTTTTATGCATGGCAACCATAGTAGTGTTTGAAATACAAAAATGTTATATTTTTGTATTTCAAAATCCCACTTAAAATTCCCTCAAAGCTTTCACTTGTGTTTAGGATAAAATGCAAAGGTTTAACCTGGCTTGAATCAATTGCTCTACCTGTCTATCTAGACTCTCTGCCTGCGTATCTTCTATTCCTCACTATGCTCTACTCATACTTAGCAACTCTCTGGAGATAAGAAACTCAGCAGGAAGCAGACTAAATTGTGTCAACTTCCCCTGTATTTTTTAGGTGATTTATAGAATCTTCACTTGGAGTGAGCAGTCAGGGTTATGACCACAGGTAGTGGGACAGGGATCTAGCTAAGAATATACATGAAAATGCATCTTGCTCTAGCTTTTACCCTGACAGTGTATCTTGTGCATTGACTTTTATTCTTGAATTCAATTACTGCAATACTCAGTTCCAAAGTTTTTATGTTAAATTGGTTCTCTAATTGTCATTTTACTACTCATTTTGGTAATCTTTATCTTAGATTGTTTTTATCTCAAATTATCTGGTCAACTATCTGGCAAATGCTGTGTTAGGCAACATAGAATCTTGCTCCCATGCAGTCTTCCCTAAAACCAACTTTAAGGCTGGTCTAGGCAAGTGGTTCTCAAATAAATGCATATATTAGAAACAAATGCATCAGAAATAAATGAAAGGTATATTAAAACACAGATGGCCAGGCCCTGTCCTAGAAATTCTAATTTCATGGGTCTGGATTAGAACCTGAGGATTTGTATCTCTCACAAAATCCCAGGTGATGCTAATGTGGCTGGTAGAGGATCAGACATTGAGAACCTCATTGCTGTAAGCAAATTCAAAACTAAGAAGTAAAGTGTGAAATGGCAAGCTATGTCGTTGTGTAAAACTCATTCACCAAGTTCAATTTTCCTTCCTTATATACCTAAATCCCACTCAGAGAAATACCTAAGTAGTATTAATCCCCTCTTTACCTGAAATTGTCTCTTTAAGGCCATTTCTCCTTTCTATTTTCATAACCAGCTCGTTGAAACAGATATAAATATGTCTATATATGTTTTCTGTATTTTCATCCTTCTACCTTGTCAGTGTATTTTTAATTCTAAATGACATCCTTATGCAGTACAGGGCAAGAAAAGCAAAATAATTTCTTCTTCTGCTCCACCCTCAGCAGCCCCGTTTCAGATTACTCCCAACCACTCCCCACCATGGTCTGCCTTTCTGCTCCCCAGCTCCTATTTGTACCCAAGATAACTCTGTAAATGCAGTTCTAAATTCAGTTCGGAAGACTGTAAGTGACCTGCCATTTAAGTCATAAATTGACGTAGGAAGGTGTCCCAGTTGGATACAATCCCTTATAGAGGAATGAGTTAGAATTTTAGTCTGTCCTGGCTTCTCTATCGGAGAAGGCAATGGCACCCCTCTCCAGTACTCTTGCCTGGAAAATCCCATGGACGGAGGAGCCTGGTAGGCTGCAGTCCAGGGGGTTGCTAAGAGTCGGACATGACTGAGCGACTTCACTTTCACTTTTCACTTTCATGCATTGGAGAAGGAAATGGCAACCCACTCCAGTGTTCTTGCCTGGAGAATCCCAGGGACGGGGGAGCCTGGTAGGCTGCCGTCTATGGGGTCACACAGAGTCGGACATGACTGAAGTGACTTAGCAGGCTTCTCTATTAATTAATCACATCTGGAGCATTCATCTGCCTACAACTAAGTTCTTTTGTTGTTCCTAATTCTCTGGTGGTTTGATTTTCTTTGTCAAGGACTCAAAAAAGATTTTTTCTGAATGATTAAATGCTGTTAGCATAATTGGGTAGGGCAGAAAACAGCTACAGGAATCCAGTTCCTGCCTCAAATCAGGTGTGACCAGAATAGATCCAAAGAGACAGAGAACATTTAGGGAAAGAGTACCTGAAGGCTTTGGCAATGTTAGCTGTCTCTAAAGGTTTCTCCCCAACTCAGCTCCTACTTCCAAACCAATCTCTGTCTATCAAACCTACCTGCTCATTCCTAACATCTGGCTGAACACATGCATTCATTCTTTCACCTGACAAAAATTTATTGAACACACTCTATGTGCTTCACACTGTACTAGGGCCTTGTGATAGCAACTTAGTATGAGCTTGGACCTAAGAAGTTCCCAGAATGCAATGGGAAGCAAATATATATGCTATGATAGAACTATGAACAAGATATTAATAGTTTAGGAATACAAAGGAGAGAATAATTCAGTTTTCTTAGAAAGGGGAGGGGAGTCAGGAAAGGATTAAAGATTAATGATACTTATACTGCACCTTGACAGATAGCCTGCTTTTGGTAGAGGGGTGGGAAGGAGGGGTTATTATAAATAACACTGTAAAGTAAACAAGGTTAGAATTTTGTATTCCTTTTCCTTAATAGTTGGGCAATAGTTTGAGAATTTATGAGATTATTGGACTCAATGTCACATATTAATTAGCAGTAGAGTACCCTGGTTGCTTTGGAGAAGGCAATGGCACCCCACTCCAGTACTCTCGCCTGGAAAATCCCATGGGCGGAGGAGCCTGGTGGGCTGCAATCCATGGGGTTGCAAAGAGTCGGACACAACTGAATGACTTCACTTTCACTTTTCACTTTCATGCATTGGAGAAGGAAATGGCAACCCACTCAAGCATTCCTGCCTGGAGAATCTCAGGGACAGGGGAGCCTGATGGGCTGCTGTCTATGGGGTCGCACAGAGTCGGACACAACTGAAGTGACTTAGCAGCAGCAGCAGCAACCCTGGTTGCTTAGCAGGTAAAGAATCCACCTGCAGTACAGAAGACACAGGTTCAATCCCTGGATCAGGAAGATCCCCTGGAGAAGGAAATGGCTACTCACTTCAGTATTCTGGCCTGGAGAATTACATGGACAAAGGAGCCTGACAGGCTACTGTCCCTGGGGAGCAAAGAGTTGGACACAACTGAGCAACTAAAACTCTTCAATCAAGAACTCAGGCATTTTCATTGGAGGTCCAGTCTCTTTATACCATTTCTAGTTAGATGTTTCCTCTCAGCACAAAACTCAAGATGATCCTGGTTAATTTAGAACTTGCTGGCTGCACAGTTTTTTCCTGAATTTATGATTAATCTCTCTAAAAAATCTTCATAGTGAAACATTACATAAGAGATATCTAAGGACAGTCTGCCAGAATTTCACACATATATGTATATAGCCATTTATTATTTATTTAATTTAAAATTTATATTTCATGTAGGGGAAAAACTATATTTTTCCCTTTGCTACTTAAACCTGCCTGTATTTATTTCCTGAGTTCTTATTTGCATATTCCAAATAATAACCTGATATTATTTTAGTATTTACATTAAAATTTTGATCACTTCATTGTGAAAAAAATCAAACTTTTTCTCTGGGCAAAAATTCTAACTTTTAAAAATGAGTAATCATTAAAGATTACCGTTAAGATAATTATCTTGCAGTTTAAAAAAATAGAACCAAGTTATTTCTGTTTTCAGACTCTCTGAACTTTTCTGGCAAATGTTGTTACCATGAATTTGCAGATTTATTTATAAGTGAACAGAATAATAACAGTAGTGTAAAGTAAGAGCTTAGAAGAAAGACACTGAGGTTCATAGAGTTCATGCTATATTAGCATAAATGACAAAACATGCCTATTCTAAGTCATAATTATAAAGCTTTGTAAAAATCTAAGGTTTACAAATAAATTTACTAGGGAAACACTACTTGCTCATAGGGACTGTGGAAACAACTTCCCAAAGTTCAGTGACTTATAAGGATTCTTCTGGTGTGACATGCTTTATATCTACCTTATCAATTCAGTTGAGTCGCTCAGTCGTGTCTGACGCTTTGCGACCCCATGAATCACAGCACGCCAGGCCTCCCTGTCCATCACCAACTCCTGGAGTTCACGCAAACTCATGTCCATCGAGACGGTGATGCATCCAGCCATCTCATCCTCTGTCGTCCCCTTCTCTTCCTGCCCCCAATCCCTCCCAGCATCTGGGTCTTTTCCAATGAGTCAGCTCTTCACATGGGGTGGCCAAAGTACTGGAGTTTAAGCCTCAGCATCAGTCCTTCCAATGAACACCCAAGACTGATCTCCTTTAGGATGGACTGGTTGAATCTCCTTGCAGTCCAAGGGACTCTCAAGAGTCTTCTCCAACACCACAGTTCAAAAGCATCATTCTTTGGTGCTCAGCTTTCTCCACAGTCCAACTCTCACATCCATACATGACAACTGGAAAAACCATAGCCTTGACTAGATGGACTTTTGTTGGCAAAGTAATGTCTATGCTTTTGAATATGCTGTCTAGGTTGGTCATAACTTTCCTTCCAAGGAGTAAGCATCTTTTAATTTCATGGCTGCAATCATTAATAAAGTCAGCCACTGTCTCCACTGTTTCCCCATCTATTTCCCATGAAGTGATGGGACCAGATGCCATGATCTTCATTTTCTGAATGTTGAGCTTTAAGCCAACTTTTTCACCCTCCTCATTTCACTTTCATCAAGAGGCTTTTTAGTTCCTCTTCACTTTCTGCCATAAAGGTGGTGGCATGTGCATATCTGAAGTTATTGATATTTCTCCCGGCAATCTTGATTCCAGCTTGTGCTTCTTCCAGCCCAGAGTCTCTCATGATGTACTCTGCATAGAAGTTAAATAAGCAGGGTGACAATATACAGCCTTGACGTACTCCTTTTCCTATTTGGAACCACTCTGTTGTTCCATGTCCAGTTCTAACGGTTGCTTCCTGACCTGCGTATAGGTTTCTCAAGAGGCAGGTCAGGTGGTCTGGTATTCTCATCTCTTTCAGAATTTTCCACAGTTTATTATCTACCTCATAGCTACATCCTAAGGAACACTTGGCTTCCTATGAAGCTTAGGGACAGAGAAGAGAGAACTGAAAGCTTCTTTGAACTTTCTTAAAAACTAGATTGTCCACTAGATTTGACTAGAAGGTGGTATTATGAATCCAACAGTGTTTCAGAGGAATGGGCAAAGAGAAAATGATGAACCTATAGCATGTGGCTCAGCTGGTGAAGAATCCACCTGCAATGCAGGAGACCTGTGCTTGACCCCTGGGTTGGGAAGATACCCTGGAGAAGGGTAAGGCTACCTACTCCAGTCTTCTGGCCGGGAGAATTCCATGTATTGTATAGTCTATGGGGTTGCAAAGTGTCAGACACGACCAGGTGACTTTTACTTTCAGCTAAAGCCTAATTTGACAATGACACAAAACAGTATTCTTCTCATATTCACTTCTACCTGGGCCCTTCTCCCCAAATCTTTAGCTGTCTCCATTGTTACCTGAGTGCCATATCTCTTTGAAGATGTAACAAGATAAAAAAGAAAGAAAGAAAGTGAAGATGCTCAGTTATGTCCAACTCTTCATGACCCCATGGACTGTAGCCTACCAGGCTCCTCAGTCCATGGAATTTTCCAGGCAAGAGTACTGGAGTGGGTTACCATTTCTTCTCCAGGGAATCTTCCTGACCCAGGGATCAAACCTGTGTCTCTTGCATTGCAGGCAGATGCTTTACCATCTGAGCCACCAGAGAAGCCCTAACAACAAGGTGGAAGAGAAGAAATAGGAAGAAGAGGAGGGAAGATGACAAGAGGAAGAAGCAGGGAGGGAGGAGGCCAAGGGAAAGAGAAACAGCTATGTTAAAATCAGAATCCTCCTTGCTTTCTGTCTTGCCACTGACTGTTACTAGCCTGACAAAGGTCGTGCTTTGTCACATCCCTGGCCTGACTCTAGCCTTGCTCACTAGTACCTAACAGGCTTAATCTTCTTATGGAATGGTTCTTATACCTTATGGGTTAAATAAATCAACCCTTAAAGACTTGTTCACATATCCCTGACTGTGATACTTCCCCTGGGAACTACATTTCCTACTCTCTTGATTATGTGAGTTTCAGTTCAGTTCAGTCACTGAGTCTTGTCTCACTCTTTGTTACCCAATGGACTGCAGCACGCCAGGCCTCCCTGTCCATCACCAACTCCCAGAGTTTACTCAAACTCATATCCATTGAGTCAGTGATGCCATCTAACCATCTCATCCTCTGCCGTTCTCTTCTCCTACCACCTTCAATCTTTCCCAGCATCAGGGTCTTTTCAAATGAGTCAGTTTTTCACCAAAGTATTGGAATTTCAGCTTCAGCCTCAGTCCTTCCAATGAATATTCAGGACTGATTTCCTTTAGGATGGACTGGTTGGATCTCCTTGCAGTCCAAGGGACTCTCAAGAGTCTTCTCCAACACCACAGTTCAAAAGCATCAATTCTTCAGCACTCAGCTTTCTTTATAGTCCAACTCTCACATCCATTCATGACTACTGGAAAAACCATAGCTTTTATTATGTGGACTTTTATGTGAGTTTAGAATTACTATTTAGATTACTCCTCACATTTCCACGAGTTCTCTTCATAATTGATTTATAAACTTCTTAGTGAGTTGTAACTTGTTCTTCTTACTGCTGTATTCACAATGTTCTTGGCATATAGAAAGAAGATGTTTACTAAGGATTAAGTGACTTAATTTGCTGTTTTATAAAATCATTGTCTTCCTATCACTTAGAACAACTTTGTGTCTAGAACAGGACTTCAGTAAGAATTTGCTGATTGACTGATTCTCCTTTTAAATGCTGCAAAATGAAACAGTACTCTTGGCAGGGATATATAAGTTGGCTCTTAAATACATTTTATAATAGCAATTAAGAAAATAAATTATAAATAGTTATTCCATTGTGTGTGTATGTGTTACTCAGTCGTGTCCAACTGTGACGCCATGGACTATAGCCTGCCAGGCTCCTCTGTCCGTGGAATTCTCCAAGCAAGAATACTGAAGTGGGGAGCCATTCCCTTCTCTAGGAGATATTATTACCCCAGGACTGAACCCAAGTCTCCCACATTTCAGCCAGATTCTTTGCCATCTGATCAACCAGGGAAGCCCGCATTCCATTTTATGGTTTGATATTCAAATACGTACACAAACGTTTTCCTTGCAAACATGGAATTTTTCCTAGAGTTTGGGCAAAAATGAGTATAAAGGCTAAGATGCAACTCCTTGGACAATTTACCCTGATTTCCCATTCTAATTATATGCAAACATGAATTAGAAGAAAAAATCAGGGGAATTTTATCTGACAGTGTTGATGTTTAGAGAATTGTGCAAAATCAGCATAAACACATCTTAAATCAGAATATATTGCATGAAGTATGTAAAATGCTGTCAGAAATGCTTCATGTTTAAATAAAGCTGTCAGAAATGCTTCATGTGTAAATCCTGTGAAGGTTGGGGCACTTTAAAAATTTTGTAAGATTAATCCAGAGAAAAATTTTGTCATGAATTTCTAATTTTTTTTCTTACCAAAACATGCTAAATCTTACCAAATATGAATACCTCACAATAATATATTAAAATATTGAATGTAACATTTCCCCCAATAATTTTAACTAGATATTTCAGAAAACTGATAGAGGAAAATAATGATTAAATGGGAGAAAGGATAAAGATTTTAGAGTTGATAGACCTATATTGTAGATCTGGAGATACATATGTATATTTCTCCCAAAGTAAACGTTGTGGAGGCTCTACCATGTGCAGAGTACCATGAATTTTCCTGGGAACATATTTATTCTTCTGCTACTGCTGCTAAGTCGCTTCAGTCGTGTCCGACTCTGTGCGACCCCATGGACTGCAGCCTACCAGGCTTCTCCGTCTCTGGGATTCTCCAGGCAAGAACACTGGAGTGGGTTGCCATTTCCTTCTCCATTTGTTCTTCTAAACCTATTCTAATCCTTGAAAGTCTTGTGAGGTAGCTGCTGTTGTTCTCATTTTGTACACAATGAATCTGTGAACCAAAAGTTAGGCATTGTCTTCCATGTCATAAAACTAATATGTGTTGAAGTCAGGGTCATTGCAATATCCTCTTTGTAGTACTAATTCCACCACATCAAAAATACCTCCTGATAATACCTGTAGATAACAAGTATGAATTCCATGTCTAATGTACTCTTTTTTGATTCTATATAGCTCAATTTTCTACCTCACTACTTTTGTGGGATAAAATATCGGGAATTTATCTTTCCCTAGTATAGTAATTTGTAATAATTTCCAGCAGCTTGCACATATGTGTATAAAGATAGAGACCTAGATGAAAGAATGACCAAGTTACAGTATAGAGGTAACTTCTCCCACAAACCTACATTTTTGAAAATGTTTTATAATAGAATTTGCATATTCATTTCTAATTTTAAAAAAGAGTACAGAGTGCTATCTCATTATCTCATTTATTTGTGCTCCCCAATTTATTGAGATATGAATGGAATATCCTTTACTGCTCAATTCCTTTCCCTTAGCCAGGCCATAAGATGCATCCTGGTGAAATACAATTTTCTGAAGTCTGCAGACTGCAGAAGGCAGTTCCGTTACCTTAATTGTTGCATTGCCTGTAAATCAAAGTAATTTAAAGAGGACCAGCCTTCCAGTCATGCCATGCAGAGCAACAGATCAGTGATATTGCAAATATAGCACAAAAAATGCGGCCAACGTTCTGAGGAGAGGGTTGTTTTTGCTCAACAAATTAATAAGTCTCAGATATCTATTTTTTAATTTCCCATATATTTCAGATCAACAATTTTTTCTCTTTCACAGGATTTTTTTTATTACATTTTCCATGTCTTTTTCAATAATTTGACCCTTATGTTTGTCTTTTGACTGTGAGATGAACATTGTTCTTGCCTTATCCTTTAATTGTATTAGTGATCACTGCTTTTAATGCATGGTTTATTTAGCCTTTATTTGGCTTGCACTGAAGTTGACTCAGTTGGGTTTTAAACAAACAAACAAACACTTACTTCAAAATGAGCCTTGTCATTTTAATCTACAAGAGCTGTTTTAGCTGCTTTGTGGTTAGTGCCACTGAACCTTATTTTGTGTTCCAAGGGGCTATGCTTGTCCCTCCCATATGAGGTATCAGCAATTACATTCTGGCCCTCATTGTTTATTTTTCCTTCAAGCTATTCTCATGCTATCTCTCTTCTTCTTTATAGCCTCCCTGATTCCTCCTTTATAAAATAAATAGTTCACCCAAGAAAGTATGCATATCCAAATGATTTAAGAAAGTCTATATATTCTGTCCAGATGCTTCTTTTAGGATTGCAGTCATTTACTTATGAAGAACATTGTATGTAGTTAATCAGAAAAGTATTCTCCCTTTCCTAGGTGTTTTACTGTTTTCTGTTAGCTTGTACACTCAAGTTCATATGATTGGAAATTTTGGAGAGATAAGTGAATTATCTAAAGTCATACAACGAATCCAGCCATGACTTTTATGTCTTTTCTCTTTTTGTTCACGTTACATCAACAGATTATACTGGCTAGAACTGTATAGCCAACTAGAATTGCAAACAGACATTTCTGGATTCTGCCTCATGTCAAAGTTAAAATAATCATTATTTCAGTGCAAAACAACTTTTCAACAATAATATGGGAATTTAAGCTATAAGATCATTAAATGGTGTTATCAGTCCTCATCCCACGTCCACTGCAGAGGCATTCAGGACTCTAAACAATCTCCTATTACTGTTTTGCCATTCCTCATCCATGTACATTATCTTTCATTGGCAATATTAAAAGCTTTAACATGTATGTGAAAAATGTCGATGGGATATAAACCTTCATAATGTCATTTTATGGAGGAACTTCCATGGAAGATAGTTATAACTAACTGCTTGCAATTGAATATTAGAATTATAACATTGCATTTAAAAGAGTTGAATGTGAGTTTTAAAGTGTTTTGGGAGCATCCCTTATTCAAAGCCAGCTTAATTATGTTTTAAAATAGATTCTATAGTCCACTAATCTAAAATACAAACCACAAACCTATAATAAAATAAAATGAATATTAAGTGTAGTATTTAAGTTTTTAGTTTATAACTGCATGTTTATTTTTATAATTTTTTATATCAAATTGTGTATATCATTGTTGGAGATGTAATGTTGTAAATTCCAATGCATGGTATCTGAATGCATATTTAAAAAAATGAGATGCACTAGATCTCACTAAAATACGTTTGATGATACAATTATTATTGCTGGCACTTTAAATAAATGGAATTTAAATTATTGCAAAGGACTCTAATTTTCTGAATAGAGGGGAAGAAAAGATAATTGAAAGTTAATGTATAATAGAAAATATACTTCACACAATGTGTTTATAGCTATTGCTTGCTTCAGTGGGTATTTAGTAAACTAACTTCAGCTTTCTTTTTAACAAACAATTTAACAAACATTTATTGGACATATACTATTATGTGCCAGGCCCTGAGGATAAAGAGACAAATAAGCTTATTTGCTGTACTTTGAACAGCTTATTCCAATACACATGCTTTGTTTAAAGAATGAGATGTGTGAAAAATAATGTTGGAACACCAGTGAAATACAGGGATTCGTTCTGATTGTATTAGCAGTAGCTTGAGGTATTTGAGGAGAAAAAATAGAGAAGATGCCATATGATCAAAGCTGAAGTTTGAGCACAAAGAACAAGCCTAATGAAATGGAAAGAAAATTAGATTAAGATACCCTACAGCCAATACAAGAGACATGTGTTCAATCCCTGGTGGGAGGATGCCCTGGAGTGGAAACAACCCACTCTAATACTCTTGCCTGGAGAATCCCATGGACAGAACAGCCTAGTGGGCTACATACAGTTCATGAGGTTGCAAGAGTCAGTTGACTGAATGACTGAGTATTCACCCTAAAGCCTAAATGAATCCATCTTTTACCCATAGTATTAACCCTTTTGCCGAATAAAAACAAAGTGTATGTTCTGCATACTCAAAGTCATAAAAATTATCTTGATACAAGTTGTAGATATCTGCAGATCTTGTATGTATCTGTTATTATTGTTATCTTTAGCAATTTGTCAGGGGGTCAAATGAATACTTAAAGAAGCTTACCCTTCCTTCTGCAAAAGGGAATGTGGAGACCAAAGCATGGGCTTCTCTTTGGCTTTCTGTTCTTAGTTACTGATGCTGTCAAAGTCCAAGTGAATGATTAGTGATAACAATTATTAGTTTATTATTCACTTTGGTTCAAGTTTCTGTTGCTAAATCATCACTGAAAACATGAATACTTGAGGTTTCAGGGTTGGGGACCACCACTGTATTTTCTTTTCCTTGCATTCATCTTCCCTGTGAGCTTACAAGACAAGTCTTAGATATAAGCTTGTAGTTGTGTGGTATGTAATGAAATGAAGTAGGGGGACTTTGCAAAGCACATTATGCAAAAAAACAAAAACAAAAAACAGTTACCTGTTAAGTACTTCATTATTTGTATACTTGGATCTTTTCCATAACACTTAAAAGGAACAGGAAAATTATGTGTTCTGTAACAATTCTGAAAGGAACCTTTAGTTGGAGATCAAATGAAGATAACAGAAGAATTAAGAATGACAAGTCCACACAATTAATTGAAATAAAGTAAGAGTGTATATATATATGTATATCTAGATATAAAACTTTATATATATATATATAAACCTTTATGTCTATATTTAATTTAGGTATTATTTATAATATATATATATATATATATATATATATATATACACCCCTGCAAACAGAAGTTATGACACCATGCCATTTGTGAGTATCACCATTAAGCATGAACCTGGTATGAGAATCCCATGATTTCTGTTTGCATTTAAAGACCATTGTTTGGTAAGCACCAAAGATATCAGTGAGCATCAGACCTTGTGCAGTGATGTAGGGCAGTGAAAAGCGGTAGCAGATACCTGCCGAACAGGAATGAAGTGGGAATGTGTTTTTCCAAACTCTAATTATCAGTCCTTAAGTTCATGTCCTTAATTTTCAAAATGTAGAGACCATGATCTGCTCAGACCCAGTTGAACATTTCCTGCACGAGTCACAGTAGATAATGCTGGCTCAGTTTCACCCACCCTGGTTTCTTCCCCCATAATAATATATATGCTCCAAATATGTCACCTTAATTGTTGTATCCTTTTTCTTTCCCCAAAGAACTAGTATCTCATAGTGGTTTACATAATTTTATTTAAGAAACATGTACATTTCTTGATCCTCTGGTTGCTTTAGCTTCACTCTCAAACTTCTAGCATACACATATTATTTCTCCTTTCATGAGTTTTTTATTTCTCCATTAATCTGTCTGTCAGTTATGTTTCAGTACTGCATTGCTTCTGCATTATCAGTCATGCATTTTCATTGTATCCATCTTTGCCTTAAAAAGTACAAGTTTGCATGAATATATTCACAGGGTGAAAATCCCTAACAATACAGAACTATACAAAACAAAATACTCTCATCTCCCTTCACTTTTCTCCCCAGTCTTTACTCCCCCTCCAAGAAATAACCATTTTCAACCATTTGGAATATGTATTTTCAGGCATCTTTCTGTGTGTTTACATATATATAGATATGTATGTGATATGGAATAGATGTGGATATGTTAATTTACATAAATATACGTATTGTTCTGTGATGTACTTTATTCATTTAGCCATATGCCTGATAGGGTATTATATGATCATACATAAATTTCTTTCTTACTTTTTTTAAATCTCACAATATTTCATAATGGAGCCACCATGCATGTTTTTAAACCACTTTCCTGCTGTAGGATCTTTAGTCAAGTTCACTTTATTTTCTTCCATTCACATGGTAATGAACATTCTTGTCAGCATATGTTGATATTCTTATGACAACTTCTCCAGATTAAATCCCTACAATTGAAATACTTGTGTTCAAAACAAAATTCTACAATTCTAACTTTGATAGACACTGCCATATGGCATTGAAATAGACTTTACCAATTGGCACACCAACTGTAGGTTTTAACATTTGGTATTATTAATCTTAATTAATCTAAGGTTTTGTTAACCTTATGTATGTGAAGTCACTCAGTCGTGTCTGACTCTTTGCGACCCCATAGACTGTAACGCACCAGGCTCCTCTGGGATTCTCCAGGCAAGAATACTGGAGTGGGTTGCCATTTCTTCTCCAGGGGATCTTCCCAACCCAGGGATTGAACCCAGGTCTCCCACATTGTAGGCAGACGCTTTACCATTTGAGCCACCAGGGAAGTCCCTGTTAACCCTATAACCACATTTATATCTGGTTATTTTTAATTTACATTTTCCTTATTGTTTCTGAGGTTGAGTCCTTTTCATTTGTTTTTGTACATATAATTTTTTGTGTTAGAAATTCCTTGATAACATGCCCATGCTTTTTTGTATTGAGTTGTTTTTTACTAATTCAATAAAACAGTTTAGATATTCCAAATATGAATAATTTTTATATACCACTAACTTAGTGATGACTCCCAATATTAAGCAGTATATATTTATTGCTTATTTTTATATTTTTTATACAAATAGATATTAAACTCCATTAGTTCGGGGTCCTTGTTTTATATCTTTTCTAACATACTCAGTACTCAACATGACATAATAAAAAGTCACTCAGTATTGATTGTCCATTGATAATGGAGACTTCAGTGGCAAATTTAAGACAAGGGTTAGTGGAAATATGCTGGCAATTCAATGCCAGGAATGACACAGTTAACTCTGGGTGAGCTCTGCATGGAGTCCTGAAAATCCTTAAAGTATAAAATCAGGGGATAAAATGGTGCTTTTATACCCAGAGATATAAGCACTTCTTTTGATCTGTTGATAGTTTACCTAAGAGTTAACTGTATTAGTCAAACAATGTATTTATCTTCACTCATCTGTCTAGCTATTTACATGATAATTCATATGAAAAGGCAGTTTAAACCAAAATATTTTTCAAAGGCTTCTGTCAGGAAGTCATGTCCTAAGTGTTATTCCATAAGGCTGCCTGCAAAAGCCAACTGAAACATTTGTACATGTTCCATTTGTCAAATCACTCATTTTGCTTAGTTTTTATTTTTAAATCAGCTTTTATTTAATAAAGCTTCTTCCACATACATATTTATAAGCACATACAATTATGCAGATTTTGCATATAGACATAAATATTTTAAAGTGAGCAGAGTACTAGTTCTCTCAGGAAGAAAGAATATATCCTAAAATTCAAGCAAAATATAGCAATCCCCTTTTTATATTTTCCCATTTCTCTCAGTCCAGATTAGCATATGCACTTCCCTTCTAAAAACCTTTATTCACTTTATTGCCAGATTCTGAGGTAACTTCCAGATTCTGAGGTAACTAGGGTTCCATCCCTAGTCAAAGAGGCACAGTTTGTGTTTATCCTTTATGGAAGGATACAGTTTTCTCTAATGTTATAAAGTGTTAGTTACCCAGTCATGTCTGACTCTTTGTGACCCCGTGGACTGTAGCCCACCAGGATCCTCTGTCCATGGGATTCTCCAGACGAGAATACTGGACTGGGTTGCCATTTCCTTTTCCAAATGTTATAAAAGACAGGAGCTAATTTAATTATGCAAGTTTATAATACAGATTTGTAGGGAAAACTGTCTTTCCCAACCATCCTGTAGAGTCCTAAAGCAGCAAAATTTCAAAGGTTTTTTTTTTTTTTTTTTTTTTTTTTTTAAGGGAAGGAGGTTGGGAGATGAATGAAAATAGTTTCTTTCAAACCTGTCAGTGTGTGTGTGTGTATTTGACTATGGTTTTGGCTTGAGAAAACTCAGTATGTTATGCAGTCAGTTTCATGCATTAAAATTCTTGAATATCAAGATACTAAAATGGGCATTTTACAAAAATAACAATGAGTGAATGAAAGTTTTAGAATATCTCTTGTTTCAATGGGAAATTTTCTTGACAAGTAAAACCAAAAGGCTGGCCAATCTCCTATGATTGACTTTTAGTTGAAATGGGCCCCTCCAATCATATCACTAAAAGTCTTTTTAAATTGTAAAAAGCTAATTAATCTATGAATTTAATATAAACACAGCAAGAATTTTTATTATATATAGCTTTTATATAAAATACATATAGCACTACATTTTTATATATTGCAAACATGCTACAATTAATATTTGTCATAAATCTGTAATGTACAACTGTAATTGTTGAAGTATTATAAGAGAAACATTGAAATATGTGAAAGGAACAATAGATTGGGATGAAGAAATCTTTAATTTTAGTGCCTATTTCTACAATCTACTTTGGTAAATTAAAAGAATGTCACATATCTTTTCTGGACATTTGTTTTTTTCATTTATCCAACAAGAGACTTGAACTTGATAATGTTCTAAAATCACTTTTAGCTGTTAAATTCTATCAAGAAGTGTAATTTTCCTGTTTTACATGATTGCAAAGGTTTATAGTTTTTATAGATTTGCTTTTTTGACATCTTATTGGGTATATCTGTGATTTATTCAATGCAAAGTCCTGCTCAGGAATATAGCTCCCCAATTATAACATTGTTTCTGTGGAAAGAGAACAGTAAGTTTTAAAAGGGACTTTTTTGGATAGAATTTATATGAACACATTATATCAGGAATGTGGACTGCTGGTATATTTCAGTTTCTCTGAGAGCAAATTCTCCCACTGGGCTTATTTGTTTTCTGAATACTCTTTATCTTGTGACTACATGAAAGAAAATGCATATTACTTTGTGAAAAATAATTAGTAACGTTTAATGATTTTAATGGAAGGTTTATAGTTAATTTATTTGGGATCAAGAAAAGGGCTTCAAATCCTGTTTATTTTTTTATTTGGTAGAAGTGTTTAAATAAAACAGTATATAATATGAATTTTATATTACTATCTGCTATGCTAGTACAAGAACTTTAGCACATGTGGATAGTTTTACTTTAGATTGCTTAATTTTTATAGTTTTTCTTTCAGAACCTCAGCAGGCCTTTAATGTAGCTTGAGTATGCCTGTGAATATTCATAAAATAAGAATATATTTAATGGGTACAGAGTTTCTATGTGGGATGATTTAAAAGTTCTGGAAATAAATAGTGGTGCTTGTTACACAACACTATGAATATATTTAATGTACTGAATTGTACATTTAAAAGTAGATAATGGTAAATTATATGTTAGCATATTTTACTACAATAAAAATATAAATATAATAAGACCATTATGTTAATTATCTGTGGAATTAAATTGATGAATTCAAAGGAAAACACTTCCCTGAAAGAAAAAAATCAGAAAATATTTTGTATTTGATATTTGAGGCTGACATTTTCTATACTGGGTTCTAGATACCTGTCTCCAAGCAAGTCTGGTATAGTAATGATTTGAAAGTAATATCTCTGTCTCAAGGGTGTGATGACCTCTGTGGGTCTATTAATTCCATATCCATATACATGTTTATGGTTATTTCCTTATAACAAGACTATTCACCTCTGGCATTTTGATGATATGGATGTGAATGGAATATACAATTACAGTGGCTAAAGCAAGAACCTGTATGCAAGTCAAAAAGCAACAGTTAGAACAAGACATGAAACAGACTGGTTCCAAATTGGGAAAGGTGTACATCAAGGCTGTATATTGTCACATTACTTATTTAACTTATATGCAAAGTACATCATGCAAAATAACAGGCTGAATGAAGCACAAGCTGGAATCCAGATTGCAGGGAGAAATATCTACAACCTCAGATATGCAGATGACACCACCCTTAAAGCAGAAAGTAAAGAGGAATTAAACAGCCTCTTGATGAAGGTGAAAGAGGAGAGTGAAAAAGCTGACACTAAAACTAACGCTAAAACTCAACATCCAAAAAACAAAGATCACAAGCATCTTGTATCATGCATCAAATCTGGACAGGATGCTTGGGGCTGGTGCACTGGGATGACCCAGAGGGATGGTATGGGGAGGGAGGTGGGAGGGGGAATCAGGATGGGGAACATATGTACACCCGTGGTGGATTCATGTTGATGTATGGCAAAACCAATACAATATTGTAAAGTAATTAGCCTCCAATTAAAATAAATAAATTTATATTTAAAAAAAAAGCAGAGACATTACTTTCCCAACAAAGGTCCATCTAGTCAAAGCTATAGTTTTTCCAGTAGTCATGTATGGATGTAAGAGTTGGAGTATAAAGAAAGCTGAGTGCCAAAGGATTGATGCTTTTGAATTGTGGTGTTGGAGAAGACTCTTGAGTGTTCCTTGGACTGCAAGGAGATCCAACCTCAATCCTAAAGGAAATCAGTCCTGAATATTCATTGTTAGGACTGATGCTGAGACTGAAACTCCAATTCTTTGGCCACCTGATGTGAAGAACTGACTCCTTGGAAAAGACCCTAATGCTAGCAACGATTGAAGGTGGGAAGAGAAAGGGATGACAGAGGATGAGATGGTTGGATGGCATCACGAACTTGATGGACATGAGTTTGAGCAAGCTCTGGAAGTTGATGATGGACAGGGAATCCTGATGTGCTGCAGTCCATGGGTTCCCAAAGAGTTGGACACAGCTGAGTGATTGAACTAAACTGATTACTACTATCATTATTAAAGTTGTCATTCTCATGTTAAGTTATCAAACCAGCTTCACAAATACAAGATTCTAAATTGAAGACTGCAGAGAGGGAAAACTCTTCCATCAATAATTGCCCAGCCAACCCAGATTAGTATCTGGCTGGTAGGCAGTATAGTATTTAAAGAACACAATCTTTGTAATAGAAAGACCAGGATTTGAAACTTGGATTTTTTTCTAACTAAGATGCATTAGCTATTATAACAAACCCAGGAATAAAACAAAAATTCACTTCTAAAGAAAAAACAAAAGACAAAGATCACAGCATCCGGTCTCAACACTTTATGGCAAATAGATGGGGAAGCAATGGAAACAGTCACAGACCTTATTTTGTTGGGCTCCAAAATCACTGCCTATGGTGACTGCATCGATGAAATTAAAATATTCTTACTCCTTGAAGGAAAAACTGTGACCAATCTAGATAACAAAAATAAACAAAGAGGACATAATCAAACTTATAAGCATTTGCACAGCAAAGAAAGCCATAAATGAAAGGAAAGGACAACATATAGAATGGAAGAAAATATTTGCACACAATGCTACCAATAAGAGATAAATTTCCAAAATATACAAATAGGTCATATCACTCAATAGCAAACAACCCAATTAAAAAAATGAATAGATCTAAATAGACATTGCTCCAAAGTAAATGTGCAGATGGCCAATAGGCACATGAAAAGATGCTCAACATTGCTAATGATAAAATAAATGCAAATCAAAACTACAATATGGTGTTACATCCTCTCAATAATGGTCAGAATGGCCATCATTAAAAACTCTACAAATAATAAATGCTGCTGCTGCTGCTGCTGCTAAGTCGCTTCAGTTGTGTCCAACTCTGTGCAACCCCATAGACAGCAGCCCACCAGGCTCCCCCGTCCCTGGGATTCTCCAGGCAAGAACACTGGAGTGGGTTGCCATTTCCTTCTCCAATGCATGAAAGTGAAAAGTGAAAGTGAAGTTGCTCAGTCGTGTCCGACTCTAGTGACCCCATGGACTGCAGCCTACCAGGCTCCTCCGTCCATGGGATTTTCCAGACAAAAGTACTGGAGTCGGGTGCCATTGCCTTCTCTTAATAAATGCTAGAAAGAGTGTAAAGAAGAGGAAGCCCTCCTAAGCTTTTGATGGGACTATAAATTGGTACTGCCACTACATAGAACAGTATGGAGGTTACTTAAAAAAATAGTATTACCATATGATCCAGCAATCCCATTCCTGGGTATATATCCAGAGAGAAAAATTCATAAGATACATGTATCTTAATGTTCTTAGTGGCACTATTTACCATAGCCAAGACATGGAAGGAACCTAAATGGCCATCAATAGATGAATCAATAAAGATGCGGTGTGTGTACACACACACACACACACATATATTATGGTTGCTTAGCCATAAAAAATAATGCCATTTTCAGTAACATGGATGGACCTAGAGATTATTAGACTAAGTGAAGTAAATCAGAAACACAAATATCATATGATATCACTTATGTGTAAAGTCTGTAATATGATAAAAATGAATCTACTTCCAAAACAGAAACAAGGTCACAGACATAGAATATAGACTTATAGTTACCAAAGGAGAAGAGTGGGGGGGTGATAAATTAGGACTTTGTGATTAGCAGATAAACTCCTATATATAAGATACATAAACAATAAGATCCTACTGCATAGCACAGAGAACTGTATTCAATAACCTACAATGGAAAATAATATGAAAAAGTATGTGTGTATATATTGTTGTTTGGTTGCTAAATCATGTGTAACTCTTTGTGACCCTGTGGACTGCAGCATACCAGGTCTCCATATTCCTATCTCTTGGAGTTTACCCAAGTTCATGTCCATTGATCAGGTGTATTTTATATATATATATATGTTATATATATATAATAAAATCGTATATAAATATATATATAATATATGTGTGTGTATTCCATTTTTGTGTGTGTATATATAAATATATATATTTATATATATGAATCATTTTGCTATATGCTGGAAAAAATACAATACTTGTAAATCAAGTATACTTTTAAAAATTAGAAAAAATGAAGAAAAAGAAACTGAGGATGGAGAAAGTAAGGTGTAATTAGAAAACAAACAAACAAATGAGATTGGCGAGCCTTCCTAAAGGATAATATGAGATGGCATGTTATTTAGTAAATAATGTGGTAAAGGAAATGTCTGGTAATTCAAAACATGAGTCCAGACATTGATTGCAACATCCCTTGCACATGTTTCCTGATCAGTTTAGTTCAATCACTCAGTCATGTCTGACTCTGAGCCCAATGGATTGTAGCATGCCTCTCTGTCCATCACCAACTCCCAGAGTTTACTCAAACTCTTATCCATTGAGTCAGTGATGCCATCCAACCATCTCATCCTTTGTTGTCCCCTTCAGTCTTTCCCATCATCAGGGTCTTTTCAAATGAGTCAGTTCTTCGCATTAGGTGGCCAAAGGATTGGAGTTTCAGCTTCAGCATCAGTCCCTCTAATGAATATTCAGGACTGATTTCCTTTAGGATATACTGGTTGGATCTCCTTGCAATCCAAGGGACTCTCAAGAGTCTTCTCCAACACCACAGTTAAAAAGCATCAATTCTTCGGCACTCAGCTTTCTTTATAGTCCAACTCTCACATTCATACATGACTACTGGAAAGACCATAGCTTTGACTAGATGGACCTTTGTCAGCAAAGTAACGTCTCTGCTTTTTAATATGCTATCTAGTGTGGTCATAGCTTTTCTTCCAAGAAGCAAGCATCCTTTAATTTCATGGCTGCAGTCACTATCTGCAGTGATTTCGGAGCCCAAGAAAATAAAATTTGTCACTGTTTCCAATTTTCCCACATCAATTTGTCATGAAGTAATGGAACCAGATGCCATGATCTTGGTTTTCTGAATGTTGAGCTGTAAGCCAGCTTTTCACTCTCTTCTTTCACTTTTATCAAGAGGCTCTATAGTTCTTCTTCACTTTCTGCCATAAAGGTGGTATCCTCTCCATTTCTGAGGTTATTGATATTTTTCCGGCAATCTTGATTCTAGCTTGTGCTTCATCCAGCCTGGGGTTTTGCATGATGTACTCTGCATATAAGTTAAAAAAGCAGGGTGACAATATGTACCTTGACGTACTCCTTTCCCGATTTGGAGCCAGTCTGTTGTTCCATGTCCAGTTATAACTTGTTTCTTGACCAGCATACAGATTTCTTAGGATGCAGATAAGGTGGTCTGCTATTCCCATCTCTTTCAGAATTTTCCACAGTTTGTTGTGATCAACACTGTCAAAGGCTTTGGCATAGTCAATAAAGCAAAAGTAGATGTTTTTTTCTGGAACTCTTGCTTTTTTGATGATCCAGAGAATGTTGGCAATTTGCTCTCTGGTTCCTTTGCCTTTTCTAAATCCAGTTTGAACATCTGGAAGTTCATGGTTCACATACTATTGAAGCCTGGTTTGGAGAATTTTGAGCATTACTTTACTAGCATGTGAGATGAGTGCAATTGTGTGGTTTGAGTGCATGAGTGCATTGCAGTTTGCAATGAGAGCAGTTTGAATATTCTTTGTCATTACCCTTCTTGGGATTGGAATTAAAACTGACCTTTTCCAGTTCTGTGGCCACTGCTGAGTTTTCCAAATTTGCTGGCATAATGAGGGCAGCACTTTAACAGCATCATCTTTTAGGATTTGAAATAAGTCAGCTGGAATTCCCGGAGAAGGCAATGGCAACCCACTCCAGTATTCTTGCCTGGAAAATCCCATGGATGGAGGAGCCTGGTAGGCTGCAGTCCATGGGGTTTTGAAGAGTCGGACATGACTGAGTGACTTCACTTTCACTTTTCACTTTCATGCATTAGAGAAGGAAATGGCAACCCACTCCAGTGTTCTTGCATGGAGAATCCCAGTGACAGAGGAACCTGGTGGGCTGCCGTCTATGAGGTTGCACAGATTCAGACACAACTGAAGCAACTTACCATCAGTAGCAGCAGCAGCAGCTGAAATTCCATCACCTCCACTAGCTTCATTTGTAGTGATGCTTCCTAAGGCCGACTTGACTTGGCATTCCAAGCTGTCTGGCTCTAGGAGAGTGATTACACCATCATTATTATCTGGCTCATGATATATTTTTTATATAGTTCTTCTGTGTATTCTTGTCAGCTCTTCTGAGTATCTTCTGCTTTTGTTTGGTCCATACCATTTCTATCCTTTATTGTTTTTTGATAGTTACTAGTTAACTAGTGATTCATCATGATAACATGAATGTTATTTAGATAGATTGTATTTTGAACAGTCTGGGACAAGGGATCAGGAAAAATCTTTGCTAAATTAAAATTTAAAAAATCCACAAAACTCCATAAAAATATGAAACTGTTATTCAAGTGGGGACGGGTAGTTCAAGGTGTGGGGAAGTTCTGAGTGTGACAGTTAAATTCAGTTAAAGCATCCTGTATGATAATTTTCATCTGGGAGTTTGATCTTATCCCTTTTCTGTTTTCTGTTCCTTCTTGCTAGTGACTTAGCATTTATTTTTCTTCCAATAGTCTCAGACTTTCTACCTTTGCCTTGAGCACTGTGGAAATCAATATAGTAGGCTCTCTCTATTCTGTGCTCAACACCTGTAGTTTCCTGTATGTGATGGTCTGAGTTTCTGTAGATGTTTCTTAATCCAACAGCCGCAGTATGATCCATTTGTCCATATAACATTTTCCACAGCGGCAGGGAACATTAAGCTACTGCTGTGGGTGGTAGAATATTGCCTTTTGTTAGCTACAGGATGCAAGAGACCTTGGAAGAGGTTAGAATATTGTTTTTGTTTTTGTAGGTGCTTTGAAGATTGTATTGATCCAACTTATAAATGCCTTGACATGGGGTGGGATTGCTCTTCTCTCATGCTGTTTTTCCCTTAGCTTGTTAGTGACTTCCCTCTTGGTGGGAACAGAGGATTTAATCAAATAGCTGGCTGGGAATCTATTCTCTGCAAGGGTCATATGAAGGATATGGATTGTCTATAGGAAGAAAGACGATTCAGCCACAACCTTGGTTTGATATATTAACCTTAAATTCAGTGTTCTCACTTTGAAATCCAATTCTCAAAACAGTTGGTTAAACAAGCCCAAGTTACATTTAGAGTTAAGTGCTAACCATACCAACCTCATAAGATTTGCAGAAGGTGGAAAGGATGGAGGCAGGCTATTTGGAACCTTTTTTCAAGGGAAAATTCTTGCTCATAACAGATACTTAGGTAGAAGCAGCACTTACATGACTTCAAATCTTTTTTATTGTATTCACTTTTTATACTTATAAAGTGTTCCAGGTGCTGTGAGTAAAGCCAGGATGATTAGTTTGTGCCTTCATGGGGTGGACGTTATACCTTACTTCAAGAGTTCATGGCTCAGAAAGTGAGGTAGCAAACAGCTAATTTAAATTGATGCCAAAAGCTCAGCTTCTCTATATACCAGTGCCGAATTAAATTTCAGAGAAGGAACTTTGGGTGAAGAGGCAGAGGATAGATTTATTGCTTTGCCAGGCAAAGAAGGCCACAGCAGGTTAATGCCCTCAGAACCCTGTGTCTCTATTTGGGGAAGATAGAAGTTTTATAGTCATTGTTTAAAGAATGCATGTATCAGTCCATGAACATTCTTCTGTCGGGTTGATGGTAAGGTAAGTAGGAGTCAGCACCATCAATCTTCATGTGCAGTCAGTCTGGGGGTCTACATGCTCGTGGGGAGAATATCACCATTAACTGTTAAGTTTTCCCACCTGGAGGGGTTTTTGGTATCTGCAAAATAGCTCAAAGATATTGTTGTATGTATTTCTTGATGAGGAAACAGAACCTTGCCCCAAGGCTACTCTTGGCTTATTTTTTCTTCTTGGTTGCCCATCCCCCCCTTTCTCTAATTAATAACTGCTTGAATCTGCCAGCTGGAACTCAGGGAAAGTCATGGAGGCTGAATGAAGGCTGTTTCCTATATAATCAGAGAAACTGGGGACACAGAAAGACTTGTGCCCAGAAGCCCAATGGGTCCTGCACAGTACCAATAGTATTGTAAAGAAGTGATGGCAGTCAACCTGGTCTAGGGGTCATAGAAAGCTTCCTGTAAGGAATGATGCTTAAATTGAGGGGCATAGAAATGGTAGCAGAATTTCAGGTAGCTTACTGCAATTAGTCTTGGTTGTTTCTCCATTTCTCTCATACCCCACTCCCCCCAACCCCCACACACTAGAAATGACTTAGTAAATGGAGGGTAAAAATGCCATCAGACATATAATATATAAGGAAACTGTGAATCTTGTTTTTCCAAAGACCTTTAAAAGTCAGTGCTCATAGTAAGTTTGAAAAAATATAGATCTCACAGATCTAGCTTAGTCTCTTAAGGAGTATGTGACTTTTGGACATCATGCTTCTCATCTGTAAATGGCAATAATACCTAGGTTATATAATAGATTGGTTCACATATTAGGTTTATATGTAACATTTTCATAAAACATTTGTTCATAATAGACAATTATTATAGCTTCTGCTCTTCCTCCCCAGGTGGCTTGTACCCTTGCTGGAGAATTTGGAGACAGCTATCTTACCTTGTTCATATGTTTATTTTCCTTAAAAGCCAGCTTCTTAAATTCCTATGGGCCACCCAGCAGGAGAGTTCTGTTAAAAGCATTAACTTTTCCATCAAGAAGAATTTGTTTCCCTAAATTCTAATCAGTCCACACCTAATATCAAGGAAGCCAATGTAGTTAAAAGGATAGAGAAAAACACTAAGCTCAAGAACAGTGCTGATGACTTTTCTGAGACATACCTCTTTTCTGAACCCAATATAATGTACCTTTATCACTGTCAATCCATCAAATCAAGCAAAAAAAAGTTATGTTTATAATTTTATTTTCATCATTTATTTAACCAATGTGAAAAAAAAAATAGAGAAATGACATTTAGTTGTAGAACTGTGACTCAGGGATTTTGAATCTAGATGAAGATTCTTAAGTTAAGTTATAGGGTCCTATTATTATATTCCCTGATCAAAGACCTTGTTCTTTTCTCACAGACACCTACTGTAGTTCGGTTCAGTTCAGTCGCTCAGTTGTGTCCGACTCTTTGCGACCCCATGAATCACAGCACGCCAGGCCTCCCTGTCCATCACCAACTCCCGGAGTTCACCCAGACTCACGTCCATCGAGTCAGTGATGCCATCCAGCCATCTCATCCTCTGTCATCCCCTTCTCCTCCTGCCCCCAGTCCCTCCCAGCAACAGAGTCTTTTCCAATGAGTCAACTCTTCTCATGAGGTGGCCAAAGTACTGGAGTTTCAGCTTTAGCATCATTCCTTCCAAAGAACACCCAGGGCTGATCTCCTTCAGAATGTACTGGTTGGATCTCCTTTCAGTCCAAGGGACTCTCAAGAGTCTTCTCCAACACCACAGTTCAAAAGTATCAATTCTTCGGTGCTCAGCCTTCTTCACAGTCCAACTCTGTGAAGGAGTAAGCGTCTTGGAAGGAAAGTTATGACCAACCTAGATAGCATATTCAAAAGCAGAGACATTACTTTGCCAACAAAGGTTCATCTAGTCAAGGCTATGGTTTTTCCTGTGGTCATGTATGGATGTTAGCTCTAAACCTCAAAATATGTCAAATTGTTACTATATTGTGCAATCATTTATTTTTAAAATAGATTTGATCTTTTAGAGACGGTTTAGGTTCATAGCTTTCCAGGCGGCACTAGTGGTAAAGGAAAGTGAAGTCGCTCAGTCGTGTCTGACTCTTTGTGACTCCATGTACTGTAACCTACCAGGCTCCTCTGCCCATGGGATTTTCCAGGCAAGCGTGCTGGAGTGGGTTGCCATTTCCTTTTCCAGGGGGTAGTGGTAAAGAACCCACCTGTCAATGCAGGAGATATAAGAGACACGGTTACGATCCCTGAGTTAGGAAGATTCCCCAGGAGTAGGAAATAGCAACCCACTCAATATTCTTGCCTGGAAAATAGATAGAGAACCCAGTGGGCTACAGTCTGGTGCCACGAAGAGTCAGACATGACTGAGCACACAAGGTTCACAGCAAAATTAGGAGGAAGGTATAGAGATTTTCCCCATTCTCCCTGTTTCCACACATTCAGAGCCTCCTCCAATATCAATGTTCCCCATCAGAATGGCACATTTGTTGCAGTCAGTAAACCTACTTTGACACATCATTATCACCCAAAGTCCATATTTTACCCTAGGGTTCAGGTTCACTCTTGCTGTTATATGTTGTGTGTTTAAAAAAACACTGGGGTTTTGGACAATGTAAAATGACATGTATGTACCATTGTGTTATCTTACACAATAGCTTTATTGCCTTAAAAATCCTCTGTGCTTCAGCTATTTATCCTTCCCTGTTTCCTTACCCCTGACAACAACTGATCTTTTTATTATCTTCCTAGTTTTTAGTTGGAATCATACTATATGTAGCCTTTTAAGATGAGCTGTTTCACTTAGTAATACATATTAAAACTTCCCTCTTGTCTTTTCAGTGATTAATAGTTCATTTCTTTTTCTGAATAGTATTTTATTATCTAAATAAATCAAAATTTAACCATTTACCTATTAAACAGCATTTTGGTTCCTTCCAAGTTTTGCCAATTATGAATAAAACTGTGTGAAACATCCATGTGCAGGTGTTTGTGTTGACGTAAGTTCTTAGCACTTTTGGGTCAATACTAAGGAGAGTGATTGCTTACACATGTGGTCAGAGAATGTTTAATTCTGCAAGAAACCATCAAACTGTCTTTCAGAATCTGTGTAGCATTTTGCAATCCCACCAGAAATGAATGAGAGTTCTTGAGGAGTGCTCCATATCCTCAGCTCCGTTTGCTGTTGCCTGCGTTTTGGCCATTCTAATAGATGTGGAATGGTTTCTTGTTTTAGTTTGCAGTTCTCTAATGACATCTAATGTTGAGCTATCCCATCATGTCCTATGCTTATTTGCTATCTGTATGTCTTCTTTGAAGTGTTTCTTTAGGTCTTTTGCCCATTTTTAAAGCAGATTATCAATTTTCTTATTTGTTGAGCTTCGAGATTTCTTTGTATATATTTTCTTTTTTCTTTTATCAAATATGTCTTTTGTAAATACTATATCTTCATGTGTGGCTGATCTCCTTATTCTCTTAATATTAAAAATAGTATCTTTTATAGAGTCAAATTTTTAACTTTTAAGAAATCCAGTTTACCAATTATTTCATGCATTTTTCTATGTGTTGTATCTGAAAAATAATTGACATGCCCAATGTTTTTTAGATTTTCTGCTATGTTGTCTACTAGAAGTTTTATAATTCTGAATTTTACATTTAGGTCTGTGATCTTTTTTAAGTTAATTATTGGGATGAGTGTAAAGTTTGGATATAGATTCATATTTTTGCATGTGGATTGCCAGTCGTTGAAAGGCTATTTTGCTTCATTGCTTTGCCTCTCTCCTTTGTCAAAGATCAGTTGACTCTAGTTATGTGTGTTTATACCTAGGATCTCATAACTTATTTTTGAATGTCTATTTTCTCATGTGTTGTGAATTTTATAAAGGCCCATATCATATATTAATCCTGTTTATGCCTAATATTAAAATATAGGAACTGGATAAATATTTTCTATGACTCTCCTCATAAGATTGCAATAGATGATTAACTGCTGCAATAGAAAACATAAATGATATAAAGTTAAATATGTTTTATTAATGCTGTCAAAATATGCAACATATTAATGAAATCATTCCAAATCTCTGATAATATAACTCTTCTGAGGCACTTTTAATCTTATAGCTTCCCAGTCAACACTGGAAGCTTTCAGTTCAGTTCAGTCGCTCAGTTGTGTCCGAAGGTTTCAAGAGAGGGTTAATAAAAAATTCCAGGTGTTTGTTATGCTCAGTATAATTAGGTAGTGCTGATATATGTGAAAAGTAATTGCAAAATTCAGGATATCTAACATTGCATGTAAATATGTACTACATTTATTCAATTTATTCATTCATTTACTTAGCAAACATGTACTGAGTTCTGAGTGTATCAGTTGCTATGCCTGGGGAGAAAAGGTAAATTATAGAGGCAGGTAAAAGGTTGAAATAAGTGCAAAATAGAAGCACAAAGTAAAGAGCATTTAAGAAGATTAGAGATTTCACAGAGTAGATAATATAGTATGTTAGTAAGTAGATAATCCTTAGTATGCTTTTTATCTGACTTTCTTCTGACTTTTCTTTAGCCCTAATTAGGATGGATGTATGATCCAACACACTTTTTAAAAATCCATTAACTCAGGCAATTGAAATATCCTATCACTGAGTGTAACATTAATTACATCACTCAAAGTACCATCACAGGTTAGAATAATTGCATACATTTCTGCTGAATCACATTGGCGTTGTGTTGGTGGCTCATTGAAGACCTCAGCAGTGGAATGAATTCTCTGACTTGAAAAGAGAGAGGGGAAGGACTAATAAACAACATTTTAATTTCAATTACTATAAAAATATACTACTAGGGGTAGGAGACATTATTACTATTATCATTTTGCCCCTTTGAGTTGCATTTCAAAGATGAGATCAAAAGAATGAATAATGTTAAAATAAAGTTTGGTTTTGAAAACAGTAACTAGACTTGTAATCTTTACTATCAGATATATATAAATATATATACACACACACATATATATATATATTCATCAAACAATATCTTTAATATTGTTTCATTCCAAAGGCAAGAAACTTCTAAGTAGATATAAAAAACATACATAAGCTATTCTGAATGAAAACAAACTGTGGTTTTGTGGAAAGAACATAACATCAGTATTCTGGTCTTTTTTTTTTTTTTTTTAACTAGCTGTAAATACTTTTAGATGTTTTATTTACTCTTTGGGCATTGCTCTCCTCATGTACAAAATGTTAGCTGATTGGTGACATTTCTTCTATTTTAAAATCTATGATAAAATATCTACTCAGTATGTACAGCATTAAGCATATGTCTGGTCTTCAATAAAAATTTTGAATGAACAAAAAAGGCTTACACCTTATACTAGCTGCCATTAGATGTTTGTGAATAGAGACTGACTTACTTGTGGTTAGTTTCATATACATATATAATATATACTAATTTTATTCCTTCAGTCTGTGTACCTATTGTGTACTAATCCTGTGTGTTTTAGACAGCATAACATTTCTCATTAGCAGTACTGAATGTGATATTTCTATTTGCATACCGAGGTGGGGATATCTAAAATAACACCGTGAGACTTTCTAGTAAAATTGGAAAGATTATTACCCTAAGATTAGGAAAGATAAAATTAGTCAGTGTTTAGGCAAAGAGAATGAGTGGAAGATGTGTGTGAATTACTTCTTTTGAGGAGCATTTCTTCCTCTGAAATTCTTCTTGAGCCAAATAATGAGAAAGGATTCCTTATGATTTAAGGTGCCTGCTTTGCCAGTATTCACTAGCAGTGTCTTATTTTTTTTTTTTTTTTTTACCATCTGCACAACTTCTTTATATCAATCGTGTACTTTATTATGTCAATTGTTATTTTATTGACGTATGTGTCAATTTCTGCTGTACAGAAAAGTGATTCAGTTTTAAATATGCATCCTTTCTTCATCTTCTTTTCCATTATGGTTTATCACAGAGTATTGAATATAGTCCCCTCTGATCCACAGAAGGACCTTGTTTATTCATTCTTTATATAATAATTTACATTTGCTGATCCCAAACTTAATCCACTTTATATAATAATTTACATTTGCTGATCCCAAACTTAATCCATCCTTTTTTCACCCCTACTCCCCTGGCAATCATATTTAAGTTAGATTTTGAAGACTGTGATGTTTTCATTAATTCAGAATTTATTTAGACATGGCCAATGCAAGTTAACATTAATATTTCCTTAGTTATTTTTAATTAAGTGAATATAGTTTTAAAAACCTTTTAAAATGTACATCTTTAAATTTAATAAGTATCTTTAGGAAATGGGTACTTGCATTCTTTTTTTTTTTTTTTTTTTTTTTAGTAATCATAGCCAATTCCACCTGGAGTTGCCATAGTCTTCAAGGACAAGTTGATGTCATGCTGAACTCTATGTGTTATGCTGATAATCAGCATCATTGGACCTGAAACTCTGCCATCTTTCTTTTGTGGGATTGACCTTGTTATTTTAAAGGTGGCAGGGACAGGGGAAGGAATTTGGCAAAGCATCGGAAAATCAGAACACTTCATAGCTCAGCAGTTCACTCTAGACATTAAGGTCAGACCAGGTGCCAAATAGCCTGACAAATTTGGAATGAGCAGCAGGGCAGCTACCTAAAGAACGTCAGAAGTTCACAGTGCACCAGAACAGCACAAAAAGGATAGCAACTAGCAATTCATGTATATTTATCCAGTATTATTTGTGGAGACAATGAACTTATTTTCCAAACAGACTGTATGTATACATAGCCTGTCAATAAAAATGGATTCTTACATAGTCTGAGAGTAGTTAATGCACCCATCTGTAATGTGAATCACATTACTGATGCCATAGCAAGAAGTTGAAGTTCAAAGGGCAGTTTCTAAGTAGATATATTGAAAGATATGTAGCAGAAGCCTGTACTACCTGCTGACGTGCAAGTTCTAATAAGGAAATTAAGTATAGTAATTGACATGAAAGTCACATAAATCAAAAAGAATTCATTTCATCTTTATTCAACATTAAAAAAAGACACCATTCACAGTTCTATAAAGAAGTTTTTAAATGGGATACTTTGCTATGATGTTCATAGATGAGCAATTTAAATGTGTAATGTACAGTGTTTCAAATCACAAATTTTCCTCTTAAATAGAAACAAATACTAGAAATTATCCATTGATTAATTAAAATCCCTTGGTATAAAATGAAAGAGAGGAAAAATATTTCAGTTATTTTGTTGGATCTGTTGCTCTTCCTAATAAGTTTTCCTTCTTACTCCCACAATATTTTTCCCATGCCTTTATTTTCACATCAAACCCACAAATTCAAACTTTCGAGAGGAATACCTCTCAAAGAATTGTCAGACAAACTATTCCATTTTCTGTTCTTCCCCAGTTTAAAGTTCCAGCTACACTTAAATATTTTAATTTGTGAAGTTTTGCCTAGCCTAGGAATATAGTGAGATTTCCCAATTATTTTCCAAATAACCCTTAATTTTGACATCACTGAGATAGTTGTGTGATTAGTTTGTTTACTTCTAGATTGCAAAAAATAGATCATGAAATCACCAACACCTGAATAATTCACTTTAAAGAATAAACCTTGGCATAAGTTTCCTCTGCTTATTTAATTCTAACTTTGTTATTTTCTACCCTATCAAGTCATTTATCTACCAGTAAATAGGAAATAGTATTGGCAGTTATTTCTATTAATTTTTTAATCAGAAATAGTTAATATGATTTAAAATGCACAATTTGTTTCTCCCTTTTTACTTAATCTTTATTTGCCAGTTAAGAAAGAAATTCAAAATATTGCATTGAGTCAGTGACATTATTATTAACACTGGTGATCATTCCAGAGTACTATAAATGTTTGTGAAGGTCGCTCAGTCATGTCTGACTGTTTGCAACCCCAGGAAATATACAGTCCATGGAATTCTCCAGGCCAGAATACTGGAGTGGGTAGCCTATCCCTTCTCCAGGGGATCTTCCCAACCCAGGGATCGAACCCAGGTCTCCCACATCCCAGGCATATTCTTTACCAGCTGAGCCACCAGGGAAGCCCAAAAATACGGAAGTGGGTAGCCTATCCCTTCTCCCGCAGATCTTCCTGACCCAGGAATCAAATTGGGGTCTCCTGCATTGCAGGCGGATTCTTTATCAACTGGACTGCTAGGGAAGCCCCATAAATGTATACTTTGAAGCATATGTAAGAGTGTGAATGATGGAACTAACCATTTATTGGCTGTAGAGACAATCCTAGCATTTTACTTTTCCAAATATAAACTGTAATGGAAATAAAGATCATTGTGCTATGGTCTGGCTGTTTTGTTCTCCTGGGAATACATGGCCTTAGAGCTAAACAAATGAGAAATACACCTTTTTTTTTTTTTTTTTTTTACTAAAAGGTTAATGAAATCTTCCTGACTTTTGGAGGAAAGTTCAGTTTGGGTTTTTGCCAAGGTCTGGAAATTTTCCCAGTATGTCCAACTAACCTGAATGATACAAGCCACTTTAAAAATCAATACTATAACCAAGACTTCAACCCAATGGGTTCTCAAAGGGCATCTTTATTTAAATGTGTCAAAAAACAGTGTAAAAATGGAGTAGGAGAAGAAAAGTTACTAGCACTGATTTTAAAGATTATAAAATTTTATGTTTCTAGTGGTTACATATATTTTAATTTTGTAACAGTTATTTTATTATACCATGAATGACTCCAACAGAAAGTAAATATGTAAAATATGTATTAATATATTGAACCTAATTATTTAAAAATGTAACAAAATCATTTTAACTTAGCATAATAACATCATAGTAAGTGAACAGTGTTTCCTTCTAGTATCTAATGTGTTTGGAATAAGTTTTAGGAAAGAAAAGAGAATGTTTATTACTTCTTCCACATGCCATTTCTATTTTATGGCTTGTTAATATTGTGTTAGTCACTCAGTGTCCGACTCTTGAGACCACATGGACTGTAGCCCTCCAGGCTCCTCTGTCCATGGAATGTTCAGACAAGAATACTGGCTTCAATGCATGATACAGGATACTTGGGGCTGGTGCACTGGGATGACCCAGAGGGATGGTACGGGGAGGGAGGTGGGAGGGGGGTTCAGGATGGGGAACATGTGTATACCCAGGGCAGATTCATGTTGATGTATGGCAAAACCAATACAATATTGTAAAGTAAAAAAAAAAAAAAACGGAAAAAAAAAAAAAGAATCAGATTATAATGCAAATTAATTTTATTGTGGAGTTATTTTTGGCTTTCCTTTTCTTCATCCAATCAAATATCACATCCTGTAGATTGTATCTCCACAGTGTATAGCATATGCATTATTTATTTATTATTTTACCAGAGATTTAGTAAGCTCTATAATGTCTAAAGGTATAAAACTGGTGGTCAGAATAAAGTACTACATGTAAGCCCCTCTAACTGTTAAAGAAAGAGTTTACAGGTAACAATGAGAAACAAATATGAAAATGGATGAGAAAATTCCACTCCAGTATTCTTGGCTGGGAAATCCATTGCACAGAGGATTCTAGTGTGAAATCCAGTACACAGAGGATTCTAGTCCATAGGGGTCACAAAAGAGTCAGACCGGACTTAGAGACTAAACAACAGCAACAATAAGACTAGTCAGAGATGCATATAATCAAATGGGCAGATATCTTCTCTTCAAGCCCAGGCTCTCTGATTATATGGAACAGAAATTATCTAAGAAAATTCAAAAAAAGCAGTTTGATGTGAGGACAAAAGTAAATGTTTTATGCATACAGAAGTCAACCAAGTTAAGAACCACAGACAGGCAAGAAATTTGTAGGACTCTAATAGGAGAATAATTCTGGATTCAAGACTGCTTTGTGGAGCTACAGCAGATGAAACCCTGGCATCTTCCCTATATTTTATTTTAATGCAACTTACTTGAACTCCACAAGTTTATTTTTGTTGTGATACCAATGTATTGCTCCTTAAATCAAATTTTGAACAGGAAAAAATAAACTGGCATAGCTCAGCCTCTGGCTATTGTTTGTTGTTTAGTTGCTAATAGTGCCCAACTCTTTGTGACCACATGGACTATAGCCCACGAGGCTCCCCCTGTCCATGGAATTCTCCAAGCAAGAGTACTGGAGTGGGTTGCCATTTCCTTCTCCAGGGAATCTTCCTGACCCAGAGATCAAACCCACATTTCCTGCTTGGCAGGCAGACTCTTTTCTATAGAACCACCAGGGAAGCCCCTCAGCCTCTGGATGGGTTCCCTTAATTTAGGCTTCCATATTAATCCTGTCAAATAGGGCTCAGAAAAATGATGTTGGAAACATTGGTCCATGCATTCAGCAAAGACTGTGGGTAGGGGATCAGGTAAGCTTAACCAGCCAACATATGGAATTAGAATATCCTTTCCACTCCCACTGATATTCTTAGTCTAAAAATAAGAATTAAGCTATATTAATAACACCCTAGCTGACTGAATCTCTGTATAGACAGACATCAAGCAGATTGCACACAAACAACCCATCTGTCGTTGCAGATATTCTCATAGTGCTTAGTTTTTATTTCTATTGTAGTATTGTTCGCTTACAAGTCTGTCTAATGTGAGGGTAACATAGAAAGAAGAAACAAATGTATAATACATGAAAGAATAACAGAATAATGGGAGTGATTTAGATTGCCTTGCATATAAAAGTCATTATACTTTTTTGAGTTAAAATAAATGAAACTTTCATTTGTTAATGAATCCAAGACAGAGGGGCTGTCCGCCTTTTAGTGGGGTGAAGAAGGACCTTCCACCAAATTATTATAGGATCTGATGAAGTGACAACTAATGACTAGAGGGAGAAAGCACCTGAGAGAGGACAATCATTTCCTAGTTAAGGGCATGGTCTGTTCTTTTACTCTGTAGACTATAAGATGCCTGCCTATAGGTGCCTGGATAGTCACTCATACCCAGAAAAGTGATAGTACTTCTCATTGGGCCTATTAAAAACTGGCTTCATTTCTCTGGGGCTCCCCTTATGGTTCAGACCGTAAAGAATCTGCCTGCAATGCAGGATACCCGGGTTCTATCTTTGGTCAGAAAGATCCCCTGGAGAAGAGAATGGCTACCCACTCCAATATTCTTGCCTGGGAAATCCCATGAACAGAGAAATCTGGTGGGCTACAGTCCATGGGGTCACAAAGAATTGGACATGACTTCAAGATGAACATTTTCATTTTTCTGATGCTGATTACAACAAGTCTATAACATGTCTTCATTTTCTTTAGTAAAAGCATAGTCTTGACCCCCTGTAAAATTAGTAATTACCTTTCAATTCTTTTTAAATTTATTTTTTATTTTATATTGGGATATAATTAAATTTTCATACTGTTCATGGGGTTCTCAAGGCAAGAATACTGAAGTACTTTGCCATTCCCTTCTCCAGTGGACCATGTTTTGTGGTGACAAGAATACACAGAAGAACAGTACAAATAGATCTTAATGACCCAGATAACCACAATGGTGTGATCACTTCCCTAGAGCCAGATATCCTGAAGTGCAAAGTCTAGTGGGCCTTAGGAAGCTAGTGGAGGTGATGGAATTGCAGCTGACCTATTTCAAATCCTACAAGATGATGATGTTGAAATGCTGCATTCAATATGCCAGCAAATTTGGAAAAATCAGCAGTGGCCACAGGGCTGGAAAAGGTTAGTTTTCATTCCAATCCCATTGAAGGGCAATGCCAAAGAATGTTCAAACTACTGCACAATTGCACTCATCTCACATGCTAGCAAAGTAATGCTCAAAATTCTCCAAGCTAGGCTTCAACAGTACATGAACCAAGAACTTTCAGATGTACAAGGTGGATGTAGAAAATGCACAGGAACCAGAAATCAAATTGCAAACATCTGTTGGATCATAGAAAGCAAGAGAATTACAGAAAAACATCTACTTCTGCTTCATTGACTATGCCAAAGCCTTTGACTGTGTGGATCACAACAAACTGTGGAAAATTCTGAAAGAGATGGGACTACCAGACCACCTTGCCAGCCTTCTGAGAAATCTGTATGCAGTTCAAGAAGTAACAGTTAGGAATGGACATGGAAAAACAGACTGGTTCCAAATTGGGAAAGGAGTATGTCAAGGCTATATATTGTCTCCCTGCTTATTAAACTTCTATGCAGAGTACATCATGGGGAATGCTGGGCTGGATGAAGCCCAGGGTGGAATCAAGATTGCCAGGAGAGATATCAGTAACTTCAGAAATGCAGATGACACCACCCTTATGGCATAAACCAAAGAGGAATTAAAGAGCCTCTTGATGAAAGTGAAAGAGGAGAGTAAAAATATGAGTTTAAACTCAACATTCAGAAAACAAAAATCATGGCATCCAGTTCCATCACTTCATGGCAAATAGATGGGGAAAAATGGAAACAGTAACAGACTTTATTTCTTGGGGCTCCAAAATCACTGCAGATGGTGATGGCAGCCATGAAATTCAAAGACACTTGCTCCTTGGAAGAAAAGCTGTGACAAACCTAGACAGCATATTAAAAAACAGAGACATTACTTTGTTGACAAACGTCCTTATAGTCATAGCTATGGTTTTTCCAGTAATCATGTATGCATGGATGAGTTGGACTATAATGAAAGCTGAGTACCAAAAAATAGATGCTTTTGAACTGTGGTGTTGGAGAAGACTCTTGAGAGTCTCTTGGACTGCAAGGATATCCAACCAGTTCATCCTAAAGGAAATCAGTCCTGAATATTCATTGGAAGGACTGATGCTGAAGCTGAAGCTCCAGTACTTTGTTCACCTGATGCGAAGGGCTGACTCATTAGAAAAGACACTGATGCTGGGAAAGATTGAGGGCAGGAGGAGAAAGGGGTAACAGAGGATGAGATGGTTGGATGGCATCACTGATTCGGTGGACATGAGTTTGAGCAAGCTCTGGGAGTTGGTGATGGACAGGGAAGCCTGGCATGGTGCAGTCCATGAAGTTGCAAAGAGTCGGATGTGACTGAGCTGATAATTGACTTAAAATACTATGTTTCAGATACCCAACAAAGTGGTTAAGTTATACATAAAAGTATATTCATTATTTTTCAGATTCTTTTCTGGTATATATGTTACTGCAGGATATTGAATAAAGTTTCCTGTGCCATACAGTGTTTGTTCTCTGGTCACTAAATCCTGTCCAACTGTTTGGTGACCCCACTGATTGTTGCCCACCAGGGACTGTAGCCCACCAGATAAAATCTCCTTTCTCCATGAGATTTTCCAAAGAAGACTACTGGAATAAGTTGCCATTTCCTTCTCCAGGGGATCTCCCCAATCCAGGGCCTGAACCCATGGCTCCTGCCACATCTCCTGCATTGCAGGTAAATTCTTTATCTCTGAGCCACCAGGGAAACCTTTGCTCTACTGTAGGTCCTTTTTAACTATCTATTTTATTTATAGTAGTGTGTATATGTCAATCCCAAACTCTAACTTATCCCTCCCCTCACCCTTTTGCCTTTGGTAACCATGAGCTTGTTTTCAGTGTCTGCGAGTCAGCTTCTGATTTGTAAATGAGTTCATTTGTATAATCTTTTTAGATTCTACATATAAGTGATATCATATTATATTTGTCTTTCTCTGACTTCATTTCATGTGATAATCTCTAGGTCCATCCACGTTGCTGCAAATAGCATGATTTCATTGTTTTGTATGACTGAATAATATTCCATTATATAAATGTACTGCATCTTCTTTATCCATTCCTGTCGATGGACATTTAGGTTTTTCCATTTCTTGGCTGTTATGCTGCAATGAATGTTCAGGTACATGTATCTTTGAATTGCTGTGTTCTCTGGTTGTATGTCCAGAAGTGAGGTTGCTGGATCATATTGTGTGTGCTAAGTCACTTCAGTCATATCCGACTCTTTGCTATCCTGTGGACTGTAGCCCACGAGGCTCCTCTGTCCATGGGGTTCTCCAGGCTAGAATACTGGAGTGGGTTGCCATGCCCTTCTCCAGGGGATGTTCCTGATCCAGGGATCAAACCTGTGTCTCCTGCAGCTCCTGCATTGCAGGCAGATTGTTTACCACTGAGCCACTGGGGAAGCTGGATCATATGCTAGTTCTACTTTCAGATTTTTAGGGAACCTCCATAGTGTTCTCTATAGTTCTTATAACAATTTACATTTCCCAAAATAATGTAGGAGTAAGCATAAAATTTTCATTGTTTTGTTTAAGCTTTAAAACAATTAGGATAGGACACTAAAGCTTTTATAATTGTTGAATTGTTTGATTTCCTATGTGAGTTCATAGAAATATACTATTCTCTCTATTGTTTATTGTTTAAAATTTACAGTAGGAAAGTAAAATAGGAAAAATTAAAAACATAAATATGGTAATTAAATTTATTTTTTTAATTTTAAATTTTCTTCCCCTATTTTAATAATCCATTAGTATAATAGTAAGATTTTATTTTAAACTGTTCTTACTGGATAACTTCATTTATATTTTCTGAAGAGGAAAATTCTTACTCTCTTACCATAATCTTAGAAGATTAAGAGGCTGTTTAAGTAAGGAAAGCATTGAGAAATGTGAAAAATCACAGGAAATTTTTAAGGGGGAAAAAAAAAGCACATTCATGTCTGAAAATTAATTTAAAGCCAATATGCACAATTCTTTTCTGAAGTCCAGTTGGATGATAGCTCATCGTATTAAATGAGAGCCTTAAAATTGCACCAGGAGAAATAAAGGTGGTCATATAAGTAAGTCTATATATTTTCCATAATGTTTGGGTTAGCATAGCAACAGCACAAAAGTAACTATCCTTGATTTTTCTTCTTCTCCCTAAACTTCTCTTTTTTGTATGTTTGTTCAGTAAATATTTATTGAGGCTGTAAATTGTGTCAGGTACATGTCAAAGCCCTGGAGGTAGAAGTATAAAATAGATACAGTTCTTGCCTTGGCAAGGACACAATCTCATCAAGGAGGCAAGCCCCCAAAAGTAAGTACAATACAATATGCTATTTTACAGATATATGTTCCAAATGCTAAAATAACCTAGAATAAAGAAAGGGTCTGAATAACTCTACCTAAAAGAGGTGAGGAAAGCATGGCAGATGTATGAACATTTTTGCAGGGACTTGAAGAATGGATCTGATTGCTCAAGTAGAAAATAGGGGAGAGAACTATCTTTGAAAGATAATTTGAAGCTGCTGAGGAGTAGGGAAAAGACAGAAAGATTAGAGAGTGATAACTTAAGAGCCTTTAATAAAACAGTATGTGCAAATGGAAGTGAATAAGGCAGCAAAAATAGCATCACAAAGAAAGGATGCATACAGCAGACATGTAAAGAGACTAATTTGGAAAATCTTAGTAATGTGAAATTGGAAGTAACAAATTGATGATTGAAAGTATATATGTAGAGTAGTTGGACATGACTTAAAGACTAAACAACAACAAAACATTAATCAGGTACCTGGTATTTGCAAAGGAGACTAGTCCTGGGTGTTCATTGGAAGGACTGATAACGGAAGCTGAAACTCCAATACTTTGGCCACCTCACGTGAAGAGTTGACTCATTGGAAAAGACCCTGATGCTGGGAGGGATTGGGGCAGGAAGATAAGGGGATGACAGAGGATGAGATGGCTGGATGGCATCACCAACTTGATGCACATGAGTTTGGGTGAACTCCAGGAGTTGGTGATGGACAGGGAGGCCTGGCATGCTGTGATTTATGGGGTCTCAAAGAGTCGGACACAATTGAGTGACTCAACTGAACTGAACTGATATATATATATATAAAGTTAACTATATTTGTCACACTGAGGAATGTAAAGAAATATATCCTAAATGTACATATTTTAATATGAACGAGGACTTCACTTGTGGCTCAGCTGGTAAAGAATCCACCTGCAGTGTGGGAGACCTTGGTTCAATCTCTGCGTTGGGAAGATCCCCTCAAGAAGGGAAAGGCTAACCACTCCAGTATTCTGGCCTGGAGAATTCCATGGATTGTATAGTCCATGGGGTCACAAGGAGTTGGACACAACTGAGCAATTTTCACTTTCACTAATATGAATGAAAAATATAACATCTTTTACTCTTTTTACATCTAAAGTATCTTTCTAAATAGTGTACTGAGTTCTCTATTGCTGGAAAATTGAATTATATAAATAACAGAGAAGTTAAAACTTTAATTACAGAGTATCAGTTATTCTTAAAAGACTAGGTTTGCCCATGTATGAACCTATTGAAAAGAGAATAGAAGGGCGGGCAAAGTCAATTTGATTATTGTTTTCATTGCCTAACATATTGGATTGTTCATATAAAGAGTGTATCATTTTATGTAGCATTTTTAAAACAATAGGGATTTAAGGTGGCAGTTTGATTAACTTAAAAATAAAGACAGCCATCATTTTTATGGCCTTAATGTATTCTATGGAGGCTTGGATTTTTGTTTGCTGTTACTGTTTATAGGATTTATGCTATTAAATCTATCCAGCTGTTATCAAATCTCATCCCAAGAATAAAATGCTAAGACCTTATTGAGAACCAATTCATATGTGGCCTCAAAATTGCATCTCTGTAAACTGTTACTTGTCTGAAACTCCTTAATTGTTCTTCTTCAGAGGAGTCCCTAGTTTGAGTCCCATTCTTAGGTAAATTTTAATTTCTTATGTTATGTCAATATCTGTTGTAAAACCCAGTGTACTCATAGTCATGTAAATTATTTTCATTAGAAGATAAAGAATTTTTTTTTCTAATAACACTCTAAGAAGTATGCATCTCTTATAAGCCTGTTGTAAAATTAAGGCATGAAAGTCAGTTCGAGAAGTTTTGGTCCTATGCATTAATTTCATTCATTCTTCAATACTTATTGAGCAACTGTGAGCATCTGGGCAGTTGGGAAATATCAGTGAACAGAACACACTAATATACCTGTTCTTTTGCAGTTACATTCTAGTGGAGAGGAAGAGATATATAGTAAGTGATAAATGTGGTATATTAGATTATGTTTTGAGGCAGAATTCCTTCTGCAGTTTATCTTTCCTCTCACGTTCACTATAAGCAGCAAGGAGAAACCAAGTTGTGCCTTCCACACTTTGCTTGGAAATCTTCTCAACTAAATATCTAAGTTCATCACTGACAAGTACCCCTTGCCTTCCAGCAGTAGAAATAATTCAGTCACCCCTCCTTTGCCACTATATAACAAGGGCCACCTTTCCTCCACTTTTCAACAATACGTTCCTCATTTCTGTCTGAGTCCTCACCAAAAGCATCTGTAACATCCATATTTCAATCAAAAGTCTCTTCAAGGCAATCTAGGCTCTTCTAATGAAATGCCTCAAAAGTCATCCAGCCTCAACCCATTACTCAACTCCAAAATTATTTCTGAGTTTTTAGATATTTGTTATGTAAGCCCCCCACTTCTTAGTAGCAAAATCTGTATTAGTTACCTAGGGCTGCCATAACAAAGGACCACAAACTGGGTGGTTTACAAAAACTGAAGTTTATTCTCTGAGTCCTAAAGGATACAATTCCTAAATCAGGGTATCAGCAGTATCAATTCCTTCTGAGGGAAAATCTGCTGCCTGCATCTCTCCTAGCTTCTGCTGCAAGCTAGCAATCCTTGCTGTTCATTGCAGACACATCACTCTGCTCTCCGCTTTTGTCTTCACTTGGCATTCTGCCTTTGGCTCTGCTATCATCCTCTGAAGGTGTCTGTCTCTGGGTCCAAATTTCTTTTTATAAAGATGCTAGTCATTATTGGATTAAGGTTAACCCTAAGAGTATCAACATAACTTGATAACATCTGTAAAGACCTTATTTCCAAAAGAAGATCACATTCATAGGTACTGGGGGTAGGATGTGTATATGTTTATGAGGGACACAATTTAACCCATAACACATGATATACTAGTAAACTGTGCAGCATATTAGAAGGGAATAAATGTATACTTGCTCATACCTTAGTACAGCCAGGTCAAATTAATTTTTATCAGAAAATTTGAGATAAGTTGTAATTTCCCAAAGTGTGCTCTATGAAGAACTGATCTATCAAGATACTACATAACAAAAAAATTCCATAATCAAGTAAATTTCTTTTATGTAAAAATCCAATCTCCACTCAGGTGCTTCACAGTGTCCCTTAACCTATCAAGGATTCTATGAATTTCTACAGTAAGTAAAATAAACTTATTTTCCAAATGAATTTGACCATGAGAGTCTTTTAATTTAAAACTTCTCTTAGAACTAGTCCATTACTTGGAAAATACTTGGTGAAAATACTGCAATAAAACTATAGATTTTGTTTTCTCTTTATGTGTTTTAGACATACTTAAGAAGGCTAACCAAAAAGGAAAACAGGATGACTCCAATGTAGAATTTACACATTGACAAAATGGAAACCTCTCTCTATCATGCCCCATATTAATGTGAAGTCTCTGGTATCTTTAGGTGTGTTTCTGTAAGCTAGTCCAGACATCTTTGAAATCATTTATGAATATCCGAGTCACTGATAATTAGTTTGGAATATTATCTAAGTCTAAATCTCAAGTATTATAAATGTTAATTTTGTGCACATATCTGCTCACAACTTCATCTTATGTAGTTTAATTTCTAAGTGCTAGAAAGAAAAATGTCCAGGGGAATTACTGACAAGTGTTTCTTACACCTAAAGCTTGCTTTGAGGGCAGGAACATGATCCCGGAAATATACACTCTACTTAGCCCACTTTATGGAGGCCTTTCTAATCTTAGGGCAATTAGTAACACATTTCCATCTAAACCTGCTTTAACACCAAGTTTTACCTATTATGGACAACCAATTCTAAAACAGCCATTTAATGAAGCCTTATTTCATGGGTAATAGAAATCTTGTTGTTTGTGTCTTAAAAATCCATTTCCTGTACAAGCAGACAGTTACAGCTAGAGGTAATAAAATACTATGACTTTAGTTTCATACTTTCCTCATCCATTTCCCCAAATAACCTTGGGCATGAGAGAAGAAATCATTAAAAAGTACTGATAACTATCCAGAAGCTTACCAGTTTTACCAGTCTCTGAAGAAAATCCCATTAAGTCAGGCTGTGTCCTGTTTCCCCAAATAAAAGAAGACCAGCAGAGGCTTATCAGAGCTTATCATTTTGAGGCCATTAATTAAGTAAATTCTACTTCTGGTGAAAATGTTTCCCAGAAATCTCTCTTTGATTGACATTTATTTTGTGTTAACCATTCTGCCTGACTTGGCTTCATACCACATCTAGAGGACATTTAAACAATATTAAGATAACAACATTAATTCACTGTTCTTTCGTTAATCATATAGAAGGAGATCAGCTTGTTATAAATAATGATCTTTCCTTGCCTGAAGCTTAGCTCTTTGAGCACTTGTTCTTAATGCAAATCCCTGTCCTTTTGTACTAGCTGCAGAGTAATAGTATTTAATACTGTTCCATTCTTTTCTAATGTTTCAATACTGTGTGTAGGATGGAGGGGGTGGCTTCAGTTTTGAACTCCGGTAGGATTATCTTTCAAAAGAATATGAGGACACAACCTTGTTGACCTGCTTTGTCAAAATTATTATTTTTCTCTTTTCTGGTGATGATTACTGGAATTGAGACTCAAGCATGTATCTGACACATGATGTAATATGTCATAACTTTTCCTTATCTGCAAAATAAGTATATTGGGTTGAAAAGTCAGGAAGTTTTGTCAAGATTTAATTTTTTATATTTGTCTCATAATCACTAAAGAGGAGATATAGCTACTCTACTCCTGGCAAACCATGGTTAAAAGATTTGTCATTCCCTTAGGTGGAGCATTTTAATTTCTCAGGCTGATGGGGAGAAGGCAGGCAGATGTACAATTGGATTCCAGCAACTAGACATCCTTCTGTGTTTGCTTGTATAATTAGGCATGACTTTTGAACAACTTTCTCTCTCCCTCAGGGGATTTCAGGAACCTATTATAGAAGGTGGTGCTCTTCTGTGCTGGTGCTGCAGTTTATTGTTAACCAGTTGCTCATCTAATCAAATTCTGTTCTTTAAAAGAATTTCAAAATAACACAGGTATAACCTGAAAGAGAAGCAATATGGCAGTCTGTTCATAATCTCAGTGCTCTGTTTTTCCTCCTTGGAATCATCAGCATGTATTCACCCTGGACTTGCCAAGAGCCAACAAACCACCCAGTGTCATTCTGGGTATTGGAAGATACTGATGAACAAGGCTAACTTGTCCCCTTCTCCCACATTATGGAATTCCCAGCCATATAGTGTAGATATATGACGAGGCATTTACAGTCAAATGAGATACATATTACTTCAAGAATAACCACTGGATGCCATGGGGGCTTACCTAATTCAGAAAGGGCAGGGAAGTTTCCTCAAGGATAGTTCTGGCTCACTTGACATAGAAAGATCTGAAGCTAAGCTCAAGGAGTGAGGAGAGACAGTGGGGAGGGTACTCTAAGTCGGGAGAACAACTTGAAGAACACCTGAAGGCTAAAAGGAGCATGACATTCTTAGAGATTAAGATTCACAAGGGTGAGACCAGAGAGTAGAGGAATGGTAAAAATGGGAGCTTCACACTGAATCAATAAAGATTAATTACCTAGCAGGACTATTCATTCCAAGGTTATTAAAGAAGTATAAATAGTTATGTATCTAGACCAGAACATAATAATTCTAAAAGTATTCATATCAAGCACATGATATGATTTGAAGAACCTGCCATTAAAAATTATAATCTTACCATAAGAGGAATTTCAATACTGGAATTGAACAGGATATGTATTGGGTATTTTTAGCATAAACCATGTTAGTTTGAATTACTTATACTTTATCATATTATTTTTAAAGCTATAATATTAAGGTCAGATTATGGAAAGGTTGTGAAAGGCAGACAGAGAGGAATATTTAGAAATAGAGGAATTGCTCAAGGGAAACTCAAAGTTGTGTGGGTACATGGAAGAAAATCATGAGAGAGAAAAGGGGTTTGAGTGAAAATGGTTGGCTGACAAGCAGTGGAGTGTTGGAGCTGGCTTGCACCACTCAGAAGATCCATTTGTTTAGATTTTCATAAATTTTAAAAGCTTAATATTAAATAGTCACATTTAAAAATAAATAATATAAATGTATAATTAAGTAAATTATATATATTTTTGAAAGTACTCAAAACTCATTATTTTCTAACCACTTTATTACATTTAATATCTTTCCTCTTGGAGTTACTTTAAGCCCATTGTCATTGTGTGATGGAAAACCTATGCAATAATGTTCTCTTGTGCATATTTTTCCAGTGTCTTATTTGACATCATGTTAGTCATGATGGGAGTATTTATACCATGAAAATTGAGAAACAAAATAAATCTGAGTTTGATTCATTTTTTTGTTGGTTGTGTACTGTAGACCTAAAGTAGTGAATAAAAAATGGCTAAAATGTAAGATTGAACTTAAAAATGTGTCATGGTTGTGCTTGCTACATTGTGAATAACCTAAGAAATTAAGATAATATTCTGCATGCTTCAAAAATTACTATAGAACTCAGCTTCTTCATCAGTTGTATCCATTTGTTAGTTACAAATCCAAGGGTTTGGCAAAATCAATGAAGCATTTTATGCAAATTGATTGGCTATAGGGAATTTACAAAAAATAGTATTGCATTTTTTAAATTGATTTACATGGGTGCTACACATCCTTTATATGAATAATATTTATAATAAACTAAATCCTTATTTTTTATTAGGTTCATTAAGTATTTATTTTCACTACTGTACCCAGTACACCAAAAAAAAAAAAAAAAAATCTGCTTACAGTTTTGCCCATTTCTGGCCTTTGCTTAAAGGATTCTATACATATCATTCCTATGAGCATACTAACATATTTAGCCTTTTAGTTGCACTGAACAGTGGTGGTTGAAATCTTCTAATACTACTCTGTACATCATAGCAGAAACTGAAGACTAACAAGAGAAATTGTATATGTGATGTGAAAAGTGAAAGTGAAGTCGCTCAGTCATGTCCGACTCTTAGCGACCTCATGGACTGCAGCCTACCAGGCTCCTCCGTCCACGGGATTTTCCAGGCAAGAGTGCTGGAGTGGGGTGCCATTGCCTTCTCCATCAGGAATAAGGATTGTTCATTTAACTTGGAATTGTGTACTGTTGCTCCATTCTCACTACCCGGTTCTCTGACTTGTGCCATTTGAAGCATCTAGTGCCCTAACTTTTGAACGGCCTCTCTGGAAAACATCTAGAGCTTCTTTCAACTATGACAATGGATTTTATCAAATTATTTCTAATTGATTCCTATATAGGCTTCTATTCAACACTTTGGGGCAATGTCCTGAAGCTATAGTAAATGGGGATATCGGGGAGAGAGGCCTCTAAAGAAAATAGAAATCCATCCCTAGAAATTGTATGTGGCTACTATCTTACTAGATAGTACTGCATTTCAGACTCTTTTGTTGACTATGATGGCTACTCCACTTCTTCTAAGGGATTCCTGCCCACAACAGTAGACATAATGGTCATCTGAGTTAAATCCACCCATTCCAGTCCATCTTAGTTTGCTGATTCCTAGAATGTCGACATTCACTCTTGCTATCTGCTGTTTGACCACTTGCAATTTGCCTTGATTCATGGACCTAACATTTCAGGTTCCTATGCAATATTGCTCTTTACAGCATCAAACCTTGCTTCTATCACCAGTCCCATTCACAACTGGGTGTTTTTGTCTTGGCTCCATCCCTTCATTCTTTCTTGAGTTACTTCTCCACTGATCTCCAGTAGCATATTGGAACAGAATGACAGAATGATCTCTGTTCATCTCCAAGGAAAACCATTCAATATCATGGTAATCCAAGTCTATGCCCTGACCAGTAATGCTGAAGAAGCTGAAAGTGAATGGTTCTATGAAGACCTACAAGACCTTCTAGTACTAACACCCAAAAAAGATGTCCTTTTGATTATAGGAGTCTGGAATGCAAAAGCAGGAAGTCAAGAAACACCTGGAGTAACAGCCAGATTTGGCCTTGGAGACAAGAATGAAGAAGGGCAAAGGCTAATAGAGTTTTGCCAAGAGAATGCACAATCATAGCAAACACCCTCTTCCAACAACACAAGAGAAGACTCTACACATGGACATCACCAGATGGTCAACACTGAAATCAGATTGATTATATTCTTTGCAGCCAAAGATGGAGAAGCTCTATACAGTCAGCAAAAACAAGACCAGGAGCTGACCATGGCTCAGATCATGAACTCTTTATAGCCAAATTCAGACTTAAATTGAAGTGGAGAAAACCACTAGACCATTTAGGTATGACCTAAACCAAATCCCCTATGATTATACAGTGGAAGTGAGAAATGGATTTAAGGGACTAGATCTGATAGAGTGCCTGATAAACTATGGACAAAGGTTTGTGGCATTGTACAGGAGACAGGGATCAAATCATCCCCAAGAAAAAGAAATGCAAAAAAGCAAAATGGCTGTCTGAGGAGGCCTTACAAATAGCTGTGAAAAGAAGAGAAGCCAAAAGCAAAGGAGAAAAGGAAAGATATAGCCATTTGAATGCAGAGTTCTAAAGAATAGCAATGAGAGATAAGAAAGCCTTCCTCAGTGATCAATGCAAAGAAATAGGGGAAAACAATAGAACGGGAAAGACTAGAGATGTCTTCAAGAAAATTAGAGATACCAAGGGAATATTTCATGCAAAGATGGGCTCCATAAAGGATAGAAATGGTATGGACCTAACAGAAGCAGAAGATATCAAGAAGAGGTGGCAAGAATACACAGAAGAATTATACAAAACAGATCTTCACAACACAGATAATCATGATGGTGTGATCACTCACAATCACCTAGAGCCAGACATCCTGGAATGTGAAGTCAAGTGGGCCTTAGAAAGCATCACTATGAACAAGGCTAGTGGAGGTGATGGAATTCCAGTTGAGCTGTTTCAAATCCTGAAAGATGATGCTGTGAAAGTGCTGCACTCTATGTCAGCAAATTTGGAAAACTGAGCAGTGGCCACAGGACTGGAAAAGGTCAGTTTTCATTCCAATCCCAAAGAAAGGCAATGCCAAAAATGTTCAAACTACCACACAATTGCACTCATCTCACAAGCTAGTAAAGTAATGTTCAAAATTCCCCAAGCTAGGCTTTAGCAATACGTGAACCATGAACTTCCAGATGTTCAAGCTGGTTTTAGAAAAGGCAGAGGAACCAGAGATCAAATTGCCAACATCTGCTGGATCATCAAAAAGCAAGAGAGTTCCAGAGAAAACATCTATTTCTGCTGTATTGACTATGCCAAAGCCTTTGACTGTGTGGACCACAATAAACTGTGGAAAATTCTGAAAGAGATGGGAATACCAGACCACCTGACCTGCCTCTTGAGAAACCTGTGTACAGGTCAGGAAGCAACTGTTAGAACTGGACATGGAACAACAGACTGGTTCCAAATAGGAAAAGGAGTATGTCAAGGCTGTATATTGTCACCCTGCTTATTTAACTTTAATGCATCATGAGAAACACTGGGCTGGAGGAGGCACAAGCTGGAATCAAGATTGCTGGGAGAAATATCAATAACCTCAGATATTCAGATGACACCACCCTTATGGCAGAAAGTGAAGAACTAAAGAGCTTCTTGATAAAAGTGAAAAAGTGAAGATAAAAAGTGAAAAGAGGAGAGTGTAAACGTTGGCTTAAATTTCAACATTCAGAAAACTAAGATCATGGCGTCCGGTCCCATCACTTCGTGGCAAATAGATGGGGAAACAGTGGAAATAGTGGCTGATTTTATTTTTAGGGGTCTCCAAAATCACTGCAGATGGTGATTGCAGCCATGAAATTAAAAGATGCTTTTCCTTGGAAGGGAAGGTATGACCAACCTAGACAGCACATTAAAATGTAGAGACATTACTTTGTCAACAAAGGTCCATCTAGTCAAGGCTATGGTTTTTCCAGTGGTCATGTATGGATGTGAGAGTTGGAGTACAAAGAAAGCTGAGCACAGAAGAATTGATGCTTTTGAACTGTGGTGTTGGAGAAGACTCTTGAGAGTCCCTTGGACTGCACGGATCCAACCAGTCCATCCTAAAGGAGATCAGTCCTGGGTGTTCATTGGAAGGACTGATGTTGAAGCTGATATTCCAATACTTTGGCCACCTAATGCGGAGAGCTGACTCATTTGAAAAGACCCCAATGCTGGGAAAGACTGGGGGCAGGAGGAGAAGGGGACGAAAGAGGATGAAATGGTTGGATGGCATCATTGACTCAATGGACTTGTGTTTTGGTAGACTTTGGGAGTTGGTGATGGACAGGGAGGCCTGGCTAGCTGTGGTTCATGGGGTCTCAAAGAGTTGGACACAACTGAGTGACTGAACTGTACTGAACTAAACTAGTAGTGATCAGTAACTTCTAAGTATTGTTCACATGTACTGGAGTTTAATCACATGGGTCACAAAAGCCACATGGGATGATTTGCATTGTTTACAGATGACTTTGTTCTTATGCTATTTTAGAATAATTGGCAATCTGTTTCTATATAACTCCTGTTACAGGAAGGGTTGTGTGTTGGGAAATGTTGAGATGGATTTTTCTATTCTTTTTTTCTTGTCAAAGTAGCATACACTTAAAACCTATCAGATTAAATTTTGTAGAGATGGAATCAAATCATGCTTTGAATACTTAGTGCTTAGGGATTCACAAGGCTGGCCATATTATAGATGTTCAAAAGCCCTTTTTGGAGGAAAAACAAGAGAGAAAGGAAAAGAGGGGATGAATAAACAGGGAGGGAGGTGATAAGGGCAAGCAGTGAGTTACACAGAACAATTAAAAAAGCAAAAAAGCATTAAACTCAGGCATAATTTCATCAACAAAATGTAATGATAACAATGGTGAATGGTATTCCATGTTATATATTACTTTGCTGCTGCTACTGCTGCTGCTAAGTCACTTCAGTCGTGTCTGACTCTGTGCAACCCCATAGATGGCAGCCCACCAGGCTCCCCCGTCCCTGGGATTCTCCAGGGAAGAACATTTATGGAGTGGGTTGCCATTTCCTTCTTTATTACTTTGCTAAGTCTGCCCTAAGAGAGAGCCCAGATTGGGTAGCTTCAATAACAGAAAATATTTAGTCATGATTTTGAAAGTTAGAAATCCAAGGTCAGAGTGTTAGCAGGTTTGTTTTCTTCTGATGTCTTTTTCTTTTTTTTCTGTATATTTACCCTCGCCCTGACCACCTGATCTGCCTCTTGAGAAATTTGTATGCAGGTAAGGAAGCAACAGTTAGAACTGGACATGGAACAACAGACTGGTTCCAGATAGGAAAAGGAGTTCACCAAGGCTGTACATTGTCACCCTGTCTATTTAACTTACATGCAGAGTACATCATGAGAAACGCTGAAGCGGAAGAAACACAAACTGGAATCAAGATTGCCGGGAGAAATATCAATAACCTCAGATACGCAGATGACACCACCCTTATGGCAGAAAGTGAAGAGGAACTCAAAAGCCTCTTGATGAAAGTGAAAGTGGAGAGTGAAAAAGTTGGCTTAAAGCTCAACATTCAGAAAACGAAGATCATGGCATCTGGTCCCACCACTTCATGGGAAATAGATGGGGAAACAGTGGAAACAGTATCAGACTTTATTTTTCTGGACTCCAAAATCACCGCAGATGGTGACTGCAGCCATGAAATTAAAAGACGCTTACTCCTTGGAAGGAAAGTTATGACCAACCTAGATAGCATATTCCAAAGCAGAGACATTACTTTGCCAACAAAGGTCCGTCTAGTCAAGGCTATGGTTTTTCCTGTGGTCACGTATGGATGTGAGAGTTGGACTGTGAAGAAGGCTGAGCACCGAAGAATTGATGCTTTTGAGCTGTGGTGTTGGAGAAGACTCTTGAGAGTCCCTTGGACTGCAAGGAGATCCAACCAGTCCATTCTGAAGGAGATCAGCCCTGGGATTTCTTTGGAAGGAATGATGCTAAAGCTGAAACTCCAGTACTTTGACCACCTCATGTGAAGAGTTGACTCATTGGAAAAGACTCTGATGCTGGGAGGGATTGGGGCAGGAGGAAAAGGGGATGACAGAAGATGAGATGGCTGGATGGCATCACTGACTTGATGGACTTGAGTCTCAATGAACTCCAGGAGTTGGTGATGGACAGGGAGGTCTGGCGTGCTGCGATTCATGGGGTCGCAAAGAGTCGGACACAACTGAGCGACTGATCTGATCTCATCTGATCTGTGTCTTCATATGGTCTTTTTCTGTGTGCAAGAGTCCCAGGTGTCTCTTTATCCAAATCTCCTTCTCTTAGGACAGAGGAAAACAGTCATTGGATTAGGGCCATAATGGCCTCATTGCAATCACCTCTTAAAGTCCTGATCGTTAAAAAAAGTCATATATTGAGTCAGGTGGGGGGGTGGGCAGTGAGGGGAAAGGGCTTCAACATATGAATTTAGGAGGAGGGGGTACAATTCAGCCCATAACAGTCAGAACATTCTTGGCTCAGTTTCTCTACTTTTTAAAAATTGCATAGTAAACATGTCATTTTTAAACTGTATTTTTAAGTTACATGTTAATTTTAGATGTTTTACCATATCAATAAGAGCTTTGCAAATATGAATGTATCAGCTTAAATACTACTTTATGCATTAACTAATTCCTCCTTTGGTCATATAACGGTTTGCAGTGTTAAGTCCTGTGAATAATAGTGCAATGCACATCAACATTTGTTGAAATTTCATACTTAGGTTTCTCAATGTTGGTGAAGAGTTTTTGCAATTTGAAATGATGTGGTCAACTTTATTTCCCATGGAAGAGCATTATGATGTGCATAATAGAATGGAATTGTGGAAAGTATCCCTAAGACGGATGTGTACAAAGAGGCATTCACAGGCATTTGATGAAGTAATATCAAGCTGAAGATTATTTATTTGGGCTTAAAGTCTTTTTTTTTTTTCTTTCCTTTTACATTTTACCACACTGAAATTGGATGGACTTTATTATTATAAGAAACATGAAAGCAGCTGAATGATGTTAATGGCTTTAAAAAAAGGAAAACATAACAGACTATTTTCTGACATTCAATATGGGTAGAGCCAGGACAAGATGTATATCCAGTTTGATGCAAAAAAAAAAACAAACCAAAACACTTCTGAACTTGTGGCTGAGGCAACCTTTTCCAAAATCTTGCTTGCCATAAGGAAAATATATTTTCCTATTTAGCAGTAACAGCTGCTAAACGTGTGCTCAGCCATTACCGGTGTGCTTATGGTGGCAGAACCTACTGTATCATGTAATGGGCTCAGTGTTCTGCTGCCAGACCTTGGCTTGAGGTCTAGATTTCCAGGTGGTCTTACTTGACTCAGCTAAAGAGGTCTCAGGTCTTTCATGATTCCATAAACCTGAGAATACAGAGGACACTCAAGTAGAATTTATCTAGTCCTTTACTAAAATTAAACATGACAAATCCATTTAAATCATTCAAGGGACCTCTTTTTAAAGCTTAAATCATGTGTCAGCATTTTTTTTTTTCCCCCTATAAAGGGGCTGATAATATTTTAGGCTTTGTAGGCCACATATATCACCATTTAATATTCTTTTTTTCTTTTTCCTTTTCATTTTATACTCTTTAAACATGGAAAGCCATTCTTATCTCCAAGGGTCATGCAAAACAGGCCATAGGCTGGATTTGAACATAGTTTTATTTCATCCTTCAAATTGCAAAAATAAATGTGGCAAACCTAAATGTTTTCTATAGTAGCACTTAAAAAAAAATTTCCTGTGTATTTTTGCTATTCCATGCCCTTTTTTTTTATAGAGCTTGCTTCATGAGAAGAGCATATTAGAGAGCCCTCTGGCACAATATTTCAAAAGTTTTGAGATTATTAAGTTACATGATTTCTGTGTGTGTGTGTGTGTGCACGTACGCTCAGTTGCTCAGTTGTGTCAGACTCCTTGCAACCCCATGGACTATAACCTGCCAGGCTCCTCTGTCCATGGGAATTTTCAGGCAAGAATACTGGAATTGGTTGCCATTTCCTTCTCTGGGGGATCTTTCCAATCCAGGGATTGAACCCATGTCTCCTGCATTGGAAGGAGGACTGAGCCATCAGGGAAGCCCTCATATTGTATCTGATCAACCATTTTATGTAACTTATAAAATTTGTATAAAAATTTATATAAACTTTGTTATATAAAATATTACTATTAAAGCTCTTACTACAGAAGCTTTTAAGGTTAATTAGATCCCATTTGTTTATTTTTGCTTTTATTTCCAATATTCTGGGAGGTGGGTCATAGAGGATCCTGCTGTGATGTATGTCGGAGAGTGTTTTGCCTATGTTCTCCTCTAGGAGTTTTATAGTTTCTGGTCTTACGTTTAGATCTTTAATCCATTTTGAGTTTATTTTTGTGTATGGTGTTAGAAAGTGTTCTAGTTTCATTCTTTTACAAGTGGTTGACCAGATTTCCCAACACCACTTGTTAAAGAGATTGTCTTTAATCCATTGTATATTCTTGCCTCCTTTGTCAAAGATAAGGTGTCCATATGTGCGTGGATTTATCTCTGGGCTTTCTATTTTGTTCCATTGATCTATATTTCTGTCTTTGTGCCAGTACCATACTGTCTTGATAACTGTGGCTTTGTAGTAGAGCCTGAAGTCAGGTAGGTTGATTCCTCCAGTTCCATTCTTACTAAATAGACATTTCTCCAAAGAAGACATACAGATGGCTAACAAACACATGAAAAGATGCTCAACATCACTCATTATCAGAGAAATGCAAATCAAAACCACTATGAGGTACCATTTCACACCAGTCAGAATGGCTGCAATCCAAAAGTCTACAAGCAATAAATGCTGGAGAGGGTGTGGAGAAAAGGGAACCCTCTTACACTGTTGGTGGGAATGCAAACTAGTACAGCCACTATGGAGAACAGTGTGGAGATTCCTTAAAAAACTGGAAATAGAACTGCCTTATGATCCAGCAATCCCACTGCTGGGCATACACACTGAGGAAACCAGAAGGGAAAGAAACACATGTACCCCAGTGTTCATCGCAGCACTGTTTATAATAGCCAGGACATGGAAGCAACCTAGATGTCCATCAGCAGACGAATGGATAAGAAAGCAGTGGTACATATACACAATGGAGTATTACTCAGCCATTAAAAAGAATACATTTGAATCAGTTCTAATGAGGTAGATGAAACTGGAGCCTATTATACAGAGTGAAGTAAGCCAGAAAGAAAAACACCAATACAGTATACTAACACATATACATGGAATTTAGAAGGATGGTAACAATAACCCTGTGTACGAGACAGCAAAAGAGACACTGAGGTATAGAACAGTCTTATGGACTCTGAGAGAGAGGGAGAGGGTGGGAAGATTTGGGAGAATGGCATTGAAACACGTAAAATATCATGTATGAAACGAGTTGCCAGTCCAGGTTCGATGCACGATACTGGATGCTTGGGGCTGGTGCACTGGGACGACCTAGAGGGATGGAATGGGGAGGGAGGAGGGAGGAGGGTTCAGGATGGGGAACACATGTATACCTGTGGCGGATTCATTTTGATATTTGGCAAAACTAATACAATTATGTAAAGTTTAAAAATAAAATAAAATTAAAAAAAAAAAAGCTCTTACTACAACTTTTGCAAAAGATAGTCCCATGGAAAGCTAATATCAGCCATTTATATGTGAGTTAATCATCTCAGCTGTTAAAAAAATCTGCCTGCCAATTCAGGAGACACAGGAGATGTGGGTTCAACCACTGGGTCAGGAAGATTCCCTGGAGAAGGAAATGGCAACCCACTCCAGTGTTCTTGCCTGGAAAATTCCATGGACAGAGGAGCCAGGCAGGCTACACTCCATAGGATCACAAAAAGTCAGACACGACCAAGCACACACGCTGAATGCTCAATATGGTACAGGAAAAATTGGGGGGATGAAATTAACGTCTAGACTGGTCAGAAGGATAAGGCACAGAAACAATGATTTTTCCATGTCATATTCTTCTCTATTATAATTCCTCTTCTTTCACATGTAAGCCAGTTGTGTGTTCAACAATTTCTAAATATGTATCATCTATATTCACTTACGTAGTTTTTGTTTGCTTGCTTTTTAATAGCATTTCCTACTCACAGTACAAGGAAGAATACTATAATCATTTGAAACTTTTGTGAAAAATTAGGAAGTTGTAATGCAATTACCTCACTGGAATCTAGCCTAACTCCTAAGGCAATCTCTTTACAAAATTGGATCATAGAATCTATAATTCAACAATCTACATTTGTTGGTCAGAACTTCAATTTTAGGCTTCATCCTAAAGAAAATATTTTTAATTGGAGAGTTATCCTCAAGGAGTTTTCTTAACATGTTTTATGATTGCTTTTTTAGATGAGTTTTGAGAGAAGAAATTTACTGGAACTGGACTGATAGAAAGATCTATTTTTTAAATGAATTTAGTGTGCAGTTATCAATTATAGATTTAAAATAAGATTTTGCTTCATTGTAGTTTATCTAATGGAGAAGGCAATGGCACCCCACTCCAGTACTCTTGCCTGGAAAATCCCATGGATGGAGGAGCCTGGTAGGCGGCAGTCCATGGGGTCGCTAAGAGTCGGACATGACTGAATGACTTCCCTTTCACTTTTTGCTTTCATGCATTGGAGAAGGGAATGGCAACCCACTCCAGTATTCTTGCCTGGAGAATCCGAGGGACGGGGGAGCCTGGTGGGCTGCTGTCTACGGGATCGCACAGAGTTGAACATGACTGAAGCGACTTAGCAGTAGCAGCAGCAGTTTATCTAAAAACATCAAATGCGATGAACTTTTGAGTAGAAGGCATTATTTACTGGTCAGTTATGATATTATAACATAAACATAATAGCTATTAAACATACTAGCCCAGAAAAGGTATAAATGAACTAAATTCTGAATGAATTTGTTGCAGTTTTTATAGCAGGAAAATCCCCTATTATGTACATTCTCTGGTGACCAACACGGGCAAATGAAATTAGGAAATACTACCCATCAGGCATAAACTCCAAGGACAAAGCACACTTCCTGTAGGACCTAGGGTTGACTTAAAGATTTGTAACTATGTTAACCTTTTACACATACACATTGGACTGAGTTTATTGTACTGTACTCATTTGCTTCAGTTGTATCTGACTCTTTGCTACCCCATGGACTCCTCTGTGAGATTTCCCAGCAAGAATACTGGATTGGAGTAGGTTGCCATGCTCTCCTCCAGGGGATCTTCCAGATCCAGTAATTTAACCTGTGTCTCCTTCATCTCCTGCTTTCCTGGAAGATTTGTTACTACTGAGCCATCTACTGGAAGAGTTTTTTGGGACTATCGTAATTCTTTCAAAAGTTCAGAAACACAGATTTTCTGTGAAATGTTAGGTACCTTCTAGCCAATCACTTTTTCATCTCTTGCCTTCCAATAGGAAATGCTTGGATAATATACTTGGTGAATATTTTATTCACTTTATTTCCTTGCTTGAATCAGGTACTGGTCTTGCTTCCAGATGTTTAAAAGTGATACAGATCTGCTTAACATTGAGACAGACCAATCATAGACCATAGCATTCAATCTAGATTATCCCATGTCCTTTATCAGGAAAAAGAATCCTACTCTTCTGGAATTTGTATAACACAATTAGTTGTCTTAACTTGAGAAGGCATGTCAAAATATGTTAAAATCAATGAGCTAATTTATATTCACTACTTTGTAGATAGAAACTTCTCAACAAATATTTGACATTTTAATCTGTGATAAAATGGGTAATATATATTAACAACCAATTAGTTTGAGGTCTGTCAAGCCTCACTTTAACCTGTACTTGTTTGTGTATGTCACTTACAGATTGGATAGAATGATTTTCTTTTGAAATTAAAAACACTTAATGTGAGAATATTTATAGGCTTAGGCCTTGCTTGTACTTCCTTTGAAAACAAAGAATCCAGGTAGAGGAGAACTGGACAATTAGAAAACCCAAATAGGTTTTTTGAAAAGAGTTTAAGGGAGTTGAGCAAGGGAGAAGTATTTTGTGAGCTATGTAAGAACATAAAGATAGCTAGTGTAGAAATTTGATATGTTATGCATAGAATACCCTTTATAATATTTTGAGAGGATATTAAAGTATTCAAATTACTTTCTAAATATCTTTGCCTGTTTGACTTAAACCAACAGGAGATTGTGAGGACCCATGACTAACTATAATGTGGATTATATTTGTAGGGCCAGGTTTATAGTTCAGGACTTAGCTAGACTTGAGACAAAGTCAATACCATAAAGTATATTTTCTTGCTGGTTACAATCTCATTAGAGTTATGGTCCAAAGTATGAAAATTTGCCCAGGGAAACATTTCTTTGTTAACATACTACTACAGGGGAGCACTGCAGACCCCTCAGAGACATGATGGAATTCCTTAAGAAACTGAAAGATGGAAACATGTGTGAAACTCAATCCTCATGAGCATAGACTTTCTTAACTTGGAGCCCTTTGTGGATAATAGCTGTATGTCAAGGTATCTATGCTTAGGCTGATTCAAGGCATTTGCTTGCTCCAGTGATAGTAGCTTCCCTGGAAAATTGACTGCAACTCTGTGTTGCTTTAGAATTTATGTCACTGGCTATTTGTTATTAGACACTTGAGAAATCTAGGTGGAGTTCCTTGTGGAGGTTCAGAAAAGTAACTCACAGAGTCCTGATTAGAGCATAGTACTTAAATTGTCTAGAAATGGTATTCAGTTCAGTAACTCAGTTGCTTCCAACTCTTTGCAACCCCATGGACTGCAGCACGCCAGGCTTCCCTGTCCATCACCAACTCCTGGCGCTTACTCAAACTCATGTCCATTGAGTCAGTGATGTCATCCAACCATCTCATCCTCTGTTGTCCCCTTCTCCTCCCACCTTCAATCTTTCTCAGCATCAGGGTCTTTTCAAATGAGTCAGTTCTTCATATCAGGTGGCCAGAGTATTGGAGTTTCAACTTTAGCATCAGTATTTCCAATGAATATTCATGACTGATTTCCTTGAGGATGGACTAATTGGATCTCCTTGCAGTCCAAGGGACTCTCAAGAGTCTTTTCCAACACCACAGTTCAAAAGCATCAATTCTTCAGTGCTCAGCTTTCTTTATAGTCCAACTCTCATATCCATAGACTACTGGAAAAGCCGTAGCTTTGAATAGATGGACGTTAGCAAAGTAATGTCTCTTCTTTTCAATGTATTGTCTAGGTTGGTCATAGCTTTTCTCCAAGGAGCAAGCATCTTTTAATTTCATGACTGCAGTCACCATCTGCACTGATTTTGGAGCCCAAGAAAATAAAGCCTGTCACTGTTTCCATTGTTTCCCAATCTATGGCTTCCCTGGTGGCTCAGAGGGTAAAGCATCTGCCTGCAAGGTGGAAGACCTTGGTTCAATCCCTGGGTCGGGAAGATCCCCTGGAGAAGGAAATGGCAACCCACTCCAGTATTCTTGCCTGGAGAATCCCATGGAGAGAGGAACCTGGTAGGCTACAATCCACGCGGTCACAAAGAGTCGGACATGGCTGACTTTCATTTCACTTCACTTTGCCATGAAGTTATGGGACTGGATGCCATGATCTAAGTTTTCTGAGTATTGAGTTTTAAACCAACTTTTTCACTCTCCTCTTTCACTTTCATGAAGAGGCTTTTTAGTTCTTCTTTGCTTTCTGTCATAAGGGTGGCATCATTTGCATATCGGAGATTATTGAAATTTCTCCTGACAGTCTTGATTCCAGCTTGTGCTTCCTCCAGCCCATCATTTTGCATGATGTACTCTGCATATAAATTAAATAAGTAGGGTGACAATGTACTGCCTTGAAGTACTCCTTTCCCAATTTGGAAAAAGCTGTTCCATGTCCAGTTCTAACTGTTGCTTCTTAACCTGCGTACAGATTTCTCAGAAGGCAGGTGAGGTGGGCTGGAATTCCCATCTATCTAAGAATTTACCACAGAAATGGTATTAGAGACAGGCAAATACAACAAGGTGAAGGTCTACAGTTCAACATCAGGGATAACTTGTGTTCTGAAAGTCACCAAGATTTTTGTTTTAGAAGCTGATTTATTGTCATGGAAACTCTAGAGAGCAAGATGGTTTGCCCTCATTCATATGCTGAATGCATATTTGTATGTCAACAAGATAGGGTACGGATATGTTGAAAAAGGAGCTTTAAGAGTCTTTCAGGGGGAAGTGTATCAGGTTTCTGTAAACATTTGCTATGACTAAAATCCTTTCATGTGTAGGCATTGAATTAGCTAGAGATAAAGTAATTTTAGTATCTATTTTATTTTGTTTGTAGTATCTATTTTAAATATAAGAGGCTACCTGAATTCTCAATGTTGTAACACTAATCAATTTTGAGTCAGAAAATGGGGAAAACATTGAGGTACTTGGGAAATTAAAAGCTAAGACCAAATTACAGAGTTCATATTTAAGGTGGGAGGAGAATGTATAAAATCAGATTGGCTTCCATCTCTTAATGGGCTTCCCTGAAATCTTAGTTGGTAAAGAATCTGCCTGCAGTGCAAGAGACCCCAGTGTGATTCCTGGGTCGGGAAGATCTGCTGGAAAAGGGATAGGCCACCCACTCCAGTATTCTTGAGCTTCCCTTGTGTCTTATTTGGTAAAGAATCTTTCTGCAATGTGGTAGACCTGGATTTGATCCCTGGGTTGGGAAGATCCCCTGGAGAAGGGAAAGGCTATGTACCCTAGTATTTTGGCCTGGAGAATTCCATGGGCTATATAGCCCATGGGCGGTCACACAGAGTGGGACATGACTGATATCACGACTGATATGCAGCTCTTGATAGCTGATTAATGACAGAACAGATTTAGATTAGTGTGGATAAGAATGCACCTCACTCATCATCATAAGACTCCAGCACCTAACCCTGGGTACTGTTTTGGAGGCCATGGCTTAACTCAATAGCTTTCCTTTAACAGTGTTAGATACAAAGGGGAAATTTGTAAGTGTTTGGCCTTCTGCTTCTTATTTTTTTTTTTTTTTTTTGCATGTCCTTCTATATAGGGGTACAGACAGTCCTGTGTGTTTACTAGAGGAAAACAAACCTTTCTTATGTCATGGTAGAGCCTGAATTAGATATGGTTACCTGAATCTTTTTCTGCTCAGGGTGTGCTAGTCAGAGAATGGGGGAGTGACCTGGGATTTAATGGTAACTGAATTGTGCAGGGGACACAGATAACAGATTTTTCTAGTTTACTTGTTCACCTTAAATACTGATGCCAAGAATTGCCTCCCCAGGACAGTTGGAACTCACCATCAATTGCCTCTTCTCACCAGTCCTCTCACCACCATTCCTCTATGAGCAAATCCTTTAGAAAAAAATATAGTGCTGTTATTTGTGGAACGCAACAAATCTCCAAACCATTCCAGTGTTTCTCAGCTTTGCCTGTGCATTAGATTCATTTGGAATATGTTTTAAAAATTGTCTAGGCTCCACCACAGAGAAAAATTAATTGAAGTTGGGGAGTAGGGAGGGTCTTTGGCATTGCAATTTTTAAAAAAATTTCTCCAATTGATTCCAAAGCATAAGCAAGACTGCCCTAAACAGAGCATTTAAATGAGAAGATAGAAGGGTTATGGAGAAGTCAATGACTGTTTAAGCCTCCCCTACCTTCTACCTACTTGACTTTTGCCTTTTTGTAACATTGATCAGAGTACTGTGATGTAGAAATTTAGAGATCCTAGAAAGGGAAGATTGATTTACACTGGAATGAGACACTTGCTATGGAGAAGCAAAAATGAATAAATTAAAAGGTGATTACCGGTGAGAAATGTAGATAAAACCATGACTAAAATGGCCAGGCTAGAAAGTTAGAAGTTCAGATAGAAGAGAAAGAATTTGGGACATTTCTAGGCACATGGGTTACAAAGAGAAGAGAAAGTCAGATTTCAAGAAGGTTTACTTTGTTTTATGAATAGAAATTCCTTAGATTATTCTTTGAGAAATTAAGAAAAAATAAATTGCTAATGTTTCTTCAAATGGGATACAGACTTTACATGGAGCCATAATGTAGTTCACCTAAAGGATTACCTTTAAGATATAGCTTATATCTTTGTAATATTTATCTCTGGATCAGATGTTGCAAAGTGTAAAAATAGGTTCAAATTAAATGCTAAAGCATGTCCATCTGTCTGAGCACTCTGGTTATATAGTTGCAAGCTCCAGCCATAGTGATCCTATACTAAAGGTTTAAATGAGAATTCAATTGAAATAAAATTTAATGTTCAAGCTTAAAATTTCCTGCACTGGCCAAAGGTTAGATTTTATCACTCATATGGGAGCATTTGGACCTTGACATCCTAAAATTTGCCTTATCAACACAACCAATAGGGAAATTCTTTTCTGAGGCAAAACAAGCTATAGATCTGAAATGAGATACATAATCAAAATGCTGAAGAGGGAAATAAAAAAAGTCAAAGGGGAAATAGGATATATATATTTTTTTCATGAGCATTACTTCCAATGCTCTTTTTCAATATCCTAGACCAATTTAGAAGTAACATAGTAGCTATGAACAAAAGTGATATGACTGCATGAGTTGCTGATTGCAAAGTGACAAAACTCAGCCCTCTGTGGAGTTAATTTGAAATAGTGACTTTCCAAAATTAGAACACTTGACTGGAGAGCTAGGGAGAAAGCAGGGGAAATTGAGCAAAATAAAAGCAAGTGGACTTTTTGTGGACTAGATTTCCCTTTGTATTTGAGAGTGCCATAGCCAGAAGGGCTATTACTAGTGTGGCTATCACATCTCATCTAATTTGATCAACTGTCTTTTATTTGAGTTTCTGCTTCTAGATTTGCTAGCACTCTTCACCTTCTGGGTTACATGGTAACTTTGCTACTTAAAAGAAATTGTGTGTTGGAGTTTCCTCTGTCTCCTATATACTTCTGTAAAGCACAGTGTCTCTTTTCATCTTTCATCCAATCAACCATGTTTAAATTGAACTCACTGTTTGAACATATACCAGACCACTATACTAGGCTTAGTTTTTAAGGCTACAGGCAGTTAAATAACCACTTATTTCTGCACTATTATTTTGGTGTTTATTTAACTAGTGTTAATGGTTGAGATTTTTCTGGAAGGATGCCATATAGCTAAATTATCCTTTGCAAGATTAATGTGAGACACACTGCAATTCAGTGGATAATAAGATACCTGTTATCATTACTGTCCTTAAGGAGTTTTCAATTTTGAAGTGAGGTAAGGCAAGAGGTGAAGAACTCTTTAATCATATAAGCTTTTCAAAGATGTATAAGTTCTGTAATCAAGTTGTAACACAGTCCGTTTGTACTATTTTTTTATAAATTATCAGATCTCCATGATTGTTTTCCATTTGAGATTTTATGACCTTTCAAAAAAAGGCTTACTTTTATTCAAAGTAACAAAAATATGTATGTCAACTTTGTGTGAAGTACTATTAAGGACAGAGTGACATTCAAAGATGAATAATCTACCCTGATTGTATGCTCACTAAAGTAGTGAAACAGAAATGTATATGACTAAATAAATAGACTCTTAGTTGGCACTCAGAGATTAACATGAAAATCATAAGATTCATCTTTTAAAATTGCATAAACGGCCATGAATTCGTGTGCATGGCTTTGTGAATATCCTACTGTATTGCTGAAGATCCAATACAGTCCATTGTCTTCTGAACAGAGTGCTGTTTGTTTGGTTGGATTCCAGAGAAGCTCGTTGGATATTTATAATGTCTTTAGTACCAACAATAAACAAAACAAAACAAAAAATAAAGCAAAACAGAAAATAAAATACAAATTAAAAAAATAAAACACACGGAGTATCCTTTTCCTATGTTAGACCTGATATGCTTATTTGAATGTCTGTAATTTAAACGTTGTATGATATATCTTCATTGTATTAAAATACTGTGGCAAGAACCTTAGAAGAAGTACAAACAAGGGGCTGTGGGGTATAAAGGAGAATAAAAATTCATCCCATAATAAAGTGTATAGAAAGAAACTTCTTAAGGGAAATTGAATTTGATATTTTAAGAATAGATTTAATTTGACAAACTAAGGTTTCCAGTACAAGTACATACTATCTGGGCTAAGCATACAGTGTGTGTGTGTATGTGTGTGTGTGTGTGTGTTGTAAGCACTCCTTTCTATTAGAAATTTAGAAAAGGAGTTGGGCATTAGAAGGTTATTATGTCCAGAGGACTGGTTAGAAACTGTTATAAGATGGAGAAGGTTACATTTAACTTGAAAGGCCACTGGGAGGAGAATGCCTTAGTTGTAGTTTGGTTGTTACCAGTCAACTGAGTTCTCATAAAAATAGAGATGAGAAAGATTTGAGACAGAAGCAGATTGTACTGGATTATGGAGATAAGAACTGAAACTGGGAGAGTGGCATTGGAAACAACAGAGGAAAGATCCAAGAAATTCTGTTGTGTGGATTTTGTCTGGTACTGGTATGATTGGTATTGACAGTGGAGAGAAATTTGCATCTGATCACTTTGGGTCAAGTAAAGTTTCTAGAACAATGGTGTGTGTGTGTGTGTGTGTGTGTGTGTGTGTGCGCGCGCTTAGTCGTTCAGTTGTGTCTGACTCTTTTGTGACCCCATGGATTATAGCCCATCAGCCTCTTCTCTCCATGGGGATTCTCTAGGCAAGAATACTGGAGTGGGTTGCCATGCCCTCCTCCAGGGGATTTTCCCAACCCAGGGATCAAACCCATGTCTACCGGCACTGCAGGCAGATTCTTTACTGACTGAGCCACAAGGGGAGCAATGGTAGACAGATACTTAGGTGAATGAATGGTCCATGTAGTATATAGTATATAATACACAGAGATAACTACTAAACTATTCATAAAATAACCCTTCATAATATTTTTCCTTTACTTAGAATACATTTAAAACATGGATTAAGTAATGTTCTAAATGTTTATCCCTTACTGGCATATAGTACATTCCTTTGGCCATATTACAAGCATCTCATATATATCATCTCATCTTATATCTGTCTATATGTTGTGTCTAGGTTGTATATTTATTTTCCACTGCAGTCTCTTCAGTGAAAAGAAGTTAAGTTCTTGCAGAGGGACTTATAATACTTTTTAAGTGATGAAATTTGCTAGCAAGCCTTTTAAATCTAGAAGGTAATTAAGTTCATCACAATTACTTTAGATCAATAGTTCATTTGTGGTTATGTGGAATGTGCTTTAGAAGGGTATTGTCTCATTGTTATTAATTCTGTATATTACCTAACATAGAAAGAAGGTCATTATGAATGAGTGTTTGCATTCATCCCTACATCTGTCCAAATTTATCTCATCTTTTGACTTTTGATCAAATCAGTTTGTTTGGGTTTTTCAACAAAAAACTACACTAACTTAAAAAGAGCAAACTTTTCTCATTTTTAATGAAGAATATAAGTTCTAACAGTTTCATCAAGTTTTTTTTAAGAAATTCAATTCAGGATCCTGTTTGAGTCTCACTTAACTCCAAACATTTTTTTTTTCATTTTTAATAATAATACTGAAATTATAATGCCTTTAAGATATAGCCATTAATTGAATAAAATCAACTTTGTCATTAGTTTCTCTTAGACAAAACTGAGTAAAATACAGATACCCTAGAGAAGGGTTGGAGTAGCCAATAACAGTATCTTAGATAATATACACATATATATAATAAGACAGATAAGATAAATAACTGTCAAGATAACTAGCTGTTTTGATTCTCTGTGATTGGGAAGTCAGGAAAATGCAATCATTTTTATGTATGAAAACATTTTACTATGCCTATTAACAGTTCTTCATTTAGAAGTGCTAGAATACCAGTGTTCAGTTAAAAAAATTAATATAACCCCACAAATAATAAAATGGTACATGCAGTATATTTCTTCCTGACCGCTATTCCAATAAATATAGATTGTCCATAGTTGGATTCATGCAGTGTCTGAGTTATAACTTATCACTCCAGTTATCTTATAAATGGATACAGATAAATTTTGACTAACTTTCAATAACTAGTTTAATCTTCAAGTACCTCTAGTACTTGCTATGCAACACTAGATGTTCTTCTGACATGAGCTAAGGTTTCTAATATATGTACGGCACTTAAATAACATATTTTCATGAATTTGATGCTTTTCCAGTGCTGTGATGGCAGTGGGAACCTGTGACTTATGTTTAACCATATGGCCATTAAGTAGCAGATGCTTAGAAAAATTGATGAAAGTATAAGTCATATTATCTGAAGAATATTCCTAATTTTTTTTTTGCAGTTTGTCAAACCATTACATAAAAGAATGATAGCTTATGAGTAACAAAACAAAATCTACATTTCAAAAGCCTGTCATATTTTTCTGCTTAGTATAATATCTCTTTTCTGCCAAAGACTGTTAACACTTAAATTAAAAAGCTGATAGAGTGCTGTCTCATTGTTTACAAATGTCTAATATATGAAATCGACTTGGATATTTTCCTATCTCATTATAAAATTTCCTGTAAACAAATCTAGAGATCAACATATTGAAAGTATGTTGCATTGTAATGTAGTTAAAGTGGCTCTTAAACATTGATTGTGACCCTTAGTAAGAAACATATTTTAACACTGTGATCCTGACAATATGTGTATATGTTTTCAATAGATATCTGCAACTAAAATGAAAATTTCCCAAAGATTTCATAAAGTAATGTTACTAATGTGATGTTTTATTTTCCAATTTTATTTTTTAAAATTAATATTTGTAATCCTATCTTCTGTGTGCAGTTTAATCAAATTAATGGGTATGTGTTCCTTTGTTAGTGTTCCATATTTAGCTTAAGTTGTTCTACTACATCTATCATGAATTAGGATTTTAAAAATACATATTAAAAGAGAACACAAAATATTTTAGTTGTATTCATAGTTTGTTATAGTGAGGTAAAAATATCTTTTTCAGCTCATAGACTTCAGTAATTCATAAGAACCCTTGAGATTACATAAACAGAATGTTCAAAGCTAGATATATCCTTGAGAATAGAATGATTTACATTTCTTCTGGATTATGTTTAAAATTGTGTACCACAAATGTAGTATCAGCATGATCTAGAAATTAAATATTTATCTTTTTTAAAATTTTGACTTGTATCCAATTATAATAGCTTTTGTTTAAATTTCTAAAGCGACCTTTTTTCTGTTTTGTTTGTTTGTTTTAAATTAATTTATTTATTTTAATTGGAGGCTAATTACTTTACAATGTTGTAGTGGTTTTTGCCATACATTGACTGGCTGGCTGCTCAGTGTAGCCACTCAAGTGACAATTTTGATGTCCTAAATTGTTCTTTCTGAAATAACATTTTGTAATTACACTTATTAAATTGATCATCTATAACTCAGTCTGATCATAATTCTTTATGTTGGCTAGACATATAGAAGAAAAATATAGCTCCTTTTATTAGATTTTCTCTAAGTTTTAAGTCAATGCTAGACTTGAGGAAACCTTTGGGACATCATGGACACTTCAATTTTTTTAATCTATAAAAATGTGCATATTCTCAGTGTTTTTCTCAGTGCTTTTGATTTATCAACCAGGTTAGTCTCTCTGAAGAATTACTAATATGTAGTCTTGTCTTATTCACCATCTCCCATTCGAAGTCACCATTTTCTTCTATTTCCATTTTTAAGAAAATGAGACGTTTCTTAAGGAATAGATTAAAAACACCCTATTTAGGCCAAAGACATATACTGTAAAGAAGAAACATGTCTTATCAGGGAAAAAAACCTATATATCTATATGTGTGTGTGTGTGTCTGAAGAACACGATGAAATATTCCCTGGCAGAATACACTATGGGCTGTTTACCTTGCACTGGTCCAGGTATCTTCTATACTTTTCTCTTTGAAAGGCTCTTAAGGGTTTCACTGATTCCCTGGAATGTAAAATTTCTTTCACCCTCTGAAATCCCTAATAATATCCATTTGCAGAAATAATGTTACCCGGCCTTATGTTGTCTGTTCTCTGGAGTATTGTTTGTGCAACAGTAGATTTTCTTGTTTCATATATTTTGGCAGAAGTTTACTAAGAAAATGTGTCCTCAATTGACTTTGTAACATGCTGAGTAACACTCCAATTATAAGGATGAAGGAGACTCTCTTATGAGGATTTTAAAGGGTTTTCCTATTATACATTCTGAAAATAAAATGCCTGGTCTATGAAGCAAGTTGCTTGATTTAAATAGATTTTCCTTGGACACTATAATATGTTCCAAAGGTCCATGGATTCTCTCATCTTATGAAATCAGTTTCTAATTATGTGAGTAAAGCCTAGTGTGGAATCTCAAAAGTGGGCCTGTGTGGGAGGAATAAGGAAATTTCATAAGTTAATAGTGTCTCTTCATTTTTAATGAGTCTTCCCTCTACAATTTACACCTTGGAAGTCCTAAAGTACAGTATTACACACACGAAACTAAACCATATATTTTGAGATGGCCAAAAAATTCCTCTGGGTTTTTCAAAACATCTTAACAAAATCCCAGGTGAACTTTTGCCAACCCAGTATCTTGAAATGCTAAGATAAACAGAAACCTTGTCTTCAGGAGGCTTGTAAGTCAGCTGCAAGAAGGCAAGATAACATGAGTGACTGACTGGGAGAAAAGAGAACCACATTCAGAAAATAGAGACTCTCACTGTTGGTGGGAAGAGGGTAGGAGGTGAGGTTGAGGTGAGTAGGAACATCAGAGAAGTCCTTCGGGAGGCTCTCTGGAGGAGTTTGTGAATGAGCTGTAATAGAATTCAGGTCATGGAATTTGAAAGTGAGAATTTTTTATAAGTCTGCATAGACCTTGAAAATTTAGGTTGCTGTAAGAGTGTAGATTATATATTTAGTTTCAAATATCCTTGCTATCTATACTAGTACTGACATAAAGTTAACTAAACAACAGATGGGTATTATATTCCAAATGCTCTCACAAAAAAAAAAATTATAAGAAGGAAATCTAAATAATATAGTCACTATTTTCTTAGGCTTGATCATTCACATAACACTGTAATTTGATTTTAAAGTAAAATCTACATTTATGCTGCATGAATTGAGAAATACATTTTTATCTGTCTGCCTAAATTGCCTCATATCAACTACCTCACACAAACATGCATGGGGACACACACACATCCCTCTGCAGCAGTGGTGTACCAGGAACCATACAATTTCCTCCCTGATCAAAGCCTTTCTTAAAATATTACATTGCTAGATAATCCCTGCTATAGTACATATGCATTACCTGGGAGTGGTGATATGAAAATACATTTTCTCTTTTAACGTATAATAATTAGTTGACTTTTTTTCCTCTTCCCTTGTCTGGGAATAGGGCTGACGAGAACTGAAACCAAATTTTTGATAGAATGTAGTGTTTTAAGATGTTTAGATCTTTTTTTATGGGGGAAGGCCAGGTAGAAAGCTATTTTTAGGGAGATGGGGAAAGCAGGAAGGTATTGATTTGGCCAAAAAGCTCATTCAATTTTTTTTCCATTGTCTGTTTTGGAAAAACCTGAATGAACCTTTTGGCCAACCCAGTATATAACGATTCGGAGTGATTAGGAAGCAAGAGAGAGGGGAACAAAGGGCATGAGGTGAAGCAAATGACTTACTTCTTGCAACTGCTTCCAGTTACTCCTGTCATTGACTTTGGAGAACTGCTGCCAAATTATAACATGCAGAGGGGCTGAGGTGGGATGAGTCAAGCTGTAGGCTATTTATCAAGGCTTTTACAGAGGGCTTCCCTGGTGGCTCAGTGATAAAGAATCCACCTGCTGATGCAGGAGATGCAAGAGATACAGGTTTGATACCTGGGTCTGGAAGATCCCTCTCCAGTATTCTTGCCTGGGAAATCCCATGGACCAAGAAACCTGTGGGCTACAGTCCATGGGATCTCAAAGAATCAAGCACAACTGAATATGTGCATACACAGGCTTCATAAACAGCCAAATAGGTAGAGAAAGGTTAAAAAAAAAAAGTCAAAGGCATTGTTTTTGGATATGTTTGTGGAAAGACACAGGAGTGTTTAGGGAGGGATGGGGATGGTGATGAAGGAAACTTGGAAACGACTTTGGTACTTTGTTACCATTGAGTTGGTGTCCTTGACTCAGGAGTTAGGAAAGTGCAGCCCTGAGCTGTGGCTGTCATGTGGCAATGATTTTAAATCAGCTTCTGACATATCTGGTAGCAGCAGGAGGGCAAAATAAAATCTTTCCTCTGATTGAAATGGTTAGGGGATTCAGGGAAGAGGAGCACAAGTGCCAGAATTAGAAGGAGCCTGGGATCATCAGTTGAAATCCATTCTCTTTAGGGAGAAAAAAAAATCCCCTGATGAGTGCAAGTAACTGGGGTCTTTCTTCCCTTTTTTATCGCTCATCTTAAAAACGATACCCTTGCTTGCCTATTAAAAAAAAAAAAGAAAGTTCGAGGCTTAATTCAGAATGACATCCCCATTTAGGCCATAAATGTTTGAAGCTTAAACTTAAAATCAAACTCGTTTTCCGACTCTCTGCAACACGAACAACCCCTGGGGCTCCCCAAGTATTTTTATATGTATAAATTGCTTTTGCTGTATAAAAGTGTTAAAAATTCAGTCTTTGTGTCACAAAGGAATAGGCAAAGGTATTAAAAGGGTTGTAATCTCTGCTAGAGCTTTAAATTCAGCTTATATCAGGCAAACGCAGTTTAGTTCGTGTCTCATGCATCTAAGTCTCTTTAAAAAAAAAGAAAATTCATTATGCCTCATGAAAAGCAGTTTATAATGAGACCATCACCAATAATTGTTTGTTTTAGGCTGTGAAGTACTGGGGCACATTCCTGCCTAGATGGAATCGATTGAAAATAACCATTTTTTTTTTCTGGTTCCCCTACATTTGCAAACACGGTAGGTTGCAGTTAATAAGCTGCCAATATAAGCCACTCCATTCCAAAACAGACATTTAGTTGAAGAATGACATTGGGCTATCGCAGTATTTTTAATACTAAACAACTTGTGCTATTGAGTGACTTTTACATCAAAGTTTAGTGTGCTCTTTAATAATACTGTTTAACTTTGAAAAACTGTGTTGCCTCTCTCCAGATATGCAGCCCAACTTTTCCAGACATGACTTAACCTGTCTGCATAGCATACCTGATATAGATGTGACAGTCTCTCTACTTCATTTAATAGTTAATGCCCCACCCATCTGGTTTCAGCTTTGACAGCCCCCTCTCTTGACAGACTGAGAAGCAAGAGTTAAACAATAAAATATTCACAATCAACATTACATCCCACAAAGTCCATGCAATAAGCAAATGCATTCTTCTCTTATGAGTGTTCCCTTAGAATCTACAAAATCTGATTTTACTGACAATTTTAACAAGCTTAGTTATCTGGTTGCCAAACCTATTGCCTATTAGGAGGAGGCAAATTATAAAAGGGATTGGGGCTGTGAGGACTAGCACAGTGATAGCAGTGAAAAGTGATAACAAGGTTGCTGACAGAAAATCTATAAAAAGCCCACACAAAAACTCAAGAAACACAAGAACTGAGTTATATAATAAGGATAAACAGACCTACAAATTTTTATAATCCCTAATAGCATCCCCATACCCTAACTGCTACCCCTAATGATGGCCATAGGTCATTAAGAAATATTGCATTAGGTTTGGTAGTTGATCAATTTTAAGGGGAAAAAAAATGTGATTCATTTAAGGAAGATTTGTATCCAGAATAGCCATATTAAAAAAAAAATTATAAAGTTTAGTCATCATGTTGTTTTGGTCCATTTTGCTAATTCATTATCCAGTATTACAAGTGGGTCCCACTTAATTAAGAAATTAGCATAAAAATATATTTGGTAATGAGATGGTCAAAGCTCACTTGGTATACTGTTGTTCAGTCTCTATGTCACGTCTGACTCTTTGTTGACCCCATGTACTGCATCATGCCAGTTTCTCCTGTCCTTCGCTATCTCCTGGAGTTTGTTCAAGTTCATGTCCATTGAGTCTTGATGCCATCTAACCATCTCATCCTCTGCCACCCCCTTCTCCTTTTTCTTTAATATTTTCTAGCATCAGAGTCTTTTCCAGTGAGTTGGCTCTTCGCATCATGTGGCCAAAGTATCAGTTCAGTTCAGTCACTCAGTCGTGTCCAACTCTTTGCGACCCCACAGACTAAAACATGCCAGTCTTCCCTGTCCATCACCAGCTCTTGGAGTTTGTTCAAACTAATGTCCATCGAGTCAGTGATGCCACCTAACCACCTCATCCTCTGCCCCCTTCTCCTCCAGACTTCAATCTTTCCCAACATCAGGGTCTTTTCAAATAAGTCAGTTCTTCACATCAGGTGGCCCAAAGTATTGGAGTTTCAGCTTCAGCATCAGTCCTTCTAGTGAATATTCAGGACTGATTTCCTTGAGGATAGACTGGTTGGATCTCATTGCAGTCCAAAGGACTCTCAAGAGTCTTCTCCAACACCACAATTCAAAAGCATCAATTCTTTGGAGCTCAGCTTTCTTTATAGTACAACTCTCACATCCATACATGACTACTGGAAAAACCATAGCCTTGACTAGACAGACCTTTGTTGGCAAAGTAATGTCTCTGCTTTTTAATATGCTGTCTAAGTGGTCATGGCTTTTCTTCCAAGGAGCAAGCATCTTTTAATTTCATGGGTGCAGTCACCATCTTCAGTGATTTTGGAGCCCCCCAAATAGTCTCTCACTATTTCCATTGTTTCCCCATCTATATGCCATGAAGTAATGGGACCAGATGCAATGATCTTAGTTTTCTGAATGTTGAGTTTTAAGCCAACTTTTTCACTCTTCTCTTGCACTTTCATCAAAAGGCTCTTTAGTTCTTCCTTGCTTTCTCTCATAAGGGTGGCCAAAGCATACCATTTGGTGTAACCTATCTTCAAAATCATCATCTAAAATAGGGTCAGAGAATATTTTAACGTGGCTACTTCTGTTTAGGTGGCTAAATGTATTGAAAAACATCTCTGGTATAAGTCAGATTGCAGGTTCATTCCCATATGGGTTTGCTGTCTTCATCTTCTGCCTATATTTATGCCTCAGAATGGCACAAAAATTAAATCCGACTCCACCTCTGGAGAAACAACCACACAATGACTGGAATATAAAGTATTATTATTTATCTACATATTTTAAAGTAACATGAAATAGTAAAAATCCATTTTTTTTTTGTTCACTGAGTTATTTCATTTTCACAGTAGAGAGAGGAAGAGAACTAGCCCAGCTTTTGCACCCAATTGTAGCAAACACGGTGCTAGTGGCACACGTACCTTCTCTTTCACTAAACCTGCATGACCACTTTTCATATGAAGTTGAAGCCCACAGAGGTAACCTGTGTCAAATGCAGGATATGTCCAATCCTTTTAACCCAAAGCTAGGGAGAAGGCAATGGCAACCCACTCCATCCAGTACTGTTGCCTGGAAAATCCCATGGATGGAGGAGCCTAGAGGGCTGCAGTCCATGGGGTCGCTGAGGGTCGGACAAGACTGAGCGACTTCACTTTCACGTTTCACTTTCATGCATTGGAGAAGGAAATGGAAACCCACTCCAGTGTTCTTGCCTGGAGAATCCCAGGGACGGGGGAGCCTGGTGGGCTGCTGTCTATGTGGTCACAGAGAGTCAGACACGACTGAAGTGACTTAGCAGTAGCAGTAGCAGGGAGGTACTAACACAAACCCTATAAATAAGTTACTTGTTAACATTATGATAAAAATTAGCTTGAGTGAGTTTCAGCTTGGTACTTTGTTCCCAGTTCAATTAATTTACTGACTGAGACATTGAAATAAACTGAGAAAAGTACATAGCCATAGTTTTAGTTCTCTCTCTAGTTCTCTGATCTTGGGCCATATTGTTATATTTTCTAGTCCTTTGTATCTTCTTAAAAAATAAATGAATAGTCTTCAACTACCTCTACCTAGAAGTCAGCATATGCTTCAGTTCAGTTCAGCTCAGTCTCTCAGTCGTGTCTAACTCTTTGCGACCCCATGAATCGCAGCATGCCAGGCCTCTCTGTCCATCACCATCTCCCGGAGTTCACTCAAACTCACATCCATCAAGTTGGTGATGCCATCCAGCCATGTCATCCTTTGTTGTCCCCTTTTCCTCCTGCCTGCAATCCCTCTCAGCATTAGAGTCTTTTCCAATGATTCAACTCTTCACATGAGGTGGCCAAAGTACTGGAGTTTCAGTTTCAGCATCAGTCCTTCCAAAGAACACCCAGCTTATCTCCTTTAGAATGGACTGATTGGATCTCCTTGCAGTCCATGGGACTCTCAAGAGTCTTCTCCAACACCACAGTTCAAAAGCATCAATTCTTTGGCTCTCAGCTTTCTTCACAGTCCAACTCTCACATCCATACATGACCACTGGAAAAACCATAGCCTTGACTAGATGGACCTTTGTTGGCAAAGTAGTCTCTGCTTTTGAATATGCTATCTAGGTTGGTCATAACTTTCCTTCCAAGGAGTATGTGCTTTTTAATTTCATGGCTGCAGTCACCATCTGCAGTGATTTTGGAGCCCAAAAAAATAAAGTCTGACACTGTTTCCACTGTTTCCGCATCTATTTCCCATGAAATGATGGGACCAGATGCCATGATCTTTGTTTTCTGAATGTTGAGCTTTAAACCAACTTTTTCACTCTCCTCTTTCACTTTCATCAAGAGGCTTTTTAGTTCCTCTTCACTTTCTGCTTACTCCATTATAAACAATGAGCAAAATTATACATTTAATAATTAAATTCTGTAATACTATAAATAATTACCAGATTCTGAGGCATACAATTGAGTTAAAATCAAGTAAAGAACTTTCTTTAACATATATTACTGAATTTTAATCTTGCCTCATGTATTTTTTCACTGTTCTTACATGTCATGTTGGTATGGGGGGAAGCTGCCAGTTCCTAAGGAAGAGGTTAATGAATGTGCACTGGGACAGCTTTGTTGCTTGGGATATCATGGACACAAGGCAACAAGAATTGTCAGTGTTTGGATAAGGATGTACATTCTAAGAGAAATTATATTTTTGATTCTTCATAAAGAAAGAAAGTATTCTATGGAAAGGAGATTTATCAGATACTTATATAGTCAAATTCAAAGATAAGTCAACTTAATGAAAGAGTGTAATTTAATACACCTATTTTGATTTCTCAAGGTATTAACATTTAGAGGACCAATTTGAATTTCTCACTCGTAAACAACTGAGCAAGAGAAAGTGTATATTCAGTGTATTATGATTTAAGCATTGTTATCAAATACTATGGGTTATAACTTAGTTTATAATACTTGTAACACATCACATATTATTTTTATTAATTTGTTTTCCTTTTGTTTTGTTATACATTTTAATTATATGACTATTAAGTACTCTTCATGAGTTGGAAATATTGAAATAATTACCTACTGTTGACCTCAGTGGTAATTGTGTTTTTAAGTTCTAATAATTACCCCTAGAATTTTTATAAATAAATTACTCTGAAATGGAAAGACCGTATAGACATTTCAGTGTATATTTTGGTATACTATGTTCAAAGGGAGAGAAATTTCATGTTATTCAAAGAATAACCTAATTGAAGATGGAAAGAATATTAATATTTATTGAGAAACTAATACACACCATACACTCTCTATCTGGTTTACAGATTCTATTTAATTTTTTTCTTCATAACAATTATTTTAAAAAGACATTAATCTGCTTAAAAAGACTCAGAAGTTCTACTTATAGAAAGCACATTTAGGATTTGAATCCATGTCTGTCCCCAAAGCAGGTGCTTTTTCAGCTATATTATGCTGTCTTTTGACATTAATTGTTAATTGTCTTATGTGGTAGACTATTGACTAGCATAGTTTAAATTATTCAGTATCTCTTAGTCTGCTAGTTTCAGGGAAAGAAGTTAGATGACACTTAGGTAATTTTTGCTAATAAGACAAAAGTCATCATATGTTTCCTTTGCTGTATAGTTTAAACTCTTTGCATATTTGCTATTTATTACACATTTCTCTTTATTTCCAGTGTACAAACATTTGTGGTTGTGTTGCAGAATGAGTTCTTATACATGCTATTTTTGCATATAGTTTTTGCATGCAGTTTGCCTAACACAACCATTTCCTCTCCCTTTCTTTAACACATATCTAAAATTTGTCAGTGGCATTTGAGCATGTGTGTTTGGGGAGTGTGAATATAAATATCATCGTATAGATAAAATTTTCAATCATTTCATTTGTTCTAGTGTGCACTAAACTGTGATTTAATGGGAAGTAAAACTGCTTTCTTATGGTTTAGCCATAATATGCTTTAGATTTATTTCAAGGCACAGCTTGTGCTAGACCAAAGCTATCTTTAGACCAATGGAGTCCAGTCTTTTATTTTATTTTCATAATCCCTTCATATTTCTACAAAATAAGAAAACTTAGTATTATTATAAGGAAAATTGAATATTTCAGTAATACCAAGGTTGATAGTAAAAATATCCAAAAGTGTTGGCAGTACTGGTTTTGAAGGCTTTTAATCTTTTATTCTGTATGGTTTAAATATGTTTATAATACAAATATAAAGGGATCTTGATAAACGGATCTATATCAGACATTTTCTTCACATCTAATAATTCATTTTTTTAAAAGGAAATGAAGTGAAAAAGAATACCATGAACTGAAAAGGTTTAATGGTTTAACTAGACAATTCTATTTATAGGATATGCTTACTTCCTCTAATACATTTCATATTATATCAAAGCCCATTTTAAAGTTATTTGCTTCAAAGAATAGAGTGGACAACATTTCACTTAAAATATCTTGATATTCATCTGCTAGTTTTGAAAGGAGTTCCAGATATTAAAGGTAAGCTATTTTATCTTAGCTTTTTTGGGCCATCCAGTAAGTTGTACACACACACACACACACACACACACTCACACTCAACACATTCACACACATTTAATAGATAAGCACATATTTAGAAGGTACATGGCTAGAATGCCTTCAACGTACAACCCCTTCAGAATAAGGTGCCTAACCTAAAACCCATACTCTTCCAAATAAACCGACCAACACTTCCTCCAGTTTCACCTCATCTTTGCACATGCTCAGTTTTGCAGGATGCTCACAAGCACTTCCCTGTGTGTGTGTGTGTGTGTGTGCTTAGTCACTCAGACGTGTCCAACTCTCTGCAGTCCCATCGACTTTAGCCGACCAGGCTCCTCTGTCCATGGAATTCTCCAGGCAAGAATACTGGAGTGGGTTGCCATGCCCTCCTCCAGGGGATCTTGCCAACCCAGGGATTGAACCTGCATCTTCTGTATCTCTTGCACTGTAGGCAGATTCTTTGACAACTGAGCTACCTGGGAAGCCCAGTGTTAACATTACCTGTACCTAAATCATCTGACTTGCCTTATATCTTGGTGCACATCCCATAGTAGCTGTTTGTGTGAATCTGTGAATGCTGTACATTTAGCTGTTGGTAATTTGGATTATAAACTTTTCATTATCAAAAAATATATAGTACTAAAATTTATAAACACTTGGTATACTTTCCTCCTCTAAGTTCTAAAATATTACTTGTGGATAAAATAGGAAGGGGTTGTATCTACTCTGTATAAATTAGTATTGTCAATTTTTAGCATTGTTTGTGCTTTGCCTAACATGACTCTCTTATTACTGAATCTGGTCCCCTTCTGTTCTCTTGGAAACATTAAGGACAGGCTGTCCCATTTCACTTTATTTTCACCTAATCACTTGGCAAATCCATCCCAACTTTATCCTCATCTGTAGGCAAAAAAAAAAAAAAAAAAAAGATTTCTATAATGACTTAACCTGTTCAAAAGGCCTAAACCCATACTATTTTTTAACTTGAAAATATTTTCATTGATCTATATTTGTTTATTTTTCTGATATAAAAAGGAAACCACAATATTAGGTAAAGATTCATCAGAGTCAACAGCATTGGTAGCAATAGTTTTATTTCCGTCTCATTTTATAAACTCCCTACTGATTTTCTTATGCTGGTCCTCTCAGGTCTCCAGTTATTTCTTTGTTTCTTGTTTCTTCCACTGCTTGAATATTGGTATTTAATTTATTTTGCCATGAGCAAAGCCTTTTGTATTTCCCCAGTACCATCCTATTCAGTACCTCTGTTTGTAACCCCTGGGTCTATGTTATGATTTTTCTCTCTCCTTAAAAATGTTTGCAATATTTACCAGCATGTTATCATTTGTTATGTTCATTTGTATTCATCTGACTACCTATTTCAAATTTCCATAAAATTCTTAAGCTAAAAATAAGTCCTTTTCCAAACTGACATCAGAAATTCACTTGACTAGAATTTATAGATGTGATCATTTATTGTTAACAGATTATGATCAAGATTTCAGACACTGCTTTTTCGGTCAGAATCCTCAAAGTAATTTTTTGGAGAACATTTCACTAAATGATTGCTAAATTCCCTTTGCTGTGAATTGGATTTTACTTAAATGATTTTCAAAATTCTTTAATACTTACGATGTACTTTGAAAAAAATAACTTTATAACAATAACTTTAATACATATTTTCTATGCTATTTCTTTATCTCAAAACATTACTTTGGTAAAAATTTTGCTAGCAAATCAAGTGACAAAATATTTAAAATGTAAAACAAATTGCTATAGAATAGACTTATTGGCTTTATTGAGCTAAGAACAGTTATAAAGCCCATTGCCCTACATAGATTGTAGGACACAAATGTTTGGAATATAATGAATGACAAAGGAAAAGGAAAAACTGCTGAACTTAGTGTCTCTGAATGTCATTATAAAGACATGATACGCCAAGCATATGAATTAAAGGCTAGAGACTCCTTGGAGGGTTGAAGCAATGTAATTATCTATAACCTAGTGTTAAAAAAGAAGGCTATTTTTCAGACCTATTATTTTTGTGAATAGATTCTTTTTAAAAATATTTCATGATTTAGGAAAACTATTTTAAAGTATTTGCTATTTGATTGAACTTGAAAATTTGGTTATTTGCTTTCTCTCTCCCTTGACAATATTTTAATTCGTTTATTATTTTAAGGGTAACCTATCTACCCATCCAGGTAGATGCTTTGATGTGAAACATATCAGGTAATCAACATCTGCATGCATTGTAAAAGTATAAGCCAAGAAATGAGGTGGGAAAAGTTATGTGGGGAACTTAGTATATTAGTTAGGGGACAGTTGTTCTTGAACAGTTCTCACATTAAAGTAGATGAGCTAGAGATCAAATTGTTCTAATCAGTAGAAATATTCTACTGATTAAATAACTGATATAAAAAACTGAATTTTCCATTCAGTTCAGTTCAGTCGCTCAGTTGTGTCCGACTCTTTGCGACCCCATGAACCACAGCAGGCCAGGCCTCCCTGTCCATTACCAACTCCTGGAGTCCACCCAAACCCATGTCTGTTGAGTCAGTGATGCCATCCAACCAACTCATCCTCTGTCACCCCCTTCTCTTCCTGCCCTCAATCTTTCCCAGCATCAGGGTCTTTTCCAATGAGTCAGCACTTCACATCAGGTGGCCAAAGTATTGGAGTTTCAGCTTCAACATCAGTCCTTCCGATGAACACCCAGGACTGATCTCCTTTAGGGTGGACTAGTTGGATCTCCTTGAGAAGACTCTCAAGAGTCTTCTCCAACACCACAGTTCAAAAGCATCAATTCTTCTGCACTCAGCTTTCTTTATAGTCAAACTCCCACATCGATACATGAGCACTGGAAAAACCATAGCCTTGAGTAGATGGACCTTTGTTGGCAAAGTAATGTCTCTGCTTTTTAATATGCTGTCTAGGTTGGTCATAACTTTCCTTCCAAGGAGTAAGCATCTTTTAATTTGGTGGCTGCAGTCACCATCTGCAGTGATTTTGGAGCCCAGAAAAATAAAGTCAGCCACTCATTTCCCATCTATTTGCCATGAAGTGATGGGACCGGATGCCATGATCTTAGTTTTCTGAATGTTGAGATTTAAGACAACTTTATCACTCTCCTCTTTCACTTTCATCAAGAGGCTCTTCAGTTCTTCTTTACTTTCTGCCATAAGGGTGGTGTCATCTGCATATCTGAGGTTATTGATATTTCTCCCTGCAATCTTGATTCCAGCTTGTGCTTCCTCCAGCCCAGCGTTTCTCATGATGTACTCTGCATATAAGTTAAATAAGCAGGCTGACAATATACAGCCTTGACGAACTCCTTTTCCTATTTGGAACCAGTCTGTTGTTCCATGTTCAGTTCTAACTGTTGCTTCCTGACGTGCATATAGTTTTCTCAAGAGGCACGTCAGGTGGTCTGGTATTCCCATCACTTTCAGAATTTTCCACAGTTTATAGCGATCCACACAGTCAGAGGCTTTGGCATAGTCAGTAAAGCAGAAATAGATGTTTTTCTGGAACTCTCTTGCTTTTTCAATGATCCAGCTGAAGCTGTGAGGGTGCACAAGTGTGGCAGCTGTAATGCCACACAAGCACGGGGAGAGGAGCTACCCCACACCCTTGCCCAAGGTCAGGGGTGGCAGCCCAGAGGAGCTACCTCATGTCCAAGGTAAGTTGCAGCAGCTGTGCTTTGCTGGAGCAGATGTGAAGAGAGACCCCACATCCAAGGTAAGAGAAACCCAAGTAAGATGGTAGGCACTGAGAGAGGGCATCAGAGGGCAGAGAGACTGAAACCACAACCACAGACAACTAGCCAATCTGTTTACACAAACCACAGCCTTGTCTAACTCAATGAAACTATGCCATGCCATGTGGGGCCACCCAAGACAGACTGGTCATGGTGGAGAGATCTGACAGAATGTGGTCCACTGGAAAAGAGAATGGCAAACCATTTCAGTATTCTTGCCTTGAGAACCCCATGAAGAGTATGAAAAGGCAAAAAGATAGGACACTGAAAAATGAACTCTCCAGGTCGATAGGTGCATAATATGCTACTGGTGACAAGTGGAGAAATAACTCCAGAAAGAATGAAGGGATGGACCCAAAGCATAAACAAACCCAGTTGTGGATGGGACTGGTGATAGAAGCAAGGTTCAATGTTGTAAAGAGCAATATTGCATAGGAACCTGGAATGTCAGGTCTATGAATCAAGGCAAATTGGAAGTGGTCAAACAGGAGATGACAAGAGTGAACATCGATATTCTAGGAATCAGCGAACTAAGATGGACTGAAATGGGTGAATTTAACTCAGATGACCATTAAATCTACTACTGTGGGCAGGAATCCCTTAGAAGAAATGGAGTAGCCATAATAGTCAACAAAAGAGTTCGAAATGCAGTACTTGGTTGCAATCTCAAAAACGACAGAATGATCTCTGTTTGTTTCCAAGGCAAACCATTCAATATCTCGGTAATCCAAGTCTATTCCCTGACCAGTAACAATGAAGAAGCTGAAGTTGAACAGTTGTATGAAGACCTACAAGACCTTCTAGAACTAACACCCAAAAAAGATGTCCTTTTCATTATAGGGGACTGGAATGCAAAGTGTTTCCAAGAAACCCCTGCAATATTTTCCATGATCAGGAGCATTATTAGGGAGATAACTGAGAGGTTTCCATGGAGAGGGAAAAAATGCAAGTTTGTGAAAGATCATAGAGAGTACTTCAACATGCAAAATAAAAAAACACATTTGCATATGATGCTTGTTGAAGACTCTGAATAGCATTCATTCCATGCCCCTTATCAGTGCTCAAACAGTTTCATGTGACACCTGTGCATTTATAATAATACTTGGTACATTTTAGAGGAACTGTGTTAGCTTGAGCAGAAGTGTTCCAATAGCCAATAAACAGCCATTCCTGATACGTTGATATGTGTTTGGGGAGCCCCAAAAGCTAATCTTTTTACATTCCAACGTGTACTCACTGCCTTCTCCCATTTTGATAAGCACCATTGAAATCTAGAGAGCAATTCTTTCTCTTTATCTGTAAAACTTCAGTGACTTTAGTATAAACCACAAATGCCTTATTTTCAAAACTCAGTGATGTTTGCTTGGCAGTGAGGTTTTGTGCTTTGAACAGTCTGTTGTGTTCAGGGTTGATGTTTAGAAAATCCTTAATAGGAGAAGTTTGCCTCTTTTGTTTGCTCAAGTAGTGTACTGCTCTTGATGTTCCCATTTATTTTTATACAGTGTTTTAAATGTCTAAACATTATTTGGCATCAACTAGGGACTAGAAAGTAGAGAGATTCTTAGTTGAAAGTATCCCAGGTTTACTGTGACATATTTGGGACATCATCATTCATAGACATCACATTTCCACAATGTTATCCACAACAAAATACTCTAAAATGTGCATATAAGGATAAAAATGCTTATTAAGTCACATTATGCAGAGAATATGCATTTTCATGTTTCTTTGGTAAGAAAGTTGACAGCTTTACATATTGTGGTTTAGTTACATCCAAGTAGTTGCCTTTGTAATTCAACAATGACATAGTTTTCAGTTTTCATCTAATGAAGGAGAAATGGTCAAGTTGTCCATAGTGTATTCATGTGAATTTACCTTCAAAAACTGTTTATGTGCATTTTGTGGAAACAACGGGTCTAAATAGTGCTTAGAAATATTAAATTCTTAATCTTGTAGTTTTTAATTATTGAAGTTTTAGAAAGTAATTGAGGATTCCTAGGCAAAATATCTTGAACATTCTTGCACTAAGCCAAAGAAATTTGGTGGCAAAGTATAATATTTCCTGTTTGTGAAATGGAAACATTAAAGAGAAAGAAGCAAAATGTACTATAAAAGCTTATTTATTTTTCCCATGAGATTAAGAATATAGTTAAGTAAACAACAGGACTTAGAAGAAGATGACTAAGTTCAGTACCATTTTAAGTTCTAATTAATTTAATTACTTGTCCAATGAAGGCAAACTATTTAAGGTTCGTACAAAAGAGATTTACGAGGACTGTGTGTGTATTGTATGTGGAAACAAAAACATGAGATGAATAGTCTTGAGTTTGTAACTGTTGAAACAACAAAAAAGATTTTAGTTTAGTTTTATTTTTGGTAGGAAAGAAGCACACATGGAGATTAAAACTCGGTAAGAAGTACATACCAAGTGAGAACACAGTTGAAATGTAAACCATGGCTTTATGCTAGTCTACTCTCTTACCCTCTACCACCAAGATGTTAATATAGCCATTCATAACCATATTAATGCAGCCTTAAGACTCATATAATTCTCAGATCTGAACATACTATGAAACATCTTTAGAAACTGTCCATCAACTTCCCTGGAATTTCTGCTTTCTCTCAAGAAAATAGAGCCTGAAGATCCTCTGCTTATATATTGAAATATTTGGTGGCTCTCCTGGAGGAGAATAAGTGAGCCAGAGTCCCTTTAGTTGATGATTTCATTTTACTATGGTTGTGAATGTGATAAATGCACCTGTCTCTAGAGAATGAAACTGCCAGCTTCGGAGAGTGCAAATGCAACTGTAACTGCCTCAATTTCAGTGAGTTATTATTCTCTGAATCTGGTCTGCTTGTACTGGGATAAGTTGGTACAGAGATTGTTTACAACTATATTTAAAAACAGGAAGAGTAAATAAAATGGCAATGGTGGAAGGGAAAAATTGACCTATCTATAGACAGGTCCAAAATTGTTTTGTTTCTGGTTGATATTCAGAATACCAGTGATTAAAGAAAAATTATAGCCTCATAATTTAATAACCTACATTATTTCATGGCTACACCATAAAAAGGTTCTCTTGGGACTGATCTGGGTTTTCTGGAAACTCACACCAACATGTGTTACAAATATCTTGCTTGCAAACTTAGTTCCCCAGTATGTTGTCCTGGGAATTACAGAATTACATTTCAACACACTGGTTCATTTTACTTATGGCTACTTTCACACATACACAGAAACCTTTGCCTAGGTTTCCTCTTGTCTCCAGGGCTTCTGTTTCAAAATGTTCTTTACTTATTACTTCTTTAGACAGAGTGTACTTTGTTCTTCTTGTTATAATCTAAAATTGCATCAGTCAATAGGCCATTGAAGTAAATGAATCTGAGTTCCAAAATAAAATATTTTAGTTATGGAATTGTTCATCTTTCTACCATAGCTTTTGAGTATATATTAATATAAATTGTAAATATTTCTAATATTTCACTTATGAACTCAGTAACCCAGGTCTTTGGGTACATATATGCATAGAGGTAATGGGATAAACAGTGACTTCTTATCTAGCCGTTCTCCATACTATGAAAGATTTTCTTCTAAGCAGAGATGAAGGGCAATAACTGATTTTTTTTAGAGTCTTTTCCATTCAACTAAACATCATTTGAGTAGATGGTCAATTTCTCTCCTCTGGGTATGCTATTAGTACTAAAAAAAAATAGAGTTTGTATACTCAATAGAATTGGCAGAAAATTCATTTATAATATTTGTATTCTGAGGAATATACTGTGAGATCCTGGAAATCGTTATGACTAAGACTGAGAAGTAAAAGCTTTTGCAGTTCCTTTCTGCCTTGATTTTGCTACCTATAAAATGAATATAACAATAATGCTATGACTTATGATGCTTTACTAAGAAGCTGCTAATGTGCTACCAGCAAAATATGGAAATCATGCTTTAGAAGCACTTAATTCTTTCAAGTTACAAAACTACAGTTTAATCTACAGATGTAATAAATTAGTAAATGGTGCCTTTATGATTTGCAAGAAGTAATATACTTTAATATATCCTGTGTTTTCATAGGAAAACAATTATAAAATCTCATAGCTGAAAGGCACCAGAGGCATCCTATATAAATGTCTGTCATGTGCTTGGATCCCCTCAATGACATCCAGTCATGAGAAGTCCTCCTGGCATGGAGATCTTTCTTCCTCAGTGGAGCCTAATCAACTCTTCAGTTCACTTCAGTTCAGTCGCTCAGTTGTGTCCAACTATTTGCGACCCCATGAATTGCAGCACGCCAGGCCTCCCTGTTCATCACCAACTCCCGGAGTTCACTCAGACTCATGTCCATTGAGTCAGTGATGCCATCCAGCCATCTCATCCTCTGTCGTCCCCTTCTCCTCCTGCCCCCAATCCCTCCCAGCATCAGAGTATTTTCCAATGAGTCAACTCTTCGCATGAGGTGGCCAAAGTACTGGAGTTTCAACTTTAACATCATTCCTTCCCAAGAAATCCCAGGGCTGATCTCCTTCAGAATGGACTGGTTGGATCTCCTTGCAGTCCAAGGGACTCTCAAGAGTCTTCTCCAACACCACAGTTCAAAAGCATCAATTCTTCGGTGCTCAGCTTTCTTCACAGTCCAACTCTCACATTCATACATGACCACTGGAAAAACCATAGCCTTGATTAGACGGACCTTTGTTGGCAAAGTAATGTCTCTGCTTTTGAATATGCCATCGAGGTTGGTCATAACTTTCCTTCCAAGAAGTAAGCGTCTTTTAATTTCATGGCTGAAGTCACCATCTGCAGTGATTTTGGAGCCCCAGAAAATAAAGTCTGACACTGTTTCCACTGTTTCCCCATCTATTTCCCATGAAGTATTGGGACCAGATGCCATGATCTTCATTTTCTGAATGTTGAGTTTTAAGCCAACTTTTTCACTTTCCTCTTTCACCTTCATCAAGAGGCTTTTTAGTTCCTCTTCACTTTCTGCCATAAGGGTGGTGTCATCTGCATATCTGAGGTTATTGATATTTCTCCCGGCAATCTTGATTCCAGCTTGTGTTTCTTCCAGTCCAGCATTTCTCATGATGTACTCCGCATATAAGTTAAATAAGCAGAGTGACAATATACAGCCTTGACGTACTCCTTTTCCTATTTGGAACCAGTCTGTTGTTCCATGTCCAGTTCAACTGTTGCCTCCTGACCTGCATACAAATTTCTCAAGAGGCAGGCCAGGTTGTCTGGTATTCCCATCTCTTTCAGAATTTTCCACAGTTTATTTTGATCCACACAGTCAAAGGCTTTGGCATAGTCAATAAAGCAGAAATAGATATTTTTCTGGAACTCTCTTGCTTTTTCGATGATCCAGCAGATGTTGACAATTTGGTCTCCGGTTCCTCTGCCTTTTCTAAAACCAGCTTGAGCAACTCTCTTAGAGTGTTCTAATTGTAGACATATTTTATACTTTTATGTTTTAAAATAATACATGAACATTAAATATTTCAAATATTAATATTAAATAAATTAATATTAAATTAATAAATATTAATAAATTAATAAAATTAATATTGAATAAAATATATGTGTTATATTTTATGCTTTAAAATAATACATGAACATTAAATATTTCAAATATTAAAATTAAATAAATTAATATTAAATTAACAAATATTAATAAATTAATAAAATTAATATTGAATAAAATATATGTGTTATATTTTATGTTTTTAAATAATACATGAACATTAAATATTTTAAATTTTCTATTTTAGTTCATTTAACATATCACAGTTTGTAAAACACTAGGCTAGATGCTTTCTAATTCTTTTCCTCCACAAATGTTTGGGGACTCAGTGTCTTTAATTGTCTTTAGCCCTTTCCATTTAGGTACTATATGCATTTGCACATTATATGTTCAAAAGTTGCATACATTTATGATAGTACCTATTTTTAAGCATTTTTCTATAACTGTAATTAAATACACCTTTAAATAATCTGAAATTTTTCATTGCTATTACTTTAAATGTCCATAAAAATTCAATCATTTTACCTTATATTAGACACTTGAAAAAAAGTGCATATATGTGTGGGACTCTATGGGGGTTATATTCTTAACAGTACCAGAACAAATAAACCTCAGTTTGCATTCAGAAAAATTACCTTTAAATGACTGAAGGTTAATGGGTATTTTGGTGTCAAATCATCAGCCTGAGACTTTTAAAATATATTCTAAGATACCATTTCTAAGGATATATATGAAAAATTAAATAAGAAATATTGTTATTAATTTGTCTCATTTAGACTCTCAGATGTACCTTGATCTCAAATGCCTTTCAAAGTAGCTCTTGACTGAAAAATAAGACAGCATGATAACATCAAATGAGAGGAAATAAAGTTCAAACCACACTAGTTAACACTTTTTACTTTGGCATTGTCTAACCAGCCAACTTAAAAAAGGCTTTGAATTAATAGCACTAAAAAGAACAAACCTAACTTGTTCTTCTGTAGTATTATAATATTGCTTAAAATATAGTTCCATTATGTAGTATACAGGGCATTTTGCATCATATAATAAAATTAGCTAAAATGTCGGCCATCTTTTCTATAATTATCCATTTGATCACTCTCTCTGTCCATAGACCCAAATAATCCTTACCTCATGTTTTAAGAATGTTTTGAGGTTTCAGGAAATAGTAACTTTTGTTTTTCAAGCATACTACCTATAATCACCACTTCATTTTCTCCACTAAAGTACCTTCCACTTCCTTTCTGAATATGCACTTTTATTATCTTTCTTTGTTGCTGTTCAGTCTCTTGGTTGTGTCTGACTCTTTGAAACCCTATGGACTGCAGCATGCCAGGCTTCCCTGTTCTTTACTATATCACTATTATTTTTTTAAGGCCACTCAAAACTCACTTCAGTGAAGTCTGCCTTCTCCTTACATAAGTTAGAAATAAGCCCCCCTTTTTGAGATACTGTAGTAATTTATCTCTCTCTCTCTTTTACAGCCTTTGCCATTTCCTAGGTTTTTTTTTCCTGATTACCTAGAAGACTTCTGTTGCATCTTTTGCTGAAGTGAACTATAGGGGACCAATGGTGTTCGTCCAAATTTGTGCCTGGTATTTGTTGGTAGAGTGGTTTACCCCTCAGAAGGTGTCAAAAGCACTACCTGATTTACTTTTTTGTTTCCTAAAGTAGGCAGCACAGTGCCTTGCACTTTTGTGGTGGGTGCCAAATAAATGTTGATTGACCGAATGACCGATTAAGTAAACCAACATATGAAGGGAACATTTTCCTTAATACATGTGTGTTTGTTCAGGTTTTCTTTTCACTTCACTCCATGTTATAGGTCATCTTACAAAGACATGTGTATGAGTTAATCAAAATCTTGTTAGCAAAGTCTACACATTAGTTTTGTAATGTATAACCTAATGTCATCCCCTGATGGATATACTGGGTTCTGGGTGAATTCATTCAGTTGTGTCCGACTCTTTGCGACCCCGTGGACTGTAGCCCACCAGGCTCCTCCGTCCATGGGATACTCCAGGCAAGAATACTGGAGTGGGTTGCCATTTCCTTCTTCAGGGGACCTTCCTGACCCAGGGATTGAACCCAGGTCTCCTGCATTGCAGGCAGATGCGTTAACCTATGAGCCATCTGGGAAACCCGATGGATATACTGTGAGTCTCTATTTTCTGATGACTAATAGCCTTCATAGTAAAGAGCTCTTTCTTCCATTCAACCTACTTATTACATTCATTAGATTATTCTATTCCTTTTGCTTTTACTTCTTGAGACAGATAGAAATAGATACACCTTAAATTTCTTACAATGGTAACTAGCTTTTCTGTTTTAAATGATCACATGCCCAGTGATTTTTTAAAATCTGTTTTGAAAACTGTCCTAACTTTCATGATAAAATGTATGCAAAATCATTGTGAAACTCTTAACTGTCATTAAATTATTATATTATTGGTAACCAGTCCTTAATACTCCAACTTTATCATGCACTTATATCAAAGTTTATCTCTTTATTTAGTCACATTTTTGTTTCAACATATAATACAATGTTAGGTCCTAGACAATAGTATGTGCTAAATATTTGCTTTTGTATCTACAACATCTAGCATAGTGCTGGCTAGCTGTTGTGCTTTTAGTAAATGGTTATTGAATGTCTGGGTAATGAATAAATACAGGGGGGCTTTTGAGGGATAAACGATTCAACCAACAATACCCAGCACGAATTTGAAAAACATCATCAGTTCCCGTATAGTTCACTTTAACAAAGTGAAACAGAAGATGAGTAACTGCCATAGAACTTCTCACCTCTCTCATTGCTTCCATTACAAATTCAGACCAAGCTTATAATGATTTCCTAGTGGCCTTTCCAAAATTAACCCTCAAGAGATTTTAACCTTTAATAGTCCAAGAGAGCCTTTTTAGTTTAACAGATAAAAATGGCAGAGTCTAAAAGAGTTCATATTCAAGGTTTACACATACCTATTATATTAACACAGCAGAATATAGAAAATCTCTTGTAACATGAGAAAACAAGCAATGACTATCATGTCTTTTTATATTATCTGTCACGTAAAATTGGGGAGTAAGCAATGACTTCACTACAGAATATTTTTGCTTGTTCAAATATGAAAATTAATCCAGATTAGAGTTTGGGTGCTTTAAGAAATTATTATAAAATCTAAAAATAATTAGAAACATAAAAAACATAAAAACAGAAATATAACTAGATGTTTTGAAAATAGTTAAAAATAGCAAATATTTTTCATATGTATTTGTTTTCATTATTTGAAAACAAAAACCTTAGCTCATGATGAAAGTATTTTTAAGCACATGCTTTCTTCCCTAAACATTTATGCACACAAATATGGAAATTCCCTTTGTATAATATTGTCATCAAAATGGAAACAGAAATTTATATCAGTTTATGAAGCTCTACAGTGATTGAAACTTGGTCTTCTAAGTTGCCTTTATTTAGACTTCTGATGATATTGAATACTTAAGGGATCAGAGTTTTTTTTTAGTCAAATACGCCTTTTTTAATGTTTCTTTTATAATAAACTAAATGGATTTATGATTGAATTATATTAAAATAATTTACTATTTTTCTTATTTGTGAAGTATTTCATGATATGTTTACCTAAAAATGATAGGTATTACTGGATAGGTTGATTAAATAAGATAATCTTTTCTGAACTATAATTTTAAATAATAATACTATGACTTTAATGTTAAGTACATTTCTTTCAAAGTGTTTTTATATCTAGAAATTTTTAAAAAAATTGAGGTTTATCAATACCACTTTTGTATCTTCCATATATGTGTATTAATATGTGAAATTTGTTTTTCTTTTTCTTACTTCCCTCACTTTGTATAACAGGCTCTAGTTTTATCCATCTCACTCTGACTCAAATGTGTTCCTTTTTATGGCTGAGTGATAGCTTATTTTATATAATGTACCACAACTTCTTTATCTGTTCATTTTCCAGGGCAGGAATAGAGTCACAGACATAGAGAACAGACTTTGGACACAGCAGGGGAAGGAGAGGATGGGATCAATTGAGAGAGTAGCATGGACAAATATACACTACCATATGTAAAATAGATAGCCAGTGGAAAGCTACTGTGTGGACACAGAGAGCCTCAGCCCAGTGCTGTGTGACAGCCTAGAGGGTTGGGGGATGGGAGGGAAGTTCAGGAAGGAGAGGACATATGTGTACTTGCAACTGATTCATGTTATTGTATGGCAGAAGTCAACACAATATTGTAAAGCAATTATTCTCCAATTTAAAAAAAATAGATGAGAGGAGGGTTTGATATTTCTGTTTCCTAGATGGGAAAGTGAGGCTGCTCACTTTTTAAGGTGCTCATACTTGATGGTTACACATCAGTCAGTTCAGTTCAGTCACTCAGTTGTATCCGACTCTTTGCCATCCCATGAACCACAGCACTCCAGGCCTCCCTGTCCTTCACCAACTCCCGGAGTCTACCCAAATCCATGCCCATTGAGTTGATGATGCCATCCAACCATCTCATCCTCTGTCATCCCCTTCTCCTCCTGCCCTCAATCTTTCCCAGCATCAGGGTCTTTAGAAATAACTCACGACTTCAAGAAATGGTGTGAAGAATTAGATAAAACAAGGTATAAAGTGCCAGAGAGAGTGCAAAAAGCTGGGGCTTATTAAAGTTAGTTTTATTTTCAATTACGGTTGGTCTTAATGAACTGGTATTTCTCAAAGCAGAGGAGGAAAAAAATGAAAGGAAAGTCAACAGTGAATTAAGATTTCATTTACTGATTAAATGTAATAAACAGTGCACCTATTAATTTATCATTGCATAACTTACTAATATCTTGGGTTCTGTTTGTTTATCCTTGGACTGTTATATTTTGCCAATATATAAAAACATATGCATAAAGCATAAAATAGTACAGGAGTGTGAAGAAGTGTGGAAAGCCATTAACGTTATTACTAAAAGTTTAGGATAAATGAACTATATAGGTAGAAATATGAATAAGATAGCATGTTCATCCCAATAAAATGATAATAAAATCTTTATTGCATCCCACATCATTACTTGCTGTATTTTGCTTATATTGGATATAAAGAAAAAAGATATTGCAGATTCTTTCTCTGTAACACTTAAAAGCCATGATTAATTGTCTCTTTATTTCTTTCTACTTATAATGGCATGTTCCTTAGGCTTCAGATGAAAGGACAGAAAATAAAAATGTAATAGAAAAATGTATCCTAATTTCACTTGAATTGTGTCCCCTGGGGTGGGGTAAATAAGCCAAGCCCTATAGAATACATTGTAGATATAAGCAGCCCAGAGATATTAATACTAAACCAGAAATATAAGAAATGTCCTCATTCATTCTTGCTATAGTATTGCTTGGTCTCACAGCATCCAACATTACATGCACTCTGCCTAAAACTTACAACCTCAATGAATTCTTAATTTATTAATACACTGGATAGCATATTGAAAAGCAGAGACATTACTTTGCCAACAAAGGTCTGTCTAGTCAAGGCTATGGTTTTTCCAGTGGTCATGTATGAATGTGAGAGTTGGACTGTGAAGAAAGCTGAGTGCCGAAGAATTAATGCTTTTGAACTGTGGTGTTGAAGAAGACTTTTGAGAGTCCCTTGGACTGAAAGGAGATCCAACCAGTCCATTCTGAAGGAGATCAGTCCTGGGTGTTCTTTGGAAGGAATGATGCTAAAGCTAAAACTCCAGTACTTTGGCCACCTCATGCAAAGAGTTGAATCACTGGAAAAGACTCTGATGCTGGGAGGGATTAGGGACAAGAGGAGAAAGGGACAGAGGATGTGATGGCTGGATGGTATCACCTACTTTATGGATGTGAGTTTGAGTGGACTCAGGGAGTTGGTGATGGACAGGGAGGCCTGGTGTGCTGCAATTCATGGGGTTGCAAAGGGTCGGACACGACTGAGCAACTGAACTGAACTGAACTGATAAATAATTATTTAGGTGTTTAAAATAGCAGACCTAGGCAATAGAGCCAAGTGTAGCAGCTTTCAGGCTGATAAGCTTTGCTCAGTACAAAAACTCTTTCAGACTGTCTGATCTCTACTTTATTGACTGTAAATGATTTATTAATTTAAAGTCTTTTCATCTTATTCTTTCATATTTTTATCAATCATTAATACAGTCACATATATAATAAATATTATTACATCTTTATTGGTATTTTTATAAACTAAAAACAATGTAAAATTATTAGTGTAAGTCCCTATTCTTTCTTATGTATGAAATGGATTCATTTTCTTTTTACCTGTTGCTATAGTGTCAGTTATTAGAGGGTATTACTCATTGCTCTCTGCTTGATTAAATTTGTAGTAATATCATCTGAAATTGTCTTTCCCTTCTAATTATATCTTCTCTCATGTCCTCTTCCTGAAACACAGCATTAGCAGCTCCTGATTGTGATGTCCCATCTTTCTTTCAAATACATTGGGGATATCCGTTGATACATGCCAAAACCACCAGGACAATGAGAGGAGAATTAACATGAATAAAAATGAAACATGAAAAAAAGCTTAAGAGGCTCACAGGTGCACCAGAGGAGCCACATCACCTTGATTCAAACCCCAACAACTTCTACTTAATTTATGCCCCAGTTGAACTCCTCACTTACTCTGAGATAATGGTCTCTTTTCTTATTTCTTTGGAATCGAGACTTTTTAAAATAAAATCCTTCAATGTGCTTACCCTCCAATGAATATTTGCTCTGTATCTTGATTCATTCTTTATTTTTGCCTTCTCAGTCAAAGAGAGATATTGGTTTCATTTTCCAAATTTCCCCTTAACCTATATTCTCCACCCTGACCTTTTCCATTATCACCTTAGGAAACATTCTATAGTCTCAACTTGTTTAGCATTCTGGGTTTTGATTATCTACTAGATCCTCCTTCAGAAAATATTAACCTATTGAAGACTTGCATGTATCAAACAAAATCTTCACTCAGTCTTTTTCTAGGTGTATAATTTCTTTTTTACTCCCTGAATTTGATAATGGCAGCATAAATTCCCAAGTTTATTTTATTCATCATCACTTTACTACATACATTTAACTTGTCAAATTTAGGTACTTCCTGAGTTATTCTATAGAAACTACAAAGACTATTAGTTTCTCTCATACTTCTTCATCCTTGAGTCTCCCCTTTGGTAATTTATTCATCTCCATCCCAAGTCCATGTTGCTAATTCTTATTGCAAAAGCCCAAGTGCTTATTCCTTCCTTCAAATCAAGACCAACATTTCTAATTGAATGATGAACATTTCCATACAGATGTCTAGAACCTTAATTTAACCACAACTCATTTAGAAAGTAATGCCTTCTAACTTGGAACTACTCTGCCATTTCTATTATATTATTGAAAGGTTGTTGTTGAATCACACGAAGACACCGGGATTCTTGGCCCCCAGAGGAGAAGAATTCAACCTGGGGCCAGAGACGAGGCTTGATCGCTCAGAGCTTTTGTTTAATAAAGTTTTATTAAAGTATAAAGGAGATAGAGAAAGCTTCTGACATAGGCATTAGAAGGGGGCAGAAAGAGTACCCGCTTGCTAGTGTTAGCAATGACGTTATATACTCTCCAATGAATCCAAAGAATGTCCAGAGGTTGTAAAGACCTCAGCAGACCTACTCCCATAATTTACATTTTAAGATAACAGAATTAGCCAGAAGGTTTAATCCAAAGACTGTCCTCAGGCAGGATACATCCTTGTAAAGACCAGGTCTACTCCCATAATTTACATTTTAAGATAACAGAAGGTTTAATCCAGAGACTGTCCTTAATGCAGAGACTGTCCTCAGGCAGGATACATTATTGTTATATAATCCTAAGGAATGTAGAGAAGGAAAAAAAGTTTGTCCTTTCTTCCTCCTTGAGAATTCCAGACCCCTCTCTCCTTGGGGACCCCTAGACTCCTTATCAACCTGCCTAGGAAATGACTCTCTCATAATAGGCACTGGCTTTATTAAACAGTTCTAAAAATCATCAAATATCCAGGCTTACTTTAAAACCTGCTTTAACTTCCCTCCATCTCATATATCCAATTATGTCCAGCGAAGATTTCTAAGTCTTTCACATTCCTTCTTCAAGTCCAATTTCCTTTTCTACTACCACTATCTTCATCAAATATGATGGTGTTGTCATAGCTTCCTAATTAGTCTTATTGTTTATATTGATTATTTCTCTAATGTTTTCAGATGGTTTTAGGAAAAATATCCCATAATCCTAATGATGGAATTTCCTTGCTTAGCCATGTGCAGTATACAATTTCCAGAATTCCCAGTTGTCTACAGAATGGACCCTAATCTCCTTGCCCTGAATTCAAGGTACTAGAATCTTTGAAGTTCACTTCCCTTATGGCCTAAATACTTAGCACTTACCTAGCCTAGTCTAGAACTTGAAAAAAGGGGCGATCATATTCCCTTGTGGAAGGACCCCAGTGTACTACCCAAAACGGATACTGTTGATCTTTGTTTCAGTCTTATTCAATAGGACCTATGGCTTTTTATCAGAGTAACTATCCTATTTAGAAAAGGAAATAATCAGAACACTCCTGGACTACTAGACTATTGCAATTCAGGAGACCCAAAATGCCACTGTGGCCCTTCAGTCAGAAAAGAACCTTAAGGACATTAGGTAATCATTGAAGTTTTAGCTCAGATTTGCCTCACAGTGGGTCCAGTGGGTCCCCAAGCCTGTCTTGTGGTTATGTCCCCAATTTCAGAGTGCATAATTGCAATGGTTATACTCAGCAAGTGGCAGAATCTCCAAAACTTTCTGTTGAACACTCATTATTTATTGACTTTCAGCCAGTGGTTCCACAGTTTCTTCTACCTGGAAGGCCCTTGTAGATGTCCATAAACATCCAGTCCACATTTTAAGGTCAGTCTTGTCTTGCCCATTATATGCAGTTACATTGAGATTATCAGACAGTGTATCTGGGTATGCAAAAGCAGGCATCAGGTTTAGTGAGGAATCTGCCAAAGAACCATAAACATGCAGCTGAAAGAAGTTCAGTCACAGGGAATAACAGAGGTAGTTAGAGCCATATTGAGGGAGTGAGAAAACATAGTCCATTAGTCTCCTTGAGTTTACTTGTAAAAGTGCACAAGTATTAAAGATGGAAAAGAAAGTCCTGTTTGTATCAGTTACAAAACCTCTCTCCAAATCACTTGATTATTATCTAAGTTGGTTTCTTCTTTTTTCTTTTTTTAATCAGAGTGTAATTACTTTACAGTGTTATGTTAATTTCTGCCTTACAATGATGTGACTCAGCTATATGTATACATACATCATCTCCCTCTTGGACCTCCCTCCTACCTCCACTTCATCTCACCCATCTGGGTCATCACAGAGCACTGAGTTGAGCTCCCTCTGCTGTATAATAGGTTCCCACTAGTTAACTGTTTTACACATGGTTTCGTAAAAGAGAGATACCTCTTAGCCTCTCACATTGTTCATTATTCACAAACCCTCCCCTGAAACTTCTTGGTCAGTTTCCTAACCTCCAAAATATGACATCCCCCTCTTTTATATGACTGACAGTGAATTTGACCCAGTGTTAGAAATATTTCTGTAACATATTTCTTTAATTAAATTATAGGTTCCTGGAGATTGAAAGCTTTGTTTTTTTATCTTTATATTGCCACCTCCACTCTATATAATCCTTTGTGCAAAGTAGACAAGCATGAATAAACATTTATAGGTAAGCTACGAACAGATAAAGTTGAAATTTACAGTGGGTAGATTTTCAAGAATGTCCTTACACTTTTTGCCTAAATACCTTGACATGAATAATGCATGTAGTGTATATTAGAAGGGAATCATTGTTATACTGTAGAATGTAGTTATTATCGATTCAGTTACAGATTAGAAGGAGAAAGCAAGATTTATGAAAGGTGAGGAAAATTGGTAATCGGTGATTTCAGCTTCAGACTAAGCTATGAAATGTTCAAAAAAAGATTTTCATTTTTTATCTGAGGGAGTTTAGTGTACATGTATTCTGGGGAGTAAAAATGGCCAGATTATTACTAAAAAATAAGTGAAAATGATCATGAAAAAAAAAAGTTAATAAGCAGAATATTCACAGAGAAACATGCTTAAATAGCCAAGATTCACATCTTTGCTATCTTCCTACCCTGAGGCATAAGTTGTCCTAGTTTGTTATATAAACTTTTAATTTTGAACACAGATAAACAACATATTGAGATAAAATTGGCCCAGATCTATCTCTATAAATGTTAATTTTTTTGCAAAAATGTTTGGGGTATATGGAAGTTGGTTCTAGTTCTGGTAAACATAATTTTAGTGTTAGTAGATATTGTATCATATGGAATTCCATTTCAGGAACATAATGACGCATTGGATATCTATATCTATGCCATAACAAATAATGTTATGGATATCATCCAGTAAGAATTGTATTTAATAATTATTGTCTGGTTTATGGTGTTAGGAATATTTAGAAGTAAACCAAAATTTTCTTCATTTCAAAAAACTTGCAAGTGTTGACCAAGTTATACCCTACTTTTGGGCTTCCCTTGTGGCTGAGCTGGTAAAGAGTCCGCCTGCAATGCAGGATACCTGGGTTTGATCCCTGGGTTGGGAAAATCCCGTGGAGAAGGGAAAGTCTACCCACTCCAATATTCTGGCCTGGAGGATTCCGTGAACTATCCATGGAATCACAAACAGTCAAACACAACTGAGCAACTTTCACTTGCACTTTCACTACCCTACTTTTAACCCCAAAAGTAAACCGGTTAATTCAGTTTGATTAAGGGGTTTTAAAATTGCAAATGCCCACCTTTTTCCGGAGTTCTTAGCTGAAGTAAGCTTAACCATAAGTAGAAAGAAAAAGAAATAGGAATCTGCATATTCCAAAAACACTATAATGAGTTCCTTATAACTCAGGAGTTAATGATTATAAGCACAGTGTAGCTTATATTTCCTGATGCAATTTCCTGACTCATAGTCACATATACTAATTATATCCACATATGCTGATTATGCTTGATTATTACTCAATCTCTGATCTTCAACTAGTGTTTTCTATAAAATATCCTAACCAACATTTACTTTATTTTTAAAGAATGTATAGTTTCTGTAATGTCCACATCTTTTTTTTTTTTTTTAACCATGCCACGCAGCCTTTAAGATCTTAGTGCCCCCAACCAGGGATCAAATTGGACCAACAGGGAAGTCTGTTCACAGTTTATTAAATCATGTTCATGGCATCATCTGGAAAAATCTTTTTCCTTTACTCACATCCCTTAAAGAATAATCCATCATCAGTGTGCTAAAACATAAATAGACTTTCATTTAGATTTAGGCTTAAATTCTCTGTAATCTCCTGATCCAAGCTAGCTAAATGAGCCCAAGAAAGGATCAGTTGAATTATTATATAAACTCCCTTTGGAAAAGTTGAGTAAAATGCAATGTCTACAGTATGTATATTCTGCATGAGTGTTGTAGAAAACCCACAACCTATTAAATTGGAAAAGCAATCTAGTGGCTTAGTTGTTTAAGTACTAATGCAGAGATAAAATTGCTTTTAAAAAGTATCACACCCTCTTCCCAAGTGAACTTTTGTTTATTTCCTATTCAGGTTGCCTTGGAGAAAGGAGAATGAAGTTAAAGTTCCTTTGACATAAGTGCACCATAATGTTGAATACATTAAATATCCTAAAGTAGATGGAATAGTTAGGCAGCTAATTTACTATATCATGAATGGTTAGGGATAATGCATCTTCTACTGTTTCTGTTAACCATCCTTTTGCCTTTTTGCAGGTCTCAGGTGTCAAAGAGTGAACTAGGACTCAAGGCAGTTAAGAAGGCACAATGGTTTAGCAGGTAGAACTTAGCCTGAGCCCAAATTTGCCAGTATGTTTCAAGGTTTTGACCTTGGAAAATCAATTTAAATCCCCTGAGCTCTGTTTTCTTACTTGTAAAAGAGGGAAACTGGACTAAAGTATCTTGTTTCCACCTTCATCTTTTCATGTATTGATAATGGGCTAACTCATCAACAAGACAATCATTGATAATTGCATTTTCCAGATGAAGTTATTATTAAATTCTTAGAAAACAGCCAAAAAACAATTGTGCCCTAAGTTCTGTTTACTTTATTATCCTCAATGTCACTAAAAGTTACCATTAATGATGCACCTACAGTGTGCAGTGCATTGTTCTGGCAGTGATAATGTTACTTCCCATTAGGAACAAATTTACATTATGATACCAAGGCAGTCCATCCTAACATCACAGTGGGTATCTACCATCCAAATTAATGCTGATTTCTGACCACAAGAAAACATTTTAAAAATAATGATATGACTAATTGGACAAGGTAATATTTCTGCTAGTGGTATCTGGTAGCAAGAAGAGGCACAATATAACCTGATATATAATGACATCTCATTTTATCGGCTTCATTTTCATTTGGCTTGAATATATTCTTTCATTTCTGATAATGGGCATTTGGTCAGTATTGTTACTTACCAACAAACTAAACAAGAAAAATGTTGTTAGATGCACTGCTGATGGAAATTAATGATAGCCTGTAGATAGAACTAATATTTGTTTATGAGTGTATTTAACAACTTTTTACAAAAAAAAAAAAAAAACATCATTCTTGAAAGAAGCAAAAATATTTAAATGAAAAGGCCATGATAGTGATGAAGAATAATTTTTTAAAATTACCATTTAAAAGTAATTGACTAGACTTCAAATGCTAATTCTTAAATGATTTTCCTATATATTAGTTATCAAAAGAATTTAAAATTTTAGTTTAAAAATTAGTATTCCCTTTTCTCTCAAATTTTTTTAAGATCAATAATAGATCAGTTCAGTCACTCAGTTGCGTTTGACTCTTTGCGACCCTGTGGACTGCAGCAACACCAGGATTTTTTGTCCATCACCGACTTCCAGAGCTTGCTCAAACTCATGTGCCTCGAGTTGGTGATGCCATCCAACCATCTCATCCTCTGTTGTCCCCTTCTCCTCCTGCTTTCAGTCTTTCCCAGCATCAGGGTCTCTTCCAATGAGTCAGTTATTTGCATCTGGTGGCCAAAGTAAGAATTTAGGGCTAAAATTAGGAGCAAGAATGTTGACAAAAAATATCCAGGTCTGTAGACTTGGGACAAAATAAGTTAGCTTTACTTATCAGTTCTTGATATTTTATCCCCTATGGCCTTGACTTGATTCATAGAGCTGTGTTAAAAATATAAGAACTGAGCAGCATATTGATTTTTGATATTCTAATCTTATGCTGATGACAATTTCCTATTTGTCAGGCTGTTGACCTACTTAGGTCTTAAAGATATTGAGTAGAGATTGCCTGAATCCATTAATCCATCCAATTGATTGGATTGACCTTAACTAAGTTCCTTCTTGCATTACTATGGTATCTGTGCTTCAATTTTGTATGTTGTAGCCATGATGTAATAGGACAAATTGCCTTACATTTAAATGTTTAAGGTTGATTTACACTACAAGTGAATGTACTTCTATACGGCTCATGGAGACTTGGCTCATAAATTCATTAGAAAATTTGTTGTTGAATAGGTAATAAGAATCCATCTTATGTGAAAAAGAAATGAATGTGATTTAATTTTGTAGGGTGATAGTACTTCAGTTAATAAGTATTTTGACACTTTGTGGCTGACCTGTTTTAGTTGCTGAGGAGGAAAAAATTATCTGCCTTATTTACTTAATAAGTCCTATTGAATGGTGTTAAGAAGACATCAGTGGACCTTTTCAATAACAGCATCAGCCCTAACATAGGTTTCTCAAGTAAATTACCACCTTACGATGACGAATCTCCTACTAGTTCATATCTATTGGACCTTAGAGACCTAGGAGCTATTGCTTCCCTTTAAAAGACCTGAAAGGCCAAGGACACAGTAGACGGTTAGATTAGAAAAGGAAGTGCTGGAACTCCAATCAGCAATGGACTCAGGAAAGATAGGGTTTCGATGAGCAACAGTTACCTTTGCCAGCCTGTAAACCTCACATTTCCAGATTCCTGGTTACTTTAGGTTGCAGGCCATGCACAGAGAGCATCCTTTAAAGCAGTCATATTCATTCCTAATCTCCTTCCAAAAAGAATAATTTTTAATTCTACCCTGATTTTTATCTCTATTTTGTAGTCTTGATTTTTAGAAAAAAGAAGAAACACACTTCAATATTCTGGCCAAAAGAAACTATAGAGCCATATAGTAGTGACCATGGCTAATTAAGGGTCATGTTTCTTTACTGCCTACAGCCAGACTGTTAAGTTTTGATTATGGGAATTCTCTGTCTGTAGGTACCTGTTTGCATATTAATTCTGATAAAAGCAAAGGTGCTATAATGAAAAGGTCAAAAACTTTAAAAGTTCGAATACAGTAAAGTTTATTTCTCTCTTGTGCATCAGTCCAGAGCTAGAACGGCTGTCTTGAGAAGATAGGTTTATTAGGCAAGTTTACCCCAGGCTCCTTTTCTCCTGTACCTCATCATTTCCAAGGGTTTCTCAATCAGCTGTGCATCTGCCTTCTAGCCCATGGGTAAATGGGGGAGAAAGTAAAGGACATAGCTGTTCTTTTATTGAACTGATGTGGAAGTGTGTGCATCACATTTAGTCACATTTCATTCATGAGAATTTAGCTGTTGCCACATCTAGCTGCCAAGGAGACTGGGACATGTAGTGCTTCTCTGCAAATAGTCATAAATACTTTATTAAAAAAAAAAAAAACAAAAAAAACAAAAACACTCTTGGATTTTTACCCCAAAGTTTTCCCAGTATGTTATTACAGTGATCTATGCAATACTGAAATGTTATTTTATTTGATGTATTATCTTTATAAAATGTGGACTGTTAGTCCAAAAATTTTTGTTCTGGGAACATACTTCTGCTTTTTTTCTGAGTGGAACCATGGCAGTGATTGCGGATTTATTTTTCTTTTTATTTATTTTTGCCAGTTCAGGGATTTTGATGGAAACAGAATAAGCCCCCTCAATTACATAGAAATCGAGTCTGTGAAACTTTCACCCGAATATCCCCCTTTTGTGTGTGCGCTCAGTCATGTTCGACTCGGCAACCCTGCCAGGCTCCTCTGTCCATGAGATTTTCCAGGCAAAAATACTGGAGCAGGTTGCCATTTCCTCTTAGAGTGGATCTTTCCAAGCCTCAGGGATCAAACCTGCATCTCCTGCATTGGCAGGCGATTTTTTAACACTGAGCCACCTGGAAAGCCCATTCCCCTTTTACTGTGGGTATTTGCAATTTAAACTATATTTTTTGTTGTTGAATAATATCAGCAGAGAGTGGAATGTCTGAGAAATAAGCATATAAGCACTCTGGAAAAAGGAATAGAATAACAGGGAATAGTATGACAAGAAAATGGTGGGTGCAAAATAGTACGCTGTGTAAATAGTACACTTTTACCCATCTGTTAATGGAAAAAGTTTAAAGATGTACCTACCACCCTGGCAGAGTTAAGTTGAGAAGAGTGATGGTAGGCTTCTCTTATTTTACAAACATCTAATATTTTTCATCAGCATGTACTGTCTTTGTCATTTTTTGAATCTCAGTAATTTTGAAAAGATACAAGTAAGTAGCCTGGAAAACAGACTCCAAATGGTTTTCTATACCATTTTTTTCCCCCAAAACTGATATAGCTGTATTTCTTTTTAACTGCTTGACTATTTGCCCCTCCTTCTTATTTTTGAAAGTTTTGTCCCTCATTTTTATGTATGGGTTTTCAGCACAGTGTTGTGGAAGTGAGAGATAGAGTCAAGATGTGTTGAGAGTCAACTAGAATAGTCTGTAGCCTGGAACTTCTGCTTGCTTACTTGCTTGCTGTGGGACCTGGAACACATTATTTAACTTTGTAGACTTAGGTTCCACCTCAATGAAATGACATACCATTGAGTGCTTACTTGTGCTCATCCCACATTTACAACACCCTTGGAAAGGAATGAACCTTTCAAAGTAAAGAACAGAACTGAAAATCAAACCCATTTTTGTCTGATTCCAAATCTCATCTACTTAGCCTTTGAAGGTTTACTGGAAAGTTTGTATTTGTTTTTGAAACATATAAGGATGTATTCCCATTTAATTGTAGGAGTTTCTAGTAAAATTTTGCCACAGCTATTAATAAATACACCCAATAAATTCATTAACATAATGACTGGGTATTTGTGAAGTTGTAACAGAGTCTCTATGAAGATTCATTCAGTGTCTTGAAGATGGAGACTGTACCTCTTTGGGACAGATTATTTGTTTTTCAAACCACAACAATCAGAATATTTATATGATTAAATTTCACTAATGGTAAAGTACCTTTTTCTAAATTCTACTTGGAAAATGATTGATTTCCCAGAAGGTACTTGCCAAACTGACATTATTATGAATTTATTCTGTGCTTCAAATTGGGTAGCTTCTCTCAAGTAACTAAATGTTGGTGTTTTAATGCTTGTACATTCTTAGAAGTAAAGCTAATTATCTTCATTTTTACCTAATATAATCCTGGCAAGAGATGCATAAACCTATTTGTGGTGGTCCCAAGTGAGCCACAAGAATTAATATTAATGGATGACATGAAAACATTGAGTTTATGCCAGTCCATTGGTCATCACGAATAATGATTATTATGATAAACATTAGTTTAGATAAAGATGTGGATTAGGCCATAAAAATCCAGAATGTGCAGTAGCCACAAACCAACAGAAAATGGAATGGCTTCACTTAACAAAAACCCTGCAGAAATAAGAAAATTAAGCACTAGTTTACTAACCCTTTAACTCACTTTAGTGTTCTGCTATAGAAAGCATTTTACTTTCTATAGGGCCGATGACTAGAAATGCTGAACCTCCTTTCAAACACTGTTACAGTCTATATAAATACACAGAAAACATATAAAATGCAATGTTCTACACCCAACAAGAACTTCATAAATGTTGCTTACTATAAAGAAGTATAGGAGATTTTTAATAAGGGATTTTAACAGTTATTCAAAATGTTATAAAACATGAAGGCAGTTTTTCAAAATACACACTGAATACAGATAATGGCAAATTTATCCCTTTTGATTTCAGGATTTCTTGCAAGAGGATATTCTAAAAATCCTTCTCTTTTATGCAGAATCTAACCAAATAACTGGTATTTTCATATTTATTCATTTCTTGAATGTCTAGGAGATTTATTGGGTGCCAAGGGTGTGTTTGCTTCTCTCCTTTGGCCTGGACTAATTGTCTTGCATATTCAGGCCCAGGGACAGAGCCTCAGAAACAGTGCTTCCCACCTAGTAAGTGCTCAGTAAGTATCTGCTTCAATTTTTATTTACTTATTTTTAGACATAATGATGGCTAAATTTTTTGACAATACTTGGTTTAAATGTCACCACTACTTGGAACATTTTTTCACCTCCTATTATTGACCTGATCTCTACAGTAGTTTCTGTGCCCCCCACCTCCCCCCACCAATCAGCTCCTTATTTAAAAGTACTTAAAAAAGAAAAAAAAAAAGATATGTATTTATTTACATGCATTTCCTCTAATAAGCTGTAAGCTTTCTTGGAGTGTGCATCTGTATATGTAGGTGTCTTTTCATCAGGCATTTTGTCTATTCTGTCTCTTTAATACAGCACATGGAAACTCATGTTAAATGGGCATATTCTCCTTTGGGAATGTGTGTCTTGATTCTGGGACAATCACTACCAACAGATGGTGCTGTTAGTTTGTAAAGTTCTCAAGGATAATTCTCTCAGAGCAGTGTTACTCAGACTAAAGTATTCATTGGAATAACCTGAGGGATTTGATAAAACAAAGATTCCTAGATCCTACCTCCTAAAGGTTCTGATTCCGTAGTTTTGGATAGGGTCTAAGAATCTGCATTTCTAACAAGCATGGAGATGCTTTAGGTGATATAGTTCTGTAGACCATATTGTGTTACTACTCCATTAGACCTTTACTGGTTGAAAAGTAAAAGGATGTTCTTTCCGTACAGTCCTTTTTTTAACTAAAATAAATCTAATTAGGTGTTGTAAGGCTGTTTATTTGTTTGGTGCTTGGAAAGATTATAGGCTATAGGAAAATATTATCTTTTAGAGAAATTGAAAATACATAATTAATGCATTTTGAAATATCCTTGTAGTGTTCTTGATATTATCTACATAATTTGTGTAAAACTAAGTATACCTGTCTTTTCATAAATAAGTGGTATAATATAACAATAAAATCTTCTCAATCTTCCATTCCAGTTTTCAAGAAATCCACTCTTAAATTTCTTAGTCTTTCCAGATATATTCTATGTATTACAAATATATTACAGATGCATTTCTTTATGTAAACAGGATGGGCAATTTTATTATCACACTAAGCATATCTTGGATTATTTTCAGTATCAGTATTTGAAACTCTTGTGCATAAGTTAATTTTAATCAGTTTTGCTCATGGGTTCTATTATATAATGACTTAAACACGCTGCTAAACGGCACTGCTAAATTTAAGACATAACTGAGTACTGGAGAAAGACCTATAGTAAGAGAAATGCCATTTGGTTTGAGTTCCAGTGAGAGAGATGATTCCTCTTTCTCTCCTTCCTCCCTTTACTCTCTTCCCTTTTTTCCTTAAGGTGTAAACATGCTGTGTGCCAACTCTGTGCCAGGCACTATATTAGACATTGTGAATACTAAGAAATGAGGATCCTTCCTTGAAGTAGGTCTGTAAACTGTGGTAGAGATAGACATAAATAATTATGATGTATAATGTGTTTTTGTTGTTATTCAATCACCCAGTTGTGTCCAACTCTTTGTGATCCCATGGACTGCAGCACACCATACCTCCCTGTCCCTCGCCATCTCCTGAAGTTTGCCCAAGTTCCTGTCCTTGGCACCAGTGATGCCATCCAGCCATCTCATCCTCTGTTGCCCTCTTCTCCTTCTACCCTCAATCTTTCCCAGCATAAGGGGCTTTTCCAATGAGTCAGCTGTTTGCATCAGATGACCAAAATACAGGAGCTTATATATATTATATATAATAATATTATATATATATAATATATATAATATATATATGTATAATATGCTATATTATACATATGTACATAATATAGCCAGATCCAAGATATTTTAGAATGCTTAGCTCAGCTTCAGAGGTAATGAAAATCTACCCCAAAGAGAAATTACTTGGGATTACACTCAGAGGTCAAGCATGAAGGCCAACAGTGTTCTTCATGGAAACCCACATATGACAGTAAAAGACTCCCCTCTAAGTGTTGTATATTCATGTTGGACCTTAAAGTTCTTATTGTTGTTCAGTCACTCAGTCATGTCTAACTCTTTGTGACCCTGTGAACTGCAGCACACCAAGCTTCCCTGTCCTCTATCTCCTGGAGTTTGCTCAAACTCATGTCCATCGAGTCAGTGACACCATCCAACCATCTCATCCTCTGCTGTCCACTTCTCCTCCTGCCCTTAATCTTTCCCAGCATAAAGGTCTTTTCCAGTGAGTAGACTCTTCACATCTGGTGGCCAAAGTATTGGTGCTTCAACTTCAGCATCAGTCTTCCAATGACTATTCAGAGTTGAATTCCTTTAGGATTGATTGGTTTGATCTCCTTGTTGTCCAAGGGACTTTCAAGAGTCTTTTCCAGCACCACAGTTTGAAAGCATTGGTTTGGCTCTTAGCTTTCCTTATAGTCCAACTCTCACATCTGTACATGACTACTAGAAAAACCACAGCTTTGACTAGATGGACCTTATTTGGCAAGTGATGGCTCTGCTCTTTAATACTTGGTCCAGGTTGTCATAGCTTTTCTACCAGACCTTAAAAAGTGAGTGGAATTCAAACAGATTAAGAAGGTTTAGGGTAACTACAAGGATAAAAACATTAAGAAATAATGAATAAAAAGATATTACTTTCATGATAAGTAGTTCTGTGATTCTAGAGTTTATTTTAGGAAGTAGAAAGACCAGAAACTTGGACAGAGGCTGAGTTATAAAGAAACAAAATCATTGCAATGAAAAGTTTGGGTTTTAGCCTCAGGAAGCACTAGCCATTTTAAGCAGGGAAGTGATATGATCTTTTCTAGGTGGTTTTATTGTTGTTGTTTGTTTTTTAAGAGTTATTTCTTCCATCTTTGTAGAAAATAGACTGGAATTGGAAGCCCTTAAAAGAATAAAGATAGGTTTGGTAGATAAATGTTTCAATAATGGAAGTAAAAGTTTGAGAGGACATGAACTAGACTACAAGTCCTACAAATGTATGGGTGGTGTCTGTCTTATTTCCCTGTCAATATCTAGTACCTTGTATAGGATCACCTAATATCAGTTGACTAAAATGATAGTGAGTTGCTAGTTGACTTTTGAAAAACAAGAATAGAAAATTTGGTAGTAGGAGCAGTCTTCAAAGGGAAGAGAATGAATTTGCTGTTGTCTTTGTTAACTCTGGTGTAGCTATGGGCCATCTAACGAGAAGTGTTCTTAGAATGGATTATTTCTCTTTTAGGAGCAAACTTGTAGGTTTCACAGTTTCTCCTCTCTTTTAAACTGCCTTCTTCTATGGAATAAATAGAATGTCCTATATCCTCTGTATGATTTCTCACCAATGAGGCTCAATGTGAATGTCACCCTTACCATTAATTATTTCTTTATTCAGCCAGGGAGACATAGCTCAATTCAAAATAATGGTGTTCACTCATATTCATTGTATATCTGAAGTTCTCTGTGGGCCATTGTTTCTCCTGTGTGAAACTGAGTTTCACATCTAGAGATTTGCTCATCAAGAATAGGACCATTTTCCTTTCAGAAACATGGCTTTTGAAACCTTAGCTAGTTTCTCAAAATAAATTGTTTAAAACATGTACTTTTGAGCTCATTTAATAACCTACTCCAAAATGAACATGGCAGGCTAATTTTAAAATAGCAACATGGATGTTCTTCAACCATATTGTGCTATAATCTGAATTTTTACTTGTTGACTGAGAGAATGCTTGAGATAATTTGTCCAATAGGCACATATGGTTGAGTTATTGTATACTTAGAACTAATGAAGATACCCTGGAGACATTGTTTTTAATGCCCTTTGTCTACTATGCATCTTCCCCTTGGTACTCATATGTTAGTATTTAATTTTCCATATACCCAGATACCCTCAAGATTATATTACCATATCTCTGCTCGATAACCCATTGCCCATCAATTATGCAGCAGCACTGAACTCCTTAAAATTCAAATAGATTTTAGAAAACTCCCTCTTTTTCATCCATCATTTTGCCTCAGCTTGTACATTGTCAGTTACAGGCAGCACTCTAAATGAAAAGGGAGATAGTCAATGTCTTTGGGAATTACTTCACATTGAGCTAACAGTGATGATTCTGTAAAGTGAAATTCCTAGTGTTAGACTGGCTTTAGACAAAGTAAGCCTAGCACTTTCCAGGTGAATCATTACCCCTTCCCCCACTCCTGTGACCTTTCCTCATTCCTCTTTGTACATTATGTTGTTGTTATTGTTTAGTCACTAAGTTGTATCCTATTCTTTGTAATTCCATGGACTGACTGTAGCTCACCAGGCTCCTCTGTCCATGGGGTTTCCCAGGCAAGAAAACTTGAGTGAGTTGCCCTTTCCTCCTCCAGGGGATCTTCCCAACCCAAGGATCGAACCTGTGTCTCCTGCACTGGCAGATTCCTTACCACTGAGCCACCAGGGAAGCCCATATTTACATTAATCAGATCTTCTTTCAGTGTTTCTTATATGACAAAGTTTCTGAATTCCTTCATCATCCAAGTATTCTTATCTTCTTGAATATGTCATCATTCATTTTGTGGTACCATGGAAAAATGGGCTTTCTCCTCTTTTCCAAATACTGTCCCCTCTCCAGCACCCCAACAGACTTTTTTCAATTTGTTAAATAAACCTGAGAAATCCCAGGACACTTTCTCCCCATAATCCCACACATATTTTATTTTCAAGCCAGTTAATTGCATGTATATTCTCAATAAGAATATTTGTTAAATACAAAGGAAATTTCTAAACTGCTACAAGCAATAATGACTGTGTCCACTGTATCAAAAGGTTGTACATCTATCATGGGGCAGGATAAGGCAGGGACGTATAGGCAGATATATGATAATTTAGATAAAAGATTTGTGTAGCAGCTATTTAGTCCAAGTAGGTAACCTTTGATTTCTCCTCTGATTAAGCTATTCCTTTAAATTAAATTTTGAGTCTATAAAGTGTTTTAAACCTGTTATCAAGACTTTCTTAGATTCATGGAAAATTATTCCATTTCAACACCCACAATATGAGAGTGCATTATTGTGTCACACAGACATGCTGAGTTGCTGGACCTTTGGGACCCAAAAATGTCAGTGCTTAGGAATGAAGTAATTGTCATTTTTCACTAGAAATAACTCGACACCAGTATAGGTCTTCAGTATAATTTGGAGGGAAAAAAAAAAAAAAACAACAACTAATCCTAATTAGTTTCCTTGATAGCAAAGATACTGCATTTCTCAGAAAGACACAAATGATAGGAACATAGTTATCCTGATAATAAGTTTCTAATGAATTACCAATTTTCATATTAAGAAAGAAAGACTTAGAATCTTGTATTAAATGTCACACTGTGATTAGACTCATAATAATTACAAAATACATTGAAAGCCTAGTTGGTGCCAATAGCCAAATAATTAATGAACTGTTTGAGGAGCAGAGACATCTTAATTTTAAGTACTTGTAAGTTATAAGTGCACAATCTAATTGAGAAACTGAGGATTATTTCTGTACGGTAAATTGGATCTGGGAGATAATGGGTTGTTTATCATTTTTCATTAAGAGTATTAGGATATCAATGTATAGATTAAATAACCAGTATCTTCCCATGGTATTATCATTTTTTACCAAGGTATTTTTAATAGGGTCAAGCTTCAGGTGTTAAAGTGATCTGCAGGTGTTGATTTTATCTAAATGCTCCTTTCTGCAAATTTGAAAGTGCTGTAGTTCATTATAAGTATGGTGCAGTTACGTTTTATTATTTTTTGAAGGGAAGTAACAGGACTTTCTGTTCTTAATTTTGCCCCAAATTTTTATTTACTAAGTTTATATTTTGGTGCTTGTTTGGCTACTTGTGATAAAATTTTTTAATTAAGTCAATATGATCATAAAATAATAAAACCTAACTACATCATACTATAATGGACTACAGCACTTCCCTTGCTAAGGGAAGTAGGTTGTGCACTCTTATTTTCCTGGGATAAACAAGCCTATTTAAATTGGCTTTGATTGTTTCAAACTATGAAACGGCTTGGACAAAAAATTGGAAAACATTCGAGAAAAAAGACAGGTGAGATGTTAATTTAACAAAGGAAAAAATTAAGTTAAGGAGGTTGAGAGGTTGAAGAAATAGTCAAAAGATAACTATGTTGAAGGGCTCTCTTAGTGGCTCAGCAGTAAAGAATCCAGCTGCCAGTGCAGGAGACACAGGTTCAATCCCTGGGTTGGGAAGATCCCCTGGAGAAAGAAATGGCAACCCACTCCAGTATTCTTGCCTTGGAAATCCCAGGGACAGAGGAGCCTGATTGGCTTCAATCCATGAGGTCTCAAAAAGAGTTGGACACAGTGACTAAAGAACAATATATTGAAGAATAATTTGAAGTTTTTAGAGCCATTAAAGCCATTAATTCTAATTCTAGATTCACTCTTCTCTATACCACCCTATTTTTTAAGAACCACTCTCTAAAGTATTGTGAGAAATTCCAAAATGAATTTGTGTCCAACACTTTTCCTAGTGGAGGAACTAAAATCTGTTTACAAATGACAGTATTTTTACATATAATGAAATAAGAAGGATTAATATGATAATATGATACTAAGAACATCTTCCAGGTGGGTGAAATGAGAAAGATTCACTTCTAGAGAATTTTAGGACAGTTAAAAAGTACAAATTTTTAAAAATGCTTTTTATTTATGCTTTTTCTTGTTTCAAAAGTAATATATGGCTATTGAAAAATTATAAAAAATAGATAAGTCAAAAACAATAAATTGAAGCTACTCATAGTCTCATTATTCAAAATAAGCTAGGGTAAAGGTTTGAGTCAGGGTGGAATGAGAATTTCCATTAAACACAAAACAGATATAAAGTAAAGACAAAATATAGGTAGAAGGATTATTTTGTGTAACTTCTAATTCAAATTTGTATATTTCAAAGTAGCTTACATATGATTGGAAAGAAAATTATTTTGTGTAAAGGAATGATGACCTTTCTGTTCTGAAGTTTTCAAACAATAGCTTTTGTGATTTTCTGTAAGATTAAAGAATAAACATACTCAGTAAATGTCTATAAATTCAATATGAAAAAGCAAACGAGAGTTAATTAATGCATAAGTTAGGCAAATGATCAAAAAATGTGTAAGCCATTTTTCAGTGTTTTATTTATTCTTTTTTTAGTACACAACAACAGCAACCACTGCCTCTTGAGTTAAGAGAACAACTATTGATGAAAGGCAGTGTAATTGTTAATGCCTCATCCTAGAAATAGGCTTTTGAATAATAGGTGAATGGTGCCTGGTGTCCTTTCTTCTGCATCTTTCTCACTGATCTGTTGGATTAAAAATGAGGAAATGAGTAGAAGTAATAAGAAAGAAAAGGTTGGAAATTAGAGGACTGTATTGGGAGTAATCCTCTGTTGTCGTTGTTCAGTTGCTAAGTTGCATCCAACTCTCTGTGACCCCATGGACTGTAGCCCACCAGGCTCCTCTACCACACTGTAAAATCTTAACTAGAATATCCACATCAAAGGAGAGGTGTGCAGTTGAAAAAAGCACCTGGCATGAAGGTTTGGAAACAGCCCAAACAACGTAAATGTCAGATTAGGCACATAGGGATTGACATCTGATGATATCAGTGATTTAGGGTTTAAAAAAAAAAATTATTTCCTTGGGAATTTTTCCAAAGTCAGTTTTGATAAGTGTGGTTATTGCTTTCTGTTAAATGTATAAAGAGAATGGGATAGGACTCTATTACTGTACACCTTGCCTCAATTGAAGAATTAGCTAATTCTGAGTGCCTACTCTGTGCTAGACTCTATTCTAAGGGCTTAATGTGAAATGTCCATGTTATACTCCCCAAAATCTCATGAGTGTGGACTTTTGGGGTGTGCATACTGACAATTGGTGCCCAATATCTTGCAACTACCAGGTTCAGGATTTGAACCTTTTTTGCCTAGTTCCAAAGCTTGTATTTATAACTACCCTACTATATTTATCCTTCTAAACAAAGCAATTGATTTTATATAGCAAATTTTTCAGTGAATAGGTGCAATTCCATCTTTCTCAAGTACATGATTTGAGAATGCATAATTGCAATAAACCATGACCCTATTGCTATAGTTGGTTCCTATATATCTTCCCAATTGCATGTTATTGTTTTTCTTTAACTCATCACTGCTTCAAAAAATACCAAATACATCATGTTTCAGGAAAGAGCTCATACAGCATTATTTTAAAGACTAGGTAGAAATTTCTAAGATGTTATAACATGCAATCAAAAACAAAATGTTAGTTCTTTGTTATCACAACCAGCCACATAAATATAGTATGTCTTATTCAGCAATACCATGAGCAGCATCACCAGGCAGTATTTATATATGTACCTATGTAACAAAGGCACCTGGTTGGTACCTAACCAAATGATTTGCTAAGTCAGCATGGTGATACAGATTAACAATCAGGCAGAATAAGTCTGGTGTCATGTACCAAAGAAATCCTACCCAAGGTCAGAGATCTTTATTGGAAGTACAGAGCAGAAAGATTTCACTGAATTTTGTTGTCTCAGCAATACACTAACAATGAACAAAAGAAAAAACCCTCAAAGGTCATCATGTCTTTATATAGCTAACAAGCAAGTGAGCATTTGAGAAGCAAGATAAATGGCTCCAAAGCATGACCATATCTAACCCCTATCTAATTCAATGTCATGCCCAAGTGCCTTTGCACATGCTGCCTGTAACAGAGCCCACTCCATTTTATCCACATGCTTAATTTCTAGTTGTTCTTCAGTTATAGTAGCAACATGGTAGGGATGATAAAGGCTATAACAGAAGAGATGACAAAGTCATGTTTTTAAACACTAATTAAGAGAAGTTGCATCTCACTGAGATCACCTAACAACCTAGAAGGGGCATAATATGATCACTATTTTATAGATGAGGAGATTGAGTTTAGGAGAAGTGAATAATCTGCCTAAGGCTGCCTAGCTGATATGTACCAGATCTGGGTTTCAAATACCTAAGTGTTCTGTGGGGCTTTGCAATTTTTTTCCCTTTTATGTACATTCAAGTCCAGTTTAGTCACTCAGTTGTGTCCGACTCTTTGGGACCCCATGAACTGCAGCACACCAGGCTTCCCTGTCCAACTCCCAAAGTCCACTCAAACTCATGTCCATCGAGTCAGTGAAGCCATCTAACCATCTCATCCTCTGTCATCTCCTTCTCCTCTCACCTTCAATCTTTCCCAGCATCAGGATCTTTCCCAATGAGTCAGTTCTTCACATCAGGCAGCCAAAGTATCAGAGTTTAAGCTTCAGCATCAGTCCTTCAACTCAATGTTCAGGACTCATTTCCTTTAGGATGGACTGGTTTGATCTCCTTGCTGTCCAGGGGTTTCTCAAGAGTCTTCTTCAACATCACGGTTTGAAAGCATCAATTCTTCAGTGCTCAGTCTTTTTTATAGTCCAATTCTCACATCTATACATAACTACTGGAAAAACCATAGCTTTCACTAGACGGACCTTTGTTGGCAAAGTAATGTCTCTGCTTTTCAATATGCTATCTAGGTCGGTCATAACTTTTCTTTCAAGGATCAAGCATCTTTTAATTTCATGGCAGCAGTCACCATCTGCAGTGATTTTGGAGCCCCAAAAAATAAATCTCTCACTGTTTCCATTGTTTCCCCATCTATTTGCCATGAAGTGATGGGACTGGATTCCATGATCTTAGTTTTCTGAATGTTGAGTTTTAAGCCAAGACACAAAAGCAAATATCCTTTCTTTGGGATTGGAATGAAAAGCAAATATTCAGGACACAAAAGCAAATATCTTCTCTATGAAGTCTTCTTTGGTTTCCTCTCCAAGTCCCAGAGCTGGGATTCTACACACTCCCCATTTTGTGCTCACTAATACATACTGCTTTTAGAAAATACATTAAATACAGTATATACTTTTTTTATTTCTATCCTTCTACTAAAAAGTGCTTTGAAGGCAGGAGCCATAGCTTATCTTTGATCCCTAATTACTAAAATAAAGTAAGTAAATGATGGATGAAGGATTAATTAGAGGATTCAAGAAAGATTTCAAAGAGAAAGACCTTTGATAAGAACATGAAGATAAAGATACAGGAAGGTGATATGGGAGAGGTGGAATAACAAATAGATGAAAGACCTCAGGCAAAGCACAGAGTCTAGAGAATCCATTGTGCTTGAAAAGTGCTGAGTAACTTTGGTGATTGAAGTGGGAATGCTAAGAGATGTTGGACCTTGGACCTGCTTATGAAGAAGCTTAAAGTGAAGTCGCTCAGTCTTGTCCAACTCTTTGCAACCCCGTGGACTGTAGCCTACCAGGCTCCTCTCTCCATGGGATTCTCCAGGCAAGAATACTGGAGTGGGTTGCCATTTCCTTCTCCAGGGGATCTTCCCAACCCAGGGATCGAACCCCAGTCTCCCGAATTGCAGGCAGATGCTTTAACCTCTGAGCCATCAGATAAGCCCAAAGAAGCTTAAATGCCAAGCTAAAGACCTGGGACATGGTTATGTTGGCAAAATGAATCATCAGTTACTTTTGTGTTGGAAAAAGATCCAGACATTCAGACAATTGTTTTAAAAGGCTATCTTACCTTGCAGTGTGCAAAGAATGAATTAAAGCAGGTTGGGAGACCAATAGCAGGCTACTGTAGAAGTTTATGTAAAAATATATATATAAATTGAGAGTTGAAACCAAAACATTAGGAATGAGGATGTAAGGATTATATTGATATGAAAGACATTGCAGGGGTGAAATCAATGGCATGTATAGGCAAAATAATGCATTTAAATTATCTCTGGTATAATCTAGTCCATGATGGGAGATAATACGCTAATCAGAAACACTAGAGAAAGAACCAATGTTAACACTGGTTAACAGTACAGTTAGCAGAGAGCTAACAGTACAGTTTTGGATGTCTTTGGTTCATGCTACCTGTATGACAACCATCAGAGTATACCAAGAGAGTTCTGGGAATTCAAACTTAGACAACAAAAAAGTCAGAACTGACTTGGGAGCCATTAGGAAATATGGGATGTTGGAACTTTGGTCATCGGTGAGAAATACTGAGAAGAGGCTACTGAATTTGGTACTTCATATATCAGTGCTAATTTTCTTTATTATTATTTATTTTAAAAATTGTATTGATGTATAATTGTTTTGCAATATTATGTTAGTTTCTACTGCACAGTAAAGTGAATCAGCAATACGTATGCATATATCCCCTCTTTTTTTGGATTTGCTTCACATTTAGATCACCAAGGAACATTAAGTAGAGTTCCTTGAGCTATACTGTATGTCCTTATTGAAAGTGAAAGTGACTCAGTGATGTCTAACTCTTTGCGAACCCATGGACTATACAGTCCATGGAATTCTCTAGGCCAGAATACTGGAGTGGGTAGCCTTTCCCTTCTCCAGGGGATCTTTCCAACCCAGGGATCAAACCCAGGTCTCCTGAATTGCAGGCGGATTCTTTACCAGCTGAGCCACAAGGGAAGCCTGTGAGAACTAATATGTTCTCATTAGTTATCTCTTTGATACAAAGTATCAATAGTGCATATATTAGTCCCAATTCATCCCAGCCCCCTTCACACCTTGGTATCTATGCATTCGTTGTCTATATCTGTGTATCGATTTCTACTCTGTAAATAAGATCATCTATACCATTTTTTCAGATTCTACATACATATGTTAATATACAGTATTTGTCTTTCTCTGACTTACTTCACTTTTTTTGAAACTCTCTAGGTCCATCAACTCCTCTACAAGTGACCTAATTTTATTTTTTATGGCTGAATAACATTCTGTTATGTATATATATACATACAAGATACAAAATATCACATCTTTACCTATTCTTCTGTTAGTGGACATTCAGGTTGTTTCCATGATCTGGCTATTATAAATAGTGTTGCAATGAATATTGGGGTGCATGTGTCTTTTTGAATTATGCTTTTCTCTGGGTATATGCCTAGTAGTGGAGAAGGCAATGGCAACCCACTCCAGTACTCTTGCCTGGAAAATCCCATGGATGGAGGAGCCTGGTAGGCTGCAGTCTGTGGGGTCCCAAAGAGTTGGACATGACTGAGCGACTTCACTTTCACTTTTTGCTTTCATGCATTGGAGAAGGAAATGGCAACCCACTCCAGTGTTCTTGCCTGGAGAATCCCAGGGATGGTGGAGCCCTGTGGGCTGTCATCTGTGCGGTCGCACAGAGTTGAATACAATTGAAACAACTTAGCAGCAGCAGCAGCAACATGCCTAGTAGTGGGATTGCTGGGTCACATGGTAGTTCTACTTTACATTTTTAAGGAACCTCTACTGTTCTCCATAGTGGTTTTATCAATTTACATTCCCCCCAATAGTGCAAGAGGGTTCCCTTTCCTCCACACCCTCTTCAGCATTTATTGCTTACAGATTTTATAATGCTGGCATTCTCAGCAGTGTGAGGGGTTAGCTCATTCCCCGTGCTAATTTTCAAGAGAGAAATGTTCTACTTAGGAAAATCGATATGCTCCCTGACCTTGTTCATCATTGCTGTATGTCTAGCAAGGGTTATATAATCATATATAATACATAGTGGGTGCTCAATATATATTTAGAGTGTCTGGATTTAATTAGTTTTGAAGACACTGAACACAAGTAATAAACAAAAATAATAATGGAATTGGAGGAAATTGATAGAACATGAAAGTAGTAAAAGATACCAGAGAAGATGGGATCCATGATGCAGCTAGAACGGGTTACAGTGCCCAAGAGACAATACCTTCTGAGAGGAGATACTGTGCTCAGGATCTGGAGTTAGACAGCTTGGGTTTATATGCTACTTCCCTATTTACTATCTTGAGAAAATTATTAAAAATCTCTGAGTATGAGTTTCCTCAGCAGTAAAATGACGCTCATGAGGCTTCAACAGCTAATGGTTGTTGAGGTGAGGACACTGTCGAGAGTGAGCTCAACTACAAATGACTCCAGACTTGATGAGAGTGGCAATAGTGTAACAGTGGTAAATCAGAATTTATCACATTCAGGCCTAGCTCTTGAGGATCAGCATAGAGTAGGACTTACCTAGGTTTTGGGGCAAGGGTTGGTAGGTCTCATGAAATGTGAAGGAGGCATCAGTGAGGTGTGTGTGTGTGTTCAGTCGCTTCAGTCCTGTCTGACTCTTTGAGGCCCTATGGACTGTAGCTCGCCAAGCTCCTCTGTCCATGGGATTCTCCAGGCAAGATTACTGGAATGGGTTGTCATGCTTTCCTCTAGGGGATCTTTATGGCACATGTCTCCCATGTCTCCTGCATTGTAGGCAGATTATTTTACTGCTGACCCACTGGGGAAGCCCATCAGTGAGAGGTCTAACTACATTCATGTTCCATTGGTGTTATAACAAATGACCACAAACTTAAGCAACATGTATGAATTATCTCACTGTTCTTCAAGTCAGAAGTTTAATACAGGTCTCACTAGGCTAAAAAGAAAGGTGCCAGCAGGGCTGTGTTCCTCTCTGGATGATCCAGGGGGGATTTGTTTCCTCGCCTTTTCCAGTTTTCTGAGGGTAGCCACATTCCTTCACTCTTGGCCCCTTCCTTTCATCTTCAAAGCCATCATGCCACATTTCTCTGACTCTTTTTCCATTGTCACATCTCTATATGTTCTCCCTGCATACCCAGATCCCTCCCCAGGAGATAAAAAATGTTTCTAATCTTTAATCCCTTTTAGAGCTAGTTATTACGTACATGGGAAATAAATGTTTAGTTCTTACTCAAATGGTTACAGTCTGACACTGTTTTATAACCTTGTCTTACTACTTAGTGCAGTAGCTTGGATGTATTTATCTTCTTCACTTGCTGAGTTGTGTACAACTCTTTGTGACCCCATGGACTGCAGCACACCAGCCTTCCCTGCCATTCACTATCTCTTAGAGTTTGCTCAAATTCATGTCCATCGTGTCGATGATGCCATCTAACCATCTCATCCTCCGTTGCCCTCTTATCATCCTGCCTTCAATGTTTCGCAGAATCAGGGTCTTTTCCAATGAGTTGGCTCTTTATATCAGGTGGCCAAAGTATTGAAGCTTCAGCATCAGTGCTTCCAATGAATATTCAGGGTTGATTTCCTTTAAGAATGACTGGTTTGATCGCTTTGCTGTCCAAGGAACTCTCACGAGTCTGCTTCAGCACCACACTTTGAAAGCATCAATTCTTTGGTGCTCAGCCTTCTTTATAGTCCAACTCTCACACTTGTACACGAACTGGAAAAATCACAGTTTTGACTATATGGACCTTTGTTGGCAAAGTGATGTTCTGCTTTTTAATATGCTGTTTAGGTTTTTCATAGCTTTTCTTCCAAGGAGCAAGCGTCATAGCTGCAGTCATAGAACATAAAATGCTTCCTCATTCTTTTTTAACACATGTATGGCAATCTAGCAATTTTAACCTTCCCCATGCAAATTCTTGTTTTCAGCAGGGTTAGAAATAAGTAGGAGGAGGGAGTGAGTCTGATTTAACAGAGGTATTCTAATGTGGGTAAGTAGGAAGAAAAGCACAACAGTTATTCTGTGCTCTTCTGCCTTAAAAATGAGAACACAAAGTTTGGACATATTCTACCTTCTCCACAGTCACTGTTAACTGTACTTTAATAGTAGATATTTGTATACTTAGCATTATTTAAAATTATGCAGCAATACTTAAAAGGTATAATTTTTATAATATCTTCTTATTTAGAGAAAAAGCTCAAGTAAATAACCAAAGCACACCAATCTCTGATACCAGAGGTATGGTAGAGATCTATTATTATAAAGTTAAACATTTCAGACAGTCATGTTTCTGTTGATTTAAAGTTTGTGTTAAGATAAAGTAAGCAACATATTTTAGCTGCAAAATCTTACATTTAAAAATAAGAGACTTGGGACTTCTCTGACAGTCCAGTGGTTAAGATTCTGTTTCCACCGTCAGGGATTCAGGTTTGATCCTGGGTCTGGGGAACTAAGATTCTGTGTGCCATGCAGAGTAGCCAAAATAATAGCAACAATAATAATAATAATATATAAAAATAAAAAGTTTGACTAGAATCTTTAAATTTGTTCTATATATGAAATTATAATAGGATGGAAAAGTTAACACCAAAAACCATGGAATGTTTCTTATGTGTGAGAATGCATCCAGATTTTTGAATTATTGTATTTAGTTTTGGATAATTTTTAAAGAGCACTTACCAGGTGGCACAGTGGTAAAGAATCCATCTGCCAATACTGAAGATGCAGATTCAATCCCTGAGTTGGGAAGATCCCCTGGAGAAGGGAATGGCAACTGACCCTGATATTCTTGCCAGAGAAAAATCCCATGGACAGAGGAGCCTAGTACACACAGTCCATGGTGTTGCCAAGAATTGGACAAGACTGAGTGACTGAGCATGCACACAATTTTTAAAGATGTGTGTTATTAAGTTTATTTTATGTTAAAAAAGCTTTTGACATTCATCTTTGACCATTTCTAAGTATTTATGCACGTATTTTATACTGTTTTTAAAAATACTATACTATACATTCATTTTAGCCACAGAAGTTCTGCAAAGTTACTCCTCACTATAGTTGCAAGGAAGAACAAGAAGATCTTGTTTGAATTCTAACACTCACAACATGTGTATTATTGAATATCTGAGACCAAAAATTAAAATTGAACTATCAGGACTGTGCTCAATCTGGATGTATGAATGTTTATAACTAAAGTGAACAAAAGAGATGAAATTTAACATGGTTATTTTCACTAAAAACAAACATATTGTGAATCTGTAGAATAGGATTTGGTGGTAGCAACTAGAAACATAAAAAGATTTTAGGTTAAATAGGTTTTTCCTAATTACTGTTCATAAGACACAGTTCAAATGTCATTTTATCTGAAGGCCACAAGCAGAATTAGTCACCTGTCTTCTCCTTCTATTGCATGTTAAAACTGAAACATAAATCTCTTTGCATATCTGTCTCAACAAAAGCTGAGTGCTTAGATGGCAGGATCTGCTTTCTTGATTGTTTCTATCCAAATATAGCAAAATACCTGGGCCTGTGATAGTAATTGTGTGTACAAGCAATGGAAATCATCTAAATTATGATATTTTCCCCATAACCTAAGGTACTTAATTCCTTTTAGTATTTAAGTACTAGGTAGCCTGTGTCTTTATGCTTTAAAATCAAAAAACTTTCTTTTTTTTTGAGAGAAGAGTTTGAATTGAAAGATGTTCTTTTGGAAATTAAAAGTGCTCTATTGGATATTTTCAATGTTATATTTTTTAGCAGCTACATAGGTTGTCTTGTTTACATTTTAATTTTATGCCAACTCTCATTTTATTATTAGTCTCCTTTGGTATTAGCTTTTGTGTAAACTAAAAATTCAAAATAATTCACCACCTTTGACATGTTATTTTAATATTTCAGAAGAGTGGTATCGGCAACTTAATATTTGAGCACAGAAGAATTTTTAGCTTAGGAAATCTTGGAAAAGTACAAGGTATCCAGGTAATAACTGTATCTCAATGATCCCAAAATAGCACAAGTCCGTGATAATGGCAGTTGTTATAATAATATTTGTCTCAAATTTTATGACATTAAATGCATTGATATACAAGTTATAAATTCCAGATTGCTCTTCAGTTAAATTAGAAGTCAAGTACTGCTTTATAACAGAGTTCTCCTCTAATCAAGAGTGCTTCAGTAATGACATTGTCTTTGGTTTCCTATGGGGCTCAAGTTGTTAGTGTAGATGACTAAACATTTTTCTCGCCCAACTCAGTTGTTCATTTATACTCTTGAAAATTCAAAAATCAAAACTAGCCAAATAGAGCCACCTTTGAATTTACCTTTAAGAAAACGTAAATTAGGGGGCACACTCTAACACACTTATAAATGCTCTTCATAATAAAGATAATATTTGTTCAACACAAGCAATTGTGTATCTGTTAGTCAACATAAGAGTTTAACCAATCTAGATGGCATATTGAAAACCCAGAGACATTACTTTGCCAACAAACGTCCATCTAGTCAAGGCTATGGTTTTTCCAGTGGTCATGTATGGATGCGAGAGTTGGACTGTGAAGAAGGCTGAGTGCTGAAGAATTGATGCTTTTGAACTGTGGTGTTGGAGAAGACTCTTGAGAGTCCCTTGGACTGCAAGGCGATCCAACCAGTCCATTCTAAAGGAGATCAGGCAAGGGTGTTCTTTGGAAGAAATGATGCTAAAGCTGAAACTCCAGTACTTTGGCCACCTCATGCGAAGAGTTGACTCATTGGAAAAGACTCTGATGCTGGGAGGGATTGGGGGCAGGAGGAGTAGGGTACAACAGAGGATGAGATGGCTGGATGGCATCACCGACTTGATGGATGTTAGTTTGAGTGAACTCTGGGAGTTGGTGATGGACAGGGAGGCCTGGCGTGCTGCGATTCATGGGGTCACAAAGAGTCGGACACGACTGAGCAACTGAACTAAACAGAACTGAATGTTATTGTGATTCTTATACGCAATGACCTGTGTACTTCCAACATGTGTTGAATTTCCATTGGTTCTTGGCCTCTTTCCCCTCTTAAATTTGCATAGATATTAGTTGTGTGACTTTAGCCATATTGCTAAATGCTTTTGAGTCTGCATTTCTGCATTTATAGAAATAGAAGATTAAATGAAATAATACATGTGCTAAATTGTTGTAGGTCTATTAAGCAAGAAGCAAGATTTAAAATAAATACTAGCTCATTAGTTGAGCCACCTAGCAATAGTTAGGGACTATTTGTAAAAATATATATTTTTGTCAAATGGTTTTGAGTCAGTAATATACTTTTTTTTGCTCTGGAAGTCTCATTCAATCTCTATGATTTTCTGTTTGTCTCACATTCAGCTTGCTATGATTTGTAGCCCAAATCTGGCCCACGGCTTGCTTTTCTGAGGCTCATGATTTTATGTTTCTGAATGCTTGAATAAACTAAAAATATTTTTGTAACATATGAAATTCAAATTTTGTTATTCATAAATAACATTTTATTGAAAACAATTCATGCTTGTTTTCATGTCTGTGATGATTTTCATGATATGATGGCAAGGTTAGATTATCCAATAAAAAGTATGCTCTGCAAAGCCCCAAATATTTATGACCTGGATCTTTAGAGGAGAGGTTTGCAGATCCCTGGTCTAATCACTTGAATTATAAGATAGAAATCACAGATATCCTTTATTGGCTTTGATTGAAGAAAAAATCAGATAACTGAAAATTTGGAAAATAGAAACAACGGAATTACTTAGATACTTTGAGAAAACCAGAACTACTGAAAGGAATGATGTGATCAAGTACACAGTGTAATTCATGTTGTCAGTTTCTATGGAAGTATTTGTTGTTCGGTCAATCAGTTGTATCCGACTCCTTGCAACCTCATGGACTGCAGCACACCAGGCTTCCCTGTCCTTCACCATCTCCCCAGAGTTTGCTTTAACTCATGTCCATTGAGTCCAACCATTTTGTCCTGTGTTGTCCTCTTCTCCTCCTGCCTTCAATCTTTCCCAGCATCAGGGTATTTTCTCATGAGTCAGCTCTTCACCTTCACATCAGATGGCCAAAGTATTGGTACTTTGGAGTATGCCCACTTTCAAAAGCAAAATGACCAGAAGAAAAGCTGAATCATAATACCTATGTTTCTTGTTTCTCCAATTGCTGGAAATGTATCCAGGTTTACTCCCTAACTATATCCTGATCTAAATCTGCGAGAGCAGCTTCCCGTTGTTGTTGTTGTTCAGTCTCTCAGTCATGTCTGACTCTTTGGGACCCCATGGACTGCAGCACACTAGGCTTCCCTGTCCATCACCAACTCCTGGAACTTGCTTAGACTCATATCTATCGAGTTGGTGATGCCATCCAACCATTTTTTTCTCTGTTGTCTCCTTCTCCTTCTGCCTTCAGTCTTTTCCAGCATCTGGGTCTTTTCCAATGAATTAGTTCTTTGTATCAGGTGGCCAAATTATTGGAGTTTCAGCTTCAGTCCTTCCAATGAATATTCAGGACTAATTTCCTTTAGGCTTGATTGCTTGGATCTCCTTGCTGTCTAAGGGACTCTCAAGAGTCTTCTCCAACATCACAGTTCAAAAGCATCAATTCTTCAGTGCTCAGCTTTTATGGTCCAACTCTCAATTCCATACATGACTACTGGAAAAACCATAGCTTTAACTATACAGACCTTTGTCAGTAAAGTAATGCAGTTTCCTGAAGCACCACTGTCTCTCTCCACCAGACTTGTGATAATCATACACATTTGGTGTTTCAACTAGGGAATGCTGGCATCACATAATCATTAGTAAGTTTTTCCTGTTTTGATCATAATTCATTCAGACTTATTTATATAATATAACTTGGATACAGGAACATGAAGCTTACTGAACATACCTCTAATGAACACCTAAGTCTCATTTCCGAAATGGTTGCTTCCAGAAAGATTTCTTCCAGTATGTCTTTTTCTGCAATTTATGAGTCTAATGACTGAAAGACACTTTTTGTGAATAGATGTGGATTCATCACTGGCTCATTGATATTTAGTGTTTAAAATGAACCATATCTCCAAAGTCTGAATGATCTGAGGTTTCATGACTCAGTTGTAATAGGTTGCTAGAGTAATGAGTGATGATTTTGTAGAATAAAAAAGTTAAAAAGGCTTTTTAGTGGTGATTCCAGGAAAGGGCTGATAAAGCTTTGCACTTTACCAATCATATTCTTGTCATTTACTATAGATGCTAGGGAGGGAATTTTTGAGCTGAAACTTACATAGTAATAACTGAAGACAAATGGACATATCAAGTTATTACATAAAATACCTTCTGCTTTTTGTGCTCTTTGACACTGAACATCTTTGGGATTCTCTGAGATACTGGAGCTTGCAGAAAAATGCTCAGAATAGCTAATGCACAATGGTTGCCTGAATTCTTTGCACAAACACACCAGGATTATTCATTCTACATATATGAACATGTATGCATAAATGTGTGTGGTCAGTAGACACAAAGACACTTTCACATATCACCATGATCCATTAAAATTTAGTAAAAGACCTCAGAGAAAATAGAATACCATGAGTATATTTCAGGACATCAATTTTCCAGGAAAGCTTCCATTCTGGAGGGTTTTGCAGTGGGTAGTGGATGTCTTGTGCTGATTAGATGCAATGTTAAGGATGACATTGCACAAAGGGATTGCTAGGGAGTCTGAAAAGGTATATATTTACTGAGTGAAGCCAGGCTTACCTTTTCACACAAGCCCCGGTCCCAGTCTAGGCAAATGAGGTCCTGGAACATAGATATTAAACCTCTCATTCTCTCTCAGTTTAATTCTTTATTATTCATGAGTATATATTCAGTCCCTCAGTCGTATTCCACCCTTTGTGACCCCATGAACTTCAGCCCTCTAGGCTCCTGTGTCCATGGGATTTTCAAGGCAAGAATACTGGAGTGAGTTGCCGCTTCCTACTTCAGGGGATCTTCCCAAATCAGGAATCAAACCCACCTCTCCTGTGTCTCTGGCATTGGAAGGTAGATTCTTTACCACTGAGCCACCTGGGAATGTAATGTATCATAGTGGCAGTAATACAGCCTACATTCACATAATGTGATAAATCGCAAAGTACTTAAGACTATATAATCTAATTTTAAATTCAGTGAAAACCTATGAGATGCGTAGAATGGCTGCTGCTGCTAAGTCACTTCAGTTGTGTCCGACTCTGTGTGACCCCATAGACGGCAGCCCACTAGGCTCCTCTGTCCCTGGGATTCTCCAGGCAAGAATACTGGAGTGGGTTGCCATTTCCTTCTCCAATGCATAGAATGGCAGTAAATATTTATTCTTTAAAATTTAAGAAGACAGATTCAAAAAGATCAAGTTATTTACCTAAAGTTGTGTAGTTTTATGTAGAAGTGAAATTCACATCAATATTCTTTGATTAAAGGTCTTGGAATTATAAAACAATAATTAAAACCAGCCATTCTCATTTTCCCTTTTTAAAACCCTGATTCATATCTGTCCACACTGAGATGATCATAATAAATAAAATCTAGTTATTTCTTCCACTTTGTTTTGTCTTGTTATTGAGCATAAAAATATGAATTATTTTCATAGCTCCAAATAAATAATGATATCAATTCCTACTGACAATGCTTTATTTATCTATAATTCCTGCAGGCCATAAGGAAAGCAACCAAAATTTTAATACATGTTCTCTTTAATGCATAGGTTTTCACTCATTACAGTTCTTTCACATATACTCCCAACATACTGATAAATCAGATTTCATTCAAATGAATCCATACTATACTCAGAGAAGTTAATTTTCTGTAATTCTATGATAAAGCAATGTTTCAAACAGGACAAAATGTACTTTTATCTACCAGTTTGTGATTCTTACCTTTGGAACAGTCATTTTCTCATTTCCCTTGAAAAGAAATCCTTTTATTCTTTTTCCAGTTTCTCTTTCTCATTTTCTCTATTATAGATTATAGCAAGAGGATGGGTACAAGGAGAACTAGTGGCAAGATTTTCTGTTTCAAAAATAGGTGGTCTACTGACAGTTTAACTTCCTGGTCTCTGGCACAAGACACTTTGATCATGTATTTTCATCGATTCTAATTAAATGTCAGGTTCATAATTTACTCACATTCCCCCCTCTTCTACCATGACAAAAAGTTTTTAAAGTTGTATTTCCTTTAACTTATCTCTTAAATGGCAATAAATGTTGTTCAGTGCTGGTCAGATAAGTCTCTAAGTGTTGTATGAGCATCCCCAAATAACTTCCAGAGGAGTTTCTAATCAGCATTTTTAGCAACTTATTCTGAAAAAATTGTGCTAGGGAATAATTGGATATGAAACTTGACCCTCCTGGACTTCTAGCAAACAATGTTTTATTTTTATTGATGATTTCCATTTTCTTTACTTCAGTTATGTCGCTGCTTGATTTTGGTGTTTCGTTATAACTGCTTCCCTAATTATTAATACAATTATTAGTTTAGTAGAGCACTTACATTTTTTATAATTGCATTACACAGTCTTATAATGTTTCTTAGAAAGAAATGAGGGTTCATTCAATTGTTACAAGTTAAAACTGCAATCAATGGAAATACTACTGGATTCATTTCAGAAAACACGTATTCTAATAGTTAAAAAAAAATTGAAGGACATGAACTTATAAAATTGTTTTCTCAGGATTATTCATTGGAATTTATTATTGATACTTGTTGAAATTTTAATTTGGTGATATTTTACATTTCTTAAAACTTTAGCTATTAGATAAAAATGTGGAGAAATGTAGGTCAACAATGAATGATCAAATACTTCAAACAACTTAAAGTAATTAAACTAGTTAGTTGTTCATGAAACATCACTCCTAGTTCATGAAATGATGGTTTAAATAAAATTGTAAACCGTGCTTTTGGATCAAAGCAGGTCAAAGTATTCCATCTTCATTTACCATTTATAAAGAAGTATTATTACACTGAATTTGAAACAATCTTGCATTTGTATTGGAAATTCTGTTTTGTATGTGTAGTTTCTGTGAGATTTATAATGATATATCAAATAAGTAAATTTTATATAAGTAATAGGAATATACTTAGGCTATGCAGTTGCCAGTGTTTTGATAAAGTAATTCATGATTACAGATGTAACAGTGCGGTTCAGAAATAAACAAATGGGGTTTCACTTCTAAAGAAAGGGGTTTCGTAGAAATTGTCCATTTGGGTTTTGAAGTGAAGAAATAGATACTGTTGGAGGCTCATTAACCTTTTTAGACTACTGGGCATCATTAAGAGTTTCAAGATGATAATTTATTAAATTGTCCCTATGAGGCATGTAAAGTTGCTTTTCTGTGTAAAAGTATCAGACTTTTGCCTGGGGAATAGTTGATTCGACAGGAAAGTCTTCCTTTCATTTTGATTTCAATTAATTTGCCCTACTTTTCCTCTAAAGCACTGAAAAAGCCTTAATCCTACATCTCAGTCCAATTTACTTGCATCTTCTTTACTACCATTTCAATTTCAAGAATCCTAGAAATGGCAGTTCCCTTGAGTAGCAAAGGCTCACAGGAGGATCTAGAATCCTATCATTCTGAACTCCAGCATATTTAAAAAAAAAGTAATAGTCTAGCTATTCCTCCATTATTTTCCTTAGAGGCAGCTTTTATTTTAGCCATGAGCAGATAGCATATTGCAGAGCTTATCGACAGTAAGTTTTGCTAGATTTTATGTGTATAAGGAGTTGGAAGGGAAGTATTCAATGATTACTGTGAAAACAGATTGCTTCCAGAGATGTGTATTAGAAAATGCAGACCCAGTTGAGGAAGAACTATAGGTCACAGAAGGGTCTGCTCAGTCAAGCCTGAGTATTTAAAGCATTACTGGCAAACACTAAGAAGAGGGATGAACTCGAAAATAGAGCAGTCAGATAATTATTAGACAATGGACTAGCAAGAATGGTTGGGAAGCACAGAGCCGTGGTAGAGAGCCTCGGCAGGAATTGACAGCTGTATAAAAGTTAAAAACAACCCAGACCTTGAAAAGAGAAGTCATAATGCTAGAAACCAATTTTAGAAACTAAAAGAAAAGTGTTGGTGTTCAAAAAAGATATACCAAACTACCCGAGACAAAAAGGGAGTGGAAAAAAAAAAAAATGAAAGTATAGTCCTTCTGTGAAGAGGTCATAGATTTTTCTTTCTCAGCCTCCTGCCCTGAAGTGTACTGGGTTTAGGACCACAAAGAAAATGCCCTATTTGAAACCTGAAGGTATTAAAATGCTGTACAGCATTCTCTCTTCTGTTTTCAGTTTGCAGCCTCTGGGCAACTGCCAACCACCAATAAAAAGCTCCCTATCTCACGGTATGTAATTCTGGTATGAAATAGGCAGCAAGTACAAATGAGACCTTGACCAGAACTTGTATGTATCTATACAAATGTGTTTCCCTGTTCTGTGTGTATTGAGTTGGAAAGACAGTGGCTTATTTAGACCTTAAGAGTAATGATTTGTGTTGTTTAAGGATTTGGAATTAATATGCTAATAGCAAGAGAGATTTAGGTACTCCTGAAAAACTGCCAAATGCTTCTCCCAAGGGTTATTTACTTAATAGTCTTAAAAATGGGTTGTAAAAGCTTTTATAATGTTTTGATATTTGGATATATAAGAGAATGATGTAAATATTCCAATAGAAATGGAAACCTACAAATAATTTTTAAATAATTTTAAATGTAGCTAGTGCCCCTCATCAGACAGCACAATTTCCATTTCATACTTTCTGGTGAGTGTGTATTCCTCATTTGAACTGACCAGCTCCATGTCATAGTAATATGTGTAGCACAAATGTGTTTTGTGTATCCAGAGCGTCTGTTTGTAAAGGACTTCCCTGCAATGCTCTTTTAATCCTGTGACTCAGAAAGTGGTTGAAAATAATATCTTTGGTTTGGAATCCAATGAAATTAAGTTTAATTTCTTCTGTATGTGTATGTGAGAGAGGGAGAAAATAACTAACCTCCCTTGATGAAACATGTCTTGCTTCTATCGACTTCATATATAAGATGTAAATTGAGAAAGTTTAACTAAAAGAAAACAAATATTCATACAAGTTCTTAGAGCATACAACTAGGCAGAAGACAAACATTAGATCTGTTTACAAGGCAAATGGTAAGTAAAAATTAAGATGTTGTTTACAATCATGAAGTAACTTGATCACAAGAGGCAGACAGACAATTAGGTACCAAAAAAACTTCAAAGCTGAACCATAGGAACAAAGAGAAATAAGACAGTGGCCCATACAGACTTCTTTTTAAGCAAAGAGACTTCAGGTGGTTAAGACAATTGCAATAATAGCCATATGTGGCAATATCAGTTTTCATTCCAATCCCAAAGAAAGACAATGCCAAAGAATGCTCAAACTACTGCACAATTGCACTCATCTCACACGCTAGCAAAGTAAAGTTCAAATTCTCCAAACCAGGCTTCAGCAGTACATGAACCATGAACTTCCAGATGTTCAAGCTGGATTTAGAAAAGGCAGAGGAACCAGAGATCATACTGCCAACATCCTTTGGATCATCAAAAAAGTAAGAGAATTCCAGAAAAACATCTACTTCTGCTTTATTGAGTATGCCAAAGCCTTTGACTGTGTGGATCACAATAAACTGTGGAAAATTCTTAAAGAGATGGGAATATCAGACCACCTGACCTGCCTCCTAAGAAATCTGTATGCAGGTCAGGAAGCAACAGTTAGAACTGGACATGGAACAACAGACTGGCTGCAAATAGGGAAAAGAGTACATCTAGGCTGCATATTGTCATCCTGTTTATTTAACTTATATGCAGAGTACATCATGAGAAAGCTTGGACTGGATGAAGCCCAAGCTGGAATCAAGATTGCCAGGAGAAACATCAATAACCTCAGATTTGCAGATGTCACCACCCTAAGGAAGAATATGAAGAAGAACTAAAGAGCCTCTTGATGAAAGTGAAAGAGGAGAGTGAAAAAGTTGGCCTAAAAGTCAACATTCAGAAAACTAAGATCATGGCATCTGGTCCCACTACTTCATTGCAAATAGATGGGAAACAGTGGAAACAGTAACATACTTTATTTTTGGGGACCAAAATCACTGCAGATGGTGACTGCAGCCACCAAATTAGAAGTTGCTTGCCCCTTGGAAGAAAAGTTATGACCAACCTAGACAGCATATTAAAAAGCAAAGACATTACTTTGTCAACAAAGGTCCATCTAGTCAAGGCTATGGTTTTTCCAGTAGTCATGTATGTATGTGAGATTTGAACTATAAAGAAAGTTGAGCACCAAAGAACTGATGCCCTTGAACTGTGATGTTGGAGATGACTCTTGAGAGTCACTTGGACTACAAGGAGATCCAGCAAGTCCATCCTAAAGAAATCAGTCCTGAGTGTTCATTGGAAGAACTGATGCTGAAGCTGAAACTCCAGTACTTTGGCCAATTAATGTGAATAACTGACTCATTTGAAAAGACCATGATGCTGGGAAAGATTGAAGGCAGGAGGAGAAGGGGCCGACAGAGGATGAGATGGTTGGATGGCACCACCTACTCAATGGACATGTTTGAGTAAACTCCAGGAGTTGATGGTGGACAGGGAAGCCTGAAGTGCTGCAGTCCATGGTGTCATGGAGAGTTGGACACGAGTGAGCCCCTGAACTGAATTGAACTATGGCAATATCAGTTAGTGTTATAGACATATGATAGTTGCTGAGATGGTAAAGTCTGCCTGCAATGTAGGAGACACAAGTTCAATCCCTAGGTCAGGAAGATTCCCTAGAGAAGGGAATTACTACCTACTCCAGTATTTTTGCTTGGTGAATTCCATGGAGAGAGGAGCCTGGCAGGCTACAGCCCATGGGATCACAAAAAGCTGGACACGACTGAGCCAGACATCCTGGAATGTGAAGTCAAGTGGGCCTTAGAAAGCATCACTACAAACAAAGCTAGTAGAGGTGATGGAATTCCAGTTGAGCTATTTCAAATTCTGAAAGATGATGCTGTGAAAGTGCTGCACTCAATATGCCAGCAAATTTGGAAAACTCAGCAGTGGCCACAGAACTGGAAAAGGTCAGTTTTCATTCCAATCCCAAAGAAAGGCAATGCCAAAGAATGCTCAAACACAATTGCACTCATCTCACACGCTAGTAAAGTAATGCTCAAAATTCTCCAAGCCAAGCTTCAGCAGTACGTGAACCATGGACTTCCAGATGTTCAAGGTGGTTTTAGAAAAGGCAGAGGAACCAGAGATCAAATTACCAACATCCACTGCATCATCAAAAAAGCAAGTGAGTTCCAGAAAAAACATCTATTTCTGCTTTATTGACTATGCCAAAGACTTTGACTGTGTGGATCACAATAAACTGTGGAAAATTCTGAAAGAGATGAGAATATCAGACCATCTGACCTGCCTCTTGAGAAACCTATATGCAGGTCAGGAAGCAACAGTTAGAACTGGACATGGAAGAACAGACTGGTTCCAAATAGGAAAAGGAGTATGTCAAGGTGTATATTGTCACCCTGCTTATTTAACTTATATGCAGAGTACATCATGAGGAATGCTGGGCTGGAAGAAGCACAAGCTGGAATCAAGATTGCTGGGAGAAATATCAATAACCTCAGATATGCAGATGCCACCACCCTTGTGGCAGAAAGTGAAGAGGAACTAAAGAGCCTCTTGATGAAAGTGAAAGTGGAGAGTGAAAAAGTTGGCTTAAAACTCAAGATTCAGAACACTAAGATCATGGCATCTGGTCCCATCACTTCATGGGAAATAGTTTGGGAAACAGTGGAAACAATGTCAGACTTTATTTTGGGGGGCTCCAAAATCACTGCAGATGGTGATTGCAGCCATGAAATTAAAAGACTCTTACTCCTTGGAAGGAAAGTTATGACCAACCTAGATAGTATATTGAAAGCAGAGGTATTACTTTGCCGACAAAGGTCAAGGCTATGGTTCTTCCAGTGGTCATGTATGGATGTGAGAGTTGGACTGTGAAGGAAGCTGAGTGCCAAAGAATTGATGCTTTTGAACTGTGGTGTTGGAGAAGACACTTGAGAGTCCCTGGATTGCAAGGAGATCCATCCAGTCCATCCTAAAGGACATCAGTCCTGTGTGTTCATTGAAAGGTCTGATGCTGAAACTGAAACTCCAGTACTTTGGCCACCTCGTGAAAAGAGCTGACTCATTGTAAAAGACTCTGATGCTGGGAGGGATTGGGGGCAGGAGGAGAAGGGTATGACAGAGGATGAGATGGCTGGATGGCATCACCGACTTGATGGATGTGAGTTTGAGTGAACTCCGGGAGTTGTTGATGGACAGGGAGGCCTGGCGTGCTGTGATTCATGGGGCTGCAAAGTCGGACACGACTGAGCGAATGAACTGAAGTGAGCACTAATATTTCATATTTGAGTAGGAGGTTCTGATACTTGATTGTTTAAAAAATGGATTTCACATTTTATTTAAGATGCTGTCTTCATGTAGTTTATTAAATTTAGTGTTTACTCATAATTGACTTACCAAGAAAATGTATAAATGTATACTTACATACGTGTACTTGTGCCAAAACAGACTGCTTTCCTTTAGCATTTAATTTTCATGAAAAGATGCAAATGGGTGGACTATTACTACATGTGATTATAAGGGGAAAAATATAAAGGAGGCTATAGCTTACTTTCTTTCACTATAAAAATGCTCTATTTTTCATATAGTAATGAATTATGAATGTACTAATAAATAGCTTTGAATAAAATAATCCTACTATTGAAATTTCCCCAGGTTTTGTTTTCAATGAAAATGTTAACCAGTTATTTTCAAGTTTTGGAACCTTATTTCTCTTTAACCTGTGTTTTCAACCTTAGGTATATGCCTTTGAATCCGTCAATTCTTGATTCTGGTATGGGCTAGTGTGGGGACTGGAGTTCAATTGATTGAGAGACTGAGCTTAATCAGGTCAGGTACATATGCCAGAATTCTGTGTATGCCTCACCTTTACAATATTTTTTGAAAGCAGGCTTTCCGTTTCTCTCGAAAACAAAACAACTGTTCTGAAAATGTATGCCACAAGTTATGAGGGGTCCTGGGGAAGGTAGCATGTTGTTCTAGAGAAAATCCATTAGTATGAGAGAATGATTCAGTACTCCATTGAGAGTAAAGAGGTATATTCATCTTTGCATGTGAACAACTCATCCTTTGTGTCAGAATATAATACTGCTTTATCTATGCTCTGATATTACTTAAAAGACCAATACTATTCATGCTGGGAAAAAGAAAAAAAATCAGTTTTTAAAATGACTCTTCTATCTTCTAACTTGAATATATTAATGAAATGTATTTTTCAAATCATAAAGATAATTCTAGTGATTTATTTGACTGGGAAGTGTTTGATCAGACATAAACTATTTATTAGTGTGGGTGGCTTTATTAACTATGCTTAAGGGTAATGCAGTTTACTTATTAAGTTCATCAATTATAATCCAAACTAAAAGGAAGGTGTTCTGAAAACCTGAGAAAATGAGTTCTAATCATGGCTACATTTTGAACTCTTAAAATTCTATTTGATTTTTATACAGATGCTCTTATTTAAATGTAAAACCCAATATAAGTGGTATAATCAACTGTTACAGTAATGAATGTTTAGTTTGAGCCATACAACTAGTTGAGCTCTGTAAAGATATTTATAAGGTCACAAGGGAAATATTGCAGATATTGCAGACACTTTGAAGTCACTCTTCCTAAGCTAGTCCAATAAGTTTATGCCTCACCAAATGTGTTTATTAGCCAGTATGCTCTACTGGCAAATAACTAAGGATAAAATTGGTAGCACAACCAGTGACTTTTCTAGTCTATTACACTCCAGTGTTCAATGGAAGAAATATAATTAAGAATAGTGAAATGCCAATATAAGACTGGAGAAGGCAATGACACCCCACTCCAGTATTCTTGCCTGGAAAATCCCAGGGATGGGGGAGCCTGGTGGGCTGCAGTCCATGGGGGTCGCTAAGAGTTGGACATGACTGAGCGACTTCACTTTCACTTTTCACTTTCATGCATTGGAGAAGGAAATGACAACCCACCCCACTGTTCTTGCCTGGAGAATCCCAGGGATGGGGAGCCTAGTGGGCTGCCATCCATTGGATTGCACAGAGTCGGACACGACTGAAGTGACTTAGCAGCAGCAGCAATATAAGACATTATAGAATGTCTCTACACCATGCACTTGTGCTGTGCTGCTACAAAAGATTTTGACATCTCTATGCTCAACACTTTATATTCTCTTTGGATTTGATTTTTAATTATAAACTTGAGTCTGTCAGAATAGAAGTGGTTCTTAATGGTTTGACTAGCCTGAATCATTTACATTGTCTAATCCATCCTCCTGTAATGTGTCCAGCTTGCTTTGCAAAATAGATCAAAATTTAATTTCTTTGAATTATCTTTCTCTATTGACTTTGGTGTGCTCTTGGTTAAGCAGATATCTTTTCTGAGAAATGGTTTATTGTTGTAACATTTTAAGCAAATCAATTACCTTCCTGTAATACAATAACATTACAATATGCAGGCAACCATAGCTTCCATTGTACATGACACAGTCAGTTTTATGAAGCTGTAAACATTCATATCAGTGCTATTTAGTCAGTAGTAATACAATTTGAAAATGAGATATTGGCCAAGTTATGTTAATATGTTATTTTGAAAGACTCAAATCAACTCTTTTGACAGATATACAAGATTCAGGTTTAGAGGTTAAAGAGTCAAAACTATGTGGGAAAATATGGCAGTGGTGATAAAATATATATATATATAGAGAGAGAGTCTTTCTTGCACTTGGCTAGAGAGAGAGCTTTGCTACTCCTTCCTTGGTGTATATTATTTATTCGTGGATTAAGTCTCTCAGGTATGTATTCCTATTCTATAGCTACATCCATCCAGTAAGACTGTATTTACCACCTCCTCCTCAACCATGTTTCTTGTTTTTTGGGGGGGAAGGTGTATGTCTTGGTAGAATGCTTAACTAAAATTTTTTACAGATAGATAGTTTCTTTTCTTAAAAACTTCCAATGTCTTCCCATTGAATTTAGGATAAAATCCAAACATCTTGAGGCCCCACATGACCCATCTGGTCCTGACTGCCTTTCTGAACTTCTCTATTATCTCTTCCTCCATTCTTTCTGTGTTCTAGTGGGCTTCCTCTATTCCTCACATGTACTGTGTTCATTCCAACCTCATGCATTTTTGTATTTCCCATTCTCTAGGCTTAGAATATGCTTCTTCACATCTACCCCACCGGTCATAATTTGGACATCAGTTCAAATGATACCTCCTAGGAGAGGGGTGTTTCCTCCTCATCATCCTGATTCTTGCCCCTTCCTAACTCTTTTTTTTTTTTTTTTCCTTCCTAACTCTTAAACTCTCTGTGTTGTCATTCACTGTGATTTTCCTCAAGGCTGTTGATAATATATGAATGTAATGTATTGGTTTTTCTCCTTATTATCTGATGAGAGTAAGGACTTTGCCTTTTTCACTGCTATATCTTTAGCATCCAGAAAAGTGTGTATAGAAGATATGCAATAACCATTTGTTGATGGAGAAATTAAAGAAGAATGTATAAATATTCAAGTGAGCATTTGAAGAGACCATTACATAAGGGTCAGAGATAGAGTCACTTGGCAGGTGGAATGAACAATTCTTCTCCTGTTCTGTCACCTTGCTGCGATAAAGGCAATTTGGTGATATTGACCTTTTTAATGCAAACCTCCTTATCCATTCTGCATGCTTTCATACTCTAGAGAGGAGAAATAATCCGACCTATAACTGTAATAATGAATCATCCTTATTTGGAAAACAATCATAACATTGCCTATACTTAGAGCTACTTCAAGCCACCACTGCATTGCTTATATAATAGTGCTTTCTTCTGGAAAATCAATATCTCTGGACTATTATTACAAAAACCTTGGTTTCCTGTTATATAATTATAATTCCATGTAATCAGATTGTTATTATTAGAGTGACAATACTTATGAGATTTCACCTTAAAAATTCAAAATAACTCTCTTTTCAGTGGTGGTTTAAATGGTGTTCAGGCAATATATCATTATTTTTCACAGTAAATTGCATGAGATCTTACACAGTAGCTTTGAAATTACTGCTTGTCGTCACCACTATATACAACCACATAAACAGTATGTGGTTTGTACAGTAGATCATTTTTCTTGTTTATATTCAGTAAGCTCTCAGTGCTACACACTAACACCAGCTGTTAAAAAATGACAGTAGTATTTTATCTCTCACTACCAAGATCTTTTATGTAAAGTTTGTTTTTTCCTAAGCAGTATATGTTGCTGAATAATAATAAAAGTTGGTTTGATAAATAGTGGTATATTTTTTATTATTCATTTGCAATGTAAAATAGAGTGTAAATAGAAAAATTACAGAGAGATTAAGTATAGGGGAACTCAGATTCCAACCTAAATCCAAGTCAGTTATCCACCAATATCTTAAGGATAGAGGAATGATTCTCTTATCTCATAGGTTGTATAAAGTGAATCCTATAGAAATATATGTGTATATTTTATATACAAGAATCTGAAACAACTTTCAATATCCCAAAATATTCGACTACTTGCAATATTCTCTCATTTTCTGATGTTCTTTCTTTTTAATTTTTTTCTTTTTCCATGAGAAAGCAAACAGCTCAGGGACGAGGACCATTTCATCCACATCAAATATATAGTAGGTTCTGAAAAGACACATGTCAGCTAACTGAAAATGAAATAACTTTCATGAAACAATTATCTCTGTTCAGGAAGCACAAATATACTTGCTTATGTGCTGTGCGGTGCTATGCTGTGCTTAGTCTCTCAGTCCTGTCTGACTCTTTGCAACCCCATGGGCTGTAACCTGCCAGGTTCCTCTGTCCATGGGATTCTCCAGGCAAGAATACTGGAGTGGGTTGCTATGCCCTTCTCTAGGGGATCTTCCCAATCCAGGAACCGAACCCAGGTCTTCTGAATTGCAGGCGGATTCTTTACCAACTGAGCTACCAGGGAAGCCCTATACTTGCTTGAGAAAGTGAAAGTCGCTCAGTCGTGTCTGACTCTTTGTGACCCCATAGACTGTATTCAGTTCAGTTCAGTATAGTCCCTGGAATTCTCCAGGCCAGAATACTGGAGTGAGTCTTTAAACCCAGGGATTGAACCCAGGTCTCCTGCATTGCAGACGGATTCTTTACCAACTGAGCTATGAGGGAAGCCTCCATGCTATACTTGCTTATTCTCATCATAAACAGAGTTGGGAAGTTTCAAGTCTTTATATCTCTCTGGTACTTAGGTACCAACATCACGGTATTTAAAGTGTTGTTGCTGAGTCACTTCAGCCGTGTCTGACTCTGTGTGTCCCTATAGACGCAGCCCACCAGGCTCCTCCGTCCCTGGGATTCTCCAGGCAAGAATACTGAAGTGGGTTGCCATTTCCTTCTCCAATGCATGCATGCATGCTTAGTCACTTCAGTTGTGTCCGACTCTGTGCAACCCCGTGGTCAGCAGCCCACCAGGCTCCTCTGCCCATGGGATTCTCCAGGCAAGAATACTGGAGTGGGCTGCCATTTCCTTCTCCAGACTCCATTCTGTGGGGTGATTTAAAGTGAGAGATATGTAATCAACTGACATGAGGGCAAGCCGCAGGCAAGCCTCAAGATCAGTCATTAAATATATTTCAGGTTTAAAAAAGTCTAATACAGTTCTATAGACAGATTTTGGACCTTCTAGATCATTTAAAATGTTCTGTTATATCAGGATCTAAAATAATGTGTGCTTTAAACAAACACTTGGGGCTAAGAGCTGAACACACTAAAAATGCATTTATTTAAGTGATATATATATGTGATTGTGAATAAAAGATAACTAGTATAAAAGATAACTAGAATAAAAGATAACTAGAATAAAAGATAACTAGTACTTGAATTCAGAAAACTATTAATTTTGCCATATATATATATATATTTTTTTTTTTTTTTCTCATAACTATAGTCCTGGGTCACTTTCTAGCTTCCAGTAATGTAATCAGTACTTGTAGATAAACAACTTGATTTCTGTTGACTTACTATTTTCAGGGATAGAGTCATATTAGCTTTTACCACAATTCTAACTTAATCCTGACAACCAAGAGATTTCTGGACTTCTTAAATAGATTCTGTTGAATAAAAGTTAATTCAATCTTGATAACTCAGGTCTATAAGCTAATTCTCTTCATAGTTATATGTAATGTATATAATGTATGTCTCCTGAGTATATTCATCTTTGGTCAGTGCGAAAAGTTCAGAGGTCTAGATGAGGTCTACAAGGCTATTGGTCCCTTTTCTAAAATAGACATACACTTTTGAAATCTATGCTACTGGCCTCCAGCATTTGATTCTCTTCCTTTTAGTCATCACTTATTACTGCTCACAGCCCTAGATTACTCTAGTTAGCCTTTTCTTTTCTGACTTCTTTCTGGGCCACTTTGACTTAGAGCCAAGAAATCTACATGTGTTAGTTTTGGGTGTAAACTGAGATTAAGCAGGTATAAATGACAATCTATGTGCTTCTCCTATAATGTAGTAGTAGATTTTCTAAATATCTGCTATGGTTGTCCAGGAAAATTTGGGATACATTTGCAATAGAATAACTGGTTAGGAGACCTCTGAATTAGTTGTGTTACTTAAAAACATATCACTTTTCATTGAATATCAATAGAATTTCACAATAGAAGGTAGAAAGTATATGTTTAAATATATAATTAAAAAATATATAAAAGAGCCAGAGTTTCTCTAGTGAGCCTTGCCTCTCCAGTAGAACAACCATTGATCTATGGCAGTTTTTATATAAATGCATGTACAAATCCATTTACACATTTGACATACGCAATGCTTCATTGTAATGATAGGTAATTTCACTTTAATAAATGTAATTTTGAAACTTTGGATTAGATATAATTTTGAATATTTCTGGTTTTCTTTACTAAGTTCATCACACTGACCACAGATGAATACATTTAGGAGACATATACATTGTATATAAATATGAAGAGAATTAGAACATAGCCCTGAATTGTGAAGATTAGATTAATTTTTCTTCAATGTAATCTATTTAAGAAAGCAAGAAAGGCTGTATTAGAATATTTAGATGTACTTACAACAAAATCAGGTGCACATTTTAAAAAATTCAATCTTTGAAAGATCCATTTCAGTTACACGGACAATTTGGTTTTCTAGGAATAACATTTATTTTCTGACCTAGTATATAATTTTTCACAATTTTTCTAGGTAGAAATACATCATTTATTCATTTTGGTATCAGTTCAGTTCAGTTCAGTCGCTCAGTCGTGTCCAACTCTTCGCAACCCCATGAATCACAGCACTCCAGGCCTCCCTGTCCATCACCAACTCCCGGAGTTCACTCAGAATCAAGTGCATCAAGTTGGTGATGCCATCAAGCCATCTCATCCTCTGGCATCCCCTTCTCCTCCTGCCCCCAATCCCTCCCAGCATCAGGGTCTTTTCCTATGAGTCAACTCTTCGCATGAGGTAGCCAAAGTATTGGAGTTTCAGCCTCAGCATCAGTCCTTCCAATGAATACCCATGACTGGTGTCCTTTAGGATGGACTGGTTGGATCTCCTTGGAGTCCAAGGGACTCTCAAGAATCTTCTCCAACACCACAGTTCAAAAGCATCAATTCTTCAGTGCTCAGCTTTCTTCACAGTCCAACTCTCACATCCATACATGACCACTGGAAAAACCATAGCCTTGACTAGATGGATCTTTTTTGGCAAAGTAATATCTCTGCTTTTTAATATGCTATCTAGGTTGGTCATAACTTTCCTTCCAAGGAGTAAGCATCTTTTAATTTCATGGCTGCAATGAACAACAATTAATAGAGTGTTTGGCATGTAGGTCTCCAGTAATGCTTGTTAACTAAGTTGAATCTTACAGAATTCCATTTTTGTTGGTGAAGGACAGTTGTATTTATTGGCAGATATATGTGGTTCAATATAACAATTCTGCAATGATGGTGAATAAATGAAGAATTACTAGTTCGTTTGTTTTTTTCTCCTGATTGTGTATAGAATTAGAGGATTTGGATGGAAAATGCCCTCATTTGTCTGCTTCATGATATGAAGGCCAGAAATGATGTTTTTCTGTATGTCACATCTTTACATGCGAGAAAGCACAAGTAGAAACTAAAGTAAATAACAAATCTGCTTTATTATATTCCTTGCAAGACTACTAGAAAATAAACATTTTAGTGCTTAAACAAAGAATACAACCATCTTCATAGGTGGTGAAGGGGTTATTAGTCTTGGCTGGGAAAGATGCATAGTGGTCTGCTTAAAAGAAAACAAAACCAGAAAAAAAAAAAATAACCTTTATACATGGTATCTATTTAATGACTACATATAATCAGTTACTGAGGTGGTGTTTTATAATGTATTTATGAGTCTATCTGTAACTATTAATAACTATGCTATGCTAAGTCACTTCAGTCGTGTCCAACTCTGTGTGATCCCATAGACGGCAGCCCACCAGGCTCCCCCGTCCCTGGGATTCTCCAGGCAAGAACACTGGAGTGGGTTGCCATTTCCTTCTCCAATGCAGGAAAGTGAAAAGTGAAAGCAAAGTTGCTCAGGCGTGTCCGACTCTTAGCGACCCCATGGACTGCAGCCTATCAGGCTCCTCCATCCATGGGATTTTCCAGGCAAAAGTACTGGAGTGGGGTGCCGTTGCCTTCTCCTATTAATAACTACCAGTCCCAATAACTACAGAAACAAAAAACTGAGATCACAATTTTTTTCTTGGTTCTGGCTTCTAAAACCTTCCAGAACCTGTACACATGCACAATTATCTCTGAACTGCTCATATACTCGTCACTCCCACTTCTTTTTACTCATTCCAGGAAATGCAAAACATGTAGATAATAGCAAAAGTGTAAAGCAATACTGCTCTGAGCAGCTTGGACAAAGATTTAAGTGTGGTGATGATTTATTCTTCCAATAATCACTTACCAGACACTGATATTGTTCCAGGTACTTTAAAAAACATACGCTTAGTGGTTTTATAAATCGTTAGTCACTCAGTCGTTGCCAACTCTTTGAGACCCCATGGACTATAGCCCCCCAGGCTCCTCTGTTCATGGGATTCTCCAGGCAAGAATACTGGAATGGATAGTCATTCCCTTCTCCAGAGGATCTCCACAACCCAGAGATCGAACCTCGGTCTCCTGCATTGCAGCAGACTATTGAGGCCTACATTACAATTAAATCGTCAAACAAGAGAACAAGTAGAAAGCAATATAAGTAATATTTTAATAGGCACTGATTACCTTAATTCTATGCCACACACAGAATCTTTAATTCAGATTCTACCCACTCTAGGGCAATAGCAGGGTGGAAAAAGTGGGTAGTTTAATTGCTATGTTTTTAAGGTATGATCAAAGAACAGGGTAGAAAACAGAGGAGTTAGGGAAAGTAAATCAATGTGTGAATATTAGAAAAGAAGTTAAGAGAAATGAATTGGTAGAAAACAGCTTATATTGAAAAATTCTGGAAGGCTCAGAAAGACAAGAGAAAGAATGATAAAAGCAAAAGAATAAAGACAATAGTTTAGCAAAGAGAGACATGAGCCATACCAGACTCTGAAAAGCAAGGCTCCGGATGTCAGGATAAAATATAATCAAAGAAAGGATGAAGAGTTCTGAACTTGTCAGAGTGACAAAGGGCTTTGTAGATCACAGTAAAGATAGGGCAGGTCTCTGCAGGATGACAAGTAGAAGCAGAAGGAAGTTGTGGAGAATCTGAGCTGAAATTAGCCACTCTCTTAGTCTCATTGTCACAATAGAGTACTGCATCGTAAGTTGTGTTTAGTTGATAATCAGCTTTTATTGGATCACAAACTTGAAAACTTCAGTGTAGATGAAATGGACTTGTGGTATTTTGCCTTTTTTCTGTGCAGTGTGGAAACTGAGGGATATCACTACTTAATTTTTGTCTTTCCTTTAAGCTGAATCTGACTCTTACTCATTCTGAATCTGACTCTTATTCTACAAATGCTGCTGCTGCTGCTAAGTCGCTTCAGTCGTGTCCGACTCTATGTGGCCCCATAGATGGCAGCCCACCAGGCTCCCCCGTCCCTGGGATTCTCCAGGCAAGAACACTGGAGTGGGTTGCCATTTCCTTCTCCAATGCATGAAAGTGAAAAGTGAAAGGGAAGTCGCTCAGTCATGTCCAACTCTTCCCGACCCCATGGACTGCAGCCCACCAGGCTCCTCCAACCATGGGATTTTCCAGGCAAGAGTACTGGAGTAGGGTGCCACTGCCTTCTCCAAATGCTAGGAGACAGAATTTCTTTAACCTAAGGAAATGGCAGGAACAGCAAAACAGAGCTTTATAGCCAGACTACTTGGTTTAGAAGACTAGCTTTGACACATACCAACCATGCAGCTTTAGAGTAAATACTCAAACTCTGTCTCATTAAATCTATAAATTGTGAACAATAATATTACTTACCTCATTAAGTTTTAGGAAGAGTAAATGATGTAATATTAGCATTGCCAGATTTAACAAATAAGTAAAATAAAACAAAACTCAGCTAAACTTAAATTTCAGATAATCAATAGATGTTTTTATATAAGTAGTAATTAGTATGAAGCATCATTATATGCAAATACTAATTTGTTGTTTATCTTATTATCTGAAATTAAAGTTTGTCTTCTTTATTTCATTTTATTTGCTAAATAAATCTTTGATATTTTATTTTATATATTTTATCTGATAATTCTGCTTAATATATGTAAAGTACTTGCAAAATAGTCCTCATTCTTGGCATTTTATGTTTTCTCATGCAATCAGTGAAATAATTTCATATGGCATGTCAGTTCCTTGGTATTAGATTACTCTATCCAGCATCAGTCGAACATAATTATGCTTACATGTATTTGCTCTGACAGGGCTATGAGTTACCAATAAATTCGTAGGTATTTAATATGCTGTTTCCAACTTCCCAGAGATTTTTGTCAAAGTAACTTCACAGGAGGATAAATTTTAGTATTAAGACCTCAGTATTCCTGCTGGTGATGATGATAGTGATATTGAGAATCTGCTAATGTTAAAAAATCTTCTACACAACTTATTGCACAAGTATACCAATAAAGAAGGAAAAATATTTGAAATGGAAACATCTGCAAGGTAGTCCATTCTGGTAGCAGATGCATGCATGCTCAATCGCCTCAGTCATGTCCGACTCTTTGAGACCCTGTGGATAGTATAGCCTGTCAGGCTCTTCTGTCCATGGGATTCTCCAGGTAAAAATACTACAGTGGGTTACCATGCCCTTATCCAAGGGATCTTCTTGATCCGGGTATTAAACCTGGGTCTCCTGCATCACGGGTGGATTCTTTACCATTAAACCACCAGGAAGCCCTCTGTTGCATACTCAGGTGTAATTCCTGGATGCTTTTTAATTTAATGCCAGTTGTTCCTTAGATAAAAATGAAAAAAAAGAAAAAAAAAACTAATGGTTTCTTTTTTTCTTTTCATTTTTATTCTCTTCTGCTTTTGCCTTCATTACTGAACCTCAGTGTTTTATCTCATTTGAACATCACCCCAAATCCACTAATATGCCAGACATTAACTGATTCTGGGTCAGTGTTGTTAATTCAGAGACTATAAATTTATAAGAGATTCTTAAGTATGAAAAGTGTTCAAGAGTCAAAAAAAGATGTTGATATGGGTAAAAAGTTGGTGGCTCAGATGGTAAAGAATCTGCCTGCAATGCAGGAGACCCTTGTTGCATCACTGGGTTGGGAAGATCCACTGAAGAATGGAATGGCTACATACTTCAGCATTTATGCCTGGAGAATTCCATGGACAGAGGAGCCAGAAGGGCTACAGTTCAGGGTGTCAAAAAGAGTCAGATACAGCTGAGCAACTAACTCTTTCACTTTCAAGGGATCCTTAAATATGAAAAGTGTCCCAGAGTCAAAGAAAGAAGGTGATATTGACGATAAGCAGGTAGATATTTTAGGCTAGATGACCTGCCTGTATCCTTTTACATGGGCACAAGATGTGTTTATAACTATCATATAAAAGGCTAGCTTATTACTAGGTTATTTATTTCAAAAGCAAAAGAATATCAGAATAAATATCAGAATATCAGAATAAGACCAGTATCACCAGTTTGATTTTTTAAAAATTCCTTCAATATGTTTTAAAATTCATTCAAATAATATTTTATTGTTTTTATAGCCATGTGTGCTCAGTTGCTTCAGTCGTGTCTGACTCTTTGAGACCCTGTGGGCTTTAGCCCGCCAGGTTCCTCTGGCCATGGTATTCTCCAGGCAAGAATACTGCAGTGGGTTACCATGCCCTTCTCCAGGGGATCTTCCTGACCCAGAGATGAAACTGTGACTCCTGCGACTCCTGCATTACTGCTGAGCCACCAGAGAAGCCCCCTTTATAACCATAATCCCTACTTTTTCTCTAAGAAGAGCCAGTGGTTTTAATTCACATTTATACATGGAGAAATTACCGTGTAGAGAAGTGACTTGATGATGATTGCCTACATAGAACCAAGATTTAAATTAAGTTATAGTGAATCCTTACCATTACTGTCCTTTATCGAGCCTATCTCTGCATGAAATGTTCCCTTGGTATCTCTAATTTTCTTGAAGAGATCTATAGTCTTTCCCATTCTGGTGTTTTCCTCTGTTTCTTTCCATTGATCACTGAGGAAGGCTTTCTTATCTCTCCTTGCTATTCTTTGCAACTCTGCATTCAAATGGGAATATCTTTACTTTTCTGTTTTGCTTTTCACTTCTCTTCTTTTCACAGCTATTTGCAAGGCCTCCTCAGATAGCCATTTTGCTTTTTTGCATTTCTTTTTCTTGGGGATGGTCTTGATCCCTGTCTCCTGAACAATGTCACAAACCTCCATCCATAGTTCATCAGGCACTCCATCAGACCTAGTCCCTTAAATCTATTTCTCACTTCCACTGTATAATCATAACGGATTTGATTTAAGTCATACCTGAATGGTCTAGTGGTTTTCCCTACATTCTTCAATTTAAGTCTGAATTTGGCAATAAGGAGTTCATGATCTGAGCCACAGTCAGCTCCCGGTCTTGTTTTTGCTCACTGTATACAGCTTCTCCATCTTTGGCTGCAAAGAATATAATCAATCTGATTTCAGTCTTGTAATGTGTAGAGTCTTCTCTACACATTACACAGAAATGGTATGGACCTAACAGAAGCAGAAGATATTAAGAAGAGATGGCAAGAATACACAGAAGAACTGTGCAAAAAAGATCTTCATAACCCAGATAATCACTATGGGGTGATCACTCATCTAGAGCCAGACATCCTGGAATGTGAAGTCAATTGGGCCTTAGAAAGCATCACTATGAATAAAGCTAGTGGAGGTGATGGATTTCCAGTTGAGCTATTTCAAATCCTGAAAGATAATGCTGTGAAAGTGCTGCACTCAATATGCCAGAAAATTTGGAAAACTCAGCAGTGGCCACAGGACTGGAAAATGTCAGTTTTCATTACAGTTCCTAAAAAAGGCAATGCCAAATAATGCTCAAACTACCACACAATTGCACTCATCTCACACGCTAATAAAGTAATGCTCAAAATTCTCCAAGCCAGGCTTCAGCAGTGCGTGAAGTGTGAACTTCCAGATGTTCAAGGTAGTTTTCGAAAAGGCAGAGGAACCAGAGATCAAATTCCCAAAATCCGCTAGATCATCTAAAAATCAAGAGAGTTCCAGAAAAACATCAATTTCTGCTTTAATGACTATGCCAAAGCCTTTGACTGTGTGGATCACAAGAAACTGTGGAAAATTCTGAAAGAGATGGGAATACCAGACTACCTGACCTGCATCTTGAGAAACCTATATGCAGGTCAGGAAGCAACAGTTAACTGGACATGGAACAACAGACTGGTTCCAAATAGGAAAAGGAGTATGTCAAGGCTGTATATTGTCACCCTGCTTATTTAACTTATATGCAGAGTACATCATGAGAAACTCTGAGCTGGAGGAAGCACAAGCTGGAATCAAGATTGCCAGGAGAAATATCAATAACCTCAGATATGCAGATGACACCACCCTTATGGCAAAAAGTGAAGAGGAACTAAAAAGCCTCTTGATGAAAGTGAAAGAGGTGAGTGAAAAAGTTGGCTTAAAGCTCAACATTCAGAAAATGAAGATCATGGCATCCAGTCTCATCACTTCATGGGAAATAGATGGGGAAACAGTGGAAACAGTGTCAGACTTTAATATTTTGGGCTCCAAAATCACTGCAGATGGTGATTGCAGCCATGAAATTCAAAGACACTTACTCCTTGGAAGGAAAGTTATGACCAACCTAGATAGCATATTAAAAGGCAGAGACATTACTTTGCCAGCAAAGGTCTTATCTAGTCAAGGCTATGGCTTTTCCAGTGGTCTTGTATGGATGTGAGAGTTGGACTGTGAAGAAAGCTGAGCACCAAAGAATTGATGCTTTTGAACTGTGGCTTTGGAGAAGACTCTTGAGAGTTCCTTGGACTTCAAGGAGATCCAACCAGTCCATCCTAAAGGAGACCAGTCATGGGTATTCATTGGAAGGACTGATGCTGAGGACAAAACTCCAATACTTTGGCCACCTCATGTCAAGAGTTGACTCATTGGAAAAGACTTTGATGTTGGGAGGGATTGGGGGCAGGAGGAGAAGGGGACGACAGGATGAGATGGCTGGATGTCATCACCAACTCAATGCACATGAGTTTGAGTGAACTCCAGTAATCAGTGATGGACAAGGGAGGTCTGGGGTGCTGTAATTCATGGGGTCACAAAGAGTCAGACACGACTGAGAGACTGAGCTGAACTGAACAGTTGCTAAAGTAAAAAATGCAGCATAACATGTCTATAGACACAGAGGATAATAACATATATACATTTCCTATGGCTTCCAAGGGCAGATTTCAGTGGAGCACAGTCAGTATTTATCAAGCTCCTACTGCACATAAGGCTTTGAGCTAAATTTGAGGAATGTAAAAAACACAGCCTTACCCTGATGTCTGTACAATATAATGGGAGAAAAAAGTTGAAGAAAGGCATAATATAATTCAGGTGCCCTTAAATTATGCTTTGCAATCTTAAAGATCACATTTAAAATACTTGACACTCAATGAACAATTTATACTGAAAAATAATTGATACTTAATCTGTTTTACCAGATCAATGATCTTATTGCAGGTTTCACAGGTGACAATTACAAGCGACAGTCCTTGGTTTAGTTTTTAGAGCCTGTGCAGTGACAGCACACAGTGGGTGTTCAATTAGCATGTGCTGAATTTCTGCAAGAACCCGTGAATCATAAGACAGTAATGGACCTTACTCAGCTATTGTGGAAGCAGAGGAATATGTCATTCATTTTTCCTGACACTAACAAAATGTCCTTTGCTTTCTTGAGTAGCCACTAAAATGTATAAAACTTCTCTAGCTGAATGCTTAAGAGTTATCTCAACCAGTTCTCTTCTTTTTTAAGTATGCAATAGTTTATGATAAAAAGGGAAATTTAAAAAATTATAATTTGTCATCTCTTGGTTTTTATTTTGGTGTAGTTTGTTTAAAGAGCAAATTATGTCCATACATATTTTTATGGTAAATAATTTATTGATTTTTTATGAATTTTGGACCATATGCAAAATGCTAGTTTGTGTTAACTCATCCTAACTCTTGGTAATTCTTATTATTAGGATTCTACAGATTAAAAAAAAAAAAAACAGATTGAGAGAAAGTAAGAATTAGAAATTGGTCTCAAGCTGGCAGACTCTAACAGAAAATTCAAGATCTTAATTACATTGCACTGCCATGAACAAACAAACAAACCCCAGAATGCAGTTTAAAATAGTTATATGTTCTGGGTCCCTGTACTATATTAAAATCTACTAATCCTGAATTGGAATTGTGTTTAATTTCATTATCATTTCTCTTTCCTGCCCTAAGCCCTTTTAAATTCTAAGAAGATTTTTAGAACTTATAACATTATGTTTTCTAATAACTATTTTAGATTTGATTTCTAATATCACCTTATTGGAAAAGAAGTTGATTCTTTATTTAGAGAAGAAAGCAAGATGATGGTCCAGGGATAGTGTTAGCCCTCTCATGTCATAGAGGAGTTGATCACCAGAGTGGAGGAGGTTGCTGAAGCCTGAAAAAAAAAATACTGATTCCTGGCACATCCAACAGTCATTTGGAACTCTGTCCCTGTCACTAGTTCATTGGTGGCAAGAGGTGCTCTGGCTGGATGGAAGCAGATGTCAGTTGTTCTTGGGGTTACTCACAGTTAAGTTGAAAGCAGCCTCAGACTGCAAAAAGCAGCTTGCAGAAAGGAAAAGCCTTTGCCAAACATGGACTTTATTTAAAGCAATTTTTTTTTTTTCATTTATTCAGTCTTGGCTCTTGGCTCTACCTCACCTTAGACTCCCACACATGGCCTCATTCTGATATATTTGACGTTTTCAGTATTTGAACCCTAGGTTTCTTCTATTGATCCTCTTTCCTTTCCAAAGATCTCCTCAGGTTTGACTCTTTCTTAACTCACAATTGCTTTTCTAAATGTCAGCAGTTTCTCTGACTTAGGAGACAAGTGAAATATTTCTAGTCCAAGATAAGATAAGGTCTGACTTTCATATGCACCTCAGTGAATGAATTATTCCATCCTACTTGTTTAAAGGTCTGGTGGAACATAATGTGTTGGCAACATTCCCCTTCTGCCATATCCTGGTTCTCCTTTCATCTGCTCAAGTCTGATTTCTGTTCTGGATCTTACCCAAATTCTCAACTGAACAAAGATATTTACTTAATGTACCTGAAGAATCTATGGAAACAGTGTATCTAGTCTAGCCTTGCATTTATTTCTCTAGATACAAATACGTTAGAACATTAGTTCTAAGATTTGAGAATATTGCCAAAAGGCATCAGCCTTATCTGGAGGTATTGCTAAATCACAGATTGCTGGGCTTCACTCCCAGACTGACTGATTTAGCAGATCTGCAGTGGGGCCTGAAAGTGCATTTCTAAGTCCCCAGGAGATGCTTCTATTGGTGGTCTGTGAACCACTCTTCAAGAAATTCTGATTTGTAATAATGTATGTACTGGTCTCGTTTTCTACTTATTAATCAGATGACAGGAACTCAATCCAAACTGGCTACAGCAAGAAAAAGAATTTAGTGGATCATGTAAATATGTTAATCTAGAAACTCAGAATACATTATTAGCAATTTGCTTCTTTCCATCTTTGGATTCCTCAGGTGTGGCTTCCTATTGAGGCTGGTTCTGTTCAGAGGGAAAACTTACATTCAAATAGTTTTTCTTTCTTTTTCTTTTTACCTCACAGTGAAGATAGAATCTCTTTCTCAAGATTCTCATCCCAAATCTTCAGGTTGACTTTTATTGTAAAATCTTGTAATTCTTAAATCAAATCCTGAGGCTGAAGAAATGAAATGATTTTACAGACTTAAAAAAAAAAAAAATTGGCAGAAGGTACCAAGTGAAAACTAGGGAATATTGTCAGAATATAGAATTGACTTTTGGTGTTGGGCATGCAAAAATAAAAAGTATTTACTCCATTCTAAAGATGTAAATTCTTTGAAGAAAAGGAGCGAATATGCAGTTGGGTGCCTATAAAATTCAGATGGTGCAAGACATATAACTTCCTAGTAGCATATATTTGTTAGAAATGTGTTATGTATAATGGTGTAAAATGCATTATAAAATTTATAACTAAAATTGTTTCCTGGACCTAGGTTAAGGATCTTGTCTTGAATGGAAATGGACTTGGAAAACAGGTTAAAATTACATACCAGTCTGGAAGATATTCCTGATGTCTTTATTCAGCTTATACCCAAAAATGTTAAAATTTTTCTTCGAATTCAATACCTTATTTGATGCAAAGTAAATAACAGAAAGACATCAGAAGAAAGGGAGAAAGATTATACACATACTTATATATATATATATATATATATATCTCAAATATATATAAATATCAGATACATGTTTCAGAAACAATAAATATCTCGATTTGCCAATCCAAGGAATTGGCATGATCTATATTCTGAGTTTAGTCATTGGCAATGTAAGTAAGAAAGCACTTATTTCCAGATAAACATTCCATCAGTTTCCTCAGTCTTTTGCACTGCTGGCTCCTAGACTCTGAAAATTTATTTAAAAAGATACAGAGAGAAAGGAGAGAGAGAGAGGAGAGGGAAGAAAGAAAACATTTTAAAAATTAATTTAGATATTTAAAAATTAGATAAAAATGTGAAGAAGTCATGAATGTTATTGAGGTTGTTCATTTGAGATTTCTGAAAGCCTACTACCAAAAATCCATTTACACAGGACTAATGGAGCAGAGGGGCAAAGGAGCAGGGGCTGTATCGTGTCAGGTCCAAGAACACAAAACCACCTTCTTCAAGGTAGCAATCCCATAACATTTCCACCCCTGAATCATTCTGAGCCCAGAGGTCCTCACTTACTTTTTTTTTTTTTTCTGTTAGGGTCAGTTGTTTGCTTAGGGCACGTCTAGTGACAGGTGGGAAGAGAGAGTTGCTTAGCATAAATTGTGCACTTAAGTATGAGCACTTTAAGTCCCCTCCATCTTCTACTGAATTAAAAAAAAAAAAGGAATGAAGAAAAGTCACCATTGCCAAGGGAATCACAAAAAGAATTAGGGGAGAAAAGCCTGCCAACAGCATACTGACCTGCTTTTCTTCTATAAAAGCATCTGGGCAACAATAGTAAAAAGGAAAGCAAAAGAACGAAGAAAGGAAGGAAACCTCAAAACTGCACTCCTTTAGGGCTGTGTTCTTTTAAGAAGTTTCAGATACTTCGAGTTCACTTTTCTGGTGACAGTTTATGATCTCTATCATCAAGGAGAGCAAAAATCTTTTGAAAATACAAAGCAGGGGTAAATTTATCCTTTTAGGGTCTCTCCCCTTCTGGTTTACTGTTGCCTTAATAATTGAGTCAGTTGGTTAAGGGTCAGAAAAGATTCTATCTTGAGGTCTATTCTTAAACCATACCCAGGACTTGAGATTTTTTCCAACAAAACTGGCCTGAAAAACACAACGCAGAATGAATAGAGAGTTAAAAAGATGGGAATAACTTTTCAACTCATCTCTCTTTCCTCTGTTGAAATATACCTATTTTAAAAAGGCTTTCATTCAAGACCTTGAGTTTTACAAGGAAATGGTGATTTTGCTTAGTTTTGATAAGGATGTTCTGACAGACCCTTCCTGATTCTCTGTGGAGCAGCCTTTCACAATTAAGCAATCTCCTTGCAGTGTTTCTCTTTCTTTTAAATCACTGGTTGGCCTTTATCAGAATCCACTTGCCTTATTCTTATTTAGCAATTCCTATGTTGCTGAAGTTTCAGAATCTTCCAGACTGAAAGAGCCCTGAATGAGTTTATTGTCCAAATCTAAATGCACCCAGTTTCTTTATTCTCCTTCTACACTGGTCTCATTGTTGCAGCCCAAAATGGCAGCTGTAAGGGGCAAGTGGCAAGGGAAAAAAAAAAAAAATGCAACAAACAGTCTCTGAAAATCAAATGGAAAATACTTTCAGTTTCAGGATGTGATACATACTGCTGCTGCTACTGCTGCTGCTGCTAAGTCGCTTCAGTGGTGTCTAACTCTGTGAGACCCCATAGACGGCAGCCCACCAGGCTCCCCGTCCCTGAGATTCTCCAGGCAAGAACACTGGAGTGGGTTGCCATTTCCTTCTCCAGTGCATGAAAGTGAAAAGTGAAAGGGAAGTCGCTTAGTCATGTCCGACTCCTAGTGACCCCATGGACTGCAGCCTACCAGGCTCCTCCGTCCATGGGATTTTCCAGGCAAGAGTACTGGAGTAGGGTGCCATCACCTTCTCCAGTGTTACATACTACATACACATATTTTGCTTCTTCTTTTGTCTGACTTTCTTACCTGAAAAAAAATTAAGATGATTCTTTTTCCTGCAAGGATTTTGTTTGTTTTTTCTTAACAAGACCATCTGATGTGGAAATATCAAGCATTTAGCAGCCTCCATGTCTGATTGCTGACCCTATTTCTTTGCTTAGGATGCTCTAGAAGTCTAGTAGATGAGGCTACTGTCAACTATAAATTGCCAAACTATGGTAAAACTAAAAAGTTACTTATCTTCTACTCAATCTGTGTTTCAAGTATGCCTGTGTCCAACTGCCCTATATGTGAGTACACATGTGGGCACTCAGACTTACACAGAAATTCCCAATTATTTTCCAGGCATATAGAAAACTTCTAAAGTTGGGTTTTATTAGGTTTCTCTTGGTTTTCACAACTTGAATAAATAGAAGTGAAATATGATTGGATCCTTCCATCAGAGAGCCTGTCACCATTAACGTGCTGTCTTGTCACTAGGCATACTTCATTGAGAATTCAGCAGTCAATGAAAAGGATTTTTTTTTTTTTATTTGACAGTGCTTTAGGTTACCAGTAGACAACCATTGCTTAGAAACTAAAGTCAATCAATATTGAATCATATCATTGCTTAATGCCCCACAAAGAGTTGGACATTTTCCACCTGTTTTCTATCACAGCCATTCTATTTGACATGGAGAAGCTGTAGCTCTCAGCACGGCCTGATTGATAGGTATCCATTTAAAACCAATAACTATTAATTAAGTTTCTATGACTGACTGGCTTATTTAAATATTTTGAATGAATCATTTTAGCACATGTAAAAGAAACAGTCTTGACAGGACTGTTTTCTCATTAGTTTTCTCTCACTAAAGACAAAAAATTCCTTTCAATGGTAAAGTTATGAAAAGCCCATCACTTCATGACAGGAGACTTAAAAGCAAGTGTAGTTCCCACATTGTCTTACTTGCAATGAAAATGTCTGTTTCACTCTCAGCTGACTGTGGGGAAGAAACTCTAGAATCTTAACTCGATATTTGATCAGAGAGAGGCTCACACTCCTTTTCTGTTTGTGTCTCTATCTCTCTGTGCCTCTGTCTGTCTCTCCTCTGTCTCTCTCAGTCTTTTATTATATTGCTACCCATGATTCAGTAGATAACTCTAAGAACATTACAAAATTATGGAATAAGACCCAAACACTTTAAAAACAAAACAAACCAACATCAAACTTACAGCCTTACTTTTAAGTTTCTTAAGTATCTGCAGCAACATATTTTTGCCTGAGGAAAACTTCCAAAGTCAACCATCTTCACTTGAAAAAAATTTTAAATTCTCTATGAGAAATAAGTAGCCTATTTCCAGAGAAAAATGTAAGAAATTATTAACATTTTAGTGATTATTTTAAGAAATTTAAGTAATCATTCAGTATGCTTAGTATATAACGTTAAATTGGACTTCCCCTTGTCTGAGGACAGAGTTTTTTTTTTTTTTTTTTTTTTTTTTCCCGGGCTCTCTGTACTCCTCTTTGCTGCTCATCCCTATCTCTCATCCCTAAAATTTTAGCTTCAGACCTGTCTGGAATTTTCAGAACATTTTTCTCTGACTGACCTTGCTTAATTTATAACTATATTCATCCATCTGATTATTTAGTCTTTGTTTTTCTTACAGTTTTGTAAGCATCACATGCCATGTCTTATTTTACTTACCTCCTCACTTCAAGCAATGGCACATAGTAGGAGCTTAGTAAATATTTGTTGAATGAACACATGGGTCATCAAACAATTTTTATCAGTACTACAGTTTGATCCAAAAGACGTATAGTTACTTTTTTATAGTTACTTTTTTTTAATTTATGAAAAAGTTCCTACATCCTTTACATAAAATTTTCCTGTTATTGTGATTGACTATGTCACATCTTTATATTCTTTTGCATTTATGAATATGAATGAAACATCTTTGGTTAGAGCCTCATAGTTCTCTGGGATAATCATTCCATGTGTTTATTTGTGTCTAGAGTAGTAAACATTGTAGAACATGTTTTAAAAACTACTTTTATATAAATACATTGAGGTGACATTATTGGTTTGAAGTTGTTTTTAAACAAATACACAGGTTGTTTTTTCATAGTTTGAGGTTAAAAAGGAAATACAAATTAAATTTAACTGAAGCTTTCAGAATATGTTCATAGGAACATTTCTATAATCATAACTGGAATGTGGAATATGTTGATATTCCACATACACAGTGATGTCAGCAAATGTGTCCCCTGCTTTGTGAGAATTTACACTGCTAGATGAGGAGCAGAGCTGCAATAAAGCTGAGTATTTCAACTAAGAGCTTGACTTGGGAGGGGAGCTAATTATTGTTTGGAACATAGAATCTGAAATCTTTTCTTTATACTAATCTGAGTGCTTATGTCCATGTGTAGGTGTGTGTGAAATTCTCATTCTTTTGCTCTAAGATATATATGGTCAATAGATAGGTTAAGGAAAAAAGAGATGTGTCTGTTAGCTCCGTTATTTATTTGTTACCTTTAACAGTGTAATAAAAGTAGCCCCTCATGTAAGTACAAGGTGAAAGGATAGATATTTTTATGTTATAGCTATACAAAGTTGGGAAAGATCGAAGGTGGGAGGAGACGGGGACGACAGAGGATGAGATGGTTGCATGGCATCACTGACACTATGGATATGAGTTCGAGAAGGCTCCAGGAGTTGGTGATGAACAGGGAAGCCTGGCGTGCTGCAGTCAATAGGGCCGCAAAGAGTCAGACACGACTGAGCGACTAAACTGACTGATTGATACAAAGATGGAGAGAACAGAGACTTTGGCATATACTGAAGAAAAAAATTAGTTGAAATAAATTAATATACTAATTTTACTTTGCTATGGATAAATTTTTCAGATTTTATGAAAATCAGTAATACTTGATTCAGCTCATTGTTTTTCATTTTGGTTAAAATAAACGCATTAAACAAGTACTCTCGGAATATAATAGTTGGGATCTTTGTAATTTAGATCTAACCCTAAAGTACTTGAATGATCTAATACTAGAATTAGTGTTTAAGACATCATAATGGTTCAGTTAAATAATAAGAATAGTACATCATCACATATACATATAAACAGGAGATCTGAGCATAATCAGTACTTCATATTTTATGTTGCTATATGGATTTAGGAGTTGAAATCAACACCTTTGAAAAGCTTCTGAATGTTACATTCAGCAAATGTTCTTGAAGTCCATCAGAGCTTTGGGAAATTCTTCAGACTAAATCATAGAAACCTGGCTGCTGAGAAATTGATGGCTGATGGCCTAGATTTTAGATGATATCTCTCTATTGATAATTTAAATATCACAAAACTTTAAATGATATAGACCCTGAATTCTGGTATTTTCATTTTTATATTTTAAAAATATTACCACAGACAATAGTTTCTTTTTTTTTAATGTAAGTGTTCTATTGCTGAAGATGAGTCTTACTGCACATTGAATGTAAGTTTATCCTTTTGTTTTCACAATCTGATAGATATTAATCCACAGGTCTACACATGAGAACATGCTTAAGTACAGTTCACTTGTGTGCTTATGTTGGTAAGACTTCTTACTCATTAACACCTTGTTAAGTTATCCATGATAGACCCTTTGAATTCCTTTTATAAACTTCTTGCTTCGTTCCCTTCTTTTCCCTTGTATATTGGCTTTCAGAACTTACAAAACAAATACGTTAACTCCTGATTAGTCTTACTATTTAGCATTTAAAGTCACAGTCAGACATTACTGGCAATTTATTAAAAATCAAAATGTTTCCTGAGTAAGTGTTGAGATAGCAAAGTGTGTCCATATTTCTAACTGTTGACGTTTTGGTAAATATCTGTTGACTTTTTTAGTACTTTGCATTTTTTATAAAAGTATCAAGAGCTGATATCTTACTTCCAATGAATTTCTGCAAATAAAAATGCAAGGCTACCTTCTACAGTTTGGAAATCAATCATTATTTTTAGGGTGATACTTAAAGAAGTCCCTCCATGAAACCCCAAGCAGGTTACAGGCTATCCCCAATAGGTCTGAATTAAAGACAGTTATCTTTGTGAAGTAGGCCTGTTCCTGAGAGGCTTAATCTAGAGGGATTTTTTTTTCACAATATATTTATTTTTGTGCACAGGGAGATCCTGGGTATCCCTGGCCATCTTGTCTCACTCCTTTAAAATAAAAGAAAAACCCCAAATCAAATAATGGTCTTGAATTCTCAGAGAATCATCATCATCCTTCCTGTTTTCAATTGTGTGCTTACATACCTAGTCATCTGTCATGGTTCAGTCAGTATCAGTTTAGTTGCTCAGTTGTGTCCTACTCTTTGAGACCCCATGAACTTCAGCACGCCAGGCCTCCCTGTCCATCGCCAACTCCTGGAGTCCACCCAAACCCATGTCCTTTGATTTGGTGATGCCATCCAACCATCTCATCCTCTGTCATCCCCTTCTCCCCCTACCCTCAATCCCTCCCAGCATCAGGGTCTTCTCAAATGGGTCAGCTCTTTGCTTCAGGTGGCCAAAGTATTGGAGTTTCAGCTTCAACATCAGTTCTTCCAGTGAACACCCAAGACTGATCTCCTTTAGAATGGACTGGTTGGATCTCCTTGCAGTCCAAGGGACTCTCAAGAGTCTTCTCCAACACCACAGTCCAAAAGCATCAATTCTTTGGTGCTCAGCTTTCTTTATAGTCCAACTCTCACATCCATACATGACTATTGGAAAAACCATAGCCTTGACTAGACGGACCTTTGTTGACGAAGTAACGTCTCTGCTTTTTGACATGCTGTCTAGATTGGTCTTAACTTTCCTTCCAGGGAGTAAGCGTCTTTTAATTTCATGGTTGCAGTCACCATCTGCAGTGATTATGGAGCCCAGAAAAGTAAAGTCAGCCACTGTTTCTACTGTTTCCCCATCTATTTCCCATGAAGTGATGGGAAATCAAGTGTCAGACTTTATTTTTTTGGGCTCCAAAATCACTGCAGATGGTGACTGCAGCCATGAAATTAAAGATGCTTACTCCTTTGAAGGAAATTTATGACCAACCTAGATAGCATATTCAAAAGCAGAGACATTACTTTGCCAACAAGGGTCCATCTAGTCAAGGCTATGGTTTATCCAGTAGTCATGTATGGATGTGAGAGTTGGACTGTGATGAAAGCTGAGCACCGAGGAATTGATGCTTTTGAACTGTGGTGTTGGAGAAGACTCATTAGAGTCCCTTGGACTGCAAGGAGATCAAACCAGTCCATTCTGAAGGAGATCAGCCCTGGGATTTCTTTGGAAGGAATGATGCTAAAGCTGAAACTCCAGTACTTTGGCCACCTCCTGAAAAGAGTTGACTCATTGGAAAAGACTGATGCTGGGAGGGATTTGGGGCAGGAGGAGAAGGGGACGACAGAGGATGAGATGGCTGGATGGCATCACCAACTCGATGGACGTGAGTCTGAGTGAACTCCGGGAGTTGGTGATGGACAGGGAGGCCTGGCGTGCTGCAATTCATGGGGTCGCAAAGAGTCGGACATGACTGAGTGACTGAACTGAACTGAACTGAACTGATGGGACTGGATGCCATGATCTTCGTTTTCTGAATGTTGCCCTTTAAGCCAACTTTTTCACTCTCCTTTTCCAATTTTATCAAGAGGCTCTTTAGTTCTTCTTCACTTTCTGCCATAAGGGTGGTGTCATCTGCATATCTGAATTTATTGGTATTTCTCCTGGCAATCTTGATTCCAGCTTGTCATGGTTCATATGGATATTAAAATGACATAATCTTGATCTTAAACACAATAAAAAAAAAAAAGAGAGAGAGAGAGAGGAAAATTGGTTGCTTAAAACTAGTGGTATGTTACCATGACTAGATCATTGACTTAAATTTTGTCAGTGAAATGTATACCTTATTTTCAAAAATAAAATATATATGAAATTTTCAACTTTCATAATTTTCTTTATAAAGTTCTTTAATCTTTAACAGTTATTCATTTAGAAAAAAGTAGCTTAAAATTAAGGAACTAACTTATTAAATAATAACTTAAAAATTCTGGAAAATTTACATAGTCATAATCAAATTAAGGCTAATAGAGTAGATTTTTCTATTCTGACTTAGCCTATGATTTTTGATTTATATAGTAAATTATACATATTCTGTGATACTAAATTATTCTTTCAGAAGGAAACAAACAGTTATGAAGGATATATATGTACCAGATCCTGTGTTAGTTGCTGAGGTAAGGAGCTTAGACAATTATAATGGTGGTGAGCACACTGTAGGAACAAATCATCCCAGAAGTGGATTTTTAATTTTGACGGTTTTAGGACTGTTCCAGGTAATCTTCAATATAGTAATTTATCAATTAAAATTAGGTTGTTTGACTATTCTGTGTCCTAGAATACAGAGGTATAGTAGTAAATTGATAAAAGGGATGAATATAAAATTTCATGTTAACTGAATCAGGTCTACTTGTGGACTATGTTTGATCAGTTACCTAGTCAAAAAATAAAATGTTTTTTTAAACTGAGCATATGCAGTATGATCTTGAGCAGGTATCTACAGTTTGTCAATTTCAGTTTTTCTCATGGGTAATATCAATTATAGTCACTAAGGTAAAAACTAAGCTGATATAAATAACAAAGAGATCCTAGATTAGAGATTCAAATCAAGTATTTTCTCTATTTTCTTTCTTTCGGCTGTACAATGTGGCATGCGGGATCTTTGTTCCCTAACCAGGGAATAAACTCAGACTGCCTGCATTGAAAGTGTGGAACCTTTAACCACTGGACTACCAGAGAAGTTCCTCAAGTATTTCTTTTTTTACATAATAATTTGGGGACAGACTTGTCTCAATGAAGTCATTCAGAAACCTGGGTTAATGGAGTGGCTCTGTCATTCTTAGCATATTACTCAAAGAACACTCCAATCATTATGATTTTCTGACACTGCAAAGGAAGTCGACAGTGAGTCTGGTACAAATCTGTTTTAGAAGATGCTTGAGAAGTTACTTTCTGTTCATTCTTGTGGGAGCTTAGTAGCATGACTGCATTAGGCTTCAAAGGGGCTTGGAAATGTAGATGACCATGTGCCCAGGAAAAATAGGAGAAAAGATTTAGAAGAACAATCAGCAGTCTTCTATATTAGTATAAAAATATTCACCTCTACTGAACCATCATACAAAGTAAGATGTTATATTTGAATCATTCAGGGCAGTTTATAGTACATGGTAAGTTCTCAGTGTCTGTAATCTTTTTTCTACTATCATTATTATTAAGGTACAGATGCAGAGAGAGTAGAGCATAAGCTAATGAATACTTGTTTTGCCTACAGAGTACTTTCCAGAGTAGAGAAAAATAAAAGGAGAAAACTTAAGAATCATGCATTGTTGGCATTTATTCTTTATTTTTGATGATTACCTATGATTACACATAGGTGACCAACTGGCTTGAAGTTTGCTAAGTAGCTAATTACTTCCTTTGTGAGTTACTTGGGGGACTGAAAAACCTCATAACAAAATTTATTTTTAGGAGGAGCTAAGATGGCGGAGGAGTAGGACAGGGAGAGCACTTTCTCCCCCACAAATTCATCAAAAGAACATTTAAATGCCAAGTAAATTCCACAAAACAACTTCTGAATGCTGGCAGAGGACATCAGGCACCCAGAAAAGCAACCCAAGTCTTTGAAAGGAGTAGAAAAACTTTTCATCTTTAATGTAGATGTTTTATCAATGGTGCTGTATAGAAGAAGAAGCTTTGAAACTACTGTAAAAATACGACTGATAACTGGAAGCAGGAGGCTTAAGTCCAAACCCTGACTCCAGGGAACTCCTGACTCCAAGGAACATTAATTGACAGGAGCTCATCAAACGCCTCCATACCTGCACTGAAACCAAGCACCACACAAGGGCCAACAAGTTTCAGGGCAAGACATACCAAGCAAATTCTCCAACAACAAGGAACACAGCCCTGAGCTCCAAGATACAGGCAGCCCAAAGTCACCCCAAAACCATAGACATCCCATAAGTCATTACTGGATATTTCATTGCACTCCAGAGAGAAGAAATACAGCTCCACCCACCAGAACACCAACACAAGCTTCTCTAACCAAGAAACCTCGACAAGCCTCCTGTACAAACCCACACAGAGTGAAGAAATGCCACAATAAAGAGAGCTCCACAAACTGCCAGAATACAGAAAGGACACCCCAAACTCAGCAATTTAAACAAGGTGAAGAGACAGAGGAATACCCAGCAGATAAAGGAACAGGATAAATGCCCATCAAGCCAAACAAAAGAGGAAGAGATAGGGAATCTACCTGATAAAGAATTCCGAATAATGATAGTGAAATTGATGCAAAATCTTGAAATCAAAATGGAATCACAGATAAATAGCCTGGAGACAAAGATTGAGAAGATGCAAGAAAGGTTTAACAAGGACCTAGAAGAAATAAAAGAGAGTCAATATATAATGAATAATGCAATAAATGAAATTAAAAACACTCTGGAGGCAACAAATAGTAGAATAACAGAGGCAGAAGATAGGATTAATGAATTAGAAGATAGAATGGTAGAAATAAATGAATCAGAGAGGATAAAAGAAAAATGAATTAAAAGAAATGAGGACAATCTCAGAGACCTCCAGGACAATATTAAATGCTACAACATTCGAATCATAGGGGTCCCAGAAGAAGACAAAAAGAAAGACCATGAGAAAATACTTGAAGAGGTAATAGTTGAAAACTTCCCTAAAATGGGGAAGGAAATAATCACCCAAGTGCAAGAAACCCAGAGAGTCCCAAACAGGATAAACCCAAGGCAAAACACCCCAAGACACATATTAATCAAATTAACAAAGATCAAACACAAAGAACAAATATTAAAAGCAGCAAGGGAAAAACAGCAAATAACACACAAGGGAATTCCCATAAGGATAACAGCTGATCTTTCAATAGAAACTCTTCAAGCCAGGAGGGGATGGCAAGACATACTTAAAATGATGAAAGAAAATAACCTACAGCCCAGATTATTGTACCCAGCAAGGATCTCATTCAAGTATGAAGGAGAAATCAAAAGCTTTTCAGACAAGCAAAAGCTGAGAGAATTCTGCACCACCAAACCAGTTCTCCAACAAATACTAAAGGATATTCTCTAGACAGGAAACACAAAAACGGTGTATAAAATCAAACTCAAAACAATAAAGTAAATGGCAATGGGATCATACTTATCAGTAATTACCTTAAACGTAAATGGGTTGAATGCCCCAACCAAAAGACAAAGACTGGCTGAATGGATACAAAAACAAGACCCCTACAAATGTTGTCTGCAAGAGACCCACCTCAAAACAGGGGACACATACAGAGTGAAAGTGAAGGGCTGGAAAAAGATTTTCCACGCAAATAGGGACCAAAAGAAAGCAGGAGTAGCAATACTTATATCAGATAAAATAGACTTTAAAACAAAGGCTGTGAAAAGTGACAAAGATGGTCACTACATAATGATCAAAGGATCAATCCAAGAAGAAGATATAACAGTTATAAATATATATGCACCCAACACGGGAGCGCCACAATATGTAAGACAAATGCTAACAAGTATGAAAGGAGAAATTAACAATAACACAATAATAGTGGGAGACTTTAATACCCCACTCACACCTATGGATAGATCAACTAAACAGAAAATTAACAAGGAAACACAAACTTTAAATGATACAATAGACCAGTTAGGCCTAATTGATATCTATAGGACATTTCATCCCAAAACAATGAATTTCACCTTTTTCTCAAGCGCACATGGAACCTTCTCCAGGATAGATCACATCCTGGGCCATAAATCTAGCCTTGGTAAATTCAAAAAAATAGAAATCATTCCAAGCATCTTTTCTGACTACAATGCAGTAAGATTAGATCTCAATTACAGGAGAAAAAATATTAAAAATTCCAACGTATGGAGGCTGAACAACACGCTGCTGAATAACCAACAAATCACAGAAGAAATCAAAAAAGAAATAAAAACTTGCATAGAAACTAATGAAAATGAGTTGCCAGTCCAGGTTCGATGCACGATTCTGGATGCTTGGGACTGGTGCACTAGGACGACCCAGAGGGATGGAATGGGGAGGGAGGAGGGAGGAGGGTTCAGGATGGGGAACACATGTATACCTGTGGCGGATTCATTTTGATATTTGGCAAAACTAATACAGTTATGTAAAGTCTAAAAATAAAATAAAATTAAAAAAAAAAGAAAGAAACTAATGAAAATGAAAACACAACAACCCAAACCTATGGGACACTTTAAAAGCAGTCCTAAGGGGAAAGTTCATAGCAATACAGGCATACCTCCAGAAACAAGAAAAAAGTCAAATAAATAACCTAACCCTACACCTAAAGCAACTAGAAAAGGAAGAAATGAAGAACCCCAGGGTTAGTAGAAGGAAAGAAATCTTAAAACTTAGAGCAGAAATAAATGCAAAAGAAACAAAAGAGATCATAGCAAAAATCAACAAAACCAAAAGCTGGTTTTTTGAAAGGATAAATAAAATTGACAAACCATTAGCCAGACTCATCAAGAAACAAAGGGAGAAAAATCAAATCAATAAAATTAGAAATGAAAACGGAGAGATCACAACAACACAGAAATACAAAGGATCATAAGAGACTACTATCAACAATTATATGCCAATAAAATGGACAACATGGAAGAAATGGACAAATTCTTAGAAAAGTACAACTTTCCAAAACTCGACCAGGAAGAAATAGAAAATCTTAACAGACCCATCACAAGCACGGAAATTGAAATGTAATCAGAAATCTTCCAGCAAACAAAAGCTCAGGTCCAGACGGCTTCACAGCTGAATTCTACCAAAAATTTAGAGAGGAGCTAACACCTATCCTGCTCAAACTCTTCCAGAAAATTGCAGAGGAAGGTAAACTTCCAAACTCATTCTATGAGGCCACCATAACCCTAATACCAAAACCTGATAAAGATCCCACAAAAAAAGAAAACTACAGGCCAATATCACTGATGAACATAGATGCAAAAATCCTTAACAAAATTCTAGCAATCAGAATCCAACAACACATTAAAAAGATCATACACCATGACCAAGTGGGCTTTATCCCAGGGATGCAAGGATTCTTCAATATCTGCAAATCAATCAATGTAATACACCACATTAACAAATTGAAAAATAAAAACCATATGATTATCTCAATAGATGCAGAGAAAGCCTTTGACAAAATTCAACATCCATTTATGATAAAACTCTCCAGAAAGCAGGAATAGAAGGAACATACCTCAACATAATAAAAGCTATATATGACAAACACAAAACAAACATTATCCTCAATGGTGAAAAATTGAAAGCATTTCCTCTAAAGTCAGGAACAAGACAAGGGTGCCCACTTTCACCATTACTATTCAACATAGTTTTGGAAGTTTTGGCCACAGCAATCAGAGAAGAAAAAGAAATAAAAGGAATCCAAATTGGAAAAGAAGAAGTAAAGCTATCACTATTTGCAGATGACATGATCCTCTACATAGAAAACCCTAAAGACTCCACCAGAAAATTACTAGAACTAATCAATGACTATAGTAAAGTTGCAGGATATAAAATCAACACCCAGAAATCCCTTGCATTCCTATACACCAATAATGAGAAAACAGAAAGAGAAATTAAGAAAACAATTCCATTCACTATTGCAATGAAAAGAATAAAATACTTAGGAATATATCTACCTAAAGAAACTAAAGACATATATATAGAAAACTATAAAACACTGGTGAAAGAAATCAAAGAGGACACTAATAGATGGAGAAATATACCATGTTCATGGATTGGAAGAATCAATATAGTGAAAAGGAGTATACTACCCAAAGCAATTTATAGATTCAATGCAATCCCTATCAAGCTACCAACGGTATTCTTCACAGAGCTAGAACAAATAATTTCACAATTTGTATGGAAATACAAAAACCTCGAATAGCCAAAGCGATCTTGAGAAAGAAGAATGGAACTGGAGGAATCAACCTACCTGACTTCAGGCTCTATTACAAAGCAACAGTTATCAAGACAGTATGGTACTAGCACAAAGACAGAAATATAGATCAATGGAAAAAAATAGAAAGCCCAGAGATAAATCCATGCACATATGGACACCTTATCTTTGACAAAGGAGGAATGAATATACAATGGATTAAAGACAATCTCTTTAACAAGTGGTGCTGGGAAAACTGGTCAACCACTTGTAAAAGAATGAAACTAAAACACTTTCTAATACCAAACACAAAAATAAACTCGAAATGGATTAAAGATCTCAATGTAAGACCAGAAAATATAAAACTCCTAGAGAAGAACATAAGCAAAACACTCTCCAACATACATCACAGCAGGATCCTCTATGACCCACCTCCCAGAATATTGGAAATAAAAGCAAAAATAAACAAATGGGACCTAATTAAACTTAAAAACTTCTGCACAACAAAGGAAACTATTAGCAAGGTGAAAAGGCAGCCTTCAGAATGGGAGAAAATAATAGCAAATGAAGCAACTGACAAACAACTAATCTCAAAACTATACAAGCAACTCCTACAGCTCAACTACAGAAAAATAAATGACCCAATCAAAAAATGGGCCAAAGAACTAAATAGACATTTCTCCAAAGAAGACATACAGATGGCTTACAAACACATGAAAAGATGCTCAACATCACTCATTATCAGAGAAATGCAAATCAAAACCACTATGAGGTACCATTTCACGCCAGTCAGAATGGCCGCAATCCAAAAGTCTACAAGAAATAAATGCTGGAGAGGGTGTGGAGAAAAGGGAACCCTCTTACACTGTTGGTGGGAATGCAAACTAGTACAGCCACTATGGAGAACAGTGTGGAGATTCCTTAAAAAACTGGAAATAGAACTGCCTTATGATCCAGCAATCCCACTGCTGGGCATACACACTGAGGAAACCAGAAGGGAAAGAGACACGTGTACCCCAATGTTCATCGCAGCGCTGTTTATAATAGCCAGGACATGGAAGCAACCTAGATGTCCATCAGTAGATGAATGGATAAGAAAGCAGTGGTACATATACACAATGGAGTATTACTCAGCCATTAAAAAGAATACATTTGAGTCAGTTCTAATGAGGTGGATGAAACTGGAGCCTATTATACAGAGTGAAGTAAGCCAGAAAGAAAAACACCAATACAGTATACTAATGCATATATATGGAATTTAGAAAGATGGTAACAATAACCCTGTATATGAGACAGCAAAAGAGACACTGATGTATAGATCAGTCTTATGGACTCTGTGGGAGAGGGAGAGGATGGGGAGAATTGGGAGAATGGCATTGAAACATGTATAATATCATGTATGAAATGAGTCGCCAGTCAAGGTTCGAAGCACGATACTGGATGCTTGGGGCTGGTGCACTGGGATGATGCATCCCCCAGAGGGATGGTATGGGAAGGGAGGAGGGAGGAGGGTTCAGGATGGGGAACACAGATATACCTGTGGCGGATTCATTTCAATATTTGGCAAAACTAATACAATATTGTAAAGTTTAAAAATAAAATAAAATTAAAAAAAAGAAAAAAAATTATTTTTAGTTGAGTTCACAGGAAAATAAGTTGTTTGGTCAAAGTCAACTGGAAATTATAAAATTATTCCTCCCTTTATTACTGGACCACAGAATGAAAAGTAAACAGAGTTAAAGTAGTTTTTTGGCCAGAAGTTATTCTTGTTTTATTTTCTAAAACATTCATTAGGACTCAACACTAACATTGTGAAGCCACAGTAGAGGAGTTACAAGAAGTTTATGCACTAAGCAGACATAGGAATTTGGAATAGCAGCTAACTAAATAAAAGCAATAACTTATTCTGGCAGTGGAAATTTATCATTTAAAGTCTCCCACCAGCATAACATATTTTATAATAAATCAAAATTTAGAAATATATCTTCTGCATCCCAGAACGGTCCTGGTAAGTATTTGAGTTTTTAATTTTAAATTGGAGCAGCATTTTAGTGAAATTCTCTTTAAAATATTGATGTGGGCAGCTGCTAGTAATTTCAGTCATAAATCTAAGAAAATATACTTTGCATTGTGATTAACTCAAAATCCTTCTCTGGTTAGCACTCTATCTGTGAGGAAGATGGATTATGCTAGATAAGCCAGGTGTTTGTGCTCATAAAATTGTGAAATTTCTGTTTTGAATGAAGACAAAAGATTGTGTCCCTAATTAGTTAGTTACAAAATACGTATTAGAGAAATATAAATTATAATTAAGTCAGTGAGAAAAGATGTTATATACTTTTATAACTGCACCACAGATTTTTATTTTCTTCCTAATCTAACCCCTTGAGGCAAAGACAGCTCTGTATGACATAGTGGAAAAATCTTGAACTCGGAATCAGAAAACTTAGAGTCAAGTTGTGGCTAATTTTACTTTGTTGTCTTATAAAGACAGTTCATTCAACTCATTTACTAATAAACTAATTAATATGTACCAGCCTCTATTCTCTGAATTAAACTAAAATGAGAAGGTTCTTAAGTCTCATGGAGAGTTAGTCTCTGTGTGTGTGTGTGTGTGTGTATGTGTGTGGGTGTATTTGGACAGGAAAAGTATGGTTGAGAAAGACTAGGGTTATATGCAAACAAATAAATATCTAATTATAAAATTGTTAAAGTCTCAAGAAGAACTAAGTCAGGGGGAAGGGGAAGCAAGAAGCTGAGAACATAATATGATGGAAATGCTGTTTTAGTGAGGGTAGTTCTAGAAAGCCTCACACCAAAGGTGACTTTTGAGCAAAGCAGTTTACTCAGTACACTCTGGCTGAGAGTGCTAGAAAATGGATCTTGTGGATATCAGTTCAGTTCAGTTCAGTTGCTCAGTCGTCTGACTCCTTGTGACCCCATGAATCACAGCACGCCAGGCCTCCCTGTCCATCACCAACTCCCGGAGTTCACTCAGACTCATGTCCATCTAGTCAGTGATGCCATCCAGCCATCTCATCCTCTGTCGTCCCCTTCTCCTCCTGCCCCCAATCCCTCCCAGCATCAGAGTCTTTTCCAATGAGTCAACTCTTCGCATGAGGTGGCCAAAGTACTGGAGTTTCAGCTTTAGCATCATTCCTTCCAAAGAAATCCCAGGGCTGATCTCCTTCAGAATGGACTGGTTGGATCTCCTTGCCATCCAAGGGACTCTAATGAGTCTTCTCCAACACCACAGTTCAAAAGCATCAATTCTTCGGCACTCAGCTTTCATCACAGTCCAACTCTCACATCCATACATGACTACTGGAAAAACCATAGCCTTGACTAGACGGACCTTTGTTGGCAAAGTAATGTCTCTGCTTTTGAATATGCTATCTAGGTTGGTCATAACTTTCCTTCTAAGGAGTAAGCATCTTTAATTTCATGGCTGCAGTCACCATCTGCAGTGATTTTGGAGCCCCAAAAAATAAAGTCTGACACTGTTTCCACTGTTTCCCCATCTATTTCCCATGAAGTGATGGGACTAGATGTCATGATCTTAGTTTTCTGAATGTTGAGCTTTAAGCCAACTTTTTCACTCTCCTCTTTTACTTTCATCAAGAGGATATAGGAAGGATTCTAGATTTTTAGACACATACTTCTCATTCATAAAATGAAAAATATCTCTGACCTCCCCACAACATATATTGGTCAAAGGGAAAAAGAATGTGGTAATATTTGTAAAAATAAAATATTGACTAAACTTAAGGCACTGAAGAGTTGAAAAATCTGTTTTGCTGTGATTTCAACTGAAATATGCAAATAGAAGTTTGTTCTTTTAAAAGAGATCATTTTGTGGGGAAGGAAAAATGTTTTGGAATAGTGATGAATGAAGTTTTATATATATATGGTGTATATATACACATGTGTGTGTATTGCAGAACTGATAACAATGATTATATTCTAATCAAATAATTTTCTAACACAAATTACCTTTTGCTTTATGGTTGAGATTTCTGACTTAGGTATTAACAGAATTATTATACATAGCAATGTAATATACTTTTATAACTGTACCATGGATTTATATAGAAGTATATCCATTCTATATTCTTATAGATTTATAGAATATAGATATATATTCTATATAATATAGATATGTATTCCTTTAGTTCATGAAATATTTGCTTGCTAAATTGACATTTATCTTAAATAGTTTATTGAATCTAACTTTTCTCTATTACAAGTTTCTGAATTATAGAGGGCAAAATATTGATATAGTTTGTGAAATTGATCCTAAGTTATAATACTTATTGTTCCATGAAATCCTTTAGTGGTTCTAAAAAAAGTCTAACATAGTGCAATTGCAGGGACCTGTTCCTTAACAGGCTGGATAGCATTACAGACTCAATGGACATGAGTTTGAGCAAACACCAGGAGATAGTGGAGGACAGAGAAGCCTATGCTGCAGTCCTTGGGGTCTCAAAGAGTCTGACATGACTTAGCAACTGAACAACAACAAAGTTCCTTAACATCTTGTGTAAACCAACATTTGCATTATTTATGATTAATTTTCATATAGGGTGTAAAGAATGGGCATACATTCTTGGAGCACACAATTCTATAACCATTACAGTGTTCATTTGCTTTATTCTCTATTTCCGAACACTGTTGCCTGTATTTTCCAGTGTATTTGCTCTTGAATTAACTGTAGATTTGTTAGACTATTTTAGACTAAAATGGTTAGACTATTTGTCAGAGTAAATCCGAAGTTTGATTTAGAAAAGCATATGTTAAACTCGAGCACCACCACTTAGGATTATCTGGATATTGTTCAGTTTGGACTCTTTAGAAAAGATTTAAAATTATAATCACAGTGGACAATAAAATAACACAGTACCATGAGCATCACTCATGGAAGCACCGATACAAGGAGAATGGCTATTATTTATCCAATCCTGGCAAAATGACAGTGCTTTCTATTTAGTAGGCTAAGTAGCACAACCACAAAAACAATGGCATAGCTTCACAGTTATCTGGCCCTCCCATCCCCATTTTAAATGTCTATGTGTTATTTTTAAGTGAGACTTTATTATTATATTTATCTCAACCTATTTCAAATGTGCCCTATCTCAAGTTTCTCTAAAATGCAAGTAGGTTATATTTCCTGTTTGAGGCACTTAAAAAAAAAAAAAAGAATTCTCTTCTTATACTCTTTCCTTCTCTGTTATAGCATGTTTTTTCCTGAAAGTTCCCTAAATTGGAGACACAGACAACCAGAGTCACAAAAACATCCATATCACTCACCCTTTTCTGTGCAATAAATGCCTTCTCCAGCTCTATCAAATTCCAACTCTGTGATGCATCAATAAATGCACTCTGCATGTCATGCACTGTGAATCAGAATCTCAGGGGAAGTCAATGCCATTTTATGCTTTTCTAATTGTTAGAGAGGGTGCTTTTTATCAGGACAAATTATCTTCCTATTCACAATGATGGATACAATTTAGTGGGGGAAATGAACCAATCATTATAATGGTCAGTAAGATGTATTTTCCCCTTCAAAGTACACAAAGCCTGCTTGGGCTCTGAAAATAATGGCTGTGGTGTTCAGTTATCTCATACTCTGAAAATAAAATGTATGCTTTTTCCTAGTAGTTAAGAGCTCACTCATTTGAAAAGAACCTGATGTTGGGAAAGATTGAAGGCAGGAGGAGAAGGGGATGACAGAGGATGAGATGGTTAGATGGCATTACTGACTCAATGGACATGAGTTTGGGTAAACTCTGGGAGTTGGCGATGGACAGGGAGGCCTGGCTTGCTGTGGTTCATGGGGTTGCAAAGAGTCAGACATGACTGAGCAACTGAACTGAACTGAACTTAATGGTGATTTTCAAAAAGTATTTAGTTGTCCTTTACTTTAAAAATCTATGTGACAGGATGATTGTCTTTTTGTATTTAGACTTGCCTAGACCAAGAGGCAAGTAAGTCAGCTTCTGAGGAGCCCAGAGTAAACTTGGAGTATAAAGAAAAACCTGCATGGGTCACTCTAGCTGTGTGAACTTAATCTTTTTTCTTTTGTTAACTATTTTGAGCTTTAGTTTTCCATTTGTATACTGAAAAGGACAGAAGCTAACTTGTGGTAAACTAATTAAACAAGTTCTGGAAAAATGCCAACCACACTGAATGACACATAGTACGTATTCAAAAGTGTAGTCCTTTTTTTTAAGCTACAGCTAGGATTTCAAACGGAGAAGGAAATGACAACCCACTCCAGTACTCTTGCCTGGAAAATCCAATGGATGGAGGAGCCAGGTAGGCTGCAGTCCATGGGATCACTAAGAGTCGGACACGATTGAACGAATTCATTTTCACTTTTTACTTTCATGCATTGGAGAAGGAAATGGCAACCCACTCCAGTATTCTTGCCTGGAGAATCCCAGGGATAGGGGAGCCTGGTGGGCTGCCGTCTATGGGGTTGCACAGAGTAGGACACGACTGAAGTGACTTAGCAGCAGCAGGATTTCAAAATTCTATAGTTCAGATGTACCCATATGAGTCCCATATTTCTGGTGCTGTTTAATATATGCCATGATAGAATGGCCTGGTAATTTTGGAGGGCTAAATTTGTATTCTCCCAGAGAATTTGTTGTCAGCTTTACTACATGACTGCACAGGAAAAGCAAATCTCATATATTATTTTAATAAACAAAAGTTTATATTAAATATCCCTTCCTTACACAAATATGAATATTTTGTATTTGGATAATTTTGTGATTGGAAAATATCTATATCATTTCTAAAGCTGTTGCTTGCAAACAAAGATATTACATGAAATTTATTATAATTGTTAGCATAAATTGATTTTTTGATTTAATAATAAAATCTCTATTCTGTGCTAAACAAATATCACTGCCAATAAAAGTCTGGGTTGGTCATTTTTTAAATATGTGGGCCATAGTAATCTATGTTTCTGTAAATGTATGTTTTAAAGTTTAAAGATCTTCTAAAGTTTTATTTACAAATCTATTGTCAAATTTTTTAGGCAAGATGGTATAAAAATTCTGTATAAGTAACAGACTGTGTTCTTCAAAAATAATAGCCTAATTTCAATAGCTTTTACCTGTCTATTGAACATCCAGTTTCAGATGAGCTGAACATCTTTGAAAGTAACTTTATTAAGCTAACATTTATTAAGCCCATCTATATGCAGCCCAATGAGTCAACTCTTCGCATAAGGTGGCTGGGAGGGATTGGGGGCAGTAGGGGAAGGGGACGACAGAGGATGAGATGGCTGAATGGCATCACTGACTTGATGGACGTGAGTCTGAGTGAACTCTGGGAGCTGGTATTGGACAGGGAGGCCTGGCGTGCTGTGATTCATGGGGTCGCAAAGAGTCGGACACGACTGAGCAACTGAACTGAACTGAACTGATATGCAGCCCATGTCACTAAAATTTGCAAAAGAAGAAAATGGAACGGGGGTTGGATTTCAAGGAGCTTGGAATCTTCACTGAAATACTGAACATTCCAAAAGCAATTAGAAATATGTGTTTTAATTTTTTAAACCTATTATCCTCAACAGTGTCTTTCCCTAAGTTCACTGTTTAATAACATAAAAAGACAATAAATGTGCTAGGATTTCAAAAAGGATGTTTTCAGAAGAAAATAATATTTTCTCTGTTGAATGCAGTCAAAAAATGTGGTGTATAGCAAGTCTGTATCATTACACACCGATACAAACACCTTGAGTGAGCATATTGATTTACACAAGTTGACTTGCTAGATAGAAGCTATGTAGACACAGCCTATAAGCCACACCATTATCTTTCTACCATAATTTAACTTTGAAGATATAAATAGTACCAATAGGCATTCTCAGTTGAAGATTAATAGCCATTAGAGATGTAAATACAGAGGAGTGTTACACTGGTGCACACAGAAGCCACTTTAATTGCATAGGTAATTAACATTTCCATTGTTCTTCTCATTATCATTTTGTTCCAGTTGAAATGCTTGTTAGCAACCTACTCTGTAGAAGGAACAGATAGCATGTCATTACAACAGTTGACACAAGGAAGCCTTCAAGTATGTGACACTAATTAAATTAAAACTTCAAGTTACAAATAGACTTCTTTTAACTAATGATAAATGACCATCTTCACAAAATAGCATTCACTTCTTTATTCAAGAGTCACAAGTCCTGCTTTTAATATGTTGTATTAAATCACAAAGAAATCCATTAACAAAGCTCTTATGCCTCCCTTTCCAAAGGGAAAGAATATTAACATTTTGCGGCTCTTCTGCAGACTAAGAGAATTTTCTTCTCCCTTTAATCACAATGACAAATGATTATGGATTTCTATCATCAGCATAAATAGGAATGTCACCCTTCTCAAGAGACTAGGTTATGAGATGGAGTTTTTAGCAAGGCAGATCAATGTTTTAGAAGTTTGGAAACCAGTATTCTCTTCCAGCTAAGGACAATGGTTGGCATACAGAAAGTGCTCAATAAATGTGTGCTTAGTTCCTCAGTCTTGTCCAAATCTTTGCGACCCCATGGACTATAGCCTGCCAGGTTCCTCTATCCATAGGATTCTCCAGGCAACAATACTAGAGTGGGTTTCTACTTCCTTCCACATGGGATCCTCCCAACCAGGGATCAAACTCATGTCTCCTGCATTGCAGACAGATTCTTTACAGTCTGAACCACCAGGGAAGCCCATATAAATGGTATCAGTATGTGATTATATACTTAGCTATACTTGAAAACATTTACTGAGTCTTAGTGACCACAATATACTCTATGAACTGCAGTTGCACAGGGACCAGGTGCATAGGGAAGCTTATAAAATATTCCACACAATATTTTATATGAGTGCAACCCTTTGATATGGTGAGAACATTCAGAGAATACAGGTGAGTTCCTTAGGAATTCACTTGCTTTACAATCTTAAAAGAAATTGATCTACAAAGCAGTGTGTTATTAATTGTCAAAAAATAAATACAGACTAGATCATGTGCGTTGACTGACTAGCACACATTTTCTGTTTTAAGTTTACTTTAATAACTAAAAAACTAAAATAACATTTCAGTTTTAGTTGGTGAGGATAAATATAACAATAGTAATTATATTACAAATATATGTTGAATAATATGGCTTTTATTCTAAAAGTTATAAAGCCTACTACAATATTTTTCAATCAGCAGATTTCAACATAAACCATCAGGGAACATTTTACAGGTATGGGAGCAACTTTGATCAATATGTATATGTTTATTACATACTGTAATAAATGAGTATACATTCTCTTACAGCCATGTATGTCAGAAGTATGAGTTGAACAGATATTAAAATATGTTACTCTGAGAAGGAAGTGAGTAAAAGAAACACTATTGTCACATCAGGATAGGAAATAAAAATAGCTCACTGGAAGTTACGGGTATTTTCCTACAAGCATATAAGAATGATTGAAGGGAAAAAAGGGGAATTCCCTGGTTGCTCAGTGGTAAAGAATCCGTCTGAAATGCAGGAGATGCAGGTTTGATCCCCAGGTGAGGAAGATCCCCTGAAGAAGGAAGTGGCCATATACACCAGTATTCTTGCATGAAAAATCCCATGGACAGAGGAGCCTGGTGGGCTACAGTCCATGGAGTCACAAGAGTCAGACACAATTTAACAACTAAAGAACAACAAAACAAAGGGAGAAAGAGTAGGGTTTAAATGAAGCTAGAAGAATACATGATCACCACTGGAGCTTTTATGAGCTCTGAGAGGCATTGCTATACTGCGTTATTGTAATAGTGTGTTTAAGTTATCGTTGAGGGACTGAAAGTGAGAGCGAATTTTATTCCTCTCAACATGAAAATACTAATTCTATTATTTAATTGTTTTCCACTAATACAAGTAATTCTAAACCTTTGGTCTAATGCAACATTGTCCAAAAAAACCTTCTGTGATGTGGGAAATGTCCTGTGTCTGCACTACCTGATATGTTTGCCCCTAGATATATTTGGCTGTTGATCATTTGAGACATGGTTATTGAGATCAAACTAAATTTTTAATATTAATAAAATAGCCACATGTGCCTAGTTGCTACTATATTGGGCTGCACAGGTTCAAGGTATCCATCTCTACTGTAGGAACTCAATGCTATGGGTTCCAGAGAGCTCTTGATCTACTGGTGATAACAGTATGTGTCTGTGTGTGTCTTAGTCATTCAGTTGTGTCTGATCCTTTGTGACCTCATGGACTGTAGTCCACCAGGCTCCTCTGTTCATGGAATTCTCCAGCCAAGAATACTTGGGTGGGTTGCCATTCCCTTCTCCAGGGGATCTTCCTGACCCAGGGATCGAACCGGGGTCTCCTACATTGCAGGCAGATTCTTTATGGTCTGAGTTACTGGGGAAGCCCCAGTGATAGCAGTATGGACAGGTGACTGCTCCTTGGGTACCCATTTTACAGCTTTCCTACCAATTGTTTCCCATCTGGTAACACATTATTCTTGCCTATACATTTCTAACAGCTTGGTTACAAACTTTGAACTTTGACTTCTTACAGGTTTGTTCCCTGGTTGGAATTTCTATTCTCAAATTATCACTTACTGTAGTTATTTATAACCATAAGTGATCTGGTTAATTAGAGTGTTGGTGTGTTTTTTATGGAGACATTTCTCACAGAATAACCTTATCCTGTACTTTTAGCAGGATTTAACTACCAGTCAGAGTTGTAAATCAATCACATACTAAATAATGACTAACTGAAATCATTTGTTAATATTTAAGGATTACTGAATATTTGCATCCTGCACCAGCCACTAGTGATTCAAAACGATACCCCTGCTCTTGAGGAACTTAGAGTCTTCAAATGCACAGGGCTGGTAATAAGCTGATTCCTTTTCCAAAGCAGGTTTATTAATACGAGGCCTCTGGGGAATTATCTACAGTTAATATGAGTTTGCTAGCAAGCAAAAAGTTTTCATCAAAGAATGTCTTTTCTTTGGATATACTAGTCACCAGGACTATTATTAATTTATGAGATACTATTTAGGATTGGCAGTAATCCAATAGCCTAAATTATTACCAAGGTGGCTTTTGAAACTAATGGCCTCAGGGGCAAAATTATTTTTGTGTAAACAATAAGAAAAGTACTTAGAGTTAGGATATGCCTGAATACTTAAATATATTAAGCAACCCTATAAGTTCTTTGTTAGTTGTATCTTTTTTCAAAACTTTCAACATGACACAGTTTGCCTTAAGCATTCTCTCTTTCTTCCTTATGTCCTTTGAGTTGCCCAGTTCTCCAACTCTGTGATATTTGGAGGAAGAAAAGAAAGTGAAAGAACTCATTTATACTAGGTTAGAGTGAGTCTCAGAATGTAACACTTTAGAAGAGGTCAGAGTAGGGATCTCAGTTAAAAAGTAATGACAGGGACTTGGGGGAAAAAAGAGTTTCTCTGGCAAGATGTATAAATCTTACACACAGGAAGAAGACGTAATTATGAGTACAGTAAGTCTCCTACATATGAACCTTCAACTTGTGTACTTTCAAAGATGAAAATGTGCGAGCCAGGCCTTGTCTGCTAGCTGTTGTACTGTATTACTGTACTTTTCAGCATACTGTACAGTAAGATTTAAAATGTTTTCTTTATTTTTGTTTTGTATGTACGTATTTATGTGATAAGTATTATAAACTTATTATAGGGCAGTATTACATAGCTGCTTATGTTAGTTTGGTACTGAGGCTAATTTTGTTGAGTTTAGAACAGATTGGGCTTACAAACATGCTCTTGGAACAGAACTCATTCATGTGTAAGGGACTTACTGTATAGCTGGTTTTCTACTGAGCATTGTTCCTGCATTACATGTGCAGGTAGAGTTTTCATACGTAATTGCATGATTATTTTAACTACCAACGATATACCAGATTCTGCCATTGCTAGTTGAATTTCCTATTTCTTATGTCACCAGGTGTTGAAAGGAAGTTGACCATCAGAATAGCTACAGAAAACTTTATCAGTTGTTTCTAGGCTTTTTAGATTAGAGAAAAAATGTATATGTATATATAAATATAAATCTTAATATACATTCATCAGAGAGGAAACTTTTTTTTCTCTCCTTGAGATAAAAGTCATATTGATATTCTTCTGTTGATATACTTGTAAAGACTTACGTTCAAGGGAATTGTGGGTGGGGCCAGTCCATTTTTATGGTACCACCCCTAAGATGCAGAATAATCTTAATGATTTAAAAACCATTTTGTCTTTTTGCATTGGAATATAATAACTTCGCAGTATTGTGTTAGTTCTACTGTACTGTGAAGGGAATCAGCTATATGTATACATATATCCATTTCCTCTTGGACCTCCCTCCCCATCTCCCCATCCTACCCCTCTAGGTCATCACAGAATACTCAGCTGAGCTCCTTGTGCTATAGAGTAGATTCCCACTAGCTATCTGTTTTGCATATGGCAGTGTATCCCTGTCAACACAGTCCCCCACTTCATTCCATCCACCCCTTCCCTTCTTGTGTCCACAAGTCTACTATCTGTGTCTGCATTTCTATTCCGGCCCTGCAAATATGTCTATCTGTATCATTTTTCTAGATTTCATATATATGTGTTAATATACAATATTTGTCTTTCTGATTTACTTGGTTCTGTATGGTAGTCTCTAGTTCCATCCATGTCTCTACAAATGACCCAATTTCATTCCTTTTAATGGCTCAGTAATATTCCATTGTATATATGTATCACATTTTTATCCATTCATGATGGACATTTATGCTGCTTCTGTGTCCTGGATGCTGTAAATAGTTTTGCAGTGAACATTGGAGTACATATATCTTTGAATTATGGTTTTCTCAGGACATATACACAGTAGTGAGCTTACTGGGTCATATGGTATTTCTATTTTTAATTTTTTTTTAAAGGAATCTCCATACTCTTCTCTACAGTGGCTATATCAATTTACATTCCTGTCAACTGTGCAAGACGATTCCCTTTTCTCCACACCCTCTTCAGCATTTATTATTTGTAGATTTTTTGATGATGGTAATTCTGACTGGTGTGAGGTAAAATCTCAGTGTTGTTTGATTTACATTTATCTAATAATTAGTAATACTGAGCATCTTTACATGTGTTTATTAGCCATCTGTATATCTTCATTGGTGAAATGTCATTTAGGTCTTCTGACCATTTTTTGTTAGGTTGTTTGTTTTTTCAATAATGAGCTACATGAGGTGTTTATATATTTTGGAGATTAATCTTTTGTTAGTTGCTTTATTTACAAATGTTTTCTCTCATTCCATGAGTTGTTTCTTTGTCTTGTTTGTGGTTTCCTTAGTTATGCAAAAGTTTGTAAGTTTAATTAGGTCCCATTTGCTTATTTTGTTTCTATTTTCAATACTCTAAGAGGTGGGTCATAAAAGACCTTGCTGAGATTTATGTCAAAGAGTGTTTTCCCATAAGAACTTTTTAGTGCCTGGTCTTACATTTAGGTCTTTAATCTATTTTGAGTTTATTTTTGTGTATGATGTTAGAGAGTGTTCTAATTTCATTCATTTATATATAGTTGCCCAGTTTTCCCAGCACCATTTTTTGAAGAGGCTATATTTTCTGCATTGTATATTCTTGCCTCCTTTGTCATTGATTAGATGACAATACGTACATAGGTTTATCTTTGTGTTTCTATCCTGTACCATTGATCTATATGTCTGTTTTTGTGCCAATACTATGCTGTCTTGTTTACTGTAGTTTTGCAGTATAATCTGGAGTCAAGGAGTTTGATTTCTCCAGGTCCAGTTTCTTTCTTAAATTGCTTTGGCTATTTGGGATATTCTGTGTTTTCACACACATTTTAAGACTTTTTGATTTAATTCTGTGTTGCAGAAAACATTATAAGTAGTTGCTGCTGCTGCTGCTGCTAAGTCATTTCAGTTGTGTCTGACTCTGTGCGACCCCATAGACAGCAGCCTACCAGGCTCCCCCGTCCCTGGGATTCTCCAGGCAAGAACACTGGAGTCGGGTTGCCATTTCCTTCTCCAATGCATGAAAGTGAAAAGTGAAAGTGAAGTCGCTCTGTCGTGTCCGACTCTTCACGACCCCATGGACTGCAGCCTACAAGGCTCCTCCACCCATGGGATTTTCCAGGCAAGAGTACTGGAGTAGGGTGCCATTGTCTTCTCCATTATAGGTAGTTAGAGAGAACTTAAGACTTCCCTGGTGACTCAGATGGTAAAGACTCTGCCTGCAATGCAGGGAACCCAGGTTCAATCCCTGGGTTGGGAAGATCCCTGGAGAAGGAATAGGCAATCCACTGCAGTATCTTGCCTGGAAAATCCCATTGGCAGAGAAGCCTGGTGGGCTACAGTCTGTGGGGTTGCAAAGAGTTGGACACAACTGAGTGACTAGCACTTTCACTTTCAGTTGTTTTTTAGGCTTGTGGACTAGAGAAAACATTTACATGTATATATAAATATACATATATATCATCATAAAGCAAACTATTTTTTTTTCTCTTTGAAATAAAAGTCATGCATAATTTCTATTATTCTGGTCATATACCCTTAAAGAATTACATTCAAGGGAATCACAGATGCTGCTACTACTGCTGCTAAGTCACTTCAGTCATGTCTGACGCTGTGCGACCCCAGAGACGGCAGCCCACCAGGCTCCCACGTCCCTGGGATTCTCCAGGCGAGAACACTGGAGTGGGGTGCCATTTCCTTCTCCAATGCATGAAAGTGAAAAGTGAAAGTCAAGTCTCTCAGTCTTGTCTGACTCCACCCATTGGATTTTCCAGGGAAGAGTACTGGATTGGGGATGGGGTCATTCCATTTTTACACTTCAACCTTTTGGTGCAGAATAACCTTAAAGATGTAAAAGTCATCTTTCAAATGAATTTTAATGTAATCTTGAGCATCATGACATTGAAATTTTACTCTTCTATTTGTCATTTTTTAATGATAATGCTAGTAAAATATTTTCTGATAGGAAATTTTTTCTTAATAGTGAGTGTTCAGACATATGTCTATCTACCTATAGTCCAATGCAAAATAACATTTTAATTCTTTTTTTTTTTTTTGGATCAAGTAATTTTTGAAGTCTTAGTTCAGTTCAGTTCAGTCGCTCAGTTCTGTCCGACTCTTTGCCACCCCATGAATCACAGCATGCCAGGCCTCCCTGTCCATCACCAACTCCGGTAGTTCACTCAAACTCATGTCCATCAAGTCGGTGATGCCATCCAGCCATCTCATCCTCTGTCGTCCCCTTCTCCTCCTGCCCCAAATCCCTCCCAGCATCAGAGTCTTTTCCAATGAGTCAACTCTTCGCATCAGGTGGCCAAAGTACTGGAGTTTCAGCTTCAGCATCATTCCTTCCAAAGAAATCCCAGGGCTCCTTCAGAATGGACTGGCTGGATCTCCTTGCAGTCCAAGGGACTCTCAAGAGTCTTCTCCAACACCACAGTTCAAAAGCATCAATTCTTCGGTGCTCAGCTTTCTTCACAGTCCAACTCTCACATCCATACATGACCACTGGAAAAACCATAGCCTTGACTAGACGAACCTTTGTTGGCAAAGTAATGTCTCTGCTTTTGAATATGCTATCTAGGTTGGTCATAACTTTCCTTCCAAGGAGTAAGCGTCTTTTAATTTCATGGCTGCAGTCACCGACTGCAGTGATTTTGGAGCCCCCAAAAATGGCAGACTTTAGTCTGCCATTGTTTCTGCTGTTTCCCCATCTATTTGCCATGAAGTGATATGACCGGATGCCATGATCTTTGTTTTCTGAATATTGAGTTTTAAGCCAACTTTTTCACTCTCCTCTTTCACTTTCATCAAGAGGTTCTTTAGTTCCTCTTCACTTTCTGCCATAAGGGTGGTGTCATCCGCATATCTGAGTTTATTGATATTTCTCCCAGCTATCTTGATCCCGGCTTGTGCTTCTTCTAGCCCAGTGTTTTTCATGATGTACTCTGCATATAAGTATGCTGAAGTATTTTGACAAAAATCATTTGAGGTTAGATAGAAATACTCAGATTAAAACAAATACCTAAAACTTTGGAGATTTCCCCATTTAATTCAAGGTGACCAGGGTATTAGAATAATCAGCCTTGTTGTGTCAAATGCAGATAAACTGCTTGTGTTCCCTTTGGGAAGAATCTATAACTATTATCTTGCCCTTAAATTCCATTACTTTAGAATATCTGAAAAAAATCCTGCAATTAGTATTTCATTCTGTCAATTATGGGATATTAGGAAATATTTTAAAATCAATTCCCCAACTGGTCAGATTTACTATTTGATTTGTATAATTAAATACTACATATTTTTGAGCTATTTAGATATTAAATAAATTGTTTCACATCTGTTATTACACTTGATCCACACTGGTCAGGCTGTGAAGTTAGATTGGTATCTGTCTCTGCCCTTGCTCTACCAACATTTCACAGATGGTAGAATGAGACATAGGTTGTTTGTATGACTTTAGTAAAGTCATACAGTGGGGAAGTGCCATAGCCAAGTCTCAGCATCTGACTCCAGGTCTGTAGCTATTTCTATAAGACCATAAGCCAGAGAATATATGTTTCAGAGACAGCCAAAATTTCCCCAAATTGTAACTTTGTCACTCTATACAAACTTTGTTTGTAACTTTGTTTGTCATAGTTCTTTGTCATGACTGCATCATGAATGCGTCTCATGCACTTGCTAATTTCAGGACATAGATTTACTTGTATAGAGAGCTTACAGGTAATCCCAAGGCTTAATTTGCAGAAAATCTTTTCAAGTTGCCAGGACTGCCTCTTCAACAACAGTAGCAAAAAGTTGTAACTTTTCACCTTTAATTTAATTTGCATGGGTCATTAACTCCAAAGTCCACAATGACTCAGTCATGCTGTAGCACTTTAAATATGAGCCAGAATCAATGACACTGCTTTATTGGACACTGGAAGTTATTGCAGGCTATTGCTTTTTTCCATGTAGTATATTATGATTTCACCTCTCATTCACTCAGAAATCATGAAAGGATTAAGTATTGAATTTGAATTCTCTAGATTTTTATATTATGGGACTCAAAATTATTTTATTTTACTTTGAATTTATCAGTGCATTATAAATAAAAATAAAATATTTGAAACATAAAATTGATGTGCTTCCTGCAATTTGTCAAAGAAAATGAGTTTCTCAAGTGAGGAAGGAGTGGTTTTTTTGTTGTTTGTTTTTTATTATCGAAAAAGAAAGAGACTAAGGTGGATTGTTGTCATTATTGGCCATATTTGTAAGAATCCTTGTTGTGCTTAAGAGATTTAATAAGAAACATGTTTTTGTTTCTACTATTTGAAAATAAGAATCTGTTTTAGAATGAATTACTAAATTGTTTTGTATAAGTGCATCATCTGTAGGAAATGGAAATAAAATAGAAAGAAGGGCAATGTAAAAACCAAAGAATATATGAAGAAAACAGAAGCCCACAGAATCCTATTATTGGAAGGAACTGCAGTGACCATCTTGTTCATCTCAAAATGAACAAAGGAATTAACACTAGATTATCCATAATATTGTGCCCCCTTCTAATTGAATTTGTCAAGAAATAGTAAATTTCTTCTCTATGAGATTACTATAGATATCTGTTTTAGATATCTGTTGTTTACAAATCTTATCATACTTGGATCACAAACTGAAGTTCTGGAAGAACCACTGGCCTAAGTGCCTTTCCACTGTGGATCCTTCATATAAGAATAATCTTCCTTCAATAATAATTCTCATGACAACAGTTTTCCTCAATTTTTCAACTGTTAAAATAAAAACATAATTCCCTGACTCTATTCATTTTGTTTGCCTTTTATGGAATGAAAAGTGGCTTTTGGTACAATTTTTAATAGGGCACCTAGAACTCTAAAGGTGCTCTGAAAAAAGAGGTTGCTTTGTCTTTCTTACTAATAAAAAAATCAACTATATATATATATATATATATATATAACTGAACTGATATATATATCTCAGTTCAGTTCAGTCACTCAGTCATGTCCAACTCTTTGTGACCCCATGAATCGCAGCATGCCAGGCCTCCCTGTCCATCACCAACTCCGGTAGTTCACTCAAACTCATGTCCATCAAGTCAGTGATGCCATCCAGCCATCTTATCCTCTGTCGTCCCCTTCTCCTCCTGTCCCCAGTCCCTCCCAGCATCAGGGTTTTTCCAATGAGTCAACTCTTCACATGATGTGGCCAAAGTATTGGAGTTTCAGCTTCAGCATCAGTCCTTCCAATGAACACCCACGACTGATCTCCTTTAAGATGGACTGGTTGGATCTCCTTGCAGTCCAAGGGACTCTCAAGAGTCTTCTCCAACACCACAGTTCAAAAGCATCGATTCTTCGGCGCTCAGCATTCTTCACAGTCCAACTCTCACATCCATACATGACCACTGGAAAAACCATAGCCTTGATTAGATGGACCTTTGTTGGCAAAGTAATATCTCTGCTTTTTAATACACTGTCTAAGTTGGTCATAACTTTCCTTCCAAGGAGTAAGCATCTTTTAATTATATATATAAATTTATGTCTGTTAAAGGAAGTTAATACTGAGTGGTAAAACAAATCCTGTATCTATTATTTTTTTTAAATTCCAGATTGGAACTTTACCTTATTTCTTGTTATTTTTCTTTTCTGGCCAATCACTACAATTTAAAAATAACTTACTTTAATATCCCAAGTGTTAACTGTATTTCCAAGCCTCATCCATTTGGGGAACTGTAAAAATGTGACATGTAAATTCTCATTTAAATTATTGATTATCATGATGTCTTTCACAGAGTCCCACCCAGACCTTTCCCCACAGTGAAATTAAGAACCTTCCATTTGTGACAATGTGGAAAGAACTTGAGGGCATTATGCTAAATGAAATATATCAAACAAAACAAAAACAAATACTGTGTAATCTCACTTATATGAAGAAACTGAAAAACAGAAACAACTTAGAGAAACAGATTGGTAGTTCCCAAAGACAGAGGTTGGAGGCAGGAGAAATGGGTAAAAATAGTCAGAAGACACAAATTTCCAGTTTGTAATCAAGTAGTAATTGAGAGGCCCAGTAATTGAGGTAGTGGGCTTCCCTGTTGGCTCATTTGTAATGAAACCTCCTGCCAATTCAGAAGATTCAGCATCAATCCCTTGTCTGGAAGATCCCCTGGAGAAGGAAACGGCAACCCACTCTGATATTCTTGTCTGGGAAATACCATGGACAGTGGAGCCTGGTGGGCTGTACTCCATGGGGTCTCAAAAGTCAGACGCAGCTTGGTGACTCCACAACAACAATTAGGATAAGTTTTAAGGGAAGTAAGCTATTCTGCTCTGGAAATATAGTTTCATGGGCAGTAGATCATTGTAGATAATGGTGAGGACCCTGAAGCCGAAACACCTGAGTTTGAATACTGATTCCACATGATGAAAGCTGTGACTTTGGACAAGATATTTAATTTCTAGGTCTCGGTGTTCTGACCCATAGAAAGGGAACTATAATTGTGCCCCATAAGATTGATCAGAAGGCTGAGTGCAGCTAATTCCAAAGAGCTTTAGAACACTGCCTGACATATGGGAAGCAAACAGTAAATGTTAGCTGTTATTTTCAAGGGAAATCATTTCTTCTCAATTATATAATATATTCTCTTCTTTCAGTTTCTCAGGCCAGAGTAGAGATATGAAACCATGGGAGGACACACTGATGAAAGTGAAATCTGTGACCACTTTGCTCAGGGCCTGGGGAAATAGCCCAGATGAAAGAGATTGGGTGTTAGTATTTGCTTATCTAAGCCACTGCCAACCTTGTAGATGGCGTAACTGAATTTTAGGGACATTTGCAACAGAAATGCATGCAGTAGAGTTTCTACTCAAAGGCAGAGAGCATGCAATGCTGTGGCTGACATGGCCATGTACCTGTGGGGACCAGTTAATATAAGAGTGGTTTGGAGAGGTACTTTCCATGTTGCTCTCCCTAGAATGACTGAGAAGATACCATCTTTATGAAGTTGCTCTCAGTGCCAGCCAGGAAGCAGCCCTTTGGCAGGGGGGAGCCTGAGGTTTAGACATGATTTGGACTCGTTTTGAGAGACTGAATCTTTGGTAAAAATTTATTTCCTCTGCAGTTTCACTGATGCCATAATAGATAGTGAAGGATATAAAGGGATACCATTGTGCAAGTTATTTTACCAGGTAGGAAACTTGCAAGAGGATTTATATTTCAAAATGACAGTGACCTAAAACTCACATCAAAAAATGTCTTAAAGAAAAAGCATCCAGAATTGTAGCCTATGGAACTATATTGCTCAGAATCTCACCCAACAAAATGACAGACTTTAAACATCTGGGGGTTTTATCCCTCAGTTCAGCAGAACTTTGTATACAGAATAAGTTGTTCTCATGTTGCAGATACAGACATTAATTTCTGACTAACAAAATCTTACTATTTAAAAAAAGAATTGCATTTTATTTCACCAGCCTTTCCAGCTATTTAAGACATTTAATGGCTGTTTTTTTAATTAGGATCATAAATTATATATGTTTTGTGTAGTTTATAGTATCTTAGCTTCAAATACTAGGAGAAGGCAATGGCACCCCACTCCAGTACTCTTGCTTGGAAAATCCCATGGATGGAGGAGCCTGGTAGGCTGCAGTCCATGGGGTTGCTAAGAGTCAGACATGACTGAGCAACTTCACTTTCACTTTTCACTTTCATGCATTGGAGAAGGAAATGGCAACCCACTCCAGTGTTCTTGCTTGGAGAATCCCAGGGACGGGGGAGCCTGGTGGACTGCCGTCTATGGGGTCACACAGAGTCAGACACGACTGAAGCGACTTAGCAGCAGCAGCAGCAGCTTCAAATACTAATGTTATATAGGCATGTTTGGTTCTGAGGTACTCAACTTTTCCTTTTAAGTTGTGCAACCAAAATTTCAAGCATTTAGAGATGGACTGTGTAAAAGTCACAATATTTAATAGTAATATACACTTTAAGTAATTGTACATTTTGTTGTACTGTAATAGGTTATTTTTCACTTCTAGAAGCATGTCTTAAACATTCAAAATGAGTTTACCTTCTAAATATTAATTTTTAATCTATTTTACTTTCATAGAAATTAAAATTTAAGTTAAATAGTGTAACAGTAGAAAATTTGTAACTATGTGTTGCTAACTTTAAAAACCTCCACAGTGTCCAGCTTTTTCTTTCTTCAGTGGCTCAGAGTTTGTAGTTTGTTCAGTAAATTTACACTGGAGCCCAGGCCTAACAGACACTTACTGAATTCTTCAAGCGTTTTTGTAGCAGTTCATTCTTAGGGAAAAGTAAAGAGAAGTTTGGTCTAATAGGAATCACCCTGCAGTGTGTATTCTTCTGTTATCTCCTTACTTTTTCCTCCTGGACCCTCATTTCTGCCCTGACTTCACACTAATATGTGAGTAAGAGGAAAAACCTGCACTTCCTTAATTAGCTATTCTAGGATGAAACTTTAAACTAGGACACCAAGTAAATTCAGATGACTTCTCTCTAACAACTTAATTAAAAATTGAAGAAAGTGCAGTTGTTATATGCAGAAGTAGATGTGTAATCAGGTAGCAGCACAGAGAAGGTAATTGGTCTAAATAAATTATTTGAAATATTTTTGGTGTCAGTTGCCCAGAAATCTAAACTAGCCATTTCATTTTCCCAGGAGTAAGTTTTGCAAACTTAAGGAATGAAATGGATATATATATAAATATATATTATATATGAGAGCTATAAATAAAATGGACATTGGTCTTCTAACTTAGCATTTCTTAGGTCTCAATTTCTGACTCACAGCTGTTAAGGTTGCTCATCCTTGACTGATCATATGCAGTAAACTGAGAAGTGACTAATACAATTTTAACTGAGCTGTCAGATTTGACATCATATGGTCAGTTCTTCATTTGTACTTTCATGTTATCAATTTTCAGTTTCTAAAAACAAACAACAGAAAATAGGAACTTTTTGCATAACTTCTTCAATTTTATACCTGGTATTTTTTGTAGCTCATGAACTCTTATTTTTTGACTATATGAGATTCCCAAGTAATGTTGAGAAGATTTTTTTTTTATCAGGATGTTAACACATATGCTGTCCCAGGACAAAATCTTGCATAAGAATTTGCTGCAGGTCTGGATTTCTAAAATGTGAATATATTAATGTTGGTAAAGAGTTAAAGATAAGATGTGTCTTCCCTTTCTTAAATGATATTTTGTTGAGTTGTAGTTGAACAAACCTAGGTGCTCAATTTGTCTAGGCTCATTTTCAGTGAACAAGTTTCCAGAAAATGGGCACTGTACTTTAAAGCTATTTTTGGAGGTGTTTGAGCATTGCTCCTCAGTGTACTCTGTGTTGTAGCAGCACCTCTTGGAAACTCAAAGAAATGCAGAATTTCAGCCCTAACCAAGGTCTACTGCATCAAAATTTATACTTTAAGAAGATGCAAAAGTGATTTGCATTGAAGTTTAGAAAGCATTATCTTAGACTATACAGTGTGGTTCTGACCACATCAACTGTTTAGTAAATGTTGACCAAATGTTTAGTATGAAATGTGGGGGAAGTGTTCATGATCCAGGAAAATCAGTTCAGAGTAGCAAAATGGTGAAATACGTTGAACAGCATCAGTGGTGATGGAATCCTTCATGTATTCAGCATAAATCATCAAAATGTTGACATTATCTTAGGGTAATTTTATGTTTACATGTATGTATGTATGTATGTATGTATGTATGTATGTATATAGGAAACCTGTACATATATCTTATTTTCAAATATAATACTCTAATGAGACAGCATTTCCTTTCCAACTTTACATGTAAATGAAGCATCCCTAAAGTTTATGGATTACTCTTTCTAGCTTACTATTTTTACCTTAATTGTGATCATTAATCAACTTCATCAGATAGTACCATAATGAGGACAGAGGTGAAACCAATAGGAAATGCTATAGTAAAGGATTTATATATTTTCTCAAATTTATATATTTATATATATATGTTGTTGTTTAGTCACTAAGTTATGTCTGACTCTTTGTGAGCCCATGGACTGTAGCCCACAAGGCGACTATGTCCATGGGATTCTCTAGGCAACAATACTGAAGTGGGTTGCCATTTCCTTCTCCATATATATGTGTATACGTGTGTGTGTATATATATATTTAAATATAAATATATAAAATATATTTATAATAAATATTATATATTTATAATACACATATATAGTTTTGCTTTAATAGAATATTGTTATCTATTTCACTAAATTATTATGTGTCTGTGTATGTCTGAAAAAACCTATCTTTGACAGATTTTCAGAGTCCATGTAGTAAAGTTATTGAACCAACAATGGATTGTTTAGCTGATTTAGAAAATAAGTATTAAACTTAAAAGTGAAGAAACAGAAGTGCTTTTGAAAGATTTTCATTTGCATGTCTCTGTTAAAACGTCTATAGAAAAGACCAACTTTAAAAGCCATGTTATAAATTTAGGGTCAGATAAAAACTTTGTCTGCTGTCTTATCCAATGCCTGATTTTCCATTGCTCACACTTCTGTTGAACTTTGTTTGTCCTTTTCCTTTCTGTCAAGTCCCATTGACCATTACCATGGGTATGAAGGTCAGAAAGGGCAGATTAAAAGAAAATGAATCAATGGTTTTCTTTGAAAATATGTCTAACCAAAACAGCAACAAAAAGATTTGGTGGAGATGAGACTCACTAAAATCTTGATACAGTGGTATTTTTGCATGTGTTGTATGTGAGTGCTAAGTTGCTTCAATCATGTCCAACTCTTTGTCACCCTATGGACTGTAGCCCTCTAGGCTCCTCTGTCCATTGGATTATTCAGGCAAGAATATTGGAGTGGGTTGCTACTTCAGAGCATCTTCCTGAGCCAGGGATCAAACCCGCGTCTCATTTCTCCTACACTGGCATGTGGGTTCTTTACCACTAGTGCCACCTGGGAAGCCCATCCAAATAGTAGACCTCACTAGTTCATTCATTTTTTCAAACCTTTCAGGTATCATTTAGTAGATTGGTTTCATTAACATTACAAATAGTCCCTGATTTGTGATGGTTCAACTTATGCTTTTTCAAACTTATGATGATGAGAAAGCAATACACATTTGAGTAGAAACTGAAAACGTACTTTGAGTGTTAATCTTTCCCTGGGCTAGCAATAAGAAGTATATACTTTCTTTTGATGCTGGGAAGTGGCAGCATGCTGTGATCATAGGGGTACTGCTGCTGCTGCTAAGTCGCTTCAGTCGTGTCCGACTCTGTGCGACCCCATAGACGGCAGCCACCAGGCTCCCCCGTCTCTGGGATTCTCCAGGCAAGAACACTGGAGTGGGTTGCCATTTCCTTCTTGAATGAGTGAAAGTGAAAAGTGAAAGTGAAGTCGCTCAGTCATGTCTGACTCTTAGCAACCCCATGGACTGCAGCCTAGCAGGCTCCTCCATCCATGGGATTTTCCAGGCAAGAGTACTGGAGTGGGATGCCATTGCCTTCTCTGATCATAGGGGTAAGCAACTTACAATTATTCTGTACCAAGAAAACCATTCAATTTTTCACTTTCAGTACAGTTTCAGTACATTACTGAGACAGTCAACACGTTAGTATGAAATAATCTTTTTGGAAATTGATTTTGCCCATCTGTATAGCTCAGCAGGTGAAGAATCTGCCTGCAATGCAGGAGACACTGGTTCAATTCCTGGGTTAGGAAGATCCCCTGGAAAAGAGATAGGTTACCCACTCCAGTACTCTTGGGCTTCGCTAGTGACTCAGATGGTAAAGAATCCACCTGCAATGTGGGATACCTGGGTTGGATCACTGGATTGGGAAGATCCCCTGGAGGACAGCATGGAAAGCCTATGGACAGAGGAACTGGTGGGCTCTAGTTCACAGGGTTGCAGCATCAGTCACAACTGAGCGACTAAGCACATGTGAATATAAGTATTCTGAGCACATTTAAGGTAGGCCAGGCTAAGCTTTGATGTTCAGTAAGTTAAATGTATTAATGCATTTTTGACTTAATGGTATTCAACTTTAGATGGGTTTGTTGGGATGTAACCTATTATGGGGGCTTCCCAGGTGGTGTTAGTGATAAAGAATCGAGGAACACAGGTTTGATCCCTGGGTCAAGAAGATCCCCTGGAAGAGGGAATGGCAACCCACTCCAGTATTCTTGCCTGGAGAATTCCATGGACAGAGGAGCCTGGTAGGCTATAATCCATGGGGGTGCAAAAGAGTTGGACATGACTTAGTGACTAAGCATGCATGGCCTCATTGCAAAGGTGATCTATATTGCTAATGTTGCCATTATGTGTGTTAGTTTGTGTTTCAAATTGTCACACTGTTTTCTGTATTCTCCTGTCACTGGGCATAAACTTACGCCTCCAGAATGCAGTAAGAGGAGTAGTTGTTTTTATGAAATTCGGAGACAAAGATGTTGCCAGAAGATGATTTCCATAAGGAAATTATGGAGAGCCAAGGTGCTATTTAATGAAGCAAAACAGAACAGTTAGAACACCAAAAGGTTCTGCAGCTATCCCCTACAGGGCTTCCCAGGGAGAATCTGGCTGAGTATTTAGTGTTGGCACGTTAAACTCAAACTCAAGCCTGGCTAAGACTCTATCTTTTTAAATATGCATTTTAATCCTTAGTGTGTCCATTTCTCTCTTTAGGGGTTTGTGTTGCTTCAAAGCTATAGACTTGTACTGTGTCAGCTCTAGCATGAAGAAAAATTAATATGATAGATAGAAGAGAGTATGAGTAGCAGCTGTTAGGAGGTAAAACCTGTGGCTGAAAAGTGGAAAGAGATAATTTCACCATATGGTATTTGAACTTGGGATATTGGCCTCCTTCCTGTAGTACTCCATCCTGCCAAACTAACCAGGCCTTGAAGCTGAGTGGCAGAAGTAGCTGGACTTTACCAGAGAGAGGCAGCAATTGACAAGTGGCCCATCAATTTGTTCTAAAAGATAGAGAAAAGGGAACCCTCTTACACTGCTGGTGGGAATGCAAACTAGTATAGCCACTATGGAGAACAGTGTGGAGATTCCTTAAAAAAACTGGAAATAGTGTGTATGCCCAGCAGTGGGATTGCTGGATCATAAGGCATGTCTATTTCCAGTTTTTTAAGGAATCTCCACACTGTTCTCCATAGTGGCTGTACTAGTTTGCATTCCCACCAACAGTGTAAGAGGGTTCCCTTTTCTCCACACCCTCTCCAGCATTTATTGCTTGTAGACTTTTGGATCGCAGCCATTCTGACTGGTGTGAAATGGTACCTCATAGTGGTTTTGATTTGCATTTCTCTGATAATGAGTGATGTTGAGCATCTTTTCATGTGTTTGTTAGCCATCTGTATGTCTTCTTTGGAGAAATGTCTATTTAGTTCTTTGGCCCATTTTTTGATTGGGTCATTTATTTTTCTGGAGTTGAGCTGTAGGAGTTGCTTGTATATTCTCGAGATTAGTTGTTTGTCAGTTGCTTCATTTGCTATTATCTTCTCCCATTCTGAAGGCTGTCTTTTCACCTTGCTAATAGTTTCCTTTGATGTGCAGAAGCTTTTAAGGTTAATTAGGTCCCATTTGTTTATTTTTGCTTTTATTTCCAATATTCTGGGAGGTGGGTCATAGAGGATCCTGCTGTGATGTATGTCAGAGAGTGTTTTGCCTATGTTCTCCTCATCGCAGCACTGTTTATAATAGCCAGGACATGGAAGCAACCTAGATGTCCATCAGCAGATGAATGGATAAGAAAGCTGTGGTACATATACACAATGGAGTATTATTCAGCCATTAAAAAGAATACATTTGAATCAGTTCTAATGAGGTGGATGAAACTGGAGCCTATTATACAGAGTGAAGTAAGCCAGAAAGAAAAACACCAATACAGTATACTGACGCATATATATGGAATTTAGAAATATGGTAACAATAACCCTGTGTACGAGACAGCAAAAGAGACACTGATGTATAGAACAGTCTTATGGACTCTGTGGGAGAGGGAGAGGGTGGGAAGATTTGGGAGAATGGCATTGAAACATGTAAAATATCATGTATGAAACGAATTGCCAGTCCAGGTTCGATGCACGATACTGGATGCTTGGGGCTGGTGCACTGGGACAACCCAGAGGGATGGAATGGGGAGGGAGGAGGGAAGAGGGTTCAGGATGGGGAACACATGTATACCTGTGGCGGATTCATTTTGATATTTGGCAAATCTAATACAGTTATGTAAAGTTTAAAAATAAAATAAAAAAAAAAATTAACTTTAAAAAAAAAAAAAAAACAAAAAAAAACTGGAAATAGAACTGCCTTATGACCCAGCAATCCCACTGCTGGGCATACACACCAAGGAAACCAGAATTGAAAGAGACACGTGTGCCCCAATGTTCATTGCAGCACTCTTATAATAGCCAGAACATGGAAGCAACCTAGATGTCCATCAGCAGACGAATGGATAAGAAACCTGTGGTACATACACACAATGGAGTATTACTCAGCCATTAAAAAGAATTCATTTGAATCAGTTCTAATGAGATGGATGAAACTGGAGCCTATTATATAGAGTGAAGTAAGCCAGAAAGAAAAGCACCAATATAGTATACTAACACATATATATGGAATTTAGAAAGATGGTAACGATAACCCTGTGTGCAAGACAGCAAAAGAAACACAGATGTATAGAACAGTCTTTTGGACTCTGGGAGAGGGAAAGGGTGGGATGATTTGGAAGAATGGCACTGAAACATGTATAATATCATATAAGAAATGAATGGCCAGTCCAAGTTCAATGCATGATACTGCTTGCTTGGAGCTGGTGCACTGGGACGACCCAGAGGGATGGTACAGGGAGGGAAAAGGGAGGGGGGTTCAGGATTGGGAACACGTGTACACCCGTGGCAGATTCATGTTGATGTATGGCCAAACCAATACAATATTGTAAAGTAATTAGCCTCCAATTAAAATAAATGAATTTATATTAAAATAAAAAGAAAAAAAAAGATGCTCCACCAAAGCAGAAATAATCACACGTTGAAAGACTGATCAAATGGTTCAAAGTTGGGGTTTGGGGGTATGGTTTAGAAGGCTGATCTTTTAGAAGACTTGAGCTTTACCTTAGCAATATGTACCATTGAAAACCACTTTGTATTTAATGAACACAACCTAGAATCATAGTGAGAAGGCAATGGCACCCCACTCCAGTACTCTTGCCTGGAAAATCCCATGGATGGAGGAGCCTGGTGGGCTGCAGTCCATGAGGTCGCTAAGAGTCAGACACGACTGAGCGACTTCACTTTCACTTTTTACTTTCCTGCATTGGAGAAGAAAATGGCAACCCACTCCAGTGTTCTTGCCTGGAGAATCCCAGGGACGGGGGAGTCTGGTGGGCTGCCGTCTATGGGGTCACACAGAGTCGGATACGACTGAAGTGACTTAGCAGCATCAAGGCCAACCATACGGAATTGTGTTTATGGTTAGAATTTGTTAGAAAAGTGGTAAAAACCTGCCTGTCAATACAGGAGACATAAGAGATGAAGATTTGATCCCTGGGTCAGAAAGATCCCCTGGAGGAGGGCATGGCAACTGACTCCAGTATTTTTGCCTGGAGAATCCTGCGGGCAGAGGAACCTGGTGGGCTCCAGTTCATAGGATTGCAAAGAATTGGATATGACTAAAGAGACAGACAAGACAAATTTCTCTAAGTACAACAGATACTTAGTTGAGTATGCATGGCACAACAGTACTGGTTTATAAAATATTGGAATACTTCTATTCTGATTCTAAACAGCTGCTATTCAGTGCCTTCTTGGGACCCCTCAAATAACGCCATGCTCCTTCAGGCCAAAGTGAGCAAAGAAATCAGCTATCCTACCATACCTCAGCCTATTCACCTGTCTCTCAGCCTCTTCCTCCCCATTGTCTTCCCATCCCTACCTCTCTCTCCCTAGTCAAACAGGCCTGGTCACCTGGCCAAGATTCCCCCCAAGTTACCTGCTTATGGCTACTTGTAGATGCTGTAGCCTCTATTTCATCTGTTGTTAAATATTCTGGTATCACTCCTGACTGTAAGAACTGTGTAAGTATTTATGTGGCATAGCTTCACAGCCTTATAATATGATTTTCTTCCTTTTTCTTCAAGATCCTTCATCACAAAGAAGGAGAAACAGATAGAAATGCATAATTAGGTGTCATGCTTCATCTGTTTCTGTGTTACATGGGATTGAGATTGTTGCACAATTTAAGATAATAGTAAAGAAACAGGTTTTAGAAGATATGAGACATGAATTCAAAGAATAGCATTTCTACTCTGTGACCTTGAGGAAGGTATTTATCCTCTTCAATCTTCAGTCTCATTTGTATACTAGCAATTATAATATCTAACACATGATACTCTTGTAAGAATTTAATAAGATAATGGACATTATGTGCTTACCTCTGTGTTTACAGAAGCTGGAACATACAAAGTACTCGATAAACAGCAGTTATCTGATAATATAATGCTGCTTTCAGAGAATGCAGTAAAGGAATTTATTTTCATTTAAAGTGACTCCTATATTGAGCTAGCATAATTTTAAATGACATAAAAATCAAATTTTAAAGAATATCTTTCATCAATAGTATTTCACTTTTGGTCTGAAAAACACACTGTATCTACCAATGATTCAACCTTGTTAAATCTAAGAATGTCTGTACCATCCTATGGCTTTTAAATTGGGCTGTTTAACATTCTGTCTTCCTCTCAAGTATAAATTGGCTTATATAAAAATCACCATGTCATGCAACATGGTTCTTCTAGTGAAAGACTATTAGCTATACATGCTGTAACCAGTCTCTCTCACTATAAAACCATTTGTATGCTAATCAGGTCTCTCAAACAATTGTTTATTTTCATGCACAACAAAGAATTTCTTTTCAAAATGTGATAAAGTAATTCAAGACATATGTTTATTCCTCTTCTTCCTTGTCTATTTTTCTCTTACCCATCCCTTGTAACTAAATATTAGGTTTTCCCCCAAATGGAATAATGAGTGAATAACTCCTATTAAATAACTTTTATTCTAATAAATGTACCAGTGAAATTAGGAAAGATGTTTCTACTTTTTATTACATATATCACAGTGAATCTGGGTTGTTTGACCAGGGGTCATGGAGCAAACTTTTATCTAAATCAGAAAGATAGTTTTCAAGTCAGTATGTATAATTTAATGTCTTGAAGGAGCCCTGTAAAATCAAAAAGCTTGTTCTCCAGTTTTCATGGAGCTGTTTTTGTGTTACTTGAATTATAGTGAAGAGTTAATTGGATAAAAAATGATGCTTGTTACCAAAAAGATCCTCAAAATAGTTCTTAATCTGAACAAAAGTGTAGAGACACATTTACTAGTTGTCTTATATATTTACTCAACAAATGTTGACTTTGTTATTTACTGGTTTTGGGGAGAACTTAATGTCTTTCAAGAGTTCTGAATGATTTATATATTTAGAATTCCTTGATCTTTGACTATTATCATTTGGGCAACATATCACCAAATCTTTTCTTCTATTATCTCCTGACATTAACCTGCCTTGGTTTTTAGACTGTAACTTGGAACTTGCATCTAACCTTTTATTATCTTAGCCTATAGAGGAATAAAGTCTTCCTTTACAGATTTCTAAGAAAAAACAAGCAAGGAATTGCTGTTAAGAGTGACAATAGCCATGCCTCAGTGTGCATAGAGGTTGGCTCGGAAACAATGTCTAACACATGTGTGGAATGAAAGATTGAAAGGCTTTCAGCTGTCCTGACATGCGGATGAGCCAGTTGGCTGTTCCCACTCGCTGTCCCTTTGTCATAGTAAGATCGCCTTCCTCTGGAGGATGTGTAGAACTATCTGATTTTGGCACTTTTGTTTATTTTGTTTTTCAGTAGGCATCTGTCTTTTAGCATGCTTTCTACCAGGGAGTCATCCCTGTTTCAAATTGAGTAGGCTTTCCACACTGCTCTGAAATTCAGAACTGCCATCAGGAACTGTCACCTGCTTACAATAGGTAGACACCAGAGAACAAGAGGAAAAAGCACTGGCTTTAAAGGTGAAATACTTATCTTCTACCTGTATTTCAGAAAGAAAGATACTCCCAAATGGAACAGTTCATCTTCTGCTTCCTTGGTTATCTTATCAGCAAATCGAGTAAATCTTTTATTCTCAAAAGTTTTAAGGTATGACTGGAACGTGTTTTACTTCTTGAGGACTCAGTAGAATTGCAAACTTTGATAGACAAGCATCTTCTTTGTGGTTCATTGATTAATACATATTCATTCATTCATTAAATACATATTCATTCAGTTGAGAGTCAAATACAAATCAATACAACTGCCAAGAAATATGATATGTGTATCAATCAATGAAGAAGTATCTCTTTTCTCTCAAACAAAATTACCTTTGTCATTTTAACAGAAAGCCTAAAATTCCAGTCTTTGGAATTAATCTATTGTTTCTGTAAGAATCTTGTTTAAATGTAACTATATTACCTGTAAGAAATAGCACTTAGTATTTAGGTTGGCTAACAAAGAGAAAGACTCTAATAGATTAAAAAAAAAAAAAAAAAGCATGTAAGTGCATTTTAACAGAGGTGGAGGGAAGAAAAAGCACATTTCTAGACCTTTTGACAGAGAGTGGGGGTGATCAAAAATCAAAAACATAGAAAGAGTCCAAAAGACTGTTCTATACATCAGTGTCTCTTTTGCTGTCTCACATAGAGGGAGAGGGAGAGGGTGGGATGATTTAGGAGAATGGCATTGAAACATGTATAATATCATACATGAAACGAGTCGCCAGTCCAGGTTCGATGCACGATACTGCTTGCTTGGGGCTAGAGCACTGGCATGACCCAGAGGGATGGTACGGGCAGGGAGGAGGGTTCAAGATGGGGAACACTTGTATACCTGTGGCGGATTCATGTTGATATATGGCAAAACCAATACAATATTGTGCAGTCCTAATTAGGTCAATAATTATCAACTTCAACAATTATCAACATTTTGTTGAAGTTGATAATTATTGACCTAATTAGGACTGAGGTTGATTATACTATTATCTCTATTTTGGTGTATGTTTACATTTTTCTACAAAAAAAGTTACAGAAAAAATGGAGCTGTTTTTAACCTGGGATGGTGTAAGCCACTGATTGGGACTACATTAAAAGGTGGTTCAACATTAAGGTAATGTTTGTTAACAGCAAAAAACACAACTCACAGTGTAATTACATCAACCGATGATATTTACTCATACTTTATAAATAAATAAGTGAATGAAAGTGAAAATCAAAAAAAATAAAAATAAAAAATAAAAAAATAAATGATCTAATATCAGGAAAAAAGAGAAAAAACATATAAAGAATGGATACATGGAGAGAAATAAAGGAGCATTTAAAATACTTATATGACAACAACTTTTTAATCATCCCAGCAATTTCCCCTGTTAGCACTGGGTTTAATAAATGGCAATGCTACAATGAAAGTCATTCATAAAACAGTGTTTTCATTTATTTTCTTATCTATTTGCCCTTAAGTGGAAAGTCATAAAGCAAGACAGTCCATTGGCCTGATAAAGTTATTTCAAAAGCTGTAATTAATGGTACCAATGCTTTGGTTATGTCCATACAATATTTTCATTTACCAATTTTGACTGTATTCTAAATGTTCACAGTTCTAGTGCAAGAGAATATTATGACTTAACCTATATTTATTTGTTGGATTCAGGGGTTGACAGTCAAATTAGTAAAATTCGTTTGATATATTCTAAAGTTAGCAGTGCACACACACAGAGAAATACAGAGCTCTCTATCTTAATATAGCAGTTTTTCCAGATATGATACAGAAGTTTTTAGTAAGAATCTTAACTAACCACCTGTTTATTCATACTCATAATAGCAGACACAGTGGCATCTTTGGTTGTAGCAGAATTACTTTAATACTGTACAATCTTTAGTAGGTGAGCAGGCATGCTTTTCATACATGAAATATATAAATAAAGCTGTGTACATTAGATGTAAGGAATTTTCATATACTGAGAATTCTGAAGAGTAAGGACAAAAGAAAAAGGATTTTTAAACCTTAGAGGTTATCAAAGCTGCAAAATATCCTTCCCCAAGGCCTTTAAAAATAGGACAGATGTCAGAGATGGCTTGGGGTAGTGCAGCTGGACAAAATCAATCACCCTTACATCTCTTCCAGTTCTTGAATCTTCACAACATCCATTTGAAATATGTAGACACACAAGCCATTACTGGAACCTCTTTTACAAAGAAATTACTTAACTTGAGTGAGTTACTGGTAGAGAGAGTGCACGTGTATCTTTAGAGGTTCTTATTCATATTCCTGTATCCTTGATTTTAATCATAAAGATTACTCTAACAAATTATATCAATTAATATTATTTTATTTAGAAGTTGAAACTCATAAATCCAATTTTAATTTTCTTTAAAAATACTATAAATATTATTTCTTTGAAATACTATAAATTTATTTCATCCTTTCTATTTAAATTAGGATATCAGTCTGTCAGGGGAAGAAAATAAAAGTATCTTATGAAATATAGTTCTAGGAAAGTTGTATTAGAACTGTAAAGACATCATGAAATCTGATATTATGCTTAATATTGAACAGATATATGATATTAAATACTTTCACATTATGTACTTGTTTCCCAAAATAACATGGAGCAAATAATGTGGTTTAGTACATGCTCCACAGTTTCCAGAAGCATCCCATATTGCTGTTAGCTATTTTGATTTCTCAGCTGTGAAAATTATAATAGATGTTATAATGTGCTATTTCCATACACTTAATTGCATAAAAATCACCTTTTCTCCTTAAAAGATGACTGTCTGTAGTATTTCCAGGAAAATGGATATAATTGTATATAAATGCATTCTTTTAAAAGTTTTTTATCTAATAGAGATAGAAAAGTATAAGTATTTGCAATCACATTAATAGTATTCCAGAAATCTCTGTATATTGCTTAAAGACACTAATTTTTTGAAAAAGATTCTAGGAAAGTTAATTTAAAGATATTTTAATTTCTTTATATTTTCATGGTTTTATTAATATATAATTGACATCCAGCACTGTATAAATTTAAGGCATACAGCAAAATGATTTGATTTACATACATCATGAAGTGGATATCACAGTGTATAAAGTCATATATTCTAAATTGTATTTTATAGTTTATTTACAGTGTTGTGTTAGTTTCTGATATACAGCAAAGTGATTCATTTTTACAAATACGTATATCCATTCTTTTTCAGATTCTTTTCCCTTATATGTCACTACGTATACTGATTAGAGTTCTCTGTACTATACAGTAGGTCCTTATATATATATACCGGACAAGGCAACAGCACCCCACTCCAGTACTCTTGCCTGGAAAATCCCATGGACGGAGGAGCCTGGTATGCTGCAGTCCATGGGGTCCCTAAGAGTCAGACACGACTGAGAGACTTCACTTTCACTTTTCACTTTCATGCATTGGAGAAGGAAATGGCAACCCACTCCAGTGTTCTTGCCTGGAGAATCCCAGGGACAGGGGAGCCTGGTAGGCTGCCATCTATGGGGTCACACAGAGTCGGACACGACTGAAGTGACTTAACATAGCATAGCATATATATATATGTACAGTAGGCCCTTTATATATAGTAGTGTATATTTGTTAATCTCAAAGTCCTGATTTATCCCTCCCTGCCATGTTTCCCCTTTGGTAACCGTAAGTTTGTTTTCAGTCAGTGAGTCTGTTTCAATTTTGTAAATTAAGTTCATTTGTATAATTTTTTTTTTAGGTTCCATGTATAGTGATAACGTGACATTTGTCTTTCTCTCTCTGATTTACTTCACTTAATCTGTAGGTCCAACCATGTGACTTCAAATGGCATAATTTCATTCCTTTTTATGGCTAATATTCCACTGTATATGTAACATGTGTGAGGGTTCTCTTTTCTCCACATCTTTGCCAACATTTGTTAGTTTTTTGTTTTTGTTTTTTAAAGCTCTGGTCCTTCTTACAGGTATGAGGTAACACTGTACTGTGGTTTTGATTTGAATTTTTCTAAATACTGAACTTGAGCATCTTTTCATGTGCCTTTTGACCATCAGTATGTTTTCCTTGAAAAACTGTCTATTCAGAACTTTTGTCCATTTGTTAACCAGACGGTTTGTTTTTCTGATGTTTAGTTGCATGAGCTCATTTTATATTTTGGATATTAATTCCTTATTGGAGATATATTTTGCAAATATTTCCTCCCATTTTGTAGGTGGTCTGTTTTGTTGTTCGTTTCCTTCACTATACAAAAGGTTTTAGGTTGATGTAGTCCATTTGTTTATTTTTTCCCCCTTGCTTGAGGGGACATGCTCAAAAAAATATTGCTAAAGGCTGATGTCAGAGAGCATACAGCCTAAGTTTTCTTTTAGAAGTTTTACGGTTTCAGGCCTTACATTTAGGTCTTTGATCCATTTTGAATTTATTTGTGTGCAAGGTGTGAGAAAGTAGACTAGGCTGATTCTTCTGTATGTAACTGTCCAGTTTTTCCTAATATTGTCATAGAAGCTGTCTTTATCTTGTGTATATTTTTGCCTCTTTTGTCATATATTGATTGTCCATATAGTTGTGGGTTCATTTCTGGGCTCTCTATTCTATTCCATTGGTGATTTTTTGTTTGTTTGTTTGTTTTTTATTTTGGTGCCAATAATGTACTTTTTTGGTTATCATAGGTTTGTAGTGTAGTTCGAAAGCTTCCATATTTAAGGCAGTTGTCACAAGGTCTTAGAAGTGATGGGATTTTAATTTTTAGAAATAGAATATCTTCACAGGATTCAATATTCAAGGGTCAAATATTATAAGGGTGCCTATCAATAGAAATGATTCTTATGTTCCTCTATGTTTTGTGTTTTAATCAATACTAGACTTTAATAGCGGAGAAGGTAATGGCACCCCACTCCAGTACTCTTGCCTGGAAAATCCCATGGACGGAGGAGCCTGCTAGGCTCCAGTCCATGGAGTCACTAAGAGTCGGGCATGACTGTGCAACTTCACTTTCACTTTTCACTTTCATGCATTGGAAAAGGAAATGGCACCCACTCCAGTATTCTTGCCTGAAGAATCCCAGGGACAGAGGAGCCTAGTGGGCTGCTGTCTATGGCATCGCACAGAGTTGGACACGACTGAAGCGACTTAGCAGCAGCAGCAGCAGCAGCAGACTTTAATAGAACTTGAGTTTCAAATAATTCTTCAAATTATGATCATGCGATCCTTATGAAAATCATGTGACATAGGCACTAATATTACTCATGTTTTTCAAATGCAAAAAAAAAAAAATCAGTGAGGTTAAGTACTTCAGTTCAGTCTCTCAGTCTTGTCCGACTATTTGCGACCCCATGAACTGCATCATGCCAGGCCTCCCTGTCCATCACCAACTGCTGGACTTTACTCAAAATCATGTCCATTGAGTCAGTGATGTCATCCAACCATCTCATCCTCTGCTGTCCCCTTCTCCTCCCGCCTTCAATCTTTCCCAGCATCAAGGTCTTTTAAGATGAGTCAGCTCTTCGCATCAGGTGGCCAAGTATTGGAGTTTCAGCCTCAACATCAGTTGAACACTTCCAATGAACACTCAGCACTGATCTCTTTTAGGATGGACTTGTTGGATCTCCTTGCAGTCCAAGGGACTCTCAAGAGTCTTCTGTAACACCACAGTTCAAAAACATAAATTCTTTGACACTCAGCTTTCTTTATAGTCCAACTCTCACATCCATACATCACCACTGGAAAAACCATAGCCTTGAATAGATGGACATATGTTGACAAAGTAATGTCTCTGATTTTTAATATGCTGTCTGTGTTGATCATAATTTTCCTTCCAAGGTGTAAGCATCTTTTAATTTCATGGCTGCAATCACCATCTGCAGTGATTTTGGAACCCAAGAAAATAAAGTCTACCACTGTTTCAACTGTTTCCCCATCTGTTTCCCATGAGGTGATAGGACTGGATGCCATGATCTTAGTTTTCTGAATGTTGAGCTTTAAGCCAACTTTTTCACTCTCCTCTTTCACTTTTATCAAAAGGCAAGAGCCTCTTCATCACTTTTTGCCATAAGGGTGGTGTCATCTGCATATCTGAGGTTATTGGTATTTCTCCTGGCAAACTTGATTTCAGCTTATGCTTCATCCAGCCCAGCGTTTCTTATGATGTACTCTGCATGTAAGTTAAATAAGCAGGGTGACAATATACAGCCTTGACGTACTCCTTTTCCTATTTGGAACCAGTCTGTTGTTCCATGCTCAGTTCTAACTGTTGCTTCCTGACCTGTATACACATTTCTCAGCAGGCAGGTCAGGTGGCCTGGTACTCCCATCTCTTTCAGAATTTTCCACAGTTTATTGTGATCCACACAGTCAAAGGCTTTGGCATAATCAATAAAGCAGAAATAGATGCTTTTCTGGAATTCTCTTGCTTTTTCGATAATCCAGTGGATGTTGGTAATTTGATCTCTGGTTCCTCTGCCTTTTTTATAACCAGCTTGAACATCTGGAAGTTCATGGTTCATGTACTGTTGAAGCCTGGCTTGGAGAATTTTGAGCATTACTTTACTAGCGTGTGAGATGAGTGCAATTGTGCGGTAATTTGAGCATTCTTTGGCATTGCCTTTCTTAAGAATTGAAATGAAAGCTGACCTTTTTCAGTCCTGTGGCTACTGCTGAGTTTTCCAGATTTGCTGGCATATTGAGGGCAGTACTTTCACAGCATCATCTTTTAGGATTTGAAATAGCTCAACTGGAATTCCATCACCTCCACTAGCTTTGTTCATAATGATGCTTTCTAAGGCCTACTTGACTTCACATTCCAGAATGTCTGGCTCTAGGTCAGTGATCACACTATCGTGATTATCTTGGTCGTGAAGTTCTTTTTTGTACAGTTCTTCTGTGTATTCTTGCCACCTCTACTTAATATCTTCTGTTTGTTAGGTCCATACCATTTCTGTCCTTTATTGAGCCCATCTTTGCATGAAATGTTCCCTTGGTATCTCTAATTTTCTTGAAGTGATCTCTGTTCTTTCCCATTCTATTGTTTTCCTCTATTCTTTGCATTGATCACTGAGGAAGGCTTTCTTATCTCTCCTTGCTATTCTTTGAAACTCTGCATTCAAATGGCTATATCCTTTCTGTGCTTTTTGCTTCTCTTCTTTTCTCAGCTATTTATAAGGCCTCTTCAGACAGACATTTTGCTTTTTTGCATTTCATTTTCTTGGGGATGGTCTTGATCCCTGTCTCCTGTATGATGTCAGGAACCTCAGTCCATAGTTCATCAGGCACTTTGTCTATCAGATCTAGTCCCTTAAATCTATTTCTCACTTCCACTGTATAATTGTAAGGGATTTGATTTAGGTCATACCTGAATGGACTTTCTGGTGGCTCAGATGGTCAAGTGTCTGTCTACATTATGAGAGACCTGGGTTCGAACCAAGGGTTGGGAAGATTCCGTGGAGAAGGAAATGGCAACCCACTCCAGTACTTCTTGCCTTGAAAATCCCATGGACAGAGGAGCTTGGTGCAGGCTACTCTCAATGGGGTCACAAAGAGTTGGACATGACTAAGTGACTTCACTTTCTTTCTTTGAATGGTCTAGTGGTTTTCCCTACTTTCTTCAATCTAAGTCTGAATTTGGCAATAAGGCAACTAATACATAGCAGATAAAAACTCTAATTCAAGGTTTTTGTCTCTAAACCACATAACCTTTCCACTATTTCTTTTTTTTTTTTTTTTTTTTTCACAGAAGAAACTTGATAGAGAGGCCAGATCTTGAAGGATTTTACTGGGTGGTGAAAAAGAGATGGTTTTCACATGATTATATTACATACCAAAAAATTTATAGGTGGGAAAAATTTGGTGTATTTTAGGGAGTTGAATGATAAAAAAGAATCAATGGAATATGTTGTTATTCATTCGTCCAGTTGCATCCCACTCTGTGACCCCATGGACTTACAGCATGCCCACCCTCCCTGTTCCTCACCATCTCCCAGAGTTTGCCCAAGTTCTTGTCCATTGCACCAGTGATGCCATCCAGCCATCTCATCCTCTGATGCCTCCTTCTCCTTCTGCCCTCAATCTTTCCCAGCGTCAGGGACTTTTCCAATGAGTCGACTGTATAGAGTATAAGTACTGAAAATAACTGTATATAATGCAATGGTGATTAATTGTAAATAATGCTACTTTAGTTTCAACTAGAACATGAAATCAGGCCAAGGAGTTTAGATTTCATGTGGTCAGTAATTATAAATATCAAGAGCTTGAGAGAAGTCTTTGGGTGAAATTTGTTTTGTTTTGTGAAATCAATTCTGAGAATGCACTGATGATTTAAAAAAGGTAACTTCCAGCATATTAAAGAAAGTTCAGTTGCTAGAAACTTCATTCACCAACTGAATATTGAACATTGTTTATTCTGTATCAGGCAGTATACTAAATGTTAATAGAACTAAATATTCCTTTACTGGAGAGAAAGAGAAGTTTATAAAAGAGCCTCTATGAAATGCATCTAAGTATGTTCATGGAATGGTGTAAATAACAGTAGTGTGACGAAAGTTTTCAGTGCATGAACAATAATGGAGGAAAGTATGGCTAAGAGAGCAGAAGTCTGCTCAGCTTTTGAAGGATGCTGTATGCCTCTGGCTTTACTGTTAGTGAGACCATCAGGAGGACCTGGGGAGAAGCTCAGCAGGGTTGGAAGCAGAGGCTGGAATGAGAGGGAATGCAGCAGGTGCAGTTTAACAGTTGAAATACATAAATATCACCTCAAGGAACATTCAGTCAGAAAAAGCAAATTTATTCTTGAGGGCAGGTTTAAAATAAATTGAGTGAATAGCAGACAAAAGTTAGAACTATTGGAAAGATAGAGATAGGAAATACAATTAAACAAAACAGCAAGTATTGATAGGATAAAACCCCCAGAGTGTAAGGTGACATAGTGTAAGGTGTGTGTGTGTGTTAGCCACTCAGCTGTGTCTGACTCTTTGTGATCCCATGGATGGTAGCCCACCGGGCTCCTCTGTCTATAGAATTTTCCAGGTAGAAATACTGGAGTGGGTTGCCATTCTCCTCTCCAGGAGATCGTCCCGACAAAGGGGTTGAACCCAGGTCTTCTCCATTCAGGCAGATTCTTTACTGTGTGAGCCACCAGAAAAGCCTGGGAAGATTAAACTTTAGAGGAAGAATTGATACAGATTCTTCTAAGATGTGATGATGTAGTGACAAGAGCAGATATTTAACCATATCTGTCATTATAAAAGAAAAACCTCCACTCCTTCATAAAATGCACCATCTCAATTATTAGTCAGAAAGGACATTTGATGAGATTTATGCCTTCCATTATCACTTTTTTTTCTGAACAGATTAGATGTTTATGTTTGAAAATAATTTGAATATTTAAGAACATGCAGATGAATTGTGCTATCTTGCTTAATACTAGAAGGCTTATTTGTGAAATGAGGTTCAGTTAAAAAAATGAACGTTATTTCAGCTAGTTGGGTAAAGCTTATAAAAATTTAAGATATGGATACTATTTTTCTGTGTTGTATATTTTAAATCTTACTCATAATAGGGTTTTTCTGTCTTATATTTAATTACTGTATTTTAAATTCTGCTATATTGCTCTGGTTACCTAAAATTAGATTTGAGGGACTGGGAATGTTTTCTAAATGTGAATTACTGACAAGTGAAGTGATTCTCTCACCAGGACTCCCATCCTTGTTAAAATTTTAAGAGTCTGTACTATTTTGAAATTTCTCATGTGCTGCCCTGTTATCACAGCACCTCTCTCTTATCCCCCCACAATCTTCATAATTAGTAATTAAAGAGATAATTCTGGGTATATTTGATAGCCGCTGACCCTCCTCTTTGCTATGTCCAGATTATAATTGCTGGTTGTGAAAAGTTCTGAGTGCCCAAAAGTCCTCATGAGATGAATTATTTAATGTAACATTGACATATTCTGGGAAGTCCATACAGCTTCCATACTGCTTCTTGTCACACAGGTATACAGGGAGAAGTAGTGATCAGGGTGAGTTTTCTAATTTTAGGATGGACTAAAGGAGCCTCAGGGGATACACACAGCATTACGTCTTAAATGTTCATTGGGAATCAAGATAGATTATTCCCCAAAGCACCTACACCGTATACCCATATTGCCTGGTTTCAGTTGAGAATTTGAGGCAAGCATTGCTATTTTTCAAACTGCCCCATCTCTACCACGTTTTCAAGAAAGACAGCAACAACATTCTGGCTTTAGAAGTTTTCCAACTGAAGTATACTAGAGCTGGTCAAAGAGGTTTAAGATATTGATTTCCTCAATTTTGAGGGTAATCGTCAAGGTCTGGGGCAACCTCTATAATTATTCTGTGAATAGTTTCTGCTCTTTACTTCAGTGTAATTTGCAAATTTTCTTTGTCTTAATATGTTTTGTTATGAAAAATTGGGGAGAATTGATGAAAGTGCAGTCCATCTTTGGAGAAGGCAATGGCACCCCACTCCAGTACTCTTGCCTGGAAAAATCCTATGGACGGAGGAGCCTGGTAGGCTGCAGTCCATGGGGTCGCGAAGAGTTGGATACGACTGAGCGACTTCACTTTCACTTTTCACTTTCATGCACCGGAGAAGGAAATGGCAACCCACTCCAGTGTTCTTGCCTGGAGAATCCCAGGGACGGGGGAGCCTGGTGGGCTACCGTCTATGGGGTCACACAGAGTCAGACATGACTGAAGTGACTTAGCAGCAGCAGCAGCAGTAGCAGCAGTCCATCTTGCAGCTGTCTTACCAGTTACTGAGCATGGATGGGAACCAAGACAAGAGCATATCAAAGATGAGGAAAGTAATTATAATCCGTCAATGAAGAAACCAATTAACTCTTTCATTTTTCTAAACAAATTTCTCTTTTGTCGTTACGTTATTGGTAGGAAGAATTTAATAGTTCTATATATTCCTTTTGAGAAATCCAGATATTTTTCTTATTTTCTCAAAATTTGTAAATAGCTGAGCCTTTTATCTTGATACCAGATATGCATTTCACTCCTTCTGTCATGTTCATTAGTTATCTGACAATCTTAAAATTGAAAACTCACATGTATTTGAGTCAACAAACGTGTTGCTTTTAGAAAAATCTGGCTATTTTAGAGCTACTTAGTAATTTTTGGTTTATAAAGTGTTCTTTGGTAGGGTTATTTTTGAAATTTTTACAGATATCTAAATATAACTGTCCCAAAAACTACTTTGACATTTATGCAAGGATGCATTTTTTCAAATTTTAAGAATCAACTTATTAATTTAAAAAAAAGGAAGCTTTCTTGTGACTACTGGTCATAGCTTTTCAAAATTTTATTAGTTTATAAATTATAAAAATGATTTATATTTAAAATTTTAAAATATAAAAATTTTATATTTAAAATTTATATTTGAAATTAAAAATGCATTTATATTAATCTTCAAATATAAGATTCAGTAGGTAGAAACCCTCAGTGAAAAGAGTTTCACTTGCTTTAGTTCCTGTAATTTGGATTTAAATATGTATATATTTTTTTAATTTGTGTGTATACATGTATACATATGTATGGAGAAGTATATTTTTAAAATATTGATACTCAAGTTACAGAGACATGTTTCAGTAAAATGAGTTGTATATTTGTATTTGACAGAACTAACACCCTTGTATAGTGGTAATTGTATAATATACATGAAGAATACAGGGAATCCATTAGTAGTAACATTTAAGCTAGTGAAACTAGAACAGAAAAGTTTGTTTACATCTGCCAAACACAAATGGTTGAAAGCTGTTTTAGCATCAAACAAAAATCACATATACCTAGAATACATATTTGATAAGGCATTTCAAAAAACATATATTACTTTTGGCAACTCCAGCTTTCTTTTTTCCAGCTTTCTTTTTTTTTGCTTACATAATATGTTTAGTTTCTTTTTTCTTAGTTTTCTAGTGCTAGTATATAACTGTCTTCTGCAATTCTCATAATTTTTACACATCCTAGAAGATGTTAGATTGGCCTTTTCATTATTGTCATTATTCTGCCTCACTAAATAAAGTCTCTTGATGAAAGTGAAAGAGGAGAGTGAAAAAGTTGGCTTAAAGCTCAACACTCAGAAAACGAAGATCATGGCTTCTCGTCCCAGCACTTCATGGGAAATAGATGGGGAAATACGGGAAACAGTGTCAGACTTTATTTTGGGGGGCTCCAAAATCACTGCAGATGATGATTGCAGCCATGAAATTAAAAGACGCTTACTCCTTAGAAGGAAAGTTATGACCAACCTAGATAGCATATTGAAAAGCACAGACATTGCTTTGCCAACAAAGGTTTGTCTAGTCAAGGCTATGGTTTTTCCTGTGGTCATGTTTGGATGTGAGAGTTGGACTGTGAAAAAGACTGAACGCCGAAGAATTGATGCTTTTGAACTGTGGTGTTGGAGAAGACTCTTGAGAGTCCCTTGGACTGCAAGGAGATCCAACCAGTCCATCCTAAAGGACACCAGTCATGGGTATTCATTGGAAGGACTGATGCTGAGGCTGAAACTCCAGTACTTTGGCCACCTCATGCGAAGAGTTGACTCATTGCAAAAGACTCTGTTGCTGGGAGGGATTGGGGGCAGGAAGAGAAGGGGACGACAGAGGACGAGATGGCTGGATGGCATCACCAACCCGATGGACATGAGTTTGAGTGAACTCCAGGAGTTGGTGATGGACAGGGAGGCCTGGCATGCTGCGATTCAAGGGGTCGCAAAGAGTTGGGTATGACTGAGTGACTGAACTGAACTGAAATAAAGTAAAACATATTTTTGAGCTGTTTTTTTTTTTTTTTTTCTTTAGGGCCTTGAAATAGAAAAGAAAGTTATAAGATGTGTTTACTAAAAGGCAACTCACCTTCTTAGAACATTATTAACTACATTAATATCAATCACTTATTTAGTGCTTACCAGGAAAAATACTAAGAACTTTTGATATACTTCTTGTAACAACCTGGTAAAATACAAAGTATAACTTACCCAAGTTACTCAACTAATAGAACCAGAAACTGGACTCAAGAATCTGGCTCTAGATTCTCCTCTACAAGAATCTTGACTACATTGCATTTATTTACGTGATTAACACATATGGAATTCCTCCTCTGGGCCTATATCCCATAGTGCTTAGTGCTTTGCCATGAGTGACTATTGATCCTTGCAACCCAGGTAGACTCAGCTGGCAGTTCCATTTACAGATGAGAAAACTAATGTTAAATTGATTAAATAATGTCCCATAGATATTGACAAAACTGATTATAAATCAGAAGTGTGTCTTGAGTGAAAAATCTGGGTTATTGCAATAATCAGTGTCAGATTAATACATGACTATAGTCCTATGGTGTGACTGCACTTTGGGTTTGAGAGAGCTTGGCAAAATTAAAAATCATTATGGGAAATTTGGAGGATGCCTATAAAACAAGTATAAATAGGAATTTAGCAACCTGAAATTGGATATAACAATATATAGTGTGAATGTTTGATAAAGACTTGTAATTGAAGAGCTTGAAGAAAAATCTTGATGTTCTGAGTTAAGTATATCTTTAAAAATGCAAGGGATGACTATATAAAGTGCAGTTACCACCAGTAGGTAAACTCAATGAATGCACCCTGCTCATCTGCTCTTTAGAAAATTCTTTTGCTTGATAGTTACTCAGTTTTAAGACTTTTTTTTAAAAACAAAAGACTCCACATAGAAGTATAAAGCTAGCTGTTCTCCATACTTATAAAGATTAAAAGTATAAAATAAATCTAAGGTGGACACAGTTCATTTAAATTCCACTGAAACCTTTTTGTTTATGTTACCTGATATAATTCTAAAAAGAGCCCTGCCAAGAAGTTGCCATTATATAAATTTCACATTTGAGGTATCTTACATGGTTTAAGTATCTTTCCCACTTATCTAAGGATAAGAGATAGAACAATAAGTCAAATCAACCCTTAGATTTTCAATTCATGCCTATTTATGGGTTGAAAGAATAATTGTGTTTTTAATGCATTATTTGACAAAAATGCACCTTTTATTTCCTATGCAGCTTTTAAAATTTAATTTTTTAAATACATAAGCTAATTTTGATGTGTCTAATAATCAGTACTGGTCTCTGGTAGGATTTTTCATTGTTTTGTTTTATAAATTTATGCTAACAATTTATTGTGCTTGATAGTTTTGGAGTTGAAAAACTTAAGCTAACCCAAATCACGGTGTTCCTTCCTACAATTTTTCCAGGTCCTGAGGAGGTAGAAACCAAGTGCCCCTGGAATCACATTGCTTGCCTTGGTGCCAACAAATGTATTCATTTATCCCAACTGTGCAATGGCGTCCTGGACTGTTTAGATGGATATGATGAAGGAGTACACTGCCGTGGTGAGTCCATTTGCAGAAAAATGCAACTGAAATACTGAATTTTTCATAGTTTTATTGAAAGTTCAAAGAGAACCTATAACCTGTCTTGTCTTTCAACCCCAGCTTTATCAGTTATTGAGAAAGCATGAGTTTTATTGCCAGAGACATTCAATATGCATTTCAAAGCTGTGACTATTGTGCTTTATTGAAAAATGCTATCAGAAGTAAAAACACACACACACACACACAAATTTAGACTTTGAAGTTGGGCTCTTAAACAATCATGTGTTTGCTAGCAAGGAGTGCTTTTGGGCAAAGGACAAATGAGAAGTCTTTGTCACAGTAGATTGATACCATACATAAAAACATGTTCCCTCTGAACTGTTACTTATACTAAGATTATTTGAAGTAAAACCCCTGCAACCAAATATTTTAATAGAATGTATCATGAAAAATGTCCCCTTTATATTATTTCCATGAAGTTATACTATTAACTTTCTATAATTTTCCTTCTTTTTACAAATCTACATTCTTCAGTGGTCAAGGGTTTACCTATATACTCATGATGGGTGTAACTAGATCTTAAAACTTATAAAAAGTTAATTGGTTTGGGAAGCAGGGATAAAATGTTAAACAAAGAAACAGGGAAAAGTTGAGGATTAAGGTAAGGATCCTGATGTGGAAACAGAATCAAGCTATCAGTCAAGTGAATCTGTCTTCAACTTGAAATAGAGAAAGAACCCACTGGATCAGGGGTCTCTAACTCATACTCTAGCTCGTTGAATGTGACAATATGATGACCAAAACTGTCAGAGCACCCGTCCTTCATGTTGGAGTCAGTAAAACTATAAGGAGTAGAAAGAAGTGTAGAAAACTGGAGATGCATATCTGGTATCTGGACAGACTCACTAAATCGATGCCATTTTGGAAAGGTCCTTGGTCACCAAACGTTCCAGTTTTTCAGGAGGAGCTCCACTTATTTATGTGCATAAAGTGTTCAAACTTAGCTACTGCTTTTTAAACATTGCATGGTGAGCAATGAACAGGCTTAACACAACTTGTCTGGAGACCTGACAGAACTTACTGGCTGCCATTTTCCCACATTTGGACTGAAATAACCTGGACTCAAAACCAGAGATGGAGAGATACATTACCTGTGGCGGATTCATTTTGATATTTGGCAAAACTAATACAGTTATGTAAAGTTTAAAAATAAAATAAAATTTAAAAAATAAAAAATAAAATTAGAAGAAAAAAAAAAAAGAAAAAGAGTAAATCTTAGTTTAGAAAGGTAATTCAAAATAGAAAGGATGTCAAGAAAGCGTAGATCAAGTATGTTGCGAGGTCTTTTCCTTCTTTCTAATGTAACATCCAATTTCTCTGGCTTTGTGGACAAATTCAGACTGAGAAGTTAAAGGTGTTTCTTCTTTGGTAGTATTTCCTTCCTTAGCCTTGAACTCTAGCAGGGTCACATAAGAAGCCAGTGGATTCTTAGTTTCAGTTATAAACATAAGTATAATAATAAGAAGAAATTTTCCTTTTATTTAAAGACTGTGACAGGTTTTCCTTTTTATGATTGTATAGTTTTAAAGATAATGTTAATAGAAGGTAAATTAGTGAATTACAAGGAAATAGAAGTTAGAATTTAATTTTCTTTTCAGAAATAAACTGTATTTTCTATAACCTAATTCTGTCCTCCTTAGTTTTAATTCAAGTTTTTTATTACATTTAAAACAAAATTCCAGATAGACATGTGTGACTAAGCTTCTTTAAAGACTGAAAATCGTCACATTGCCAAATACTTCCTCAGAGGTGATTATGCAAATTTGAATATCTTTTAAACATATTTCAATTACATGGATCATATGAAAATATAAATGAGTTCTCTAGTAAAATCTAGAGTTGTGATTAAATGAAGACAGGGATGTGTGTGTGTGTGTGTGTGTGTGTGTGTGTGTGTGTGTATATATATATATATGTTAATAGTAAAACAAGGGATCAAATAAAAACAAAATATCAGTACAAAAATAAAATGGCATTAAATATATGTTGATTCTTGGAAAAAGTACCATATAATTCAGATTGAAATTTAGGGGATATAGTTGCTTACACTTCTATCTTTTCCTGTTCTAATTCAAGTTTCCAGCTGTTTCAAGTTTCACATCTTTATCACAAGTGGCAATATTTTATTTTTTTTATTTTTAATTTGCCAGTAGGGCACTGATTGTACCACTTTGGCCTTTTTAATATTTCTAAATTTAACCAAATAAAGTATTCTAAAATACCTAAATAATGCATGACCTATGGTGGACTTAGAAATAAGGGAAAGTATATTTGGATCTCTACCTGTTATTTACCTTAGTAGAGGGATTTTCTTCTATTTCTTTGGGCTTGCACAATGATATAGAATGGCAGGATCAAGATGACTGAGTGATACTGTGATTCCAGAGTCGGTGGTTTAACAAAGTATTTCTGCCTCAAGAAAAGAAAATTAGGAACATGTTCGTCTGCTTGTTCAGGTAAAGTGCCCTGGACTCTATCATCAGATAGAAGGAACACCAGCTTTATCATATGTATGTGGTTTGTGTTTAGAAAAGACGTATGATTGTAGGCAAAAATATATCATGAGAATTGAGTGTATTTTCCCACCTTCAGCCTTTCTCCTGATTTTGAGTCACACTCAATGAAGAGATGTTTTCTCAAGGGTTAATTAGGGACCTAATTAACATCAAGTCTCTAAGGACTTTTTTACTTACTAGAGACATAAAGAAATATATTAATTCAAACACTGCATTAATTTTTAGAAATGCTTTCCTTTGTAGAAAAATTCTGTCTAAATCACTTCTATCTCCATTGCTTTCTTTTTGTTGCATTCTGAGCACATATTTTGGAGAAGGAAATGGCAACCCAATCCAGTACTCTTGCCTGGAGAATCCCATGGATGGAGGAGCCTGGTGGGCTGCAGTCCATGGGGTCAAAAAGAGTCGGACACGACTGAGTGACTTCACTTTCACTTTTCACTCTCATGCATTGGAGAAGGAAATGGCAACCCACTCCAGTGTTCTTTCCTTGAGAATCCCAGGGACAGGGGAGCCTGGTGGGCTGCTGTCTATGGGGTCACACAGGGTCGGACATGACTGAAGCAACTTAACAGCAGCAGCAGCAGCAGCAGAGCACATACTCTAAATAATTACAAAGCCTAATATATAATTCAAAGATGGATATGTTTCCTTTTCCTCATAAAAGATCCTGAGTACACTTGTAATATATTTGTGACCCTTGTGAAAATTAATAAGGAGAAAAGTTTAACAATTTGGAGGTGATAGTTTGGTCTTGGGAATGCTTTTGTATCAACTGAATTGTTTTCTGAATGGTTTCCTAGAAAAATCAATTTCTTCTTGGTAAGGATAATGAAAAGATATCTATTATTAATGATTTTCTATAACACTGATGTTTTAATTTCCATAATTTAGCTTCATTTAAAGAAAGAAAAATGGACTTTTGTATATGGGTGTAGCTGTACACAGGAATGTGCTTATAAAAATTTTACAATAGGAAAGTTCAAAATCACCACATTGTATTAAAAAAAATTCACATCTTCCTACATAGTATTAATATGGGTGGTAATATCACTATCTAAATTGCATGAACAATGAAAACACATTATATACATACAGTAAGATGCCTCTCAACACAGGATGTTGTTGCTTAGTTGCCAAATAATTTGTGGTCCCAAGTCTTTGCAACCCTTTGGTCTGTGGCCCACTAGACTCCTCCATCCATGGGATCTCCCAGGCAGGAATACTGGAGTGGATTGCCCTTTCTTTCTCCAGGGGATATTCCTGACCAAGGGATCAAACCCACATTACTGCATTGGCAAGTTTATTCTTTACCCCTGAGCCACCAAGGAAGCCCTGGTGGGAAATACAGGATATTTCCACAAAATTCCTCACAATCATATAAAGAAGTGAACAAATTCAACTAACAGAGACCAAATGAACTGAGATGTATCAAAACACTTTTAATATTTGCCATCCTTAAGGTAATTCCTTTTGTTAATATTTAAAGAAGCTGTGAGGAAGAGAAACCCTCTTTTTATTCACAATCCTGGTTACATTACATTTGCAGTGCAAAATGGTCATTTATTTAGATGCTCATGGGACTGACAGTCTCTGTGGCCCTATCTGCTCTTACTCTATTAAAAGAATCTGAGAACTCTTCCGGTTACTATGAAAAGGAAGTCTATCTTCTGTGGCCCTAGAAAAAGTGATTGTGGTTGCTTTCCAGTAAACATTTCAATTTCCTTTTAAATTCAAGGGGATAAAGTATGTAAAGAGTCTATTAAAACTAATTAGGGAATGAAACTCTGACATCTGAAAAGCTCCCTACCCAGACACACAAGTATGCATACATAGACACATGTACTGTTCTTTTCTGATCTTTCTATACTAAACCTGTTCCTACATGATTCTCAGTGTATAATATATTCATTTAGTGTGTTTGATCAGGAATCAAAAGAAGAATAAGATTCTCTTAAGTATTATCTAACTCCTTGAAATAATGCATATGAAGAAATTTTAAAATTCCATTTAATTATTTTACTTGCCAATTGGAATAGAAATTTCCTTATATATGCAATTACATTTTTCTCTATCCACAATCTAACCTATATGTATTTATTTTCATGTATTTAATTTAGATACCAACTCATATATAAAATTTTATTTATTTTTCTTTCATATTGATCTTCATAAAACTAGATTCTTATGAGAAGATGCCAAAAAATCCTGAATGTGATTTACAAACTAGAGGCTTTCTCAAAATGGACCAGGATAAATGCCAAACCTTATTATCTATAATGATTCACCATAGGAAAATTAGTCACCCTTAAAACTTCTTGTGTGAATCTCATATATTCTAAATATTCCAAAAAGAAATTAATCTAGCCCAATTAATTAAAATTAATATATTTGACAATATTAAATTTAATAAATATAATAAAATAATTAGGAATTAATTCTTAATGCAAATTCATGACTATGTTCTCTCATTTTTCCAGAAAGGAAACATTTTATCTCGTTATGACACATTAGTCATTACACCACTGACTTCCAAGCAGCACAAGGATAGCTTGTAGCTCCCAAAAGGGGTTTCCCTGGTAGCTCAGTAGTAAAGAATCTACCTGCCAAAGGAGGAGACGCGAGTGTGATCTCTGGGTTGGGAAGATCCCCTGGAGAAGAAATGGCAACCTGCTCCAGTATCCTTGCCTAGAAATCCCATGGACAGAGGAACTTGGTGGACTACAGTCAATGGGTTGCAAACAGTCAGACATGATTTAGTCAATAGCAAAAAAATAACTAAAAAGAAAGGAAGGAAAGAATGAATTTAGTGAATTTGATAAAGAAAACACATGCATTTGGTACATTTTGTTGTTTTTACTTTCATTTTATTGTATGAATGAATCTTCTTCAATTTCCATTTTAAAAGTGGCTGTTGAAAAGTATTGCTAGTCTCTTTCTAAATTAAAATGAGTTCACCATGCTACATACAGAATGGAATTTCAGCATGCAGAATCCGATAACAGAGGTATGGAGAAGAGTGAAAATTGCAAGCAGTGTTATGCAAAGTGTATCTGTCAGCAGCATAAAGCTTGAAAGGTGTGGAGGGAAACTTCACAGTGTGTACTCAGTCACCTAAAACATTGGTTGAGCTAGAAAACAAGCAAACTGGAGTTAGCCACAAGGACCTGGGTTTGTGTGCTCAGACCACTTTTGATTACTAAAGCTCCTACAACTTAAGAGTGAAAGTTGCTCAGTCCTGTCTGACTCTTCACGACCCCATGGACTATATAATCCATAGACTTCTCTAGGCCAGAATACTGGAGTGGGTAGCCTTTCCCTTCTCCAGGGGAACTTCCCAACCCAGGGATGGAACACAGGTCTCCCGCATTACAGGCAGATTCTTTACCAGACAAGGCACAAGGGAAGCCTACAACTTAAGAGTAGATCCTGCTATATTCTTTTCTTTGTATTGGCTTGTGTTAAGGTAATCAGATAGTCTCAAATCTATCTTAAGTGTAAGCATTTCCTCCAAAGAGCTTAGCTTAATTAATTAAGTTAGTTCAGTGAAAGGCTATGATCCTTAACATTGGTTGGTTTCAGGGCCAAATGAATGCTTCTTTGAAGCAAAGGAACAGTTCTTAGAAAGAATAGATCTTCTACAACTGTATTATTCCTCTGCAAGACTATTGTATATATTAACGACATCTATATGAAATTAGGCTAGTATACTTTGTACAGACTATTCTAACTATATATATATATAGATGTGTGTATACATATGTATATACACACAAATACATAGGTACACATATATATGTAGACATATGTGTACATATAGGTACATATATATACACATAAGTATATATATTTATTTTTCAGAGTTTTAGTTTTTAAAATTCTGCTTAATTAGAAAGACACTTTTCAACACTGATTTATCAGATATAATTATAAACTAATCCTGCTAAGGAAAATTGGATTTCAACTTTCAGCTGTTTGAATATGTTGACTTCTAGAGATAGTTAACTAGCTAACTAGATACCTGTGGCAGAAAATGATTAAGTCATTTGGTTCAGCATAATCTAATATTGTTTTTTGGAAATTAATCCTTTTGTAGTGGACTGACATGTTTGATTAATGTTAGTATTATTTTTGTAAAATAGAAAAAAATAGTGCATAGACCTAATAGCTTAAAATGATCTAACATTGAAGGATCTAGCTTAAAACAAAGATATTCTTTATTAAAATATCATCTCAAATTCTGTATCTATCTCTCTTCTTCAAATAGTTTCAAACTAACAAACTATTTCCATATTTTTTGACCAAATCTTTTCTGTGGTGATAATCCTGGTGCATTACGGACCTTCAGTTGGTGTTAAATTGTACTCTAGTTCCAGGTAATTTTATTCTATTGAAGTAGATGCAAGTCAAACATGGATCCACAACTCACACCCAATAAAGTATTTATTTTGTTTGCTTAGTATCTATAGAAGAAATGGCAGTTGCTTGACAGACAGCTTTACTCCTTGGTTCAAAGAACTCCTATTATACCTGTGTCTCAAACATAACAGCCTCTTAGATTGAAGGCCTCATGAAACCATAGAAAGTCAAAGAATCAGGTTTCCCACACCCAGTAATCTCTCCCCTACAGAAGAGAGTTGTTAAGAGTCCCCACCAATTTTGGAATTGTTAATTTATATGAATATTCATGCACACTGGGACTCATCATTTATCTGGATCTTTCCCTCACCATCTTTTTCCTGATATGATAGAAAACAAAGAATAGTCTGTAAGAAAACAATAAAGGGTATGAGGTCAAAATGGGTAGTATTATAAATGTACCAGTAGAAACACAGTACGCTTTCCCTATATTCAATTCATGTATTAACTTCAGTAAATGTTGATTGAGCATTGACAGTATTCCAGATGCTTACCGAAACCCTAGGGATATAGAAATTCCTATTTTCTGCCTTCATGGAATTCACATATCTGAATGGAGGAAGGTAAAAATGGCTGAGGAAAAATAAAATGAGGAACATCTAATTCAGCTTTGGAGGATGCAGGAAAATTTCCCAAGAGAGTTGATCTGCATCTCACTCTAGGAGTTGAGTAGGCAAATGAGGGAAGGAAGAACATTTCAAAAGTCAGGAACTATATGGACAGAGACACAAGTAAGACATCATTGCACACTCAAGACAGTTCTATGCTATTTGCTAAGTTTGAAGCATAGAGTCATGAGTGGCGAGAGATGAACTGAAAGCTGAAGAGTCCAGACCTGGAGTGGTTATGTTTGAATAAGTATATGGTGATAGTTGTTGTTTAGTTGCCAAGTCTTGTCTGACTCTTTTGTGATTCCATGGACTATAGCCTACCAGGCTTCTCTGTACATGGGGTTTACCAGACAAGAATACTGCAGTGGGTTGCCATTTCCTTCTCCAGGGTATCTTTTTGAAAAAGGGATCGAACTGGCATCTCCTGAATTGGCAGGTAGATTCTGTACCTCTGTGCCACCAGGGAAGCCCAGGGATGTTGTATGACCCACTTAAAATGCATTGCATAAAACTGAAAAGAGAAAGACTATGAAAAATGACACTAGGATATATTCTCAACGATATTATAAGGATGTTATATAATGCTGTTTTACAATTAAACATATGAAGACTAGCTTGTTGCATATATGTATTAATAGCTATCTAACTTATTCTTCAAAGGTTAAAATCCATTTTTATAATCATGAAATTTTGAGCTATGCAGCCATCTATCCATTCACATTGATCAGTTTCTAAAACAAGGTGTGTTAAGTGTTATTCTTTAATGTGTCATTTTGATGAATTTCATATAAGGCAAAGTCAAAATAGATGACATGGGGAGCCATATTAAGTGAATTATTTTTAGACAAGAGCTAGTTACTGGGAAACTGTACTCAACTACATTAAGCAATTGAAATCCCATCTTTAGCAAGCTACCAAAAGACTACCTTAGTTGATGCCTAAGTTTTTCCTCTTGTATCTTAACTTTGGGAAATATATGCCTGTTTCAGTATTATTCAAAAGTATTAATTACAACAAACTGTCACTCAGTTCTCTACTCAGCCTCAAATGTAAGGCCTAATCCCCTATGATTCATTATTTGGTTTTTGACATAAGCAGCTTGATATTTGAAAAAGTAAGGAATTAATGCAGGTAGCTAAAGTTGAATGGCATCCTCAGGAGTCACACAGTTTGAGAGTAGTTTAAATACTGTGACCTTGAGTTTTCATTTGCAGTTTTGACTAGTGGGCCTTAACACATCAACTCAGAGAGATGCATGAAATTGTCATGCTTCAGCGTCCCTTTCTGACCTGCTCTTTAAGCAGCAAGATGGCTTGTAGAAAATCTACTGAAAACCATTATGAACTAAGTATTTGTTCCCAGTCAGTTTTATTAATTGATTGAACAGGAAAAAAAAAAATGTGCTGAGTGAACAACAAGGGGAAAAACTATGTAACAAGTTTGCAGGATTGAATGTTTCAATTTTACTCTTAGCTCTATCTTGAGAAAATTTGTGCTTTCATTTGATGAGGAATGTGGAAAGGAAATGCAGAAGTTCATTTTAACTCTTTAAAGTAGTTTTGCAATATTACAAATAGAAGGTTTTCTTTTTAAAAAACTCTTTAAGAATTTGACTTTCATAGTGGAATTTGGAAGGAAAAAGAAGAAACTTTTCAAAGTCATTCAGTGGAAAAAGATTACATTTTGAAGTAAAAATCAACACTGTGCCATTCCGTGAGAAGTAACTAATAAACAGATTTGAGATGTGTTAAATTCAATCTGAAATTTTAAGAAATCTTACAGAATTCTATAGAAAGAGATTTTCACATTTTACAGCCAATATTTTCAATTCTGAATTTCTAATCTGTTCAAAATTACAGAACAAACTATTTCAGCTGCCTTTTCTTTGATCCATTGTTATCACTTACATTGAAAACTATTCCATGGAATTATATAGGTATATGACAACTGAATATCTCACTTTTAAAACAACATTCAGAGAAACAAAATAGCCATGAGAATTGTGACTTCAGAACTCCCCATAATCAACCCATAATCAAGTGTAACTATTATTTATATTTTACTCATGTGAATATATAGAGAAATATGCATTTGTATTTTAAGTTTCTCCAGACTTTTCTGCATCTATTTGTATATTTGAGTTGTGACACAATAAACTCAGTAAACATTAATCTTTGTGGGGGAAAAACACCACCCTGTTTTATTTGCACTAATGGAGAATTTGCATTCTAGCTTCCCAATCGGTTTTTGATTAAGAGAAAGCATGGGATTTGAAGTTTTATTTCAAATGAGACCTCTCCATGACACAAGGGATTGTACACCAGGGCAGGCAACCCGCTGTGGTTGTAGAACCCGTAATATGCCAACCAAAATTAGATCACTCTGATCACAGGGCTTCTTCTGAATTAGGTCAGTGTGACCAGAGCCAAGCTTGAGTGTTAGATCCAAGGAGAATGGGAAGGACAAGCCCCAAAGTGCACTTTCAGTTCCATTAGCTGAAACCTGTGATGTGTTCTCATTCACACTATAGGTGCAAAACCAAGAGTGCCAAGAAAAAAATCTATACAGTTCAATAAACAGCTTCAAGATTTATCCCATATTCTCAGAACAGAAGCACGGAGAACCTAAATAGTCTAATTTTTAGTTAGCCACATTAAATATTACTTAAGATAGCTCTAAGAAATTTGGAGAGATATATTAGTATGTATAAAATGCTCTTAAATCTAAGTAGTTTCTATACAATATGTAAATATTATACACAAATTATATATCAATTATATATAAATTTATTACCTGTAACTACACATAGAAATATTAATATAAGCATGTGAATATATATTCTATTAGATTTCCCTGGCCTGTGTCTATTGGACATCTAGTTGAATATCTTTATACATTCCACCTATGTTGTGGTCCACTTATTCCTGTTTGTTAAAACCAATGTAATACAATGCTTTTACTAGTCATATACTTACTTTGAGTGCTGTGAAAAAAAGGGAAAGTTGCTCAGTTGTGTCTGACACTTTGTGACCCCATGAACTGTGTAGTCCATGGAATTCTCCTGGCCAGAATACTGGAGTGGGTAGCCATTCCCTTCTCCAGGGGATCTTCCCAACCCAGGTATTGAACCCAGGCCTCCTGCATTCCAGGCAGATTCTTTACCAGCTGAGCCACCAGGGAAGCGCAAGAATACTGGAGTGGGTAGCCTATCCCTTCTCCAGAGGATCTTCTCAACCCAGAAGACAAACCGGGGTCTTCTGTATTGCAGGAGTGGATTCTTTACCAACTGAGCTACCAGGGAATCCTGGCAAATTGAGTTCTGTGTCCTACTCCCAAATAACATCCATTTCCTTTCTTATAAATCGGATTTGGATTCTACTCATTTAAACTAATTAAGCATAATGAAAAGAATCTGCCTGTAATGCATGAGACCCCGGGTTGACTCCTGGGTCAGGAAGATCCTCTGGAGAAGGGACAGGCTACCCACTCCAGTATTGTTGGGCTTCCCTGGTGGCTCAGCTGGTAAAGAATCCTCCTTCAGTACAGGAGACCTGGGTTTGATCCCTGGGTTGGGAAGATCCCCTGGAGAAGGGAACGGCTACCCACCCCAGTATTCTGGCCAGGACAATTTGGGCAGGACCGAGCAACTTTCACTTTCAAGTATATTTGTGATCAGAGCCTAGGAATCTGTCCTAACACAGTATAACTTACCTTTTCAGGGTAATTTTTCAGTGAACATATGTCTTAGTTTAATTCATCTTTTCCCCCCCCCCACATATGTGTCTTATACCCCTAAGAGACTGCAAGCAACTAAACAAACTTATGGTGGTACAGTGGTAAAGAATCTGCTTTCCAACATGAGAGATGAGACGAAAGAGACATGAGTTCAGTCCTTGGGTGGGGAAGATCCCCTGGAGTAGGAAATGGCAACCCTCTCCAGTATTCTTGCCTAGACAATTCCATGGACAGAGGAGCCTTGTGGGCTACAGTCCATGGAGTCACAAAGAGTTTGACATGACTGAGCAACTCAACACACCCACAAACTTACATTTAACTTCTATCTAAATCATTTCCTATCAAGGACACAATCAACTGGGCAGAGAAGACAAACACAGGAAACAGAATGATGAAGTGCAGAATTGTATGGGGCTGTGCAGAATAACCAGAGAAGGCGATGACACCCCACTCCAGTACTCTTGCCTGGAAAATCCCATGGGCAGAGGGGCCTGGTGGGCTGCAGTCCATGGGGTCACTAGGAGTCGGACACGACTGAGCGACTTCACTTTATTTTTTCACTTTCATTTATTGGAGAAGGAAATGGCAACCCACTCCAGTGTTCTTGTCTGGAGAATCCCAGGGACAGGGGAGCCTGGTGGGCTGCCGTCTATGGGGTCGCACAGAGTCAGACAAGACTGGAGAGACTTAGCAGCAGCAGTAGCAGTGCAGAGTAACTCACAATGTGTACTTCACTGTATGCCGGGAATATTGACCTCAGTGTGCTCTTTGTCAAGAAGGTTCACTTCTGCATTCTACCTAAAGTAATTTGCTCTTTTCAGTTTTGTTTCTTATTTACTAGAAATATCTGCAAAATGCAAAAGGGATGCAAAGTTCTCCTCAGTGATTATAACTACAAATTGAGAAGCTGCAATAACTTTTTCTCAGTGTGAAACAGAAATGTAAGATAATAGGGCTGAAAGGGACTTTCAGAGGTCATCCGGTCCATCCATTTGCCTTTAGGCTGATTTGAACCCAAACTTGTGTAGACTGATTGCTATCTTCCCAATTTTGACAGCCTCCGGGAGAGAAATCCTAACCACCATTTTTAGTAACACAATCAGTGCTTAGAAGTTTGCACTCTGAGCAAATGCTTAGATATTATATTGTAAAATTCCCTACGCCCTCTCAGTTTTTAGCTTTACCTCTCCATTAGATTTAGATTTTGTATTCCTGTGGCTTAATCGTGTTTTTCTTATGCTTCTCCACATATCCTCAAATTTTCAAAATCTCTAAAGTTAGAAACTATCCGTCCCCCAAAACCAAGTGTGTGTCTTGACTAGTGTAATTGACTGACTTAGCTCCCGACTCCTATGATTCTCTTTTCATTTTCCATTCTTTTTACATATTTGTATACTTAGTGTTGCCTTGCTCACTCCTGTTGTGTCAGTTAGGAATTGAATTTGGCTGTGACAAACAGATCTTTAAAAAGTCTGGTAGAGAAAGGTGGTGATTCATTTTCTCTTGTAAAAAATGTCCAGTGATGTAGATGATCCATAGCAGGTAAGGTGAGTTCAGGGCATGCCTGATCTGTACCCCAGACTCCTGCATTTCCCTTCTGCCACCGTGTCACTTGCCTACAATCCTCAAGGTAGGCCAGCAGTCATAGATGATTGCCGCAGCTCCAAATGTCACATCTATAGTCTAGGCAGAGGAAGAATAAGATATCTCTATCAAGCCAGTCAACCACCTTCTTTAGGAACTTTACAGAAGCTTAATCTGTGAATTTGTATCTCTGTGCCATTGGCCAGAATTTTAGCACACAACCAACTTCAACTGCACCAAAGATTGAAAGATGTAGTTTTTCCACTGTGCAAACATTGCTTCAGTGAACTTAGATTTGAACGAAGCGGATAATGGATATTTGGTAGCAACTAAAAGTTTTTGCTATACATGATTTAATAGAACAATCAGAAAATTGATTACTCACCGAATAAGTGTTTCAGTTGTCAGCTGAGAAATTTTTCACAGCCTGAAAGTTGAGAGTTATGTTTTATTCTGTGGCAGCATCTCAAGTAACCCTGAGAGAACTGTTCTAAGAAGATGGGGAGGGGGGACAAAAGTTTTGAAACAAAGGGCAGACACTAAGAACAAAGATTATTGTTAAAGAAAACCCAAAATCTCAAATTAAGGAATTTAGTACATTTCTATTTAAGAGAAGATGCAAGAGTCTGGGCTCACTGAAATCATGCCTTTTGATATACACTCTACCTACCTAGGGCCAGTATCCTATATTTTCCCATCCTGAGTTTCCTCAGGGCTCATTGTAAGGAGTGGCTACAGTTTGATGACTGCTAGATGGCAGGTATTCTTTTCCTTTCTGAATTCCCTCAGGGCTCACCAGCTCACGTTGGCTTCCATCTATGATGATGGTGGCATTCTTTCTTTACTAATATGGAGGCAATATTCCATATATCCATTTATTATTTCACTTATCACAGTTGTATTGTGTTTGATAAACCTACAAGAAGGTTCTAAAGGACAGAGAGCAGGACCTCAGCTGGTGCTATGGCTTTGAAAACCAGGAAACTGAGAGGTTTATACATATTAAACAAGCCTTTTATTCCAGATACAATATTGTATAAATTAAGAAAATTATTCACTATACCTGGGAACTATAGGAGAAGGGTCAGGATGTACTGTAATACAGAGTTCCAAATATCTGGACTGAATGTTCATAAGGAATAGTTCCTGAGGAGTCAGTAAGGAATGGCTGCAGCCTGAGAAAGACGCCAGATATGGGAGAAAGGTTTATAGAGGAAAGGTACTCTCTCCTTCCCATTCTCTCAATATTTTTTCCTTTTTTATACATTTTTTTCTCTTCCCTTTATACTGTCCCTGCATCTTAAACTTTTTTAGCTTTTACATTTTTATTCCTTCAAGTTTAGGCTTAAACTTGAAATTTATTAGCTATCTGAATTTCAAAATCTTTTCTATTATTTCACATCTCTGGTCAGCCAATCCTATTTCATCATTTCTTTTTTACTATATGACTTGTCATCATATATAAAATTTTGTTTAATATTTTGAGAATGTCAAATTATGTTAAACTTCTTTGCCTTCTCATTCTCTCCTTGACTGTAAATTTCCTTTTGCTTCGTTTTGCTTTACAGAGACTATGATAGTCTCCAAGTAACTAAATATACCTCAGCTGTATTAATGCTTTTGACTTTTGTTTTGAAGGGTCTAATTACTTTCTCTTCAAATTCCAAATTCTATCTGGTGGCTACTTCTGCCATTTTTTATATCCCCCAATCAATTCTTATCTGTAAGATCCCAATTAAGGAAGCCATTTTTACCACATGATTGTAGAGAGTAAGCAGGCATTATATCAGAGAAGGCAATGGCACCCTACTCCAGTACTCTTGCTTGGCAAATCCCATGGACGGAGGAGCCTGGTAGGCTGCAGTCCATGAGGTCGCTAAGAGTTGGACACGACTGAGTGGCTTCACTTTCACTTTTCACTTTCATGCATTGGAGAAGGAAATGGCAACCCACTCCTGTGTTCTTGCCTGGAGAATCCCAGGGACGGGGGAGCCTGATGGGCTGCCGTCTATGGGGTTGCACAGAGTCAGACACAACTGAAGCGACTTAGCAGCCGTAGCAGCAGGCATTATATAGGCACTAGAACAGATCTTAATAAAAATTCACAGTCAAAATAGCATATTGGATAATTCACATTTATGCATAAAGAAAGGGAGGAAAATGGGAGAGATGAAGGGAGTATATATACATAGTATCACTTGAGGCTCATCACAATTCTGAAATTAAAACCCTGATGTCTGTGTAAGCAAAGAGCAAGATGAAGAATTCTATGTGTTGAGAAATGTCAAGGAAAAATGTTTTTTTTTTTTTTTCCCTTGAAGGAAATTCAGTTTTATCAAATTCTCTATGAACATAACTCAACCATTCTTCTCATTGAGTAAATCCACATCAGTGTGGTGGTGTGCTTCTCTTTTGAATGGTCTGGTAAGGAGCTGGGGAACTCCTTGGGATGAAACTAAAGGTATCTTTCACCATGTCAGTCTGTGTTAGGAAGGTCTGTGTGGGTTAACCAGCGAAGATAATGTGGGTTTTCCAGTATTAAAAGTTTATGTCTTTTAGGACTCTGAATTTGAGATCAAATGCTACTGAATTGCATTCAGCATTGTCCCCCAAACTAGAATTGCTATATTTCTACCTTATACACTGCACTGGATTTCACAACCCCCAAAATCGGAAAAAATTGGGAGATCGGGATTGACATACATACTACCATATACATCTAAGACATGTGTTTAGTCCCTCAGTTGTGTCCGACTCTTTGCAACCCCATGGACTTTAGCCCACTAGACTCCACTGACCATGGGGATTCTCCTACCTAGGTGAGAATACTGGAGTGAGTTGCCATGCCCTCCTGCAGGAGATCTTCCCAACCCAGGGATCAAACCCAGGTGTCCAGCATTGAAGGTGAATTACCATCTGAGCCACATATAAGATAGATAACTAATAAGAACCTGCCATATAGCACAGAAAACTCTGCTTAATACTCTGTAATGACAAATATGGGGAAATAATGTAAAAAAGAGTAAATATATATTTTTATATAACTGATTCACTTTGCTGTATACCTGAAACTAATAACATTGTAAATCAAATATGCTCCAATAAAAATTAATTTAAAAAATTTATGGGGCAAAGTTGCACACATATACAAAGTAGATTGGATTTTTAAATTGTTGATATATCTTCTTTGCTCAAATAGAAATAATTAAATAATCCCTATGGAAGAAATAGCACCCTTTCTTTTTAAATCTAGATATTGAGACAATCTTTATTGCATCAGATTATTTTTGTTTGGTTCTTGGCTAAATGATATTTCTTGATTTTTTTTTCTCTTTGCTTGTTGCATTTTTCTCCCAAAGTTTATTTAGTTCACCAATGCATATTTCCTTTATCCTTCAATAGTTTTTAAATTTTTAGTTGTCCTTTATTTATTTATTTTGGACATGTAATATTTTCTGTGAGAAATATTTCCCAAAGCATGTATAAATATTTCCAAAGTATTAAATTACAGATGTGAATGTTGGACTGTAAAGAAGGCTGAGTGCCAAAGAATTGATATTTTCAAATTGTGGTGCTGAAGACTCCTTAGAATCCCTTAGACAGCAAGGAGATCAAACCAATCAATCCCAAAGGAAATCAACCCTAAATATGCATTGGAAGTACTGATGCTGAAGCTCCAATACTTTAGCCACCTGATATAAAGAGGTGGCTCACTGGAAAAGACCCTGATGCTGGGAAAGATTTAAGACAGGAGGAGAAGGGGATGACAGAGGATGAGATTGTTGGATGACATCATTGACTCAATGGACATGAGTTTGAGCAAACTCCGGGAGATAGTGAAGGACAGGGACACCTGGTGTGCTGCAGAGTCAGACACCACTGAGCAGCTGAACAAAAGCAAAAGCTGTAATTAGTTTACATGTACCTCTGTAGAGATCTAATTTATTAATACAGAGCAGACTAGGTGCTATTAATTCAATCACAATTGATAGACTAGACAAGGAGCTGCAAATGAAATAATGTCTAAATGAAGGCTTTGTAGGGAAATATTGATTCATACAAACTTATTAAAACAGATACTAAACCTGATAAAGCTAAGATTGAGGAGTTGCAGTGAGGTGAACAGACAAAGGGGAAGAGAAGAGAATAAAATGAACATTACACTTTTGTGGTGTGTGTGCAGTAGGTTAATCTGGACTACATAAAGAAAATAATAGTCTGATAGAGCATATTTAAGGTTGACTTAATGTCAACTATTTTGTATGAGCACAAAGAATTATTTACTCCAATATCCTTTTGTCACCTTCGCAGTTAGGTGATGAAAACTATGTGAAAAGGAACTAAAGTTAGGTGTGAGGAAGGTAATATAATGTCTTTCAAAAGAGGGGCTAGGAAAGAAAGATATATGAAAACATTATATAAAAGTACTTGTTTTATAGGAAAACATGCTCAAAGACTGTTTCATGGGTCAGTTATTACTTAAGGTTGTTTTCTTGGTATTTTTATTTTTTCAGAGTTGAGTATTAATGCTAGTTTCATGCTCTTTTTCATAGACTCAGTCTTTGGAAATGTAGTTTTAATTACATATTGGATAAATATTTGCTAAACATCCAATATAGGGCAGTCATTATGCTGAATTATGAAGATATTCAGATGGTTCATATCCTATAGGGGTTCCCATCATTGTATGTGAATACAACTGATTAGCAAATAATTGTAAACTAACTGATAGAAATACATCTTTGCCTTTATTTTTTATTTTTTAAAATTATTTTTCATTTTCTAATTTTTAAAATTTTAATATTATTATTTATCATTGCCTTTAGAGAGGTTACAATTAGACCTGAAGCTCAAGTTCCCCAGAGGAATACTATTATGGAACAGTTACAGATATAACCAGCACTTGGAGGGAGTATGATCAGAAGAAAGTGATTTTTTTTTTTTTTTTACCTTGAATCACATCTTTAAAAAAGAAAAAAAATAGGTCAGAAATGGCCAGGGAATCCATTGGAAAAAAAAAAAAAAAATTCAAGCTGTATACGTCAGGCCTCTTTTATTTTCTATTGACTGTAATATCTTTAAATGCCTTAAACAAGTAAGGATTTATTGGCTGAGATAACTTCATTTTGGGTCTTGCCCAATGATCCTATTGACTTCAGAATTCTCACTACTCCAAATTCAGGGAAAATGGATCTCATGTTGCTAACATTTTCAAGAAGTCTTGGGCCTGAATTTCTGTAGCTCCTACCCTGTGCCTTCTATACCATTCATTAGGAATTAAATTGGAGTGTCAGAAATTCACTCTTCCCCTCACCTTTCTCTGTCTTTAATCTGCCAGTACTTATCCCAGTACATGTATTATTATGTCCTTTCATTTCCACTCATCACCATGGAACTGTAATCATCACAAAGGCTCTCATTTTGTCTTTTTTTTTTTTTTTTTTTTTTTGCAGTTTTCCACTGTGCTCTCTATAATTCACAGTCTACTGTGTGCAGAACTCCCTACATACTCAACTTAATCTTTCATGGATCTCAACAGCTTCTTGGTAAAGAACATCTGGCCTGCCCTGATTACCTTGTAGACCTCCCAAATGAAAACAGATTTTCCCTAACAGTTCTCCTACCACTGGCCCTAAAGTGGGGGTCAGTTTTCTTCATCCTCCTTACTGCTGCATGCAAACAATTCTTCATCTATCCCTAAAAATATTCAGCTTTATAGCTCATGCCGTCAGATTATTTTGTCCACTATTCTTTATTTGTTATCATCTACTGAAACTCAGGTCACTCCCTCCTCTTTCTCCTTGACTGTGGCTCTGTCTCACCAATACTACTTCTGTCTTAATTCTTGGCAAATTCTATATACTTTTAGGTAAATTTTATAACTTCACCTTTTAACTTCTCTACTCAACCTCACCAATTCACACCGATCAGCATTTTAGCATCTAGACTGTGCCATTGGTAATCACGGCAAGTCCTTCATCATCTCAGTTTTTTGAATCCCTCTGTGCCCACTACTTTCTTCAATTTAAGTCTGAATTTGGCAATAAGGAGTTCATGGTCTGAGCCACAGTCAGCTCCTGGTCTTGTTTTTGCTGACTGTATAGAGCGTCTCCATCTTTGGCTGCAAAGAATATAATCAATCTGATTTTGGTGTTGACCATCTGGTGATGTCCATGTATAGAGTCTTCTCTTGTGTTGTTGGAAGAGGGTGTTTGTTATGACCAGTGCATTTTCTTGGCAAAACTCTATTAGTCTTTGCCCTGCTTCATTGTGTATTCCAAGGCCAAATTTGCCTGTTACTCCAGGTGTTTCTTGACTTCCTACTTTTACATTCCAGTCCCCTATAATGAAAAGGACATCTTTTTGGGTGTTAGTTCTAAAATGTCTTGTAGGTCTTCATAGAACCATTCAACTTCAGCTTCTTCAGCATTACTGGTTGGGACATAGACTTGGATTACTGTGATATTGAATGGTTTGCCTTGGAAATGAATAGAGATCATTTTGTCGTTTTTGAGATTGCATCCAGGTACTGCATTTCAGACTCTTTTGTTGACTCTAGGGCTACTCCATTTCTTCTGAGGAATTCCTGCCCACAGTAGTAGACATAATGGTCATCTGAGTTAAATTCACCCATTCCAGTCCATTTCAGTTCGCAGATTCCTAGAATGTCGACATTCACTCTTGCCATCTCTTGTTTGACCACTTCCAATTTGCCTTGATTCATGGACCTGACATTCCAGGTTCCTATGCAATAATGCTCTTTACAGCATCAGACCTTGATTCTATCACCAGTCACATCCACAGCTGGGTATTCTTTTTGCTTTGGCTCCATCCCTTCATTCTTTCTGGAGTTATTTCTCCATTGATCTCCAATAGCATATTGGGCATGTACTGACCTGGGGAGTTTCTCTTTAAGTATCCTATCATTTTGCCTTTTCATACTGTTCATGGGGTTCTCATGGCAAGAAATACTGAAGTGGTTTGCCATTCCCTTCTCCAGTGGACCACATTCTGTCAGTGGAAGTGAGAAATAGATTTAAGGGCCTAGATCTGACAGATAGATTGCCTGATGAACTACGGAATGAGGTTCAGGACATTGTACAGGAGACAGGGATCAAGACCATCCCCATGGAAAAGAAATGCAAAAAAGCAAAATGGCTGTCTGGGGAGGTCTTACAAATAGCTGTGAAAAGAAGAGAAGCGAAAAGCAAAGGAGAAAAGGAAAGATATAAACATCTGAATGCAGAGTTCCAAAGAATAGCAAGAAGAGATAAGAAAGCCTTCTTCAGCAATCAATGCAAAGAAATAGAGGAAAACAACAGAATGGGAAAGACTAGAGATTTCTTCAAGAAAATCAGAGATACCAAAGGAACATTTCATGCAAAGATGGGCTCGATAAAGGACAGAAATGGTATGGATCTAACAGAAGCAGAAGATATTAACAAGAGATGGAAGGAATACACAGAAGAACTATACAAAAAAGATCTTCATGATCCAGATAATCACGATGGTGTGATCACTGACCTAGAGCCAGACATTCTGGAATGTGAAGTCAAGTGGGCCTTAGAAAGCATCACTACAAACAAAGCTAGTGGAGGTGATGGAATTCCAGTTGAGCTCTTTCAAATCCTGAAAGATGATGCTGTGAAAGTGCTGCACTCAATATGCCAGCAAATTTGGAAAACTCAGCAGTGGCCACAGGACTGGAAAAGGTCAGTTTTTGTTCCAATCCCAAAGAAAGGCAATGCCAAAGAATGCTCAAACTACCGCACAATTGCACTCATCTCACACGCTAGTAAAGTAATGTTCAAAATTCTCCAAGCCAGGCTTCAGCAATACGTGAACCATGAACTTCCTGATGTTCAAGCTGGTTTTAGAAAAGGCAGAGGAACCAGAGATCAAATTGCCAACATCCGCTGGATCGTGGAAAAAGCAAGAGAGTTCCAGGAAAACATCTATTTCTGCTTTATTGACTATGCCAAAGCCTTTGATTGTGTGGATCACAAGAAACTGTGGAAAATTCTGAAAGAGATGGGAATACCAGACCACCTGACCTGCCTCTTGAGAAACCTGTATGCAGGTCAGGAAGCAACAGTTTGAACTGGACATGGAACAACAGACTGGTTCCAAATAGGAAAAGGAGTATGTCAAGGCTGTATATTGTCACCCTGTTTATTTAACTTATATGCAGAGTACATCATGAGAAATGCTGGACTGGAAGAAACACAAGCTGGAATCAAGATTGCAGGGAGAAATATCAATAACCTCAGATATGCAGATGGCACCACCCTTATGGCAGAAAGTGAAGAGGAACTGAAAAGCCTCTTGATGAAAGTGAAGGTGGAGAGTGAAAAAGTTGGCTTAAAGCTCAACATTCAGAAAATGAAGATCATGGCATCTGGTGCCATCACTTCATGGGAAATAGATGGGGAAACAGTGGAAACAGTGTCAGACTTTATTTTTCTGGGCTCCAAAATCACTGCAGATGATCACTGCAGCCATGAAATTAAAAGACTCTTACTCCATGGAAGGAAAGTTATGACCAACCTAGATAGCATTTTCAAAAGCAGACACATTGCGAACAAAGGTCATCTAGTCAAGGCTATGGTTTTTTCTGTGGTCACGTATGGATGTGAGAGTTGGACTGTGAAGAAGGCTGAGCACCAAAGAATTGATGCTTTTGAACTGTGGTGTTGGAGAAGACTCTTGAGAGTCCCTTGGACTTCAAGGAGATCCAACCAGTCCATTCTGAAGGAGATCAGCCCTGGGATTTCTTTGGAAGGAATGATGCTAAAGCTGAAACTCCAGTACTTTGGCCACTTCATGCGAAGAGTTGACTCATTGGAAAAGACTCTGATGCTGGGAAGGATTGGGGGCAGGAGGAGAAGGGGATGACAGAGGATGAGATGTCTGGTGGCATCACTGACTCGATGGACGTGAGTCTCAGTGAACTCCGGGAGTTGGTGATGGACAGGGAGGCCTAGCGTGCTGTGATTCATGGGGTCACAAAGAGTCAGACACGACTGAGCGACTGATCTGATCTGATCTGATCTGTGCCCGCTACCTCATAGTTTCTAGTTTATCACCTCTAATACTTCTTATTACCTCTACTATTTCCACCCCTGCAAACCACCAGGACATTATACCCATTTATACTCCCAGATGTCCCCAGATTTAGTAGACATCCTTGATGTATTCACTTTCCTCTTTATTTGTCTTCAGTATCATAGTCTATCATTTAATCACTTCACCACATGGTACCTCAACCCCCTAGCCATCCACTTGTTCCCTCATATTCTACTGGCAAAGTCACAACCCTAATTAGATCCAACTCTTATTCTTATTTTGTCCCTCTACTTGTGTAATTGAAACTGGCTGGAAGAAAACAAATACCATGCTGACTGATTTCACTTTAAATTCATGACCATAAACCTCAATTTTGTCTTAATGTTATCAGCTAGTCGTAGTATACATTTTAGTCAATTTACTGTCCTTGAAATCTGTTTCACATCTTGTTATCTCTCACAGTAGCATTTTCTTAGCCATCCTCATGCACAATTAGTGATTTTACTTTCTACATAGCTGAAAACACTGAATTAATCAGAAGAAAAGTGCAATGACTCCCATCCCTAGAAATACCTACTTTTTGGCATCTGCACTTACACACTCACCTTCTGACTTGTTACTATAAGTGACTTACTCATAGTCTTATCTGAAGCTAATACCAGATCTCATCTGTTCTGAGCTAATCAAGCACATTGTTCCAGCTCTCCACTCTCTTACACCAGTCTTTTCTTAACCTTTTCCATTTCATAAACATGCAGTCATACTATATCTTCCATCTTAATATATACATATATTTTTTCTAACTCTACTTTCCCTGGTATCTGTTGTGCTTTTTCTTTATTTTTCTTCTGTTCATTGTCTCTATTTCACCTACTCTTATTCTCTATTAAACACATTATAATCACACTTTCACTTCTGCACTCCAGTAAAACTGCTGTCATCAAGGTCATCAACACCATCTGTAAGAGTATACCCATCGGTCAGCTTAAAAACTGTCCTCTTAATTTCTCCATCAGCAATTTCTGACATAGCTGATCACTTCCTTTTAGTACACATTCTTCACTTGTCTTTCAGGACACCAGCACACACTGTTGGTATCCTTAGCTCACTTCTTGCTTCTTTTCCATCTCATTTGCTATTCCCTTATTCCTAAAACCACCTTAGTTCTTGGACTTCTTCTCTACTTAACTACACTCTGTGATTTCATTTAGTCTCATGGCTTTACTATCATCTATGTACCAATGACTCCCATTTTTTTTCCAGTCCAGACTACTCTCTAACTCCATAAATGTGCATATAACTGATTTCTTGAAAGTTCCACTTGGATGTCTAACAGATATCTCAAACTCATATGCCCAACATATTCCCCATTCTTCAAAACTGTTATACCTATAGATTTTTCCTTCTTGGTTGGTGACAAGTCTTAGTTTCTCACAGCAAAACTATTGGCTAGATCTCTTTCTTTTTAGTCCCCCATAATGAATCCATCAGGATATACTATTAGCTATACATTTAAAATATATCCAAAATCCTATCACTTTTCACTAGCTTTACTGATATGTCTAGCAATTATCTTGTACTTTGATGACTGCAATAGTCATATAACTGGTTTCCCTTATTTCAACACTGTCATATCATACTCTGTTCTTTCAATGTCAACAGGTGGCCATTTAAAACTTTCAGAAATATCAGGACATATTACTGTTTTACTTTAAACCTAACCCATGGAGTTTCTTTTCATTATATTCAAAATAAAGTCTAAAGCCCCTCAGTGACATATGAAACTTGTATAATCTGCCGCCTCACTGTTTGGCCTCATCTCTAATTGCTGATCCCACCCCACAGCTGCTTTTTGCCTCAAGTGTATTTTCCTTCTTACTATTTATAAAATATATCAGAGATACTTTTGTCTTTAATTCTTTGCATGAGTTGTTCTATAAGAGAGAGTGGGTGGGGGGGAGTTTTATTATTATCATTAGATTATTTTAGAATGCTTGTAATCAGAAAGAGTTCAAGACTCTAATGGATGATTTCAGTAGTGGAAAATTGATTGCCTTGGACAATAATTAGATTGGCAATTTTTTTTAAAGAAGGAAATACTGAAATCTCTACAGAGAATCCAACCTGATGTCAATTACTTATAAGGAGAATGTGAAAAATACACCATGTAAAGTTTTTGTAACTAGATTAGATTTAAGAAGAAATTGGTTTCTGAGTGTTCAAATGTATTTATCTTAGTGTTTTATCTTTACAATTCTGAGATGAATATGGGACACAAAAGCCATTTGGAGCTTTATTTTTGTGATTTCACAGGCTCACTTCACCTTCCTTATCTTCCGTCCATGTACAGAATCCTATTTTTCTGACGCTACAGTTGAGAGTGAAAGTGAAGGCTCTTGACCTTAATCTTGTCCTTGCTTCCTCATCAGATTCTAAATAAATTACAGTCAGTTTCAGGGTTAGGCTAAGAACACCTGCCTGCACCAACGTATCACCTCAAGACATTTATTAGGTATCATGAACTGAGTCATAGCAGGATCATGAGGAGGCACAGCGATCACATGCAGGAACCTTGGCCTCAGAGCTTCCAGTTTAGTGACTAAATGAGACAAGCCAAGATATCCCTTTACAAGTGTTTTAATAAACACTTGTAAATAATAAAACTGATAATAATAAAACTTGATAATAATATCAATATAATATAATATCAAAATAATAAAATTGATAATAATAAAACTCCCTTTACAAGTTCATTTGCACTCAATCGTGTATAAGTGTGTGTATTTTTTAACTATTTCTTTATGTCATGCCTTTGTAAGTATTAAAGACAATTTTGTAATCTGTACAGTGTATACTGGTTACCTGAAGAACTTGATTAGTATTGGTTCCCTTGGAGCTTTTTCAGCTAGATATGTGTTGAGCATACAGTGCTGTCCAGCTCTGTGAGTCAGACTTTAGCTTAGCTTTATTAATAAATAACTGAAATTCTGAATCTGGGTGCTGCTGTACTTCTATTTAATGTATCAGGAATACCAGCAGCAGTTGTGTACTGGTAATTTTGCCTTGGGCCTCCCAGGTGGCTCAGTGGTAAAGAACTGGTCTGTCTCTGTAAGAGACATGGGAGATATGGGTTTGATCCCTGGGTTGGGAAGATCCCCTGGAGAAGGACATAGCAACCTGCTCCAGTATTCTTGCCTGGGAAATCCCATGAACAGAGGAGCCTGGCAGGCTACAGTCCATGGAGTCACAAGGAGTTAGACATGACTTAGCAACTATACAACAACAACTTTACCAAAACCCTTAGACAATTTCTCCTCTACAGAGTACAATACAAAAAAAGGAGAAATAAGTCAACTTTCAATTGAAGAAGTTCAGCTATTTATATCTACTTTTACATGAGCCTCAGTATGACACTAAAGAAAGAGTATGTGTGTGTTAGTCACTCAGTTGTGTCCAATTCTTTGTGACCCCATGGACGGCAGCCTGCCAGGCTCCTCCATCCATGGGATTTCCAGGCAAGAATACTGGAGTGCATTGCCATTTCCTTCTCCAAAAGAAAGAGTAAGAGGAGGAATGTTATAAAGTAGAAATAGTTTTCTCAGAGGACTGTTTCCTGTGTTCAAGAAAAAGTTATTATTTTTTAATTTAAATTTATTTAATTGGAGGCTTGATTAAATTGATTAATTCTCAATTTAATTAATTATGTACAATTAATGTACAATATTGTATTGGTTTTGCCATATATCAACATGAATCCGCCACAGGTGTACAGGTGCTGCCCATCCTGAACCCTCCTCCCATCTCCCTCTCTGTACCATCCCTTTGGGTCATCCCAGTGCACCAGCCCCAAGCATCCTGTATCCTGCATTGAACTTGGACTGGCGACTCATTTCTTATATGATATTATACATGTTTCAATGCCATTCTCCCAAATCATCCCACCCTCTCCCTCTCCCACAGAGTCCATAAGACTGTTCTATACATCTGTGTCTCTTTTGCTGTCTTGCATATAGGGTTATTGTTACCATCTTTCTAAATTGCATATATATGCGTTAGTATACTGTATTGGTGTTTTTCTTTCTGGCTTACTTCATTCTGTATAATAGGCTCCAGTTTCATCCACCTCATTAGAATTGATTCAAATGTATTCTTTTTAATGGCTGAGTAATACTCCATTGTGTATATGTACCACAGCTTTCTTATCCATTCACCTGCTGATGGACATCTAGGTTGCTTCCATGTCCTGGCTATTATAAACAGCGCTGCAATGAAGGGGTACACGTGTCTCTTTCAGTTCTTTTTTCCTCAGTGTGTATGCCCAGCAGTGGGATTGCTGGGTCACAAGGCAGTTCTATTTTCAGTTTTTTAAGGAATCTCCATACTGTTCTCCATAGTGGCTGTACTAGTTTGCATTCCCACCAGCAGTGTAAGAGGGTTCCCTTTTCTCCACACCCTCTCCAGCATTTATTGCTTGTAGACTTTTGGATTGTAGCCATTCTGACTGGCGTGAAATGGTACCTCATTGTAGTTTTGATTTGCATTTCTCTGATAATGAGTGATGTTGAGCATCTTTTCATGTGTTTGTTAGCCATCTGTATGTCTTCTTTGGGGAAATGTCTATTTAGTTCTTTGGCCCATTTTTTGATTGGGTCATTTATTTTTCTGAAGTTGAGCTGTAGGAGTTGCTTGTATATTTTTAAGATTAGTTGTCTGTCAGTTGCTTCATTTGCTATTATTTTCTCCCATTCTGAAGGCTGTCTTTTCACCTTGCTTATAGTTTCTTTTGTTGTGCAGAAGCTTTTAATTTTAATTAGGTCACATTTGTTTATTTTTGCTTTTACTTCCAATATTCTGGGTGGTGGGTCATAGAGGATCCTGCTGTGATTTATGTCGGAGAATGTTTTGCCTATGTTCTCCTCTAGGAGTTTTATAGTTTCTGGTCTTACATTTAGATCTTTAATCCACTTTGAGTTTATTTTTGTGTATGGAGTTAGAAAGTGTTCTAGTTTCATTCTTTTACAAGTGGTTGACCAGTTTTCCCAGCACCACTTGTTAAAGAGATTGTCTTTTCTCCATTGTATATTCTTGCCTCTTTTGTCAAAGATAAGGTGTCCATAGGTGCGTGGATTTATCTCTGGGCTTTCTATTTTGTTCCATTGATCTATATTTCTCTCTTTTTGCCAGTACCATACTGTCTTGATGACCATGGCTTTGTAGTAGAGCCTGAAGTCAGGCAGGTTGATTCCTCCAATTCCATTCCTCTTTCTCAAGATTGCTTTGGCTATTCGAGGTCTTTTGTATTTCCATACAAATTGTGAAATTATTTGTTCTAGCTCTGTGAAAAATACCGTTGGTAGCTTGAGAGGGATTGCATTGAATCTATAGATTGCTTTGGGTAGTATACTCATTTTCACTGTATTGATTCTTCTGTTCCATGAACATGGTATATTTCTCCATCTATTAGTGTCCTCTTTGATTTCTTTCACCAATGTTTTATAGTTTTCTATATATAGGTCTTTAGTTTCTTTAGGTAGATATATTCCTAAGTATTTTATTCTTTTCATTGCAATGGTGAATGGAATTGTTTCCTTAATTTCTCTTTCTATTTTCTCATTATTAGTGTATAGGAATGCAAGGTATTTCTGTGTGTTGATTTTATCAATCAATGTAATACACCACATTAACAAAATGAAAAAT